>NW_026061884.1:5687383-6337860 GCF_023897955.1 Schistocerca gregaria
AGATGAGCATCGGAAACTACTACTGGTCTTCCAGGGAACGATCAAAGCGTAGACTGTTTGAGACATTACTCCTATGTAGGAAAGTGGGCATGGTGACAGTTGTATACAATCCCGATGTAATTTATGTGTTTCATCAACACTCTGAGATATTCCACAGATTACAGAATGCCTCCAGATGTGCATCGGAAACTACTATTGGTCTTCCAGGGGACGATCAAACCGATGACAGTTTGAGACATTACTCCCATGGAGGATAGTGCGCATGGTGACCGTTGTATTAAATCCCGATGTAATTTCTGTGTTTCATCAACACTCTGATAGTCCACAGACTACAGAATGCCACCAGATGGGCATCGGAAACAACTACTGGTCTTCCAGGGACGATGAAACCGTAGACTGGTTGAGATAATACTCCCATGGAGGAAAGTGCGCATGGTGACTGTTGTATTCAATCCCAATGCAATTTCTGTGTTTCATCAACACTCAGATATTCATCAGATTACAGAATGCCTCCAGATGTGCATCGGAAACAACTACTGGTCTTCCAGGGAACGATCAAAACGTAGACTGTTTGAGTCATTACTCCCATGGAGGAACGTGCACATGGTGTGTGTTGTATTAAATCGCGATTCAATTTCCGTGTTTCAACAACACTCTGATAGTCCACAGTTTACAGAATGGCTCCAGATGTGCATCGGAAACTGCTACTGGTCTTCCTGGGAACGATCAAACAATAGACTGTTTGAGACATTACTCCAATGGAGGGATGTGCGCAAGGTGACTTGTATTCAATCACGATGCAATTTCTGTGTTTCATCAACACTTTGAAGGTCCACAGATTACAGAATGCCTCCAGATGTGCATCGGAAACTACTACTGGTCTTCCTGGGAACGATCAAACATAGACTGTTTGAGGTATTACTCCCATGGAGGAAAGTGCGCATGGTGACTGTTGTATTCAATCCCGATGCAATTTCTGTGTTTCACCAACACTCAGTTAGTCCACAGATTACAGAATGACTCCAGATGTGCATCGGAAACTACTACTGGTCTTCCAGGGAACGATCAAAGCATAGACTGTTTGAGGTATTACTCCCATGGAGGGAAGTGCGCTTGGTGACTGTTGTATTAAATCGCGATGCAATTTCTGTGTTTCATCAACACTTTGAAGCTCCACAAATTACAGAATGCCTCCAGATGTGCATTGGAATCTTCTACTGGTCTTCCAGGGAACGATCAAGCCGTAGACTGTTTGAGATATTACTCCCATGGAGGAAAGTGCGCATGGTTACTGTTGTATTCAATCCCGATGCAATTTCTGTGTTTCATCAACACTCTGATAGTCCACAGATTACAGAATGCCTCCAGATGTGCATCGGAAACTAATACTGGTCTTCGAGGGAACGATCAAAGCATACACTGTTTAAGACATTACTCCCGTGGAGGAAAGTGCGCATGGTGACTTTTGTATTCAATCCCGAGGCAATTTCTGTGTTTCGTCAACACTCATTTAGTCCACAGATTGCAGAATGCCTCCAGATGTGCATCGGAAACTACTACTGGTCTTCCAGGAAACGATAAAAGAGTAGACTGTTTGAGACATTACTCCCATGGAGGAAAGTGCGCATGGTGACTGTTGTATTCAATCCCGGTGCAATTTCTGTGTTTCATCAACACTCAGTTAGTCCACAGATTACAGAATGACTCCAGATGTGCATCGGAAACTACTACTGGTCTTCCTGGGAACGATCAAAGCATAGACTGTTTGAGGTATTACTCCCATGGAGGGAAGTGCGCTTGGTGACTGTTGTATTAAACCGCCATGCAATTTCTGTGTTTCATCAACACTTTCAAGCTCCACAGATTACAGAATGCCTCCAGATGTGCATTGGAATCTTCTACTGGTCTTCCAGGGAACGATCAAGCCGTAGACTGTTTGAGATATTACTCCCATGGAGGAAAGTGCGCATGGTTACTGTTGTATTCAATCCCGATGCAATTTCTGTGTTTCATCAACACTCTGATAGTCCACAGATTACAGAATGCCTCCAGATGTGCATCGGAAACTAATACTGGTCTTCGAGGGAACGATCAAAGCATAGACTGTTTAAGACATTACTCCCGTGGAGGAAAGTGAGCATGGTGACTTTTGTATTCAATCCCGAGGCAATTTCTGTGTTTCGTCAACACTCATTTAGTCCACAGATTACAGAATGCCTCCAGATGTGCATCGGAAACTACTACTGGTCTTCCAGGAAACGATCAAAGCGTAGACTGTTTGAGACATTACTCCCATGGAGGAAAGTGCGCATGGTGACTGTTGTATTCCATCCCGATGCAGTTTCTGGGTTACATCAACACTCTGATAGTCCACAGATTACACAATGCCTCCAGATGTGCATCGGAACCTACTACTGGTCTAACAGGGAACGATCAAAGGGTAGAACGTTTCAGACAATAATCCCATGTGGGAAAGTGTGCATGGTGACTGTTGTTTTCAATCCCGATGCAATTTCTGTGTTTCATCAACACTCAGATAGTCCACAGATTACAGAATGCCTCCAGATGTGCATATGAAACTACTACTGGTCTTCCTGGGAACGATCAAAGAGTAGACTGTTGTGACATTACTCCCATGGAGGAAAGTGCGCATGGTGACTGTTGTATTCAATCCCGATGCAATTTCTGAGTTTCATCAACACTCAGTTAGTCCACAGATTACAGAATGACTCCATATGTGCATCGGAAACTACTACTGGTCTTCCTGGGAACGATCAAACAATAGACTGTTTGAGATATTACTCCTATGGAGGGTGGTGCGCATGGTGACTTGTATTCACTCACGATGCAATTTCTGTGTTTCATCAACACTTTGAAGGTCCACAGATTACAGAATGCCTCCAGATGTGCATCGGAAACTACTACTGGTCTTCCAGGGAACGATAAAAGAGTAGACTGTTTGAGACATTACTCCCATGGAGGAAAGTGCGCATGGTGACTGTTGTATTCAATCCCGATGCAATTTCTGAGTTTCATCAACACTCAGTTAGTCCACAGATTACAGAATGACTCCATATGTGCATCGGAAACTACTACTGGTCTTCCTGGGAACGATCAAAGCATAGACTGTTTGAGGTATTACTCCCATGGAGGGAAGTGCGCTTGGTGACTGTTGTATTAAACCGCGATGCAATTTCTGTGTTTCATCAACACTTTGAAGCTCCAGAGATTACAGAATGCCTCCAGATGTGCATTGGAATCTTCTACTGGTCTTCCAGGGAACGATGAAGCCGTAGACTGTTTGAGATATTACTCCCATGGAGGAAAGTGCGCATGGTTACTGTTGTATTCAATCCCGATGCAATTTCTGTGTTTCAACAACACTCTGATAGTCCACAGCTTACAGAATGCCACCAGATGTGCATCGGAAACAACTACTGGTCTTCTAGGGAACGATTAAAGCGAAGATTGTTTGACTCCCATGGAGAAAATTGCGCATGGTTACTGATGTATTAAATCCCGATGCAAATTCTGTGTTTCATCAACACTTTGAAGGTCCACGGATTACAGAATGCCTCGAGATGTGCATCGGAATCTTCTACTGGTCTTCCAGGGAACGATCAAACCGTAGACTGTTTGAGACATAACTCCCATTGAGGAAAGAGCGCGTGGTGACTTTTGTATTCAATCCCGATGCAATTTCTGTGTTTCAACAACACTCTGATAGTCCACAGATTACAGAATGCCTCCAGATGTGCATCGGAAACCACTACTGGTCTTCCAGTGAACGATCAAAGCGTAGACTGTTTGAGACACTACTCCCATGGAGGAAAGTCCGAATGGTGACTGTTGTATTCAATCGCGAGTTAATTTCTGTGTTTCAACACCACTCCGATGGTAAACAGATAACAGAATGCCTACAGATGTGCATCGGAAACTACTACTGGTCTTCCAGGGAACGATCAAAGCGTTGACTGTTTGAGACATTACTCCCATGCAGGAAAGTGCGGACAGTGACTGTTGTATTCAATCCCGATGCAATTTCTGTGTTTCATCAACATTCTGATACTCCACAGATTACAGAATGCCTCCAGATGTGCACCGGAAAATACTACTGGTCTTCCAGGGAGCGATCAAAGCGTAGACTGTTTGAGACAATACTCCCATGGGGGAAAGTGCCCATGGTAACTGTTGTATTCAATCCCGATGCAATTTCTGTGTTCATCAACACTCTCATAGTCCTCAGATTACAGAATGCCTCCAGATGTCCATCGGATACTACTACTGGTCTTCCAGGGAACGATCAAAGCGTAATCTGTTTGAGACATTACTCTCATGGAGGAAAGTGCGCATGGTGACTGTTGTATTCAATCCCGATGCAATTTCTGTGTTTCATCAACACTCTGATAGTCCACACATTACAGAATGCCTCCAGATGTGCATGGGAAACTACTACTTTTCTTCCAGGGAACGATCATGGCGTAGACTGTTTGAGACATTACTCCCATGGAGGAAAGTGCGCATGGTGGCAGTTATATTCAATCCCGATACAGTTTCTGTCTTTCATCAACACTCTGATAGTCCACACAGTACGGAATGCCTCCAGATGTGCATGGGAAACTACTACTTTTCTTCCAGGGATCGATCAAGGCATAGACTGTTTGAGAGATTACTCCCATGGAGGAAAGTGCGCATGGTGACTGTTGTATTCAATCATGATGCAATTTTTGTGTTTCATCAACACTTTGAAGGTCCACAGATTACAGAATGCCTCAAGATGTGCATCGGAAACTACTACTGGTCTTCGAGGAAACGATCAAAGCATAGACTGTTTGAGACACTACTCCCGTGGAAGAAAGTGCGCATGGTGACTGTTGTATTCAGTCCCGATGCAATTTCTGTGTTTCATCAGCACTCTGATATTGCACAGATTACAGAATGACACCAGATGTGCATGGGAAATAACTACTGGTCTTCCAGGGAACGATCAAATCGTAGACTGTTTGAGACATTACTCCCGTTGAGGAAAGTGTGCATGGTGACTGTTGTATTCAATCCCGATGCAATTTCTGTGTTTCATAAACACCCGGATAGTAATCAAATTACAGAATTCCTTTAGATGTGCATCGGAAACTACTACTGTTCTTCAGGGAACGATCAAAGCGTAGACTGTTTAAGATATTACTCCAGTGGAGGAAAGTGCACATGGTAACTGTTGTATTCAATCCCGATGCAATTTCTGTGTTTCATCAACACTCTGATATTGCACAGATTACAGAATGACACCAGATGTGCATCGGAAATAACTACTGGTCTTCCAGGGAACGATCAAATCGTAGACTGTTTGAGACATTACTTCCGTTGAGGAAAGTGCGCATGGTGACTGTTGTATTCAGTCCCGATGCAATTTCTGTGTTTCATAAACACCCGGATAGAAAACAAATTACAGAATTCCTTTAGATGTGCATCGGAAACTACTACTGTTCTTCAGGGAACGATCAAATCGATGACAGTTTGAGATATTACTCGCATGTAGGAAAGTGCGCATATTGACTGTTGTATTCAATCACGATGCAATTTCTGTGTTTCATCAACACTTTGAAGGTCCACAGATTACAGAATGCCTCCAGATGTGCATCGGAAACTACTACTGGTCTTCCAGGGAACGATGAAAGCGTAGACTGTTTGAGACATTACTCCCATGGACGAAAGTCCGTCATAGTGACTGTTGTATTCAATCCCGATGCAATTTCTGTGTTTCAACAACACTCTGATAGTAAACAGATTACAGAATGCCACCAGATGTGCATCGGGAACTACTACTGGTCTTCCAGGGAACGATGAAAGCGTAGACTGTTTGAGACATTACTCCCATGGACGAAAGTCCGTCATAGTGACTGTTGTATTCAATCCCGATGCAATTTCTGTGTTTCAACAACACTCTGATAGTAAACAGATTACACAATGCCTCCAGATGTGCATCGGAAACTTCTACTGGTCTTCCAGGGAACGATCAAAACGTAAACTCTTTGAGACATTACTCCCATGGAGGGAAGTGCGCATGGTGACTGTTGTATTCAATCCCGATTCAATTTCCGTGTTTTATCAACACTCTGATAGTCCACAGATAACAGAATGACTAAAGATGTGCATCGGAAAGTACTACTGGTCTTCCAGGGAACGATCAAAGCGTAGACTGTTTGAGACATTACTCCCATGGAGGGAAGTGCGCATGGTGACTGTTGTATTCAATGCCGAAGCAATTTCTGTGTTTCATCAACACTCTGATAGTCCACAGTTTACAGAATGCCTCCAGATGTGCATCGGAACCTACTACTGGTCTAACAGAGACGATCAAAGGGTAGAATGTTTCAGACAATACTCCCATGGGGGAAAGTGTGCATGGTGACTGTTTTTTTCAATCCCGATGCAATTTCTGTGTTTCATCAACACTCAGATAGTCCACAGATTACAGAGTGCCTCCAGATGTGCATCTGAAACTACTACTGGTCTTCCTGGGAACAATCAAAGAGTATACTGTTTGTGACATTACTCCCACGGAGGAAAGGGCGCATGGTGACTGTTATATCCAATCCCGATGCAATTTCTGAGTTTCATCAACACTCTGATAGTCTACAGATTACAGATTGCCTCCAGATGTGCATCGGAAACTGCTACTGGTCTTCCTGGGAACGATCAAACAATAGACTCTTTGAGACGTTACTCCTATGGAGGAAAGTGCGCATGTTGACTGTTGTATTCAATCCCGATGCAATTTGTGTGTTTCATCAACACTCTGATAGTCCATAGATTACAGAATGTCTCCAGATGTGCATAGGAAACTACTACTGGTCTTCCAGGGAACGATCAAAGCGTAAACTGTTTGAGACATTACTTCCGTTGAGGAAAGTGGGCATGGTGACTGTTGTATTCAATCCCGATGCAATTTCTGCGTTTCATCAACACACTGATAGTCCACAGATTACAGAATGCCACCAGATGTGAATCGGAAACTACTACTGGTCTTCGAGGGAACGATCAAAGCATAGACTGTTTGAGACATTACTCCCTTGGAGGAAAGTGCGCATGGTGACTGTTGTATTCAATCCCGATGCAATATCTGTGTTTCATCAACACTCAGTTAGTCCACAGATTACGGAATGCCTCCAGATGTGCATCGGAAACTACTACTGGTCTTCCAGGAAACGATCAAAGCGTAGACTGTTTGAGACATTACTCCCATGGAGGAAAGTGCGCATGGTGACTGTTGTATTCCATCCCGATGCGGTTTCTGTGTTTCATCAACACTCTGATAGTCCACAGATTACACAATGCCTCCAGATGTGCATCGGAAACTACTACTGGTCTTCCTGGGGACGATCAAAGCGTAAACTGTTTGAGACATTACTCCCAAGGAGGAAAGTGCGCATGGTGACTTTTGTATTCAATCCCGATTCAATTTCCGTGTTTTATCAACACTGAGATAGTTCACAGATAACAGAATGACTAAAAATGTGCATTGGAATCAACTACTGGTCTTCCAGGGAACGATCAAATCGTAGACTGTTTGAGACATTACTCCCATGGAGGAAAGTGCGCATGGTGACTGTTGTTTTCAATCCCGATGCAATTTCTGTGTTTCATCAACACTCAGATACTCATCAGATTACAGAATGCCTCCAGATGTGAATCGGAAACTACTACTGGTCTTCCAGGGAACGATCAAAGCGTAGACTGTTTGAGTCATTACTCCCATGGAGAAAATTGCGCGTGGTGACTGTTGTATTAAGTCGCGATGCAATTTCTGTGTTTCAAGAACACTCTGCTAGTCCACAGACTGCAGAATGCCGCCAGATGTGCATCGGACGCTACTACTGGTCTTCCAGGGATCGATCAAAGCGTAGACTGTTTGAGACATTACTCCCATGGAGGAAAGTGCGCATGGTGACTGTTGAATTCAATCCCGATGCAATTTCGGTGTTTCATCAACACTCTGATAGTCCACAGGTTTCAGAATGCCTCCAGATGTGCATCGGAAACTACTACTGGTCTTCCAGGGAACGATCAAAGCGTAGACTGTTTGAGACATTACTCCCATGGAGGAAAGTGCGAATGGTGACTGTTGTATTCAATCCCGATGCAATTTCTGTGTTTCATCAACACTCTGATAGTCCACAGATTACAGAATGCCGCCATATGTGCATCGGAAACTACTACTGGTCTTCCAGGGAAAGATCAAAGCGTAGACTGTTTAAGATATTACTCCAGTGGAGGAAAGTGCGCATGGTGACTGTTGTATTCAATCCCGATGCAATTTCTGTGTTTCATCAACACTTTGAAGGTCTACAGATTACAGAATGCCTCAAGATGTGCATCGGAAACTACTACTGGTCTTCCAGGGAACGATCAAAGCGTAGACTGTTTGAGATATTTCTCCCATGGAGAAAAGTGCGCATGGTTACTGTTGTATTCAATCCCGATGCAATTTCTGTGTTTCAACAACACTCTGATAGTCCACAGATTACAGAATGATACCAGATGTGCATCGGAAACTACTACTGGTCTCCCAATGAACGATCAAATCGTAGACTGTTTGAGACATTACTCCCATTGACGAAAGTCCGCATAGTGACTGTTGTATTCAATCCCGATGCAATTTCTGTGTTTCAACAACACTCTGATAGTAAACAGATTACAGAATGCCTCCAGATATGCATCGGAAACTACTACTGGCCTTCAAGGTAACGATCAAAGCGTAGACTGTTTGAGACATTACTCCCATGGAGGAAAGTGGTCATGGTGACTAGTGTATTCAATCCCGATGCAATTTCTGTGTTTCATTAGCACTCGGATAGTCCACAGATTACAGAATGCCTCCAGATGTGCATCGGAAACTACTACTGGTCTTCCAGGTAACGATCAAAGCGTAGACTGTTTGAGACATTACTCCTGTGGAGGAAAGTGCGAATGGTGACTGTTCTATTCAATCCCGATGCAATTTCTGTGTTTCATCAACACTCTGATAGTCCACAGATTACAGAATGCCTCCAGATGTGCATCGGAAACTAATACTGGTCTTCGAGGGAACGATCAAAGCATAGACTGTTTGAGACATTACTCCCGTGGAGGAAAGGGCGCATGGTGACTTTTGTATTCAATCCCGATGCAATTTCTGTGTTTCGTCAACACTCAGTTAGTCCACAGATTACAGAATGCCTCCAGATGTGCATCGGAAACTACTACTGGCCTTCCAATAAACGATCAAAGCGTAGACTGTTTGAGACATTACTCCCATGGAGGAAAGTGCGCATGGTGACTGTTGTATTCCATCCCGATGCAGTTTCTGTGTTTCATCAACACTCTGATAGTCCACAGATTACACAATGCCTCCAGATGTGCATCGGAAACTACTACTGGTCTTCCAGGGAACGATCAAAGCGTAAACTCCTTGAGACATTACTCCAATGGAGGAAAGTGCGTATGGTAACTGTTGTTTCAATCCCGATATAATTTCTGTGTTTCATTAATACTCTGATAATCCACAGGTTACAGAATGCCTCCAGATGTGCATCGGAAACTACTACTGGTCTAACAGGGAACGATCAAAGCGTAGACTGTTTGAGACATTACTCCCATGGAGGAAAGTGCGCATGGTGACTGTTCTATTCAATCCCATTGCAATTTCTGTGTTTCATCAACACTCAGTTAGTCCACAGATTACAGAATGCCTCCAGATGTGCATCTGAAACTACTACTGGTCTTCCTGGGAACGATCAAAGCGTAGACTGTTTGAGACATTACTCCCATGGAGGAAAGTGCGCATGGAGACTGTTGCATTAAATCCCGATGCAATTTATGTGTTTAATGAACACTCAGTTAGTCCACAAATTACAGAATGCCTCCAGATGTTCAACGGTAACTACTACTGGTCTTCCAGGGAACGATCAAAGCGTAGTCTGTTTGAGACATTACTCCCATGGAGGAAAGTGCGCATGGTGACTGTTCTATTCAATCCCATTGTACTTTCTGTGTTTCATCAACACTCAGTTAGTCCACAGATTACAGAATACCTCCAGATGTGCATCGGAAACTACTACTGGTCTTCCAGGGAACGATCAAAGCGTAGACTGTTTGAGACATTACTCCCATGGAGGAAAGTGCGCATGGTGACTGTTGTATCCAATCCCGATTCAATTTCCGTGTTTTATCAACACTCTGATAGTCCGCAGATAACGGAATGACTAAAGATGTGCATCGGAAACTACTACTGGTCTTCCAGGGAACGATCAAAGCGTAGACTGTTTGAGACATTACTCCCATGGAGGGAAGTTCGCATGGTGACTGTTGTATTCAATCCCGAAGCAATTTCTGTGTTTCATCAACACTCTGATAGTCCACAGTTTACAGACTGCCTCCAGATGTGCATCGGAACCTACTACTGGTCTAACAGAGAACGATCAAAGGGTATAATGTTTCAGACAATACTCCCATGGGGGAAAGTGTGCATGGTGACTGTTGTATTCAATCCCGATGCAATTTCTGAGTTTCATCAACACTCTGATAGTCTACAGATTACAGATTGCCTCCAGATGTGCATCGGAAACTGCTACTGGTCTTCCTGGGAACGATCAAACAATAGACTCTTTGAGACTTTACTCCTATGGAGGAAAGTGCGCATGTTGACTGTTGTATTCAATCGCGATGCAATTTGTGTGTTTCATCAACACTCTGATAGTCCACAGGTTACAGAATGCCTCCAGATGTGCATAGGAAACTACTACTGGTCTTCCAGGGAACGATCAAAGCGTAAACTGTTTGAGACATTACTTCCGTTGAGGAAAGTGGGCATGGTGACTGTTGTATTCAATCCCTATGCAATTTCTGCGTTTCATCAACACACTGATAGTCCACAGATTACAGAATGCCACCAGATGTGAATCGGAAACTACTACTGGTCTTCGAGGGAACGATCAAAGCATAGACTGTTTGAGACATTACTCCCTTGGAGGAAAGTGCGCATGGTGACTGTTGTATTCAATCCCGATGCAATATCTGTGTTTCATCAACACTCAGTTAGTCCACAGATTACGGAATGCCTCCAGATGTGCATCGGAAACTACTACTGGTCTTCCAGGAAACGATCAAAGCGTAGACTGTTTGAGACATTACTCCCATGGAGGAAAGTGCGCATGGTGACTGTTGTATTCCATCCCGATGCGGTTTCTGTGTTTCATCAACACTCTGATAGTCCACAGATTACACAATGCCTTCAGATGTGCATCGGAAACTACTACTGGTCTTCCTGGGAACGATCAAAGCGTAAACTGTTTGAGACATTACTCCCATGGAGGAAAGTGCGCATGGTGACTTTTGTATTCAATCCCGATTCAATTTCCGTGTTTTATCAACACTGAGATAGTTCACAGATAACAGAATGACTAAAAATGTGCATCGGAATCTACTACTGGTCTTCCAGGGAACGATCAAATCGTAGACAGTTTGAGACATTACTCCCATGGAGGAAAGTGCGCATGGTGACTGTTGTTTTCCATCCCGATGCAATTTCTTTGTTTCATCAACACTCAGATACTCATCAGATTACAGAATGCCTCCAGATGTGAATCGGAAACTACTACTGGTCTTCCAGGGAACGATCAAAGCGTAGACTGTTTGAGTCATTACTCCCATGGAGAAAATTGCGCGTGGTGACTGTTGTATTAAGTCGCGATGCAATTTCTGTGTTTCAAGAACACTCTGCTAGTCCACAGACTGCAGAATGCCGCCAGATGTGCATCGGACGCTACTACTGGTCTTCCAGGGAACGATCAAAGCGTAGACTGTTTGAGACATTACTCCCATGGAGGAAAGTGCGAATGGTGACTGTTGTATTCAATCCCGATGCAATTTCTGTGTTTCATCAACACTCTGATAGTCCACAGATTACAGAATGCCACCAGATGTGCATCGGAAACTACTACTGGTCTTCCAGGGAACGATCAAAGCGTAGACTGTTTAAGATATTACTCCAGTGGAGGAAAGTGCGCATGGTGACTGTTGTATTCAATCCCAATGCAATTTCTGTGTTTCATCAACACTTTGAAGGTCTACAGATTACAGAATGCCTCAAGAAGTGCATCGGAAACTACTACTGGTCTTCCAGGGAACGATCAAAGCGTAGACTGTTTGAGATATTTCTCCCATGGAGAAAAGTGCGCATGGTTACTGTTGTATTCAATCCCGATGCAATTTCTGTGTTTCAACAACACTCTGATAGTCCACAGATTACAGAATGATACCAGATGTGCATCGGAAACTACTACTGGTCTCCCAATGAACGATCAAATCGTAGACTGTTTGAGACATTACTCCCATTGACGAAAGTCCGCATAGTGACTGTTGTATTCAATCCCGATGCAATTTCTGTGTTTCAACAACACTCTGATAGTAAACAGATTACAGAATGCCTCCAGATATGCATCGGAAACTACTACTGGCCTTCAAGGTAACGATCAAAGCGTAGACTGTTTGAGACATTACTCCCATGGAGGAAAGTGCGAATGGTGACTGTTGTATTCAATCCCGATGCAATTTCTGTGTTTCATCAACACTCTGATAGTCCACAGATTACAGAATGCCGCCATATGTGCATCGGAAACTACTACTGGTCTTCCAGGGAAAGATCAAAGCGTAGACTGTTTAAGATATTACTCCAGTGGAGGAAAGTGCGCATGGTGACTGTTGTATTCAATCCCGATGCAATTTCTGTGTTTCATCAACACTTTGAAGGTCTACAGATTACAGAATGCCTCAAGATGTGCATCGGAAACTACTACTGGTCTTCCAGGGAACGATCAAAGCGTAGACTGTTTGAGATATTTCTCCCATGGAGAAAAGTGCGCATGGTTACTGTTGTATTCAATCCCGATGCAATTTCTGTGTTTCAACAACACTCTGATAGTCCACAGATTACAGAATGATACCAGATGTGCATCGGAAACTACTACTGGTCTCCCAATGAACGATCAAATCGTAGACTGTTTGAGACATTACTCCCATTGACGAAAGTCCGCATAGTGACTGTTGTATTCAATCCCGATGCAATTTCTGTGTTTCAACAACACTCTGATAGTAAACAGATTACAGAATGCCTCCAGATATGCATCGGAAACTACTACTGGCCTTCAAGGTAACGATCAAAGCGTAGACTGTTTGAGACATTACTCCCATGGAGGAAAGTGGTCATGGTGACTAGTGTATTCAATCCCGATGCAATTTCTGTGTTTCATTAGCACTCGGATAGTCCACAGATTACAGAATGCCTCCAGATGTGCATCGGAAACTACTACTGGTCTTCCAGGTAACGATCAAAGCGTAGACTGTTTGAGACATTACTCCTGTGGAGGAAAGTGCGAATGGTGACTGTTCTATTCAATCCCGATGCAATTTCTGTGTTTCATCAACACTCTGATAGTCCACAGATTACAGAATGCCTCCAGATGTGCATCGGAAACTAATACTGGTCTTCGAGGGAACGATCAAAGCATAGACTGTTTGAGACATTACTCCCGTGGAGGAAAGGGCGCATGGTGACTTTTGTATTCAATCCCGATGCAATTTCTGTGTTTCGTCAACACTCAGTTAGTCCACAGATTACAGAATGCCTCCAGATGTGCATCGGAAACTACTACTGGCCTTCCAATAAACGATCAAAGCGTAGACTGTTTGAGACATTACTCCCATGGAGGAAAGTGCGCATGGTGACTGTTGTATTCCATCCCGATGCAGTTTCTGTGTTTCATCAACACTCTGATAGTCCACAGATTACACAATGCCTCCAGATGTGCATCGGAAACTACTACTGGTCTTCCAGGGAACGATCAAAGCGTAAACTCCTTGAGACATTACTCCAATGGAGGAAAGTGCGTATGGTAACTGTTGTTTCAATCCCGATATAATTTCTGTGTTTCATTAATACTCTGATAATCCACAGGTTACAGAATGCCTCCAGATGTGCATCGGAAACTACTACTGGTCTAACAGGGAACGATCAAAGCGTAGACTGTTTGAGACATTACTCCCATGGAGGAAAGTGCGCATGGTGACTGTTCTATTCAATCCCATTGCAATTTCTGTGTTTCATCAACACTCAGTTAGTCCACAGATTACAGAATGCCTCCAGATGTGCATCTGAAACTACTACTGGTCTTCCTGGGAACGATCAAAGCGTAGACTGTTTGAGACATTACTCCCATGGAGGAAAGTGCGCATGGAGACTGTTGCATTAAATCCCGATGCAATTTATGTGTTTAATGAACACTCAGTTAGTCCACAAATTACAGAATGCCTCCAGATGTTCAACGGTAACTACTACTGGTCTTCCAGGGAACGATCAAAGCGTAGTCTGTTTGAGACATTACTCCCATGGAGGAAAGTGCGCATGGTGACTGTTCTATTCAATCCCATTGTACTTTCTGTGTTTCATCAACACTCAGTTAGTCCACAGATTACAGAATACCTCCAGATGTGCATCGGAAACTACTACTGGTCTTCCAGGGAACGATCAAAGCGTAGACTGTTTGAGACATTACTCCCATGGAGGAAAGTGCGCATGGTGACTGTTGTATCCAATCCCGATTCAATTTCCGTGTTTTATCAACACTCTGATAGTCCGCAGATAACGGAATGACTAAAGATGTGCATCGGAAACTACTACTGGTCTTCCAGGGAACGATCAAAGCGTAGACTGTTTGAGACATTACTCCCATGGAGGGAAGTTCGCATGGTGACTGTTGTATTCAATCCCGAAGCAATTTCTGTGTTTCATCAACACTCTGATAGTCCACAGTTTACAGACTGCCTCCAGATGTGCATCGGAACCTACTACTGGTCTAACAGAGAACGATCAAAGGGTATAATGTTTCAGACAATACTCCCATGGGGGAAAGTGTGCATGGTGACTGTTGTATTCAATCCCGATGCAATTTCTGAGTTTCATCAACACTCTGATAGTCTACAGATTACAGATTGCCTCCAGATGTGCATCGGAAACTGCTACTGGTCTTCCTGGGAACGATCAAACAATAGACTCTTTGAGACTTTACTCCTATGGAGGAAAGTGCGCATGTTGACTGTTGTATTCAATCGCGATGCAATTTGTGTGTTTCATCAACACTCTGATAGTCCACAGGTTACAGAATGCCTCCAGATGTGCATAGGAAACTACTACTGGTCTTCCAGGGAACGATCAAAGCGTAAACTGTTTGAGACATTACTTCCGTTGAGGAAAGTGGGCATGGTGACTGTTGTATTCAATCCCTATGCAATTTCTGCGTTTCATCAACACACTGATAGTCCACAGATTACAGAATGCCACCAGATGTGAATCGGAAACTACTACTGGTCTTCGAGGGAACGATCAAAGCATAGACTGTTTGAGACATTACTCCCTTGGAGGAAAGTGCGCATGGTGACTGTTGTATTCAATCCCGATGCAATATCTGTGTTTCATCAACACTCAGTTAGTCCACAGATTACGGAATGCCTCCAGATGTGCATCGGAAACTACTACTGGTCTTCCAGGAAACGATCAAAGCGTAGACTGTTTGAGACATTACTCCCATGGAGGAAAGTGCGCATGGTGACTGTTGTATTCCATCCCGATGCGGTTTCTGTGTTTCATCAACACTCTGATAGTCCACAGATTACACAATGCCTTCAGATGTGCATCGGAAACTACTACTGGTCTTCCTGGGAACGATCAAAGCGTAAACTGTTTGAGACATTACTCCCATGGAGGAAAGTGCGCATGGTGACTTTTGTATTCAATCCCGATTCAATTTCCGTGTTTTATCAACACTGAGATAGTTCACAGATAACAGAATGACTAAAAATGTGCATCGGAATCTACTACTGGTCTTCCAGGGAACGATCAAATCGTAGACAGTTTGAGACATTACTCCCATGGAGGAAAGTGCGCATGGTGACTGTTGTTTTCCATCCCGATGCAATTTCTTTGTTTCATCAACACTCAGATACTCATCAGATTACAGAATGCCTCCAGATGTGAATCGGAAACTACTACTGGTCTTCCAGGGAACGATCAAAGCGTAGACTGTTTGAGTCATTACTCCCATGGAGAAAATTGCGCGTGGTGACTGTTGTATTAAGTCGCGATGCAATTTCTGTGTTTCAAGAACACTCTGCTAGTCCACAGACTGCAGAATGCCGCCAGATGTGCATCGGACGCTACTACTGGTCTTCCAGGGAACGATCAAAGCGTAGACTGTTTGAGACATTACTCCCATGGAGGAAAGTGCGAATGGTGACTGTTGTATTCAATCCCGATGCAATTTCTGTGTTTCATCAACACTCTGATAGTCCACAGATTACAGAATGCCACCAGATGTGCATCGGAAACTACTACTGGTCTTCCAGGGAACGATCAAAGCGTAGACTGTTTAAGATATTACTCCAGTGGAGGAAAGTGCGCATGGTGACTGTTGTATTCAATCCCAATGCAATTTCTGTGTTTCATCAACACTTTGAAGGTCTACAGATTACAGAATGCCTCAAGAAGTGCATCGGAAACTACTACTGGTCTTCCAGGGAACGATCAAAGCGTAGACTGTTTGAGATATTTCTCCCATGGAGAAAAGTGCGCATGGTTACTGTTGTATTCAATCCCGATGCAATTTCTGTGTTTCAACAACACTCTGATAGTCCACAGATTACAGAATGATACCAGATGTGCATCGGAAACTACTACTGGTCTCCCAATGAACGATCAAAGCGTAGACTGTTTGAGACATTACTCCCATTGACGAAAGTCCGCATAGTGACTGTGGTATTCAATCCCGATGCAATTTCTGTGTTTCAACAACACTCTGATAGTAAACAGATTACAGAATGCCTCCAGATATGCATCGGAAACTACTACTGGCCTTCCAGGGAGCGATCAAAGCGTAGACTGTTTGAGACATTACTCCCATGGAGGAAAGTGGTCATGGTGACTTTTGTATTCAATCCCGATGCAATTTCTGTGTTTGATTAGCACTCGGATAGTCCACAGATTACAGAATGCCTCCAGATGTGCATTGGAAACTACTACTGGTCTTCCAGGGAACGATCAAAGCGTAGACTGTTTGAGACATTACTCCTGTGGAGGAAAGTGCGAATGGAGACTGTTCTATTCAATCCCGATGCAATTTCGTTGTTTCATCAACACTCTGATAGTCCACAGATTACAGAATGCCTCCAGATGTGCATCGGAAACTAATACTGGTCTTCGAGGGAACGATCAAAGCATAGACTGTTTGAGACATTACTCCCGTGGAGGAAAGTGCGCATGGTGACTTTTGTATTCAATCCCGATGCAATTTCTGTGTTTCGTCAACACTCAGTTAGTCCACAGATTACAGAATGCCTCCAGATGTGCATCGGAAACTACTACTGGTCTTCCAGGAAACGATCAAAGCGTAGACTGTTTGAGACATTTCTCCCATGGAGGAAAGAGCGCATGGTGACTGTTGTATTCCATCCCGATGCAGTTTCTGTGTTTCATCAACACTCTGATAGTCCACAGATTACACAATGCCTCCAGATGAGCATCGGAAACTACTACTGGTCTTCCAGGGAACGATCAAAGCGTAAACTAATTGAGACATTACTCCAATGGAGGAAAGTGCGTATGGTAACTGTTGTTTCAATCCCGATATAATTTCTGTGTTTCATTAATACTCTGATAGTCCACAGGTTACAGAATGCTTCCAGATGTGCATCGGAAACTACTACTGGTCTTCCAGGGAACGATCAAAGCGTAGACTGTTTGAGACATTACTCCCATGGAGGAAAGTGCGCATGGTGATTGTTCTATTCAATCCCATTGCAATTTCTGTGTTTCATCAACACTCAGTTAGTCCACAGATTACAGAATGCCTCCAGATGTGCATCTGAAACTACTACTGGTCTTCCTGGGAACGATCAAAGCGTAGACTGTTTGAGACATTACTCCCATGGAGGAAAGTGCGCATGGAGACTGTTGCATTAAATCCCGATGCAATTTATGTGTTTAATGAACACTCAGTTAGTCCACAAATTACAGAATGCCTCCAGATGTTCAACGGTAACTACTACTGGTCTTCCAGGGAACGATCAAAGCGTAGTCTGTTTGAGACATTACTCCCATGGAGGAAAGTGCGCATGGTGACTGTTCTATTCAATCCCATTGTACTTTCTGTGTTTCATCAACACTCAGTTAGTCCACAGATTACAGAATACCTCCAGATGTGCATCGGAAACTACTACTGGTCTTCCAGGGAACGATCAAAGCGTAGACTGTTTGAGACATTACTCCCATGGAGGAAAGTGCGCATGGTGACTGTTGTATCCAATCCCGATTCAATTTCCGTGTTTTATCAACACTCTGATAGTCCGCAGATAACAGAATGACTAAAGATGTGCATCGGAAACTACTACTGGTCTTCCAGGGAACGATCAAAGCGTAGACTGTTTGAGACATTACTCCCATGGAGGGAAGTTCGCATGGTGACTGTTGTATTCAATCCCGAAGCAATTTCTGTGTTTCATCAACACTCTGATAGTCCACAGTTTACAGACTGCCTCCAGATGTGCATCGGAACCTACTACTGGTCTAACAGAGAACGATCAAATGGTAGAATGTTTCAGACAATACTCCCATGGGGGAAAGTGTGCATGGTGACTGTTGTATTCAATCCCGATGCAATTTCTGAGTTTCATCAACACTCTGATAGTCTACAGATTACAGATTGCCTCCAGATGTGCATCGGAAACTGCTACTGGTCTTCCTGGGAACGATCAAACAATAGACTCTTTGAGACTTTACTCCTATGGAGGAAAGTGCGCATGTTGACTGTTGTATTCAATCGCGATGCAATTTGTGTGTTTCATCAACACTCTGATAGTCCACAGGTTACAGAATGCCTCCAGATGTGCATAGGAAACTACTACTGGTCTTCCAGGGAACGATCAAAGCGTAAACTGTTTGAGACATTACTTCCGTTGAGGAAAGTGGGCATGGTGACTGTTGTATTCAATCCCTATGCAATTTCTGCGTTTCATCAACACACTGATAGTCCACAGATTACAGAATGCCACCAGATGTGAATCGGAAACTACTACTGGTCTTCGAGGGAACGATCAAAGCATAGACTGTTTGAGACATTACTCCCTTGGAGGAAAGTGCGCATGGTGACTGTTGTATTCAATCCCGATGCAATATCTGTGTTTCATCAACACTCAGTTAGTCCACAGATTACGGAATGCCTCCAGATGTGCATCGGAAACTACTACTGGTCTTCCAGGAAACGATCAAAGCGTAGACTGTTTGAGACATTACTCCCATGGAGGAAAGTGCGCATGGTGACTGTTGTATTCCATCCCGATGCGGTTTCTGTGTTTCATCAACACTCTGATAGTCCACAGATTACACAATGCCTTCAGATGTGCATCGGAAACTACTACTGGTCTTCCTGGGAACGATCAAAGCGTAAACTGTTTGAGACATTACTCCCATGGAGGAAAGTGCGCATGGTGACTTTTGTATTCAATCCCGATTCAATTTCCGTGTTTTATCAACACTGAGATAGTTCACAGATAACAGAATGACTAAAAATGTGCATCGGAATCTACTACTGGTCTTCCAGGGAACGATCAAATTGTAGACAGTTTGAGACATTACTCCCATGGAGGAAAGTGCGCATGGTGACTGTTGTTTTCCATCCCGATGCAATTTCTTTGTTTCATCAACACTCAGATACTCATCAGATTACAGAATGCCTCCAGATGTGAATCGGAAACTACTACTGGTCTTCCAGGGAACGATCAAAGCGTAGACTGTTTGAGTCATTACTCCCATGGAGAAAATTGCGCGTGGTGACTGTTGTATTAAGTCGCGATGCAATTTCTGTGTTTCAAGAACACTCTGCTAGTCCACAGACTGCAGAATGCCGCCAGATGTGCATCGGACGCTACTACTGGTCTTCCAGGGAACGATCAAAGCGTAGACTGTTTGAGACATTACTCCCATGGAGGAAAGTGCGAATGGTGACTGTTGTATTCAATCCCGATGCAATTTCTGTGTTTCATCAACACTCTGATAGTCCACAGATTACAGAATGCCACCAGATGTGCATCGGAAACTACTACTGGTCTTCCAGGGAACGATCAAAGCGTAGACTGTTTAAGATATTACTCCAGTGGAGGAAAGTGCGCATGGTGACTGTTGTATTCAATCCCAATGCAATTTCTGTGTTTCATCAACACTTTGAAGGTCTACAGATTACAGAATGCCTCAAGATGTGCATCGGAAACTACTACTGGTCTTCCAGGGAACGATCAAAGCGTAGACTGTTTGAGATATTTCTCCCATGGAGAAAAGTGCGCATGGTTACTGTTGTATTCAATCCCGATGCAATTTCTGTGTTTCAACAACACTCTGATAGTCCACAGATTACAGAATGATACCAGATGTGCATCGGAAACTACTACTGGTCTCCCAATGAACGATCAAAGCGTAGACTGTTTGAGACATTACTCCCATTGACGAAAGTCCGCATAGTGACTGTGGTATTCAATCCCGATGCAATTTCTGTGTTTCAACAACACTCTGATAGTAAACAGATTACAGAATGCCTCCAGATATGCATCGGAAACTACTACTGGCCTTCCAGGGAGCGATCAAAGCGTAGACTGTTTGAGACATTACTCCCATGGAGGAAAGTGGTCATGGTGACTTTTGTATTCAATCCCGATGCAATTTCTGTGTTTGATTAGCACTCGGATAGTCCACAGATTACAGAATGCCTCCAGATGTGCATTGGAAACTACTACTGGTCTTCCAGGGAACGATCAAAGCGTAGACTGTTTGAGACATTACTCCTGTGGAGGAAAGTGCGAATGGAGACTGTTCTATTCAATCCCGATGCAATTTCGTTGTTTCATCAACACTCTGATAGTCCACAGATTACAGAATGCCTCCAGATGTGCATCGGAAACTAATACTGGTCTTCGAGGGAACGATCAAAGCATAGACTGTTTGAGACATTACTCCCGTGGAGGAAAGTGCGCATGGTGACTTTTGTATTCAATCCCGATGCAATTTCTGTGTTTCGTCAACACTCAGTTAGTCCACAGATTACAGAATGCCTCCAGATGTGCATCGGAAACTACTACTGGTCTTCCAGGAAACGATCAAAGCGTAGACTGTTTGAGACATTTCTCCCATGGAGGAAAGAGCGCATGGTGACTGTTGTATTCCATCCCGATGCAGTTTCTGTGTTTCATCAACACTCTGATAGTCCACAGATTACACAATGCCTCCAGATGAGCATCGGAAACTACTACTGGTCTTCCAGGGAACGATCAAAGCGTAAACTCCTTGAGACATTACTCCAATGGAGGAAAGTGCGTATGGTAACTGTTGTTTCAATCCCGATATAATTTCTGTGTTTCATTAATACTCTGATAGTCCACAGGTTACAGAATGCTTCCAGATGTGCATCGGAAACTACTACTGGTCTTCCAGGGAACGATCAAAGCGTAGACTGTTTGAGACATTACTCCCATGGAGGAAAGTGCGCATGGTGACTGTTCTATTCAATCCCATTGCAATTTCTGTGTTTCATCAACACTCAGTTAGTCCACAGATTACAGAATGCCTCCAGATGTGCATCTGAAACTACTACTGGTCTTCCTGGGAACGATCAAAGCGTAGACTGTTTGAGACATTACTCCCATGGAGGAAAGTGCGCATGGTGACTGTTGCATTAAATCCCGATGCAATTTATGTGTTTAATGAACACTCAGTTAGTCCACAAATTACAGAATGCCTCCAGATGTTCAACGGTAACTACTACTGGTCTAACAGGGAACGATCAAAGCGTAGTCTGTTTGAGACATTACTCCCATGGAGGAAAATGCGCATGGTGACTGTTCTATTCAATCCCATTGTAATTTCTGTGTTTCATCAACACTCAGTTAGTCCACAGATTACAGAATACCTCCAGATGTGCATCGGAAACTACTACTGGTCTTCCTGGGAACGATCAAAGCGTAGACTGTTTGAGACATTACTCCCATGGAGGAAAGTGAGCATGGTGACTGTTGCATTAAATCCCGATGCAATTTATGTGTTTAATCAACACTTAGTTAGTCCACAGATTAGAATGCCTCCAGATGTGAATCGGAAACTACTACTGGTCTTCCAGGGAACGATCAAAGCGTAGACTGTTTGAGACATTACTCCCATGGAGGAAAGTGCGCATGGTGACTGTTGTATTCAATCCCGAAGCAATTTCTTTGTTTCATCAACACTCTGATAGTCCACAGATTACAGGATGCCTCCAGATGTGCATCGGAAACTACTACTGGTCTAAAAGGGAGCGATCCAAGGGTAGAATGTTTCAGACAATACTCTCATGGAGGAAAGTGCGCATGGTGACTGTTGTATTCCATCCCGATGCAATTTCTTTGTTTCATCAACACTCTGATAGTCCATCAGATTACAGAATGCCTCCAGATGTGCACCGGAATCTACTACTGGTCTTCCAGGGAACGATCAAAGCGCAAACTCTTTGAGACATTACTCCCACGGAGGAAAGTGCGTATGGTGACTGTTGTATTCAATCCCGATGGAATTTCTGTGTTTCATTAATACTCTGATAGTCCACAGATTACAGAATGCCTCCAGATGTGCATCGGAAACCACTACTGGTCTTCCAGTTAACGATCAAAGCGTAGACTGTTTGAGACATTACTCCCATGGAGGAAAGTGCGCATGGCGACTGTTGTATTCAATCCCGAAGCAATTTCAGTGTTTCATCAACACTCTGATAGTCCACAGATTACAGAATGAAATCAGATGTGCATCGTAAACTACTACTGGTCTAACAAGGAACGATCAAAGCGTAGAATGTTTGACACATTACTCCCATGGGGGAAAGTGCGCATGGTGACTGTTGTATTCAATAACGATGCAATTTCCGTGTTTCATCAACACTCTGATAGTCCACAGATTACAGATTGCCTCCAGATGTGCATCGAAAACTGCTACTGGTCTTCCTGGGAACGATCAAAGCATAGAGTGTTTGGGACATTACTCCCATGGAGGAAAGTGCGCATGGTGACTGTTGTATTCAATCCCGATGCAATTTCTGTGTTTCATCAACACTCAGTTAGTCCACAGATTACATAATGCCTTCAGATGTGCAACGGAAACTGCTACTGGTCTTCCAGGGAACGATCAAAGCGTAGACTGTTTGAGACATTACTCACATGGAGGAAAGTGCGCATGGTGACTGTTGTATTCAATCCCGAAGCAATTTCTGTGTTTCATCGACACTCTGATAGTCCACAGATTACAGAATGACTCCAGATGTGCATCGGAAACTACTACTGGTCTTCCAGGGAACGATCAAAGCGTAGACTGTTTGAGACATTACTCACATGGAGGAAAGTGCGCATGGTGACTGTTGTATTCAATAACGATGCAATTTCTGTGTTTCATCAACACTCTGATAGTCCACAGATTACAGATTGCCTCCAGATGTGCATCGAAAACTACTACTGGTCTTCCTGGGAACGATCTAAGCATAGAGTGTTTGAGACATTACTCCCATGCAGGAAAGTGCGCATGGTGATTGTTGTGTTCCATCACGATGTAATTTCTGTGTTTCATCAACACTTTGAAGGTCCACAGATTACAGAATGCCTCCAGATGTGCATCGGAAACTACTACTGGTCCTCAAGGGAACGATCAAAGCATAGACTGTTTGAGACATTACTCCCGTGGAGGAAAGTGCGCATGGTGACTGTTGTATTCCTTCCCGATGCAGTTTCTGTGTTTCATCAACACTCTGATAGTCCACAGATTACACAATGCCTCCAGATATGCATCGGAAACTACTACTGGTCTAACAGGGAACGATCAAAAGGTAGACTGTTTGAGACATTACTCACATAGAGGAATGTGCGCATGGTGACTGTTGTATTCAATCCCGAAGCAATTTCTGTGTTTCATCGACACTCTGATAGTCCACAGATTACAGAATGACTCCAGATGTGCATAGGAAACCATTACTGTTCTAACAGTTAACGATCAAAGCGTAGATTGTTTGAGACATTACTCCCATGAGGGAAAGTGTGCATGGTGACTGTTGTATTCAATCCCGATGCAATTTCTGAGTTTCATCTACACTCTGATAGTCCACAGATTACAGATTGCCTCCAGATGTGCATCTGAAACTACTACTGGTCTTCCTGGGAACGATCAAAGTGTAGACTGTTTGAGACATTACTCCCATGGAGGAAAGTGCGCATGGAGACTGTTGCATTAAATCCCGATGCAATTTATGTGTTTAATGAACACTCAGTTAGTCCACAAATTACAGAATGCCTCCAGATGTTCAACGGTAACTACTACTGGTCTTCCAGGGAACGATCAAAGCGTAGTCTGTTTGAGACATTACTCCCATGGAGGAAAGTGCGCATGGTGACTGTTCTATTCAATCCCATTGTAATTTCTGTGTTTCATCAACACTCAGTTAGTCCACAGATTACAGAATACCTCCAGATGTGCATCGGAAACTACTACTGGTCTTCCAGGGAACGATCAAAGCGTAGACTGTTTGAGACATTACTCCCATGGAGGAAAGTGCGCATGGTGACTGTTGTATCCAATCCCGATTCAATTTCCGTGTTTTATCAACACTCTGATAGTCCGCAGATAACAGAATGACTAAAGATGTGCATCGGAAACTACTACTGGTCTTCCAGGGAACGATCAAAGCATAGACTGTTTGAGACATTACTCCCATGGAGGGAAGTTCGCATGGTGACTGTTGTATTCAATCCCGAAGCAATTTCTGTGTTTCATCAACACTCTGATAGTCCACAGTTTACAGACTGCCTCCAGATGTGCATCGGAACCTACTACTGGTCTAACAGAGAACGATCAAAGGGTAGAATGTTTCAGACAATACTCCCATGGGGGAAAGTGTGCATGGTGACTTTTGTTTTCAATCCCGATGCAATTTCTGTGTTTCATCAACACTCAGATAGTCCACAAATTACAGAATGCCTCCAGATGTGCATCTGTAACTACTACTGGTCTTCCTGGGAACGATCAAAGAGTAGACTGTTTGTGACATTACTCCCACGGAGGAAAGTGCGCATGGTGACTGTTGTATTCAATCCCGATGCAATTTCTGAGTTTCATCAACACTCTGATAGTCTACAGATTACAGATTGCCTCCAGATGTGCATCGGAAACTGCTACTGGTCTTCCTGGGAACGATCAAACAATAGACTCTTTGAGACTTTACTCCTATGGAGGAAAGTGCGCATGTTGACTGTTGTATTCAATCGCGATGCAATTTGTGTGTTTCATCAACACTCTGATAGTCCACAGGTTACAGAATGCCTCCAGATGTGCATAGGAAACTACTACTGGTCTTCCAGGGAACGATCAAAGCGTAAACTGTTTGAGACATTACTTCCGTTGAGGAAAGTGGGCATGGTGACTGTTGTATTCAATCCCTATGCAATTTCTGCGTTTCATCAACACACTGATAGTCCACAGATTACAGAATGCCACCAGATTCCGAATCGGAAACTACTACTGGTCTTCGAGGGAACGATCAAAGCATAGACTGTTTGAGACATTACTCCCTTGGAGGAAAGTGCGCATGGTGACTGTTGTATTCAATCCCGATGCAATATCTGTGTTTCATCAACACTCAGTTAGTCCACAGATTACGGAATGCCTCCAGATGTGCATCGGAAACTACTACTGGTCTTCCAGGAAACGATCAAATCGTAGACTGTTTGAGACATTACTCCCATGGAGGAAAGTGCGCATGGTGACTGTTGTATTCCATCCCGATGCGGTTTCTGTGTTTCATCAACACTCTGATAGTCCACAGATTACACAATGCCTTCAGATGTGCATCGGAAACTACTACTGGTCTTCCTCGGAACGATCAAAGCGTAAACTGTTTGAGACATTACTCCCATGGAGGAAAGTGCGCATGGTGACTTTTGTATTCAATCCCGATTCAATTTCCGTGTTTTATCAACACTGAGATAGTTCACAGATAACAGAATGACTAAAAATGTGCATCGGAATCTACTACTGGTCTTCCAGGGAACGATCAAATCGTAGACTGTTTGAGACATTACTCCCATGGAGGAAAGTGCGCATGGTGACTGTTGTTTTCAATCCCGATGCAATTTCTTTGTTTCATCAACACTCAGATACTCATCAGATTACAGAATGCCTCCAGATGTGAATCGGAAACTACTACTGGTCTTCCAGGGAACGATCAAAGCGTAGACTGTTTGAGTCATTACTCCCATGGAGAAAATTGCGCGTGGTGACTGTTGTATTAAGTCGCGATGCAATTTCTGTGTTTCAAGAACTCTCTGCTAGTCCACAGACTGCAGAATGCCGCCAGATGTGCATCGGACGCTACTACTGGTCTTCCAGGGAACGTTAAAAGCGTAGACTGTTTGAGACATTACTCCCATGGAGGAAAGTGCGAATGGTGACTGTTGTATTCAATCCCGATGCAATTTCTGTGTTTCATCAACACTCTGATAGTCCACAGATTACAGAATGCCACCAGATGTGCATCGGAAACTACTACTGGTCTTCCAGGGAACGATCAAAGCGTAGACTGTTTAAGATATTACTCCAGTGGAGGAAAGTGCGCATGGTGACTGTTGTATTCAATCCCGATGCAATTTCTGAGTTTCATCAACACTTTGAAGGTCTACAGATTACAGAATGCCTCAAGATGTGCATCGGAAACTACTACTGGTCTTCCAGGGAACGATCAAAGCGTAGACTGTTTGAGATATTTCTCCCATGGAGAAAAGTGCGCATGGTTACTGTTGTATTCAATCCCGATGCAATTTCTGTGTTTCAACAACACTCTGATAGTCCACAGATTACAGAATGATACCAGATGTGCATCGGAAACTACTACTCGTCTCCCAATGAACGATCAAAGCGTAGACTGTTTGAGACATTACTCCCATTGACGAAAGTCCGCATAGTGACTGTTGTATTCAATCCCGATGCAATTTCTGTGTTTCAACAACACTCTGATAGTAAACAGATTACAGAATGCCTCCAGATATGCATCGGAAACTACTACTGGCCTTCCAGGGAACGATCAAAGCGTAGACTGTTTGAGACATAACCCCCATGGAGGAAAGTGGTCATGGTGACTTTTGTATTCAATCCCGATGCAATTTCTGTGTTTGATTAGCACTCGGATAGTCCACAGATTACAGAATGCCTCCAGATGTGCATTGGAAACTACTACTGGTCTTCCAGGGAACGATCAAAGCGTAGACTGTTCGAGACATTACTCCTGTGGAGGAAAGTGCGAATGGAGACTGTTCTATTCAATCCCGATGCAATTTCTGTGTTTCATCAACACTCTGATAGTCCACAGATTACAGAATGCCTCCAGATGTGCATCGGAAACTAATACTGGTCTTCGAGGGAACGATCAAAGCATAGACTGTTTGAGACATTACTCCCGTGGAGGAAAGTGCGCATGGTGACTTTTGTATTCAATCCCGATGCAATTTCTGTGTTTCGTCAACACTCAGTTAGTCCACAGATTACAGAATGCCTCCAGATGTGCATCGGAAACTACTACTGGTCTTCCAGGAAACTATCAAAGCGTAGACTGTTTGAGACATTACTCCCATGGAGGAAAGTGCGCATGGTGACTGTTGTATTCCATCCCGATGCAGTTTCTGTGTTTCATCAACACTCTGATAGTCCACAGATTACACAATGCCTCCAGATGAGCATCGGAAACTACTACTGGTCTTCCAGGGAACGATCAAAGCGTAAACTCCTTGAGACATTACTCCAATGGAGGAAAGTGCGTATGGTAACTGTTGTTTCAATCCCGATATAATTTCTGTGTTTCATTAATATTCTGATAGTCCACAGGTTACAGAATGCTTCCAGATGTGCATCGGAAACTACTACTGGTCTTCCAGTGAACGATCAAAGCGTAGACTGTTTGAGACATTACTCCCATGGAGGAAAGTGCGCATGGTGACTGTCCTATTCAATCCCATTGCAATTTCTGTGTTTCATCAACACTCAGTTAGTCCACAGATTACAGAATGCCTCCAGATGTGCATCTGAAACTACTACTGGTCTTCCTGGGAACGATCAAAGCGTAGACTGTTTGAGACATTACTCCCATGGAGGAAAGTGCGCATGGTGACTGTTGCATTAAATCCCGATGCAATTTATGTGTTTAATGAACACTCAGTTATTCCACAAATTACAGAATGCCTCCAGATGTTCAACGGTAACTACTACTGGTCTAACAGGGAACGATCAAAGCGTAGTCTGTTTGAGACATTACTCCCATGGAGGAAAATGCGCATGGTGACTGTTCTATTCAATCCCATTGTAATTTCTGTGTTTCATCAACACTCAGTTAGTCCACAGATTACAGAATACCTCCAGATGTGCATCGGAAACTACTACTGGTCTTCCTGGGAACGATCAAAGCGTAGACTGTTTGAGACATTACTCCCATGGAGGAAAGTGCGCATGGCGACTGTTGTATTCAATCCCGAAGCAATTTCAGTGTTTCATCAACACTCTGATAGTCCACATATTACAGAATGAAATCAGATGTGCATCGTAAACTACTACTGGTCTGACAAGGAACGATCAAAGCGTAGAATGTTTGACACATTACTCCCATGGGGGAAAGTGCGCATGGTGACTGTTGTATTCAATAACGATGCAATTTCCGTGTTTCATCAACACTGTGATAGTCCACAGATTACAGATTGCCTCCAGATGTGCATCGAAAACTGCTACTGGTCTTCCTGGGAACGATCAAAGCATAGAGTGTTTGGGACATTACTCCCATGGAGGAAAGTGCGCATGGTGACTGTTGTATTCAATCCCGATGCAATTTCTGTGTTTCATCAACACTCAGTTAGTCCACAGATTACAGAATGCCTTCAGATGTGCAACGGAAACTGCTACTGGTCTTCCAGGGAACGATCAAACCGTAGACTGTTTGAGACATTACTCACATGGAGGAAAGTGCGCATGGTGACTGTTGTATTCAATCCCGAAGCAATTTCTGTGTTTCATCGACACTCTGATAGTCCACAGATTACAGAATGACTCCAGATGTGCATCGGAAACTACTACTGGTCTTCCAGGGAACGATCAAAGCGTAGACTGTTTGAGACATTACTCACATGGAGGAAAGTGCGCATGGTGACTGTTGTATTCAATAACGATGCAATTTCTGTGTTTCATCAACACTCTGATAGTCCACAGATTACAGATTGCCTCCAGATGTGCATCGAAAACTACTACTGGTCTTCCTGGGAACGATCAAAGCATAGAGTGTTTGAGACATTACTCCCATGCAGGAAAGTGCGCATGGTGATTGTTGTGTTCCATCACGATGTAAATTCTGTGTTTCATCAACACTTTGAAGGTCCACAGATTACAGAATGCCACCAGATGTGCATCGGAAACTACTACTGGTCCTCAAGGGAACGATCAAAGCATAGACTGTTTGAGACATTACTCCCGTGGAGGAAAGTGCGCATGGTGACTGTTGTATTCCTTCCCGATGCAGTTTCTGTGTTTCATCAACACTCTGATAGTCCACAGATTACAGAATGACTCCAGATGTGCATCGGAAACTACTACTGGTCTTCCAGGGAACGATCAAAGCGTAGACTGTTTGAGACATTACTCACATGGAGGAAAGTGCGCATGGTGACTGTTGTATTCAATAACGATGCAATTTCTGTGTTTCATCGACACTCTGATAGTCCACAGATTACAGAATGACTCCAGATGTGCATCGGAAACCATTACTGTTCTAACAGTTAACGATCAAAGCGTAGATTGTTTGAGACATTACTCCCATGGGGGAAAGTGTGCATGGTGACTGTTGTATTCAATCCCGATGCAATTTCTGAGTTTCATCTACACTCTTATAGTCCACAGATTACAGATTGCCTCCAGATGTGCATCGGAAACTAGTACTGGACTTCCAGGGAACGATCAAAGCGTAGACTGTTTGAGACATTACTCCCATGGAGGAAAGTGCGCATGGTGACTGTTGCATTAAATCCCGATGCAATTTATGTGTTTAATGATTACTCAGTTAGTCCACAAATTACAGAATGCCTCCAGATGTTCAACGGTAACTACTACTGGTCTAACAGGGAACGATCAAAGCGTAGTCTGTTTGAGACATTACTCCCATGGAGGAAAGTGCGCATGGTGACTGTTCTATTCAATCCCATTGTAATTTCTGTGTTTCATCAACACTCAGTTAGTCCACAGATTACAGAATACCTCCAGATGTGCATCGGAAACTACTACTGGTCTTCCTGGGAACGATCAAAGCGTAGACTGTTTGAGACATTACTCCCATGGAGGAAAGTGCGCATGGTGACTGTTGCATTAAATCCCGATGCAATTTATGTGTTTAATCAACACTCAGTTAGTCCACAGATTACAGAATGCCTCCAGATGTGAATCGGAAACTACTACTGGTCTTCCAGGGAACGATCAAAGCGTAGACTGTTTGAGACATTACTCCCATGGAGGAAAGTGCGCATGGTGACTGTTATATTCAATCCCGAAGCAATTTCTGTGTTTCATCAACACTCTGATAGTCCACAGATTACAGAATGCCTACAGATGTGCATCGGAAACTATTACTGGTCTAACAGGGAACGATCAAAGGGTAGAATGTTTCAGACAATACTCTCATGGAGGAAAGTGCGCATGGTGACTGTTGTATTCCATCCCGATGGAATTTCTGTGTTTCATTAATACTCTGATAGTCCACAGATTACAGAATGCCTCCAGATGTGCATCGGAAACCACTACTGGTCTTCCAGTTAACGATCAAAGCGTAGACAGTTTGAGACATTACTCCCATGGAGGAAAGTGCGCATGGCGACTGTTGTATTGAATCCCGAAGCAATTTCTGTGTTTCATCAACACTCTGATGGTCCACAGATTACAGAATGAATTCAGATGTGAATCGTAAACTACTACTGGTCTAACAAGGAACGATCAAAGCGTAGAATGTTTGACACATTACTCCCATGGGGGAAAGTGCGCATGGTGACTGTTGTATTCAATAACGATGCAATTTCTGTGTTTCATAAACACTCTGATAGTCCACAGATTACAGATTGCCTCCAGATGTGCATCGAAAACTACTACTGTTCTTCCTGGGAACGATCAAAGCATAGAGTGTTTGAGACATTACTCCCGTGGAGGAAAGTGCGTTTGGTGACTGTTGTATTCAATCCCGATGCAATTTCTGTGTTTCATCAACACTCAGTTAGTCCACAGATTACAGAATGCCTTCAGATGTGCAACGGAAACTGCTACTTTTCTTCCAGGGAACGATCAAAGCGTAGACTGTTTGAGACATTACTCCCATGGAGGAAAGTGCGCATGGTGACTGTTGTATTCCATCCCGATGCAGTTTCTGTGTTTCATCAACACTCTGATAGTCCACAGATTACACAATGCCTCCAGATGTGCATCGGAAACTACTACTGGTCTAACAGGGAACGATCAAAAGGTAGACTGTTTGAGACATTACTCACATGGAGGAAAGTGCGCATGGTGACTGTTGTATTCAATCCCGAAGCAATTTCTGTGTTTCATCGACACTCTGATAGTCCACAGATTACAGAATGACTCCAGATGTGCATCGGAAACTACTACTGGTCTTCCAGGAAACGATCAAAGCGTAGACTGTTTGAGACATTACTCACATGGAGGAAAGTGCGCATGGTGACTGTTGTATTCAATCCCGATGCAATTTCTGTGTTTCATCAACACTTTGAAGGTCTACAGATTACAGAATGCCTCAAGATGAGCATCGGAAACTACTACTGGTCTTCCAGGGAACGATCAAAGCGTAGACTGTTTGAGATATTTCTCCCATGGAGAAACGTGCGCATGGTTACTGTTGTATTCAATCCCGATGCAATTTCTGTGTTTCAACAACACTCTGATAGTCCACAGATTACAGAATGATACCAGATGTGCATCGGAAACTACTACTGGTCTCCCAATGAACGATCAAAGCGTAGACTGTTTGAGACATTACTCCCATTGACGAAAGTCCGCATAGTGACTGTTGTATTCAATCCCGATGCAATTTCTGTGTTTCAACAACACTCTGATAGTAAACAGATTACAGAATGCCTCCAGATATGCATCGGAAACTACTACTGGCCTTCCAGGGAACGATCAAAGCGTAGACTGTTTGAGACATTACTCCCATGGAGGAAAGTGTTCATGGTGACTGGTGTATTCAATCCCGATGCAATTTCTGTGTTTCATTAGCACTCGGATAGTCCACAGATTACAGAATGCCTCCAGATGTGCATCGGAAACTACTACTGGTCTTCCAGGAAACGATCAAAGCGTAGACTGTTTGAGACATTACTCCCATGGAGGAAAGTGCGCATGGTGACTGTTGTATTCCATCCCGATGCAGTTTCTGTGTTTCATCAACACTCTGATAGTCCACAGATTACACAATGCCTCCAGATGTGCATCGGAAACTACTACTGGTCTTCCAGGGAACGATCAAAGCGTAAACTCCTTGAGACATTACTCCAGTGGAGGAAAGTGCGTATGGTAACTGTTGTTTCAATCCCGATATAATTTCTGTGTTTCATTAATACTCTGATAGTCCACAGGTTACAGAATGGTTCCAGATGTGCATCGGAAGCTACTACTGGTCTTCCAGGGAACGATCAAAGCGTAGACTGTTTGAGACATTACTCCCATGGAGGAAAGTGCGCATGGTGACTGTTCTATTCAATCCCATTGAAATTTCTGTGTTTCATCAACACTCAGTTAGTCCACAGATTACAGAATGCCTCCAGATGTGCATCTGAAACTACTACTGGTCTTCCTGGGAACGATCAAAGCGTAGACTGTTTGAGACATTACTCCCATGGAGGAAAGTGCGCATGGTGACTGTTGCATTAAATCCCGATGCAATTTATGTGTTTAATGAACACTCAGTTAGTCCACAAATTACAGAATGCCTCCAGATGTTCAACGGTAACTACTACTGGTCTAACAGGGAACGATCAAAGCGTAGTCTGTTTGAGACATTACTCCCATGGAGGAAAGTGCGCATGGTGACTGTTCTATTCAATCCCATTGTAATTTCTGTGTTTCATCAACACTCAGTTAGTCCACAGATTACAGAATACCTCCAGATGTGCATCGGAAACTACTACTGGTCTTCCTGGGAACGATCAAAGCGTAGACTGTTTGAGACATTACTCCCATGGAGGAAAGTGGGCATGGTGACTGTTGCATTAAATCCCGATGCAATTTATGTGTTTAATCAACACTCAGTTAGTCCACAGATTACAGAATGCCTCCAGATGTGAATCGGAAACTACTACTGGTCTTCCAGGGAACGATCAAAGCGTAGACTGTTTGAGACATTACTCCCATGGAGGAAAGTGCGCATGGTGACTGTTGTATTCAATCCCGAAGCAATTTCTGTGTTTCATCAACACTCTGATAGTCCACAGATTACAGAATGCCTCCAGATGTGCATCGGAAACTACTACTGGTCTTCCAGGGAACGATCAAAGCATAGAGTGTTTGAGACATTACTCCCATGCAGGAAAGTGCGCATGGTGATTGTTGTGTTCCATCACGATGTAATTTCTGTTTTTCATCAACACTTTGAAGGTCCACAGATTACAGAATGCCTCCAGATGTGCATCGGAAACTACTACTGGTCCTCAAGGGAACGATCAAAGCATAGACTGTTTGAGACATTACTCCCGTGGAGGAAAGTGCGCATGGTTACTGTTGTATTCCTTCCCGATGCAGTTTCTGTGTTTCATCAACACTCTGATAGTCCACAGATTACACAATGCCTCCAGATGTGCAACGGAAACTACTACTGGTCTAACAGGGAACGATCAAAAGGTAGACTGTTTGAGACATTACTCACATAGAGGAATGTGCGTATGGTGACTGTTGTATTCAATCCCGAAGCAATTTCTGTGTTTCATCGACACTCTGATAGTCCACAGATTACAGAATGACTCCAGATGTGCATCGGAAACCATTACTGTTCTAACAGTTAACGATCAAAGCGTAGATTGTTTGAGACATTACTCCCATGGGGGAAAGTGTGCATGGTGACTGTTGTATTCAATCCCGATGCAATTTCAGAGTTTCATCTACACTCTGATAGTCCACAGATTACAGATTGCCTCCAGATGTGCATCGGAAACTAGTACTGGACTTCCAGGGAACGATCAAAGCGTAGACTGTTTGAGACATTACTCCCATGGAGGAAAGTGCGCATGGTGACTGTTGCATTAAATCCCGATGCAATTTATGTGTTTAATGAACACTCAGTTAGTCCACAAATTACAGAATGCCTCCAGATGTTCAACGGTAACTACTACTGGTCTAACAGGGAACGATCAAAGCGTAGTCTGTTTGAGACATTACTCCCATGGAGGAAAGTGCGCATGGTGACTGTTCTACTCAATCCCATTGTAATTTCTGTGTTTCATCAACACTCAGTTAGTCCAAAGATTACAGAATACCTCCAGATGTGCATCGGAAACTACTACTGGTCTTCCTGGGAACGATCAAAGCGTAGACTGTTTGAGACATTACTCCCATGGAGGAAAGTGCGCATGGTGACTGTTGCATTAAATCCCGATGCAATTTATGTGTTTAATCAACACTCAGTTAGTCCACAGATTACAGAATGCTTCCAGATGTGAATCGGAAACTACTACTGGTCTTCCAGGGAACGATCAAAGCGTAGACTGTTTGAGACATTACTCCCATGGAGGAAAGTGCGCATGGTGACTGTTGTATTCAATCCCGAAGCAATTTCTGTGTTTCATCAACACTCTGATAGTCCACAGATTACAGAATGCCTCCAGATGTGCATCGGAAACTATTACTGGTCTAACAGGGAACGATCAAAGGGTAGAATGTTTCAGACAATACTCTCATGGAGGAAAGTGCGCATGGTGACTGTTGCATTCAATCCCGATGGAATTTCTGTGTTTCATTAATACTCTGATAGTCCACAGATTACAGAATGCCTCCAGATGTGCATCGAAACCACTACTGGTCTTCCAGTTAACGATCAAAGCGTAGACTGTTTGAGACATTACTCCCATGGAGGAAAGTGCGCATGGCGACTGTTGTATTCAATCCCGAAGCAATTTCTGTGTTTCATCAACACTCTGATGGTCCACAAATTACAGAATGAATTCAGATGTGAATCGTAAACTACTACTGGTCTAACAAGGAACGATCAAAGCGTAGAATGTTTGACACATTACTCCCATGGGGGAAAGTGCGCATGGTGACTGTTGTATTCAATAACGATGCAATTTCTGTGTTTCATCAACACTCTGATAGTCCACAGATTACAGATTGCCTCCAGATGTGCATCGAAAACTACTACTGTTCTTCCTGGGAACGATCAAAGCATAGAGTGTTTGAGACATTACTCCCGTGGAGGAAAGTGCGCATGGTGACTGTTGTATTCAATCCCGATGCAATCTCTGTGTTTCATCAACACTCAGTTAGTCCACAGATTACAGAATGCCTTCAGATGTGCTACGGAAACTGCTACTTTTCTTCCAGGGAACGATCAAAGCGTAGACTGTTTGAGACATTACTCCCATGGAGGAAAGTGCGCATGGTGACTGTTGTATTCCATCCCGATGCAGTTTCTGTGTTTCATCAACACTCTGATAGTCCACAGATTACACAATGCCTCCAGATGTGCATCGGAAACTACTACTGGTCTAACAGGGAACGACCAAAAGGTAGACTGTTTGAGAAATTACTCACATGGAGGAAAGTGCGCATGGTGACTGTTGTATTCAATCCCGAAGCAATTTCTGTGTTTCATCGACACTCTGATAGTCCACAGATTACAGAATGACTCCAGATGTGCATCGGAAACTACTAGTGGTCTTCCAGGGAACGATCAAAGCGTAGACTGTTTGAGACATTACTCACATGGAGGAAAGTGTGCATGGTGACTGTTGTATTCAATAACGATGCAATTTCTGTGTCTCATCAACACTCTGATAGTCCACAGATTACAGATTGCCTCCAGATGTGCATCGAAAACTACTACTGGTCTTCCTGGGAACGATCAAAGCATAGAGTGTTTGAGACATTACTCCCATGGAGGAAAGTGCGCATGGTGACTGTTGTGTTCAATCACGATGTAATTTCTGTGTTTCATCAACACTTTGAAGGTCCACAGATTACAGAATGCCTCCAGATGTGCATCGGAAACTACTACTGGTATTCAAGGGAACGATCAAAGCATAGACTGTTTGAGACATTACACCCGTGGAGGAAAGTGCGCATGGTTACTGTTGTATTCCTTCCCGATGCAGTTTCTGTGTTTCATCTACACTCTGATAGTCCACAGATTACACAATGCCTCCAGATGTGCATCGGAAACTACTACTGGTCTAACAGGGAACGATCAAATGGTAGACTGTTTGAGACATTACTCACATAGAGGAATGTCCGCATGGTGACTGTTGTATTCAATCCCGAAGCAATTTCTGTGATTCATCGACACTCTGATAGTCCACAGATTACAGAATGACTCCAGATGTGCATCGGAAACTACTACTGGTCTTCCAGGGAACGATCAAAGCGTAGACTGTTTGAGACATTACTCACATGGGATCAAAGTGCGCATGGTGACTGTTGTATTCAATCCCGAAGCAATTTCTGTGTTTCATCGACACTCTGATAGTCCACAGATTACAGAATGCCTCCAGATGTGCATCGGAAACCATTACTGTTCTAACAGTTGACGATCAAAGCGTAGATTGTTTGAGACATTACTCCCATGGGGGAAAGTGTGCATGGTGACTGTTGTATTCAATCCCGATGCAATTTCTGAGTTTCATCTACACTCTGATAGTCCACAGATTACAGATTGCTCCCAGATGTGCATCGGAAACTAGTACTGGACTTCCAGGGAACGATCAAAGCGTAGACTGATTGAGACATTACTCACATGGAGGAAAGTGCGCATGTTTACTGTTGTATTCAATCCCGAAGCAATTTCTGTGTTTCATCGACACTCTGATAGTCCACAGATTACAGAATGCCTCCAGATGTGCATCGGAAACCACTACTGGTCTAATAGGGAACGATCAAATCGTAGATTGTTTGAGACATTACTCCCATGGGGGAAAGTGTGCATGGTGAATGTTGTATTCAATCCCGATGCAATTTCTGAGTTTCATCAACACTCTGATAGTCCACAGATTACAGAATGCCTCCAGATGTGCAACGGAAAATACTACTGGTCTTCCAGGGAACGAACGAAGCGTAGACTGTTTGAGACATTACTCCTATGTAGGAAAGTGGGCATGGTGACTGTTGTATTCAATCCCGATGGAATTTCTTTGTTTCATCAACACTCTGATAGTCCACAGATTACAGAATGCCTCCAGATGTGCATCTGAAACTACTACTGGTCTTCCAGGGAACGATCAAAGCGTAAACTCTTTGAGACATTACTCCAATGGAGGAAAGTTCGAATGGTGACTGTTGTTTCAATCCCGATGCAATTTCTGTGTTTCATTAATACTCTGATAGTCCACAGGTTACAGAATGCCTCCAGATGTGCATCGGAAACTACTACTGGTCTTCGAGGGAACGATCAAAGCATAGACTGTTTGAGACATTACTCCCGTGGAGGAAAGTGCGCATGGTGACTTTTGTATTCAATCCCGATGCAATTTCTGTGTTTCTTCAACACTCAGTTAGTCCACAGATTACAGAATGCCTCCAGATGTGCAACGGAAACTGCTACTGGTCTTCCAGGGAACGATCAAAGCGTAGACTGTTTGAGACATTACTCCCATGGAGGAAAGTGCGCATGGTGACTGTTGCATTCAATCCCGAAGCAATTTCTGTGTTTCACCGACACCCTGATAGTCCACAGATTACAGAATGCCTCCAGATGTGCATCGGAAACCACTACTGGTCTAACAGGGAACGATCAAAGCGTAGATTGTTTGAGACATTACTCCCATGGGGGATAGTGTTCATGGTGACTGTTTTATTCAATCCCGATGCAATTTCTGAGTTTCATCAACACTCTGATAGTCCACAGATTACAGAATGCCTCCAGATGTGCATCGGAAACTACTACTGGTCTAACAGGGAACGATCAAAGGGTAGAATGTTTCAGACAATACTCCCATGGAGGAAAGTGCGCATGGTGACTGTTGTATTCCATCCCGATGCAATTTCCTTGTTTCATCAACACTCTGATAGTCCATCAGATTACAGAATGCCTCCAGATGTGCATCGGAAACTACTACTGGTCTAACAGGGAACGATCAAAGGGTAGAATGTTTCAGACAATACTCCCATGGAGGAAAGTGCGCATGGTGACTGTTGTATTCAATCCCGATGGAATTTCTGTGTTTCATTAATACTCTGATAGTCCACAGATTACAGAATGCCTCCAGATGAGCATCGGAAACCACTACTGGTCTTCCAGGGAACGATCAAAGCGTAGACTGTTTGAGACATTACTCCCATGGAGGAAAGTGCGCATGGTGACTGTTGTATTCAATCCCGAAGCAATTTCTGTGTTTCATCAACAATCTGATAGTCCACAGATTACAGAATGAATTCAGATGTGCATCGGAAACTACTACTGGTCTAACAAGGAACGATCAAAGCATAGAGTGTTTGAGACATTACTCCCATGGAGGAAAGTGCGCATGGTGACTGTTGTATTCAATCACGATGTAATTTCTGTGTTTCATCAACACTTTGAAGGTCCACAGATTACAGAATGCCTCCAGATGTGCATCGGAAACTACTACTGGACTTCAAGGGAACGATCAAAGCATAGACTGTTTGAGACATTACTCCTGTGGAGGAAAGTGCGCATGGTGACTGTTGTATTCAATCGCGATGCAATTTCTGTGTTTCATCAACACTCAGTTAGTCCACAGATTACAGAATGCCTCCAGATGTGCAACGGAAACTGCTACTGGTCTTCCAGGGAACGATCAAAGCGTAGACGGTTTGAGACATTAGTCCCATGGAGGAAAGTGAGCATGGTGACTGTTGTATTCCATCCCGATGCGGTTTCTGTGTTTCATCAACACTCTGATTGTCCACAGATTACACAATGCCTCCAGATGTGCATCGGAAACTACTACTGGTCTAACAGGGAACGATCAAATGTAGACTGTTTGAGACATTACTCACATGGAGGAAAGTGCGCATGGTGACTGTTGTATTCAATCCCGAAACAATTTCTGTGTTTCATCGACACTCTGATAGTCCACAGATTACAGAATGACTCCAGATGTGCATCGGAAACTACTACTGGTCTTCCAGGGAACGATCAAAGCGTAGACTGTTTGAGACATTACTCACATGGAGGAAAGTGCGCATGGTGACTGTTGTATTCAATCCCGAAGCAATTTCCGTGTTTCATCGACACTTTGATAGTCCACAGATTACAGAATGCCTCCAGATGTGCATCGGAAACCACTACTGTTCTAACAGTTAACGATCAAAGCGTAGATTGTTTGAGACATTACTCCCATGGGGGAAAGTGTGCATGGTGACTGTTGTATTCAATCCCGATGCAATTTCTGAGTTTCATCTACACTCTGATAGTCCACAGATTACAGATTGCCTCCAGATGTGCATCGGAAACTAGTACTGGACTTCCAGGGAACGATCAAAGCGTAGACTGTTTGAGATATTACTCACATGGAGGTAAGTGCGCATGGTGACTGTTGTATTCAATCCCGAAGCTATTTCTGTGTTTCATCGACACTCTGATAGTCCACAGATTACAGAATGCCTCCAGATGTGAATCGGAAACCACTACTGGTCTAACAGGGAACTATCAAAAGCGTAGATTGTTTGACACATTACTCCCATGGGGGAAAGTGTGCATGGTGAAAGTTGTATTCAATCCCGATGCAATTTCTGAGTTTCATCAACACTCTGATAGTCCACAGATTACAGATTGCCTCCAGATATGCATCGGAAACTGCTACTGGACTTCCAGGGAACGATGAAAGCGTAGACTGTTTGAGACATTACTCCAATGTAGGAAAGTGCGCAATGTGACTATTGTATTCAATCCCGATGCAATTTCTGTGTTTCATCAACACTCAGTTTGTCCACAGATTACAGAATGCCTCCCGATGTGCATCGGAAACTACTACTGGTCTTCCTGGGAACGATCAAAGCGCAGACTGTTTGAGACAATACTCCCATGGAGGAAAGTGCGCATGGTGACTGTTGCATTAAATCCCGATGCAATTTATGTGTTTAATCAACACTCAGTTAGTCCACAGATTACAGAATGCCTCCAGATGTGAATCGGAAACTACTACTGGTCTTCCAGGGAACGATCAAAGCGTAGACTGTTTGAGACATTACTCCCATGGGGGAAAGTGTGCATGGTGACTGTTGTATTCAATCCCGATGCAATTTCTGAGTTTCATCAACACTCTGATAGTCCACAGATTACAGATTGTCTCCAGAAGTGCATCGCAAACTACTACTGGTTTTTCTGGGAACGATCAAAGAATAGACCGTTTGAGACATTACTACCATGGAGGAAAGTGCGCATGGTGACTGTTGTATTCAATAGCAATGCAATTTCTGTGTTTCATCAACACTCAGATACTCATCAGATTACAGAATGCCTCCAGATGTGCATCGGAAACAGCTACTGACCTTCCAGGGAACGATCAAAGCATAGACTGTTTGAGACATTACTCCAATGTAGGAAAGTGCGCATGGTGACTGTTGTATTCAATCCCGATGCAATTTCTGTGTTTCATCAACACTCTGATAGTCCACAGATTACAGAATGACTCCAGATGTGCATCGGAAACTACTACTGGTCTTCCAGGGAACGATCAAAGCGTAGACTGTTTGAGACATTACTACCATGGGGGAAAGTGCGCATGGTGACTGTTGTATTCAACCCCGATGCAATTTCTTTGTTTCATCAACATTCTGATAGTCCACAGGATACAGAATGCCTCCAGATGTGCAACGGAAAATACTACTGGTCTTCCAGTGAACGAACAAAGCGTAGACTGTTTGAGACATTACTCACATGGAGGAAAGTGCGCATGTTTACTGTTGTATTCAATCCCGAAGCAATTTCTGTGTTTCATCGACACTCTGATAGTCCACAGATTACAGAATGCCTCCAGATGTGCATCGGAAACCACTACTGGTCTAATAGGGAACGATCAAATCGTAGATTGTTTGAGACATTACTCCCATGGGGGAAAGTGTGCATGGTGAATGTTGTATTCAATCCCGATGCAATTTCTGAGTTTCATCAACACTCTGATAGTCCACAGATTACAGAATGCCTCCAGATGTGCAACGGAAAATACTACTGGTCTTCCAGGGAACGAACGAAGCGTAGACTGTTTGAGACATTACTCCTATGTAGGAAAGTGGGCATGGTGACTGTTGTATTCAATCCCGATGGAATTTCTTTGTTTCATCAACACTCTGATAGTCCACAGATTACAGAATGCCTCCAGATGTGCATCTGAAACTACTACTGGTCTTCCAGGGAACGATCAAAGCGTAAACTCTTTGAGACATTACTCCAATGGAGGAAAGTTCGAATGGTGACTGTTGTTTCAATCCCGATGCAATTTCTGTGTTTCATTAATACTCTGATAGTCCACAGGTTACAGAATGCCTCCAGATGTGCATCGGAAACTACTACTGGTCTTCGAGGGAACGATCAAAGCATAGACTGTTTGAGACATTACTCCCGTGGAGGAAAGTGCGCATGGTGACTTTTGTATTCAATCCCGATGCAATTTCTGTGTTTCTTCAACACTCAGTTAGTCCACAGATTACAGAATGCCTCCAGATGTGCAACGGAAACTGCTACTGGTCTTCCAGGGAACGATCAAAGCGTAGACTGTTTGAGACATTACTCCCATGGAGGAAAGTGCGCATGGTGACTGTTGCATTCAATCCCGAAGCAATTTCTGTGTTTCACCGACACCCTGATAGTCCACAGATTACAGAATGCCTCCAGATGTGCATCGGAAACCACTACTGGTCTAACAGGGAACGATCAAAGCGTAGATTGTTTGAGACATTACTCCCATGGGGGAAAGTGTTCATGGTGATTGTTTTATTCAATCCCGATGCAATTTCTGAGTTTCATCAACACTCTGATAGTCCACAGATTACAGAATGCCTCCAGATGTGCATCGGAAACTACTACTGGTCTAACAGGGAACGATCAAAGGGTAGAATGTTTCAGACAATACTCCCATGGAGGAAAGTGCGCATGGTGACTGTTGTATTCCATCCCGATGCAATTTCCTTGTTTCATCAACACTCTGATAGTCCATCAGATTACAGAATGCCTCCAGATGTGCATCGGAAACTACTACTGGTCTAACAGGGAACGATCAAAGGGTAGAATGTTTCAGACAATACTCCCATGGAGGAAAGTGCGCATGGTGACTGTTGTATTCAATCCCGATGGAATTTCTGTGTTTCATTAATACTCTGATAGTCCACAGATTACAGAATGCCTCCAGATGAGCATCGGAAACCACTACTGGTCTTCCAGGGAACGATCAAAGCGTAGACTGTTTGAGACATTACTCCCATGGGGGAAAGTGCGCATGGTGACTGTTGTATTCAATCCCGAAGCAATTTCTGTGTTTCATTAATACTCTGATAGTCCACAGATTACAGAATGCCTCCAGATGTGCATCGGAAACCACTACTGGTCTTCCAGGGAACGATCAAAGCGTAGACTGTTTGAGACATTACTCCCATGGAGGAAAGTGCGCATGGTGACTGTTGTATTCAATCCCGAAGCAATTTCTGTGTTTCATCAACAATCTGATAGTCCACAGATTACAGAATGAATTCAGATGTGCATCGGAAACTACTACTGGTCTAACAAGGAACGATCAAAGCATAGAGTGTTTGAGACATTACTCCCATGGAGGAAAGTGCGCATGGTGACTGTTGTATTCAATCACGATGTAATTTCTGTGTTTCATCAACACTTTGAAGGTCCACAGATTACAGAATGCCTCCAGATGTGCATCGGAAACTACTACTGGACTTCAAGGGAACGATCAAAGCATAGACTGTTTGAGACATTACTCCTGTGGAGGAAAGTGCGCATGGTGACTGTTGTATTCAATCGCGATGCAATTTCTGTGTTTCATCAACACTCAGTTAGTCCACAGATTACAGAATGCCTCCAGATGTGCAACGGAAACTGCTACTGGTCTTCCAGGGAACGATCAAAGCGTAGACGGTTTGAGACATTAGTCCCATGGAGGAAAGTGAGCATGGTGACTGTTGTATTCCATCCCGATGCGGTTTCTGTGTTTCATCAACACTCTGATTGTCCACAGATTACACAATGCCTCCAGATGTGCATCGGAAACTACTACTGGTCTAACAGGGAACGATCAAATGTAGACTGTTTGAGACATTACTCACATGGAGGAAAGTGCGCATGGTGACTGTTGTATTCAATCCCGAAACAATTTCTGTGTTTCATCGACACTCTGATAGTTCACAGATTACAGAATGACTCCAGATGTGCATCGGAAACTACTACTGGTCTTCCAGGGAACGATCAAAGCGTAGACTGTTTGAGACATTACTCACATGGAGGAAAGTGCGCATGGTGACTGTTGTATTCAATCCCGAAGCAATTTCTGTGTTTCATCGACACTTTGATAGTCCACAGATTACAGAATGCCTCCAGATGTGCATCGGAAACCACTACTGTTCTAACAGTTAACGATCAAAGCGTAGATTGTTTGAGACATTACTCCCATGGGGGAAAGTGTGCATGGTGACTGTTGTATTCAATCCCGATGCAATTTCTGAGTTTCATCTACACTCTGATAGTCCACAGATTACAGATTGCCTCCAGATGTGCATCGGAAACTAGTACTGGACTTCCAGGGAACGATCAAAGCGTAGACTGTTTGAGATATTACTCACATGGAGGTAAGTGCGCATGGTGACTGTTGTATTCAATCCCGAAGCTATTTCTGTGTTTCATCGACACTCTGATAGTCCACAGATTACAGAATGCCTCCAGATGTGCATCGGAAACCACTACTGGTCTAACAGGGAACTATCAAAAGCGTAGATTGTTTGACACATTACTCCCATGGGGGAAAGTGTGCATGGTGAAAGTTGTATTCAATCCCGATGCAATTTCTGAGTTTCATCAACACTCTGATAGTCCACAGATTACAGATTGCCTCCAGATATGCATCGGAAACTACTACTGGACTTCCAGGGAACGATGAAAGCGTAGACTGTTTGAGACATTACTCCAATGTAGGAAAGTGCGCAATGTGACTATTGTATTCAATCCCGAAGCAATTTCTGTGTTTCATCAACCCTCTGATAGTCCACAGATTACAGAATGCCTCCAGATGTGCATCGGAAACTACTACTGGTCTAACAGGGAACGATCAAACGGTAGAGTGTTTCAGACATTACTCCCATGGTGGAAAGTGTGCATGGTGACTGTTGTATTCAATCCCGATGCAATTTCTGAGTTTCATCTACACTCTGATAGTCCACAGATTACAGATTGCCTAGAGATGTGCATCGGAAACTAGTACTGGTCTTCCAGGGAACGATCAAAGCGTAGACTGTTTGAGACATTACTCACATGGAGGAAAGTGTGCATGGTGACTGTTGTATTCAATCCCGATGCAATTTCTGAGTTTCATCAACACTCTGATAGTCCACAGATTACAGATTGCCTCCAGATGTGCATCGGAAACTACTACTGGTTTTTCTGGGAACGATCAAATAATAGACCGTTTGAGACATTACTACCATGGAGGAAAGTGCGCATGGTGACTGTTGTATTCAATCCCAATGCAATTTCTGTGTTTCATCAACACTCAGATACTCATCAGATTACAGAATGCCTCCAGATGTGCATCGGAAACAGCTACTGACCTTCCAGGGAACGATCAAAGCATAGACTGTTTGAGACATTACTCCAATGTAGGAAAGTGCGCATGCTGACTGTTGTATTCAATCCCGATGCAATTTCTGTGTTTCATCAACACTCTGATAGACCACAGATTACAGAATGCCTCCAGATGTGCATCGGAAACTACTACTGGTCTTCCAGGGAACGGTCAAAGCGTAGACTGTTTGAGACATTACTACCATGGAGGAAAGTGCGCATGGTGACTGTTGTATTCAATCCCGATGCAATTTCTTTGTTTCATCAACATTCTGATAGTCCACAGATTACAGAATGCCTCCAGATGTGCAAATGAAAATACTACTGGTCTTCCAGGGAACGAACAAAACGTACAATGTTTGAGACATTACTCCTATGTAGGAAAGTGCGCATGGTGACTGTTGTATTCAATCCCGATGAATTTTCTGTGTTTCATCAACACTCTGATAGTCCACAGATTACACAATGCCTAAAGATGTGCATCGGAAACTACTACTGGTCTTCCAGGGAACGATCAAAGTGTAGATTGTTTGAGACATTACTCCCATGGAGGAAAGTGCGCATGGTGATTGTTGTATTCAATCCCAATGCAATTTCTGTGTTTCATCAACACTCAGATACTCATCAGATTACAGAATGCCTCCAGATGTGCATCGGAAACAGCTACTGACCTTCCAGTGAACGATCAAAGCGTAGACTGTTTGAGACATTACTCCTATGTAGGAAAGTGCGCAATGTGACTGTTGTATTCAATCCCGATGCAATTTCTGTGTTTCATCAACACTCTGATAGTCCACAGATTGCAGAATGCCTCCAGATGTGCATCGGAAACTACTACTGGTCTTACAGGGAACGATCAAAGCGTAGACTTTTTGAGACATTACTCCCATGGATGAAAGTGCGCATGGTGACTGTTGTATTCAATCCCGAAGCAATTTCTGTGTTTCATCAACACCCTGATAGTCCACAGATTACAGAAAGCCTATAAATGTGCAACGGAAGCTACTACTGGTCTAACACGGAACGATCAAAGCGTAGAATGCTTGAGACATTACTCCCATGGGGGAATGTGCGCATAGTGACTGTTGTATTCAATCCCGATGCAATTTCAGTGTTTCATCAACACTCAGTTAGTCCACAGATTACAGAATGCCTCCAGATTTGCATCGCAAACTACTACTGGTATTCCAGGGAACGATCAAGGCGTAGACTGTTTGAGAATTACTCCCATGGAGGAACGTGGTCATGGTGACTGTTGTATTCAATCCCGATGCAATTGCTGTGTTTCATCAACACATTGAAGGTCCACAGATTACATAATACCTCCAGATGTGCATCGGAAACTACTACTGGTCTTCGAGCTAACGATCAAAGCGTAGACTGTTTGAGACATTACTCCTGTGGAGGAGATTGCACATGGTGACTGTTGTATTCAATCCCGATGCAATTTCTGTGTTTCATCAACACTCTGATAGTCCACAGATTACAGATTGCCTCCAGATGTGCATCGGAAACTACTACTGGTCTTTCTGGGAACGATGAAAGCATAGACTGTTTGAGACATTCCTCCCATGGAGGAAAGTGCGCATGAGGACTGTTGTATTCAATCCCGATTCAATTTCCGTCTTTTATCAACACTCTGATAGTCCACAGATAACAGAATGACTAAAGATGTGCATCGGAAACTACTACTGGTCTTCCAGGGAACGATCAAAGCGCAAACTCTTTGAGACATTACTCCAATGGAGGAAAGTGCGAATGGTGTCTGTTGTTTCATTCCCGATGGAATTTCTGTGTTTCATTAATACTCTGACAGTCCACAGATTACAGAATGCCTCCAGATGTGCATCGGAAACTACTACTGGTATTCCACGGAACGATCAAAGCGTAGACTGTTTGAGACATTACTTCCATGGAGGAAAGTGCGCATGGTGACTGTTGTATTCAATCCCGAAGCAATTTCTGTGTTTCATCAACACTCTGATGGTCCACAGATTACAGAAAGCCTATAAATGTGCAACGGAAGCTACTACTGGTCTAACAAGGAACGATCAAAGCGTAGAATGTTTGAGACATTACACCCATGGGGGAAAGTGCGCATGGTGACTGTTGTATTCAATCCCGATGCAATTTCAGTGTTGCATCAACACTCAGTTAGTCCACAGATTACAGAATGCCTCCAGATTTGCATCGTAAACTACTACTGGTATTCCAGGGAACGATCATGGCGTAGACTGTTTGAGAATTACTCCCATGGAGGAAAGTGGTCATTGTGACTGTTGTATTCAATCCCGATGCAATTGCTGTGTTTCATCAACACATTGAAGGTCCACAGATTACATAATGCCTAAAGATGTGCATCGGAAACTACTACAGGTCTTCGAGCTAACGATCAAAGCGTAGACTGTTTGAGACATTACTCCAATGTAGGAAAGTGCGCATGCTGACTGTTGTATTCAATCCCGATGCAATTTCTGTGTTTCATCAACACTCTGATAGACCACAGATTGCAGAATGCCTCCAGATGTGCATCGGAAACTACTACTGGTCTTCCAGGGAACGGTCAAAGCGTAGACTGTTTGAGACATTACAACCATGGAGGAAGTGCGCATGGTGACTGTTGTATTCAATCCCGATGCAATTTCTTTGTTTCATCAACATTCTGATAGTCCACAGATTACAGAATGCCTCCAGATGTGCAAATGAAAATATTACTGGTCTTCCAGGGAACGAACAAATCGTAGACTGTTTGAGACATTACTCCTATGTAGGAAAGTGCGCATGGTGACTGTTGTATTCAATCCCGATGCAATTTCTTTGTTTCATCAACACTCTGATAGTCAACAGATTACAGAATGCCTCCAGATGTGCATCGGAAACTACTACTGGACTTCCAGGGAACGATCAAAGCGTAGACTGTTTGAGACATTACTCCCATCGAGGAAAGTGCGCATGGTGACTGTTGTATTCCATCCCGATGCATTTTCTGTGTTTCATCAACACTCTGATAGTCCACAGATTACACAATGCCTCCAGATGTGCATCGGAAACTACTACTGGTCTTCCAGGGAACGATCAAAGTGTAGATTGTTTGAGACATTACTCCCATGGAGGAAAGTGCGCATGCTGACTGTTGTATTCAATCCCAATGCAATTTCTGTGTTTCATCAACACTCAGATACTCATCAGATTACAGAATGCCTCCAGATGTGCATCGGAAACAGCTACTGACCTTCCAGTGAACGATCAAAGCGTAGACTGTTTGAGACATTACTCCTATGTAGGAAAGTGCGCAATGTGACTGTTGTATTCAATCCCGATGCAATTTCTGTGTTTCATCAACACTCTGATAGTCCACAGATTGCAGAATGCCTCCAGATGTGCATCGGAAACTACTACTGGTCTTACAGGGAACGATCAAAGCGTAGACTTTTTGAGACATTACTCCCATGGATGAAAGTGCGCATGGTGACTGTTGTATTCAATCCCGATGCAATTTCAGTGTTTCATCAACACTCAGTTAGTCCACAGATTACAGAATGCCTCCAGATTTGCATCGTAAACTACTACTGGTATTCCAGGGAACGATCAAGGCGTAGACTGTTTGAGAATTACTCCCATGGAGGAAAGTGGTTATGGTGACTGTTGTATTCAATCCCGATGCAATTGCTGTGTTTCATCAACACATTGAAGGTCCACAGATTACATAATGCCTAAAGATGTGCATCGGAAACTACTACTGGTCTTCGAGCTAACGATCAAAGCGTAGACTGTTTGAGACATTACTCCAATGTAGGAAAGTGCGCATGCTGACTGTTGTATTCAATCCCGATGCAATTTCTGTGTTTCATCAACACTCTGATAGACCACAGATTACAGAATGCCTCCAGATGTGCATCGGAAACTACTACTGGTCTTCCAGGGAACGGTCAAAGCGTAGACTGTTTGAGACATTACTACCATGGAGGAAAGTGCGCATGGTGACTGTTGTATTCAATCCCGATGCAATTTCTTTGTTTCATCAACATTCTGATAGTCCACAGATTACAGAATGCCTCCAGATGTGCAAATGAAAATACTACTGGTCTTCCAGGGAACGAACAAAACGTAGACTGTTTGAGACATTACTCCTATGTAGGAAAGTGCGCATGGTGACTGTTGTATTCAATCCCGATGCAATTTCTTTGTTTCATCAACACTCTGATAGTCCACAGATTGCAGAATGCCTCCAGATGTGCATCGGAAACTACTACTGGACTTCCAGGGAACGATCAAAGCGTAGACTGTTTGAGACATTACTCCCATCGAGGAAAGTGCGCATGGTGACTGTTGTATTCCATCCCGATGCATTTTCTGTGTTTCATCAACACTCTGATAGTCCACAGATTACACAATGCCTCCAGATGTGCATCGGAAACTACTACTGGTCTTCCAGGGACCGATCAAAGTGTAGATTGTTTGAGACATTACTCCCATGGAGGAAAGTGCGCATGGTGACTGTTGTATTCAATCCCAATGCAATTTCTGTGTTTCATCAACACTCAGATACTCATCAGATTACAGAATGCCTCCAGATGTGCATCGGAAACAGCTACTGACCTTCCAGTGAATGATCAAAGCGTAGACTGTTTGAGACATTACTCCTATGTAGGAAAGTGCGCAATGTGACTGTTGTATTCAATCCCGATGCAATTTCTGTGTTTCATCAACACTCTGATAGTCCACAGATTGCAGAATGCCTCCAGATGTGCATCGGAAACTACTACTGGTCTTACAGGGAACGATCAAAGCGTAGACTTTTTGAGACATTACTCCCATGCATGAAAGTGCGCATGGTGACTGTTGTATTCAATCCCGATGCAATTTCAGTGTTTCAACGACACTCTGATAGTCCACAGGTTACAGAATGCCTCCAGATGCGCATCGGAAACTACTACTGGTCTTCCAGGGAACGATCAAAGCGCAAACTCTTTGAGACATTACTCCAATGGAGGAAAGTGCGAATGGTGTCTGTTGATTCAATTCCGATGGAATTTCTGTGTTTCATTAATACTCTGATAGTCCACAGATTGCAGAATGCCTCCAGATGTGCATCGGAAACTACTACTGGTATTCCACTGAACGATCAAAGCGTAGACTGTTTGAGACATTACTTCCATGGAGGAAAGTGCGCATGGTGACTGTTGTATTCAATCCCGAAGCAATTTCTGTGTTTCATCAACACTCTGATGGTCCACAGATTACAGAAAGCCTATAAATGTGCAACGGAAGCTACTACTGGTCTAACACGGAACGATCAAAGCGTAGAATGTTTGAGACATTACTCCCATGGGGGAATGTGCGCATGGTGACTGTTGTATTCAATCCCGATGCAATTTCAGTGTTTCATCAACACTCAGTTAGTCCACAGATTACAGAATGCCTCCAGATTTGCATCGTAAACTACTACTGGTATTCCAGGGAACGATCAAGGCGTAGACTGTTTGAGAATTCCTCCCATGGAGGAAAGTGGTCATGGTGACTGTTGTATTCAATCCCGATGCAATTGCTGTGTTTCATCAACACATTGAAGGTCCACAGATTACATAATACCTCCAGATGTGCATCGGAAACTACCACTGGTCTTCGAGCTAACGATCAAAGCGTAGACTGTTTGAGACATTACTCCTGTGGAGGAGATTGCACATGGTGACTGTTGTATTCAATCCCGATGCAATTTTTGTGTTTCATCAACACTCTGATAGTCCACAGATTACAGATTGCCTCCAGATGTGCATCGGAAACTACTACTGGTCTTTCTGGGAACGATCAAAGCATAGACTGTTTGAGACATTACTCCCATGGAGGAAAGTGCGCATGAGGACTGTTGTATTCAATCCCGATTCAATTTCCGTCTTTTATCAACACTCTGATAGTCCACAGATAACAGAATGACTAAAGATGTGCATCGGAAACTACTACTGGTCTTCCAGGGAACGATCAAAGCGCAAACTCTTTGAGACATTACTCCAATGGAGGAAAGTGCGAATGGTGTCTGTTGTTTCAATCCCGATGGAATTTCTGTGTTTCATCAACAGTCTGATGGTCCACAGATTACAGACAGCCTATAAATGTGCAACGGAAGCTACTACTGGTCTAACAAGGAACGATCAAAGCGTAGAATGTTTGAGACATTACACCCATGGGGGAAAGTGCGCATGGTGACTGTTGTATTCAATCCCGATGCAATTTCAGTGTTGCATCAACACTCAGTTAGTCCACAGATTACAGAATGCCTCCAGATTTGCATCGTAAACTACTACTGGTATTCCAGGGAACGATCAAGGCGTAGACTGTTTGAGAATTACTCCCATGGAGGAAATTGGTCATGGTGACTGTTGTATTCAATCCCGATGCAATTGCTGTGTTTCATCAACACATTGAAGGTCCACAGATTACATAATGCCTAAAGATGTGCATCGGAAACTACTACTGGCCTTCGAGCTAACGATCAAAGCGTAGACTGTTTGAGACATTACTCCTGTAGAGGAGATTGCACATGGTGACTGTTGTATTCAATCCCGATGCAATTTCTGTGTTTCATCAACACTCTGATAGTCCACAGATTACAGATTGCCTACAGATGTGCATCGGAAACTACTACTGGTCTTCCTGGGAACGATCAAAGCATAGACTGTTTGAGACATTACTCCCATGGAGGAAAGTGCGCATGAGGACTGTCGTATTCAATCCCGAAGCAATTTCTGTGTTTCATCAACACTCTGATAGTCCACAGATTACAGAATGCCTAAAGATGTGCATCGGAAACTACTACTGGTCTAACAGGGAACGATCAAAGGGTAGAATGTTTCAGACATTACTCCCATGGAGGAAAGTGCGCTTGGTGACTGTTGTATTCCATCCCGATGCAATTTCTTTGTTTCATCAGAACTCTGATAGTCCACAGATTGCAGAATGCCTCTAGATGTGCATCGGAAACCACTACTGTTCTAACAGTTAACGACCAGAGCGTAGATTGTTTGAGACATTACTCCCATGGGTGAAAGTGTGCATGGTGACTGTTGTATTCAATCCCGATGCAATTTCTGAGTTTCATCTACACTCTGATAGTCCACAGATTACAGATTGCCTCCAGATGTGCATCGGAAACTACTACTGGATTTCCAGAAAACGATCAAAGCGTAGACTGTTTGTGACATTACTCACATGGAGGAAAGTGCGCATGGTGACTGTTGTATTCAATCCATATGCAATTTCTGAGTTTCATCAACACTCTGATAGTCCACAGATTACAGATTGCCTCCAGATGTGCGTCGGAAACTACTACTGGACTTCCACGGAACGATCAAAGCGTAGACTGTTTGAAACGTTACTCACATGGAGGAAAGTGCGCATGCTGACTGTTGTATTCAATCCCGAAGCAATTTCTGTGTTTCATCGACACTCTGATAGTCCACAGATTACAGAATGCCTCCAGATGTGCATCGGAAACCACTACTGGTCTAACAGGGAACGATCAAAGCGTAGATTGTTTGAGACATTACTCCAATGTAGGAAAGTGCGCATGGTGACTGTTGTATTCAATCCCGATGCAATTTCTGAGTTTCATCAACACTCTGATAGTCCACAGATTACAGATTGCCTCCAGATGTGAATCGGAAACTACTACTGGTTTTTCTGGGAACGATCAAAGAATAGACCGTTTGAGACATTACTACCATGGAGGAAATTGCGCATGGTGACAGTTGTATTCAATCCCAATGCAATTTCTGTGTTTCATCAACACTCAGATACTCATCAGATTACAGAATGCCTCCAGATATGCATCGGAAACAGCTACTGACCTTCCAGGAAACGATCAAAGCGTAGACTGTTTGAGACATTACTCCAATGTAGGAAAGGGCGCAATGTGACTGTTGTATTCAATCCCGATGCAATTTCTGTGTTTCATCAACACTCTGATAGTCCATAGATTTCAGAATGCCTCCAGATGTGCATCGGAAACTACTACTGGTCTTCCAGGGAACGATCAAAGCGTAGACTGTTTGAGACATTACTCACATGGAGGATAGTGCGCATGGTGACTGTTGTATTCAATCCCGATGCAATTTCTGAGTTTCATCAACACTCTGATATTCAACAGATTACAGAGTGCCTCCAGATGTGCATCGGAAACTACTACTGGTTTTTCTGGGAACGAGACATTACTACCATGGAGGAAAGTATGCATGGTGACTGTTGTATTCAATCCCAATGCAATTTCTGTGTTTCATCAACACTCAGATACTCATCAGATTACAGAATGCCTCCAGATGTGCATCGGAAACAGCTACTAACCTTCCAGGGAACGATCAAAGCATAGACTGTTTGAGACATTACTCCAATGTAGGAAAGTGCGCATGCTGACTGTTGTATTCAATACCGATGCAATTTCTGTGTTTCATCAACACTCTGATAGACCACAGATTACAGAATGCCTCCAGATGTGCATCGGAAAATACTATTGGTCTTCCAGGGAACGATCAAAGCGTAGACTGTTTGAGACATTACTACCATGGAGGAAAGTGCGCATGATGACTGTTGTATTCAATCCCGATGCAATTTCTTTGTTTCATCAACATTCTGATAGTCCACAGATTACAGAATGCCTCCAGATGTGCAACTTAAAATACTACTGGTCTTCCAGGGAACGAACAAAACGTAGACTGTTTGAGACATTACTCCTATGTAGGAAAGTGCGCATGGTGACTGTTGTATTCAATCCCGATGCAATTTCTTTGTTTCATAAACACTCTAATAGTCCACAGATTACAGAATGCCTCCAGATGTGCATCGGAAACTACTACTGGTCTTCCAGGGAACGATCTAAGCGTAAACTCTTTGAGACATTACTCCAATGGAGGAAAGTGCGAATGGTGACTGTTGCTTCAATCCCGATGGGATTTCTGGTTTCATTAATACTCTGATAGTCCACAGATTACAGAATGCCTCCAGATGTGCATCGGAAACTGCTACTGGTCTTCGAGGGAACGATCAAAGCATAGACTGTTTGAGATATTTACTCCCGTGGAGGAAAGTGCGCATGGTGACTGTTGTATTCAATCCCGATGCAATTTCTGTGTTTCATCGACACTCAGTTAGTCCACAGATTACAGAATGCCTCCAGATGTGCAACGGAAACTGCTACTGGTCTTCCAGGGAACGATCAAAGTGTAGACTGTTTGAGACATTACTCCCATCGAGGAAAGTGCGCATGGTGACTGTTGTATTCCATCCCGATGCATTTTCTGTGTTTCATCAACACTCTGATAGTCCACAGATTACACAATGCCTCCAGATGTGCATCGGAAACTACTACCGGACTTCCAGGGAACGATCAAAGTGTAAACTGTTTGAGACATTACTCCCATGCAGCAAAGTTCGCATGGTGACTGTTGTATTCAATCCCGATTCAATTTCCGTGTTTTATCAACACTATGATAGTTCACAGATAACAGAATGACTAAAGATGTGCATCGGAATCTACTACTGGTCTTCGAGCTAACGATCAAAGCGTAGACTGTTTGAGACATTACTCCTGTGGAGGAGATTGCACATGGTGACTGTTGTATTCAATCCCGATGCAATTTCTGTGTTTCTTCAACACTCTGATAGTCCACAGATTACAGATTGCCTCCAGATGTGCATCGGAAACTACTACTGGTCTTTCTGGGAACGATCAAAGCATAGACTGTTTGAGACATTACTCCCATGGAGGAAAGTGCGCATGAGGACTGTTGTATTCAATCCCGATTCAATTTCCGTCTTTTATCAACACTCTGATAGTCCACAGATAACAGAATGACTAAAGATGTGCATCGGAAACTACTACTGGTCTTCCAGGGAACGATCAAAGCGCAAACTCTTTGAGACATTACTCCAATGGAGGAAAGTGCGAATGGTGTCTGTTGTTTCAATCCCGATGGAATTTCTGTGTTTCATCAACAGTCTGATGGTCCACAGATTACAGACAGCCTATAAATGTGCAACGGAAGCTACTACTGGTCTAACAAGGAACGATCAAAGCGTAGAATGTTTGAGACATTACACCCATGGGGGAAAGTGCGCATGGTGACTGTTGTATTCAATCCCGATGCAATTTCAGTGTTGCATCAACACTCAGTTAGGCCACAGATTACAGAATGCCTCCAGATTTGCATCGTAAACTACTACTGGTATTCCAGGGAACGATCAAGGCGTAGACTGTTTGAGAATTACTCCCATGGAGGAAAGTGGTCATGGTGACTGTTGTATTCAATCCCGATGCAATTGCTGTGTTTCATCAACACATTGAAGGTCCACAGATTACATAATGCCTAAAGATGTGCATCGGAAACTACTACTGGCCTTCGAGCTAACGATCAAAGCGTAGACTGTTTGAGACATTACTCCTGTAGAGGAGATTACACATGGTGACTGTTGTATTCAATCCCGATGCAATTTCTGTGTTTCATCAACACTCTGATAGTCCACAGATTACAGATTGCCTACAGATGTGCATCGGAAACTACTACTGGTCTTCCTGGGAACGATCAAAGCATAGACTGTTTGAGACATTACTCCCATGGAGGAAAGTGCGCATGAGGACTGTCGTATTCAATCCCGAAGCAATTTCTGTGTTTCATCAACACTCTGATAGTCCACAGATTACAGAATGCCTAAAGATGTGCATCGGAAACTACTACTGGTCTAACAGGGAACGATCAAAGGGTAGAATGTTTCAGACATTACTCCCATGGAGGAAAGTGCGCTTGGTGACTGTTGTATTCCATCCCGATGCAATTTCTTTGTTTCATCAAAACTCTGATAGTCCACAGATTGCAGAATGCCTCTAGATGTGCATCGGAAACCACTACTGTTCTAACAGTTAACGACCAGAGCGTAGATTGTTTGAGACATTACTCCCATGGGTGAAAGTGTGCATGGTGACTGTTGTATTCAATCCGGATGCAATTTCTGAGTTTCATCTACACTCTGATAGTCCACAGATTACAGATTGCCTCCAGATGTGCATCGGAAACTACTACTGGATTTCCAGAAAACGATCAAAGCGTAGACTGTTTGTGACATTACTCACATGGAGGAAAGTGCGCATGGTGACTGTTGTATTCAATCCATATGCAATTTCTGAGTTTCATCAACACTCTGATAGTCCACAGATTACAGATTGCCTCCAGATGTGCGTCGGAAACTACTACTGGACTTCCACGGAACGATCAAAGCGTAGACTGTTTGGAACGTTACTCACATGGAGGAAAGTGCGCATGCTGACTGTTGTATTCAATCCCGAAGCAATTTCTGTGTTTCATCGACACTCTGATAGTCCACAGATTACAGAATGCCTCCAGATGTGCATCGGAAACCACTACTGGTCTAACAGGGAACGATCAAAGCGTAGATTGTTTGAGACATTACTCCAATGTAGGAAAGTGCGCATGGTGACTGTTGTATTCAATCCCGATGCAATTTCTGAGTTTCATCAACACTCTGATAGTCCACAGATTACAGATTGCCTCCAGATGTGAATCGGAAACTACTACTGGTTTTTCTGGGAACGATCAAAGAATAGACCGTTTGAGACATTACTACCATGGAGGAAATTGCGCATGGTGACAGTTGTATTCAATCCCAATGCAATTTCTGTGTTTCATCAACACTCAGATACTCATCAGATTACAGAATGCCTCCAGATATGCATCGGAAACAGCTACTGACCTTCCAGGAAACGATCAAAGCGTAGACTGTTTGAGACATTACTCCAATGTAGGAAAGGGCGCAATGTGACTGTTGTATTCAATCCCGATGCTATTTCTGTGTTTCATCAACACTCTGATAGTCCATAGATTTCAGAATGCCTCCAGATGTGCATCGGAAACTACTACTGGTCTTCCAGGGAACGATCAAAGCGTAGACTGTTTGAGACATTACTCACATGGAGGATAGTGCGCATGGTGACTGTTGTATTCAATCCCGATGCAATTTCTGAGTTTCATCAACACTCTGATATTCAACAGATTACAGAATGCCTCCAGATGTGCATCGGAAACTACTACTGGTTTTTCTGGGAACGAGACATTACTACCATGGAGGAAAGTATGCATGGTGACTGTTGTATTCAATCCCAATGCAATTTCTGTGTTTCATCAACACTCAGATACTCATCAGATTACAGAATGCCTCCAGATGTGCATCGGAAACAGCTACTGACCTTCCAGGGAACGATCAAAGCATAGACTGTTTGAGACATTACTCCAATGTAGGAAAGTGCGCATGCTGACTGTTGTATTCAATACCGATGCAATTTCTGTGTTTCATCAACACTCTGATAGACCACAGATTACAGAATGCCTCCAGATGTGCATCGGAAAATACTATTGGTCTTCCTGGGAACGATCAAAGCGTAGACTGTTTGAGACATTACTACCATGGAGGAAAGTGCGCATGGTGACTGTTGTATTCAATCCCGATGCAATTTCTTTGTTTCATCAACATTCTGATAGTCCACAGATTACAGAATGCCTCCAGATGTGCAACTTAAAATACTACTGGTCTTCCAGGGAACGAACAAAACGTAGACTGTTTGAGACATTACTCCTATGTAGGAAAGTGCGCATGGTGACTGTTGTATTCAATCCCGATGCAATTTCTTTGTTTCATAAACACTCTAATAGTCCACAGATTACAGAATGCCTCCAGATGTGCATCGGAAACTACTACTGGTCTTCCAGGGAACGATCTAAGCGTAAACTCTTTGAGACATTACTCCAATGGAGGAAAGTGCGAAAGGTGACTGTTGCTTCAATCCCGATGGGATTTCTGTGTTTCATTAATACTCTGATAGTCCACAGATTACAGAATGCCTCCAGATGTGCATCGGAAACTGCTACTGGTCTTCGAGGGAACGATCAAAGCATAGACTGTTTGAGATATTTACTCCCGTGGAGGAAAGTGCGCATGGTGACTGTTGTATTCAATCCCGATGCAATTTCTGTGTTTCATCAACACTCAGTTAGTCCACAGATTACAGAATGCCTCCAGATGTGCAACGGAAACTGCTACTGGTCTTCCATTGAACGATCAAAGTGTAGACTGTTTGAGACATTACTCCCATCGAGGAAAGTGCGCATGGTGACTGTTGTATTCCATCCCGATGCATTTTCTGTGTTTCATCAACACTCTGATAGTCCACAGATTACACAATGCCTCCAGATGTGCATCGGAAACTACTACTGGACTTCCAGGGAACGATCAAAGTGTAAACTGTTTGAGACATTACTCCCATGCAGCAAAGTTCGCATGGTGACTGTTGTATTCAATCCCGATTCAATTTCCGTGTTTTATCAACACTATGATAGTTCACAGATAACAGAATGACTAAAGATGTGCATCGGAATCTACTACTGGTATTCCAGGGAACGATCAAATCGTAGACTGTTTGAGACATTACTCCCATGGAGGAAAGTGCGCAATGTGACTTTTTGTATTCAATCCCGAAGCAATTTCTGTGTTTCATCAACCCTCTGATAGTCCACATATTACAGAATGCCTCCAGATGTGCATCGGAAACTACTACTGGTCTAACAGGGAACGATCAAAGGGTAGATTGTTTCAGACATTACTCCCATGGGGGAAAGTGTGCATGGTGACTGTTGTATTCAATCCCGATTCGATTTCTGTGTTTCATCAACACTCTGATAGTCCTCAGTTTACAGAATGACTCCAGATGTGCATCGGAAACTACTACTGGACTTCCAGGGAACGATCAAAGCGTAGACTGTTTGAGACATTACTCACATGGAGGAAAGTGCGCATGGTGACTGTTGTATTCAATCCCGAAACAATTTCTGTGTTTCATCGTCATTCTAATAGTCCACAGATTACAGAATGCCTCCAGATGTGCATCGGAAACCACTACTGGTCTAACAGGGAACGATCAAAGCGTAGATTGTTTCAGACATTACTCCCATGGAGGAAAGTGCGCATGGTGACTGTTGTATTCAATCCCAATGCAATTTATGTGTTTCATCAACACTCAGATACTCATCACATTACAGAATGCCTCCAGGTGTGCATCGGAAACAGCTACTGACCTTCCAGTGAACGATCTAAGCGTAGACTCTTTGAGACATTACTCCCATGTAGGAAAGTTCGCAATGTGACTGTTGTATTCAATCCCGATGCAATTTCTGTGTTTCATCAACACTCTGATAGTCCACAGATTACAGAATGCCTCCAGATGTGCATCGGAAACTACTACTGTTCTTCCAGTAAACGATCAAAGCGTAGACTTTTTGAGACATTACTCCCATGGATGAAAGTGCGCATGGTGACTGTTGTATTCAATCCCGATGCATTTTCTGTGTTTCATCAACACTCTGATAGTCCACAGATTACACAATGCCTCCAGATGTGCATCGGAAACTACTACTGGACTTCCAGGGAACGATCAAAGTGTAAACTGTTTGAGACATTACTCCCATGCAGCAAAGTTCGCATGGTGACTGTTGTATTCAATCCCGATTCAATTTCCGTGTTTTATCAACACTATGATAGTTCACAGATAACAGAATGACTAAAGATGTGCATCGGAATCTACTACTGGTATTCCAGGGAACGATCAAATCGTAGACTGTTTGAGACATTACTCCCATGGAGGAAAGTGCGCAATGTGACTTTTTGTATTCCATCCCGATGCAATTTCTTTGTTTCATCAAAACTCTGATAGTCCACAGATTGCAGAATGCCTCTAGATGTGCATCGGAAACCACTACTGTTCTAACAGTTAACGACCAGAGCGTAGATTGTTTGAGACATTACTCCCATGGGTGAAAGTGTGCATGGTGACTGTTGTATTCAATCCCGATGCAATTTCTGAGTTTCATCTACACTCTGATAGTCCACAGATTACAGATTGCCTCCAGATGTGCATCGGAAACTACTACTGGATTTCCAGAAAACGATCAAAGCGTAGACTGTTTGTGACATTACTCACATGGAGGAAAGTGCGCATGGTGACTGTTGTATTCAATCCATATGCAATTTCTGAGTTTCATCAACACTCTGATAGTCCACAGATTACAGATTGCCTCCAGATGTGCGTCGGAAACTACTACTGGACTTCCACGGAACGATCAAAGCGTAGACTGTTTGAAACATTACTCACATGGAGGAAAGTGCGCATGCTGACTGTTGTATTCAATCCCGAAGCAATTTCTGTGTTTCATCGACACTCTGATAGTCCACAGATTACAGAATGCCTCCAGATGTGCATCGGAGACCACTACTGGTCTAACAGGGAACGATCAAAGCGTAGATTGTTTGAGACATTACTCCAATGTAGGAAAGTGCGCATGGTGACTGTTGTATTCAATCCCGATGCAATTTCTGAGTTTCATCAACACTCTGATAGTCCACAGATTACAGATTGCCTCCAGATGTGAATCGGAAACTACTACTGGTTTTTCTGGGAACGATCAAAGAATAGACCGTTTGAGACATTACTACCATGGAGGAAATTGCGCATGGTGACAGTTGTATTCAATCCCAATGCAATTTCTGTGTTTCATCAACACTCAGATACTCATCAGATTACAGAATGCCTCCAGATATGCATCGGAAACAGCTACTGACCTTCCAGGAAACGATCAAAGCGTAGACTGTTTGAGACATTACTCCAATGTAGGAAAGGGCGCAATGTGACTGTTGTATTCAATCCCGATGCAATTTCTGTGTTTCATCAACACTCTGATAGTCCATAGATTTCAGAATGCCTCCAGATGTGCATCGGAAACTACTACTGGTCTTCCAGGGAACGATCAAAGCGTAGACTGTTTGAGACATTACTCACATGGAGGATAGTGCGCATGGTGACTGTTGTATTCAATCCCGATGCAATTTCTGAGTTTCATCAACACTCTGATATTCAACAGATTACAGAATGCCTCCAGATGTGCATCGGAAACTACTACTGGTTTTTCTGGGAACGATCAAATAATAGACCGTTTGAGACATTACTACCATGGAGGAAAGTATGCATGGTGACTGTTGTATTCAATTCCAATGCAATTTCTGTGTTTCATCAACACTCAGATACTCATCAGATTACAGAATGCCTCCAGATGTGCATCGGAAACAGCTACTGACCTTCCAGGGAACGATCAAAGCATAGACTGTTTGAGACATTACTCCAATGTAGGAAAGTGCGCATGCTGACTGTTGTATTCAATACCGATGCAATTTCTGTGTTTCATCAACACTCTGATAGACCACAGATTACAGAATGCCTCCAGATGTGCATCGGAAAATACTATTGGTCTTCCAGGGAACGATCAAAGCGTAGACTGTTTGAGACATTACTACCATGGAGGAAAGTGCGCATGGTGACTGTTGTATTCAATCCCGATGCAATTTCTTTGTTTCATCAACATTCTGATAGTCCACAGATTACAGAATGCCTCCAGATGTGCAACTTAAAATACTACTGGTCTTCCAGGGAACGAACAAAACGTAGACTGTTTGAGACATTACTCCTATGTAGGAAAGTGCGCATGGTGACTGTTGTATTCAATCCCGATGCAATTTCTTTGTTTCATAAACACTCTAATAGTCCACAGATTACAGAATGCCTCCAGATGTGCATCGGAAACTACTACTGGTCTTCCAGGGAACGATCTAAGCGTAAACTCTTTGAGACATTACTCCAATGGAGGAAAGTGCGAATGGTGACTGTTGCTTCAATCCCGATGGGATTTCTGTGTTTCATTAATACTCTGATAGTCCACAGATTACAGAATGCCTCCAGATGTGCATCGGAAACTGCTACTGGTCTTCGAGGGAACGATCAAAGCATAGACTGTTTGAGATATTTACTCCCGTGGAGGAAAGTGCGCATGGTGACTGTTGTATTCAATCCCGATGCAATTTCTGTGTTTCATCAACACTCAGTTAGTCCACAGATTACAGAATGCCTCCAGATGTGCAACGGAAACTGCTACTGGTCTTCCAGGGAACGATCAAAGTGTAGACTGTTTGAGACATTACTCCCATCGAGGAAAGTGCGCATGGTGACTGTTGTATTCCATCCCGATGCATTTTCTGTGTTTCATCAACACTCTGATAGTCCACAGATTACACAATGCCTCCAGATGTGCATCGGAAACTACTACTGGACTTCCAGGGAACGATCAAAGTGTAAACTGTTTGAGACATTACTCCCATGCAGCAAAGTTCGCATGGTGACTGTTGTATTCAATCCCGATTCAATTTCCGTGTTTTATCAACACTATGATAGTTCACAGATAACAGAATGACTAAAGATGTGCATCGGAATCTACTACTGGTATTCCAGGGAACGATCAAATCGTAGACTGTTTGAGACATTACTCCCATGGAGGAAAGTGCGCAATGTGACTTTTTGTATTCAATCCCGAAGCAATTTCTGTGTTTCATCAACCCTCTGATAGTCCACATATTACAGAATGCCTCCAGATGTGCATCGGAAACTACTACTGGTCTAACAGGGAACGATCAAAGGGTAGATTGTTTCAGACATTACTCCCATGGGGGAAAGTGTGCATGGTGACTGTTGTATTCAATCCCGATTCAATTTCTGTGTTTCATCAACACTCTGATAGTCCTCAGATTACAGAATGACTCCAGATGTGCATCGGAAACTACTACTGGACTTCCAGGGAACGATCAAAGCGTAGACTGTTTGAGACATTACTCACATGGAGGAAAGTGCGCATGGTGACTGTTGTATTCAATCCCGAAACAATTTCTGTGTTTCATCGGCATTCTGATAGTCCACAGATTACAGAATGCCTCCAGATGTGCATCGGAAACCACTACTGGTCTAACAGGGAACGATCAAAGCGTAGATTGTTTCAGACATTACTCCCATGGAGGAAAGTGCGCATGGTGACTGTTGTATTCAATCCCAATGCAATTTATGTGTTTCATCAACACTCAGATACTCATCACATTACAGAATGCCTCCAGATGTGCATCGGAAACAGCTACTGACCTTCCAGTGAACGATCTAAGCGTAGACTCTTTGAGACATTACTCCCATGTAGGAAAGTTCGCAATGTGACTGTTGTATTCAATCCCGATGCAATTTCTGTGTTTCATCAACACTCTGATAGTCCACAGATTACAGAATGCCTCCAGATGTGCATCGGAAACTACTACTGTTCTTCCAGTAAACGATCAAAGCGTAGTCTTTTTGAGACATTACTCCCATGGATGAAAGTGCGCATGGTGACTGTTGTATTCAATCCCGATGCAATTTCAGTGTTTCAACGACACTCTGATAATCCACAGGTTACAGAATGCCTCCAGATGTGCATCGGAAACTACTACTGGTCTTCCAGGGAACGATCAAAGCGCAAACTCTTTGAGACATTACTCCAATGGAGGAAAGTGCGAATGGTGTCTGTTGTTTCAATCCCGATGGAGTTTCTGTGTTTCATTAATACTCTGATAGTCCACAGATTACAGATGCCTCCAGATGTGCATCGGAAACTACTACTGGTATTCCACGGAACGATCAAAGCGTAGACTGTTTGAGACATTACTTCCATGGAGGAAAGTGCGCATGGTGACTGTTGTATTCAATCCCGAAGCAATTTCTGTGTTTCATCAACACTCTGATGGTCCACAGATTACAGAAAGCCTATAAATGTGCAACGGAAGCTACTACTGGTCTAACAAGGAACGATCAAAGCGTAGAATGTTTGAGACATTACTCCCATGGGGGAAAGTGCGCATGGTGACTGTTGTATTCAATCCCGATGCAATTTCAGTGTTTCATCAACACTCAGTTAGTCCACAAATTACAGAATGCCTCCAGATTTGCATCGTAAACTACTACTGGTATTCCAGGGAACGATCAAGGCGTAGACTGTTTGAGAATTACTCCCATGGAGGAAAGTGGTCATGGTGACTGTTGTATTCAATCCCGATGCAATTGCTGTGTTTCATCAACACATTGTAGGTCCACAGATTACATAATGCCTCCAGATGTGCATCGTAAACTACTACTGGTCTTCGAGCTAACGATCAAAGCGTAGACTGTTTGAGAAATTACTCCTGTGGAGGAGATTGCACATGGTGACTGTTGTATTCAATCGCGATGCAATTTCTGTGTTTCATCAACACTCTGATAGACCACAGATTACAGATTGCCTCCAGATGTGCATCGGAAACTACTACTGGTCTTCAAGGGAACGATCAAACCGTAGACTGTTTGAGACATTACTCCCATGGAGGAAAGTGCGCATGATGACTGTTGTATTCAATCCCGATTCAATTTCCGTCTTTTATCAACACTCTGATAGTCCACAGATAACAGAATGACTAAAGATGTGCATCGGAAACTACTACTGGTCTTCCAGGGAACGATCAAAGCGTAGACTGTTTCAGACATTACTCCCATGGAGGAAAGTGCGCATGGTGACTGTTGTATTCAATCCCGAAGCAATTTCTGTGTTTCATCAACACTCTGATAGTCCACAGATTACAGAATGCCTAAAGATGTGCATCGGAAACTACTACTGGTCTAACAGGGAACGATCAAAGGGTAGAATATTTCAGACATTACTCCCATGGAGGAAAGTGCGCATGGTGACTGTTGTATTCCATCCCGATGCAATTTCTTTGTTTCATCAACACTCTGATAGTCCACAGATTGCAGAATGCCTCTAGATGTGCATCGGAAACCACTACTGTTCTAACAGTTAACGACCAAAGCGTAGATTGTTTGAGACATTACTCCCATGGGTGAAAGTGTGCATGGTGACTGTTGTATTCAATCCCGATGCAATTTCTGAGTTTCATCTACACTCTGATAGTCCACAGATTACAGATTGCCTCCAGATGTGCATCGGAAACTACTACTCGATTTCCAGAAAACGATCAAAGCGTAGACTGTTTGTGACATTACTCACATGGAGGAAAGTGCGCATGGTGACTGTTGTATTCAATCCCGATGCAATTTCTGAGTTTCATCAACACTCTGATAGTCCACAGATTACACATTGCCTCCAGATGTGCGTCGGAAACTACTACTGGACTTCCAGGGAACGACCAAAGGGTAGAATGTTTCAGACATTACTCCCATGGGGGAAAGTGTGCATGGTGACTGTTGTATTCAATCCCGTTTCAATTTCTGTGTTTCATCAACACTCTGATAGTCCACAGATTACAGAATGACTCCAGATGTGCATCGGAAACTACTACTGGACTCCCAGGGAACGATCAAAGCGTAGACTGTTTGAGACATTACTCACATGGAGGAAAGTGCGCAAGGTGACTGTTGTATTCAATCCCGAAGCAATTTCTCTGTTTCATCGTCATTCTGATAGTCCACAGATTACAGAACGCCTCCAGATGTGCATCGGAAACCACTACTGGTCTAACAGGGAACGATCAAAGCGTAGATTCTTTGAGACATTACTCCCATGGAGGAAAGTGCGCATGGTGACTGTTGTATTCAATCCCAATGCAATTTCTGTGTTTCATCAACACTCAGATACTCATCAGATTACAGAATGCCTCCAGATGTGCATCGGAAACAGCTACTGACCTTCCAGTGAACGATCAAAGCGTAGACTGTTTGAGACTTTACTCCTATGTAGGAAAGTGCGCAATGTGACTGTTGTATTTAATCCCGATGGAATTTCTGTGTTTCATCAAGACTTTGATAGTCCACAGATTACAGATGCCTCCAGATGTGCATCGGAAACTATTACTGGTATTCCACGGAATGATCAAAGCGTAGACTGTTTGAGACATTACTTCCATGGAGGAAAGTGCGCATGGTGACTGTTGTATTCAATCCCGAAGCAATTTCTGTGTTTCATCAACACTCTGATGGTCCACAAATTACAGAAAGCCTATAAATGTGCAACGGAAGCTACTACTGGTCTAACAAAGAACGATCAAAGCGTAGAATGTTTGAGACATTACTCCCATGGGGGAAAGTGCGCATGGTGACTGCTGTATTCAATCCCGATGCAATTTCAGTGTTTCATCAACACTCAGTTAGTCCACAGATTACAGAATGCCTCCAGATTTGCATCGTAAACTACTACTGGTATTCCAGGGAACGATCAAGGCGTAGACTGTTTGAGAATTACTCCCATGGAGGAAAGTGGTCATGGTGACTGTTGTATTCAATCCCGATGCAATTGCTGTGTTTCATCAACATATTGAAGGTCCACAGATTACATAATGCCTCCAGATGTGCATCAGAAACTACTACTGGTCTTCGAGCTAACGATCAAAGCGTAGACTGTTTGAGACATTACTCCTGTGGAGGAGATTGCACATGGTGACTGTTGTATTCAATCCCGATGCAATTTCTGTGTTTCATCAACACTCTGATAGTCCACAGATTACAGATTGCCTCCAGATGTGCATCGGAAACTACTACTGGTCTTCAAGGGAACGATCAAAGCATTGACTGTTTGAGACATTACTCCCATGGAGGAAAGTGCGCATGAGGACTGTTGTATTCAATCCCGATTCAATTTCCGTCTTTTATCAACACTCTGATAGTCCACAGATAACAGAATGACTAAAGATGTGCATCGGAAACTACTACTGGTCTTCCAGGGAACGATCAAAGCGTAGACTGTTTCAGACATTACTCCCATGGAGGAAAGTGCGCATGGTGACTGTTGTATTCCATCCCGATGCAATTTCTTTGTTTCATCAACACTCTGATAGTCCACAGATTGCAGAATGCCTCTAGATGTGCATCGGAAACCACTACTGTTCTAACAGTTAACGACCAAAGCGTAGATTGTTTGAGACATTACTCCAATGGGTGAATGTGTGCATGGTGACTGTTGTATTCAATCCCGATGCAATTTCTGAGTTTCATCTACACTCTGATAGTCCACAGATTACAGATTGCCTCCAGATGTGCATCGGAAACTACTACTGGATTTCCAGAAAACGATCAAAGCGTAGACTGTTTGTGACATTACTCACATGGAGGAAAGTGAGCATGGTGACTGTTGTATTCAATCCCGATGCAATTTCTGAGTTTCATCAACACTCTGATAGTCCACAGATTACAGATTGCCTCCAGATGTGCGTCGGAAACTACTACTGGACTTCCAGGGAACGATCAAAGCGTAGACTGTTTGAGACATTACTCACATGGAGGAAAGTGCGCATGGTGACTGTTGTATTCAATCCCGAAGCAATTTCTGTGTTTCATCGCCACCCTGATAGTCCATAGATTTCAGAATGCCTCCAGATGTGCATCGGAAACTACTACTGGTCTTCCAGGGAACGATCAAAGCGTAGACTTTTTGAGACATTACTCCCATGAATGAAAGTGCGCATGGTGACTGTTGTATTCAATCCCGATGCAATTTCAATGTTTCAACGACACTCTGATAGTCCACAGGTTACAGAATACCTCCAGATGTGCCTCAGAAACTACTACTGGTCTTCCAGGGAACGATCAAAGCGTAGACTGTTTGAGACATTACTCCCATGGAGGAGAGACCGCATGGTGACTGTTGTATTCAATCCCGAGGCAATTTCTGTGTTTCAACAACACTCTGATAGTAAACAGATAACAGAAGGCCTACAGATGTGCACCGGAAACTACTACCGGTCTTCCAGGGAACGATCAAAGCGTAGACTGTTTGAGACATTACTACCATGGGGGAAAGTGCGCATGGTGACTGTTGTATTCAATCCCGAAACAATTTCTGTGTTTCATCAACACTCTGATAGTCCACAGATTACACAATGCTTCCAGATGTGCATCGGAAACTACTACTGGTCTTCCAGGGAACGATCAAAGCGTAAACTGTTTGAGACATTACTCCCATGGAGGAAAGTGCGCATGGTGACTGTTGTATTCAATCCCAATGCAATTTCTGTGTTTCATCAACACTCAGATACTCATCAGATTACAGAATGCCTCCAGATGTGCATCGGAAACAGCTACTGACCTTCCAGTGAACGATCAAAGCGTAGACTGTTTGAGACTTTACTCCTATGTAGGAAAGTGCGCAATGTGACTGTTGTATTCAATCCCGATGCAATTTCTGTGTTTCATCAAGACTTTGATAGTCCACAGATTACAGAATGCCTCCAGATGTGTATCGGAAACTACTACTGTTCTTCCAGTAAACGATCAAAGCGTATACTTTTTGAGACATTAATCCCATGGATGAAAGTGCGCATGGTGACTGTTGTATTCAATCCCGATGCAATTTCAGTGTTTCAACGACACTCTGATAATCCACAGGTTACAGAATGCCTCCAGATGTGCATCGGAAACTACTACTGGTCTTCCAGGGAACGATCAAAGCGCAAACTCTTTGAGACATTACTCCAATGGAGGAAAGTGCGAATGGTGTCTGTTGTTTCAATCCCGATGGAATTTCTGTGTTTCATTAATACTCTGATAGTCCACAGATTACAGATGCCTCCAGATGTGCATCGGAAACTATTACTGGTATTCCACGGAATGATCAAAGCGTAGACTGTTTGAGACATTACTTCCATGGAGGAAAGTGCGCATGGTGACTGTTGTATTCAATCCCGAAGCAATTTCTGTGTTTCATCAACACTCTGATGGTCCACAAATTACAGAAAGCCTATAAATGTGCAACGGAAGCTACTACTGGTCTAACAAAGAACGATCAAAGCGTAGAATGTTTGAGACATTACTCCCATGGGGGAAAGTGCGCATGGTGACTGCTGTATTCAATCCCGATGCAATTTCAGTGTTTCATCAACACTCAGTTAGTCCACAGATTACAGAATGCCTCCAGATTTGCATCGTAAACTACTACTGGTATTCCAGGGAACGATCAAGGCGTAGACTGTTTGAGAATTACTCCCATGGAGGAAAGTGGTCATGGTGACTGTTGTATTCAATCCCGATGCAATTGCTGTGTTTCATCAACACATTGAAGGTCCACAGATTACATAATGCCTCCAGATGTGCATCAGAAACTACTACTGGTCTTCGAGCTAACGATCAAAGCGTAGACTGTTTGAGACATTACTCCTGTGGAGGAGATTGCACATGGTGACTGTTGTATTCAATCCCAATGCAATTTCTGTGTTTCATCAACACTCAGATACTCATCGGATTACAGAATGCCTCCAGATGTGCATCGGAAACAGCTACTGACCTTCCAGTGAACGATCAAAGCGTAGACTGTTTGAGACATTACTCACATGGAGGAAAGTGCGCATGGTGACTGTTGTATTCAATCCCGAAGCAATTTCTGTGTTTCATCAACCCTCTGATAGTCCACAGATTACAGAATGCCTCCAGATGTGCATCGGAAACTACTACTGGTCTAACAGGGAACGACCAAAGGGTAGAATGTTTCAGACATTACTCCCATGGGGGAAAGTGTGCATGGTGACTGTTGTATTCAATCCCGTTTCAATTTCTGTGTTTCATCAACACTCTGATAGTCCACAGATTACAGAATGACTCCAGATGTGCATCCGAAACTACTACTGGACTCCCAGGGAACGATCAAAGCGTAGACTGTTTGAGACATTACTCACATGGAGGAAAGTGCGCAAGGTGACTGTTGTATTCAATCCCGAAGCAATTTCTCTGTTTCATCGTCATTCTGATAGTCCACAGATTACAGAACGCCTCCAGATGTGCATCGGAAACCACTACTGGTCTAACAGGGAACGATCAAAGCGTAGATTCTTTGAGACATTACTCCCATGGAGGAAAGTGCGCATGGTGACTGTTGTATTCAATCCCAATGCAATTTTTGTGTTTCATCAACACTCAGATACTCATCAGATTACAGAATGCCTCCAGATGTGCATCGGAAACAGCTACTGACCTTCCAGTGAACGATCAAAGCGTAGACTGTTTGAGACTTTACTCCTATGTAGGAAAGTGCGCAATGTGACTGTTGTATTTAATCCCGATGGAATTTCTGTGTTTCATCAAGACTTTGATAGTCCACAGATTACAGATGCCTCCAGATGTGCATCGGAAACTATTACTGGTATTCCACGGAATGATCAAAGCGTAGACTGTTTGAGACATTACTTCCATGGAGGAAAGTGCGCATGGTGACTGTTGTATTCAATCCCGAAGCAATTTCTGTGTTTCATCAACACTCTGATGGTCCACAAATTACAGAAAGCCTATAAATGTGCAACGGAAGCTACTACTGGTCTAACAAAGAACGATCAAAGCGTAGAATGTTTGAGACATTACTCCCATGGGGGAAAGTGCGCATGGTGACTGCTGTATTCAATCCCGATGCAATTTCAGTGTTTCATCAACACTCAGTTAGTCCACAGATTACAGAATGCCTCCAGATTTGCATCGTAAACTACTACTGGTATTCCAGGGAACGATCAAGGCGTAGACTGTTTGAGAATTACTCCCATGGAGGAAAGTGGTCATGGTGACTGTTGTATTCAATCCCGATGCAATTGCTGTGTTTCATCAACATATTGAAGGTCCACAGATTACATAATGCCTCCAGATGTGCATCAGAAACTACTACTGGTCTTCGAGCTAACGATCAAAGCGTAGACTGTTTGAGACATTACTCCTGTGGAGGAGATTGCACATGGTGACTGTTGTATTCAATCCCGATGCAATTTCTGTGTTTCATCAACACTCTGATAGTCCACAGATTACAGATTGCCTCCAGATGTGCATCGGAAACTACTACTGGTCTTCAAGGGAACGATCAAAGCATTGACTGTTTGAGACATTACTCCCATGGAGGAAAGTGCGCATGAGGACTGTTGTATTCAATCCCGATTCAATTTCCGTCTTTTATCAACACTCTGATAGTCCACAGATAACAGAATGACTAAAGATGTGCATCGGAAACTACTACTGGTCTTCCAGGGAACGATCAAAGCGTAGACTGTTTCAGACATTACTCCCATGGAGGAAAGTGCGCATGGTGACTGTTGTATTCCATCCCGATGCAATTTCTTTGTTTCATCAACACTCTGATAGTCCACAGATTGCAGAATGCCTCTAGATGTGCATCGGAAACCACTACTGTTCTAACAGTTAACGACCAAAGCGTAGATTGTTTGAGACATTACTCCAATGGGTGAATGTGTGCATGGTGACTGTTGTATTCAATCCCGATGCAATTTCTGAGTTTCATCTACACTCTGATAGTCCACAGTTTACAGATTGCCTCCAGATGTGCATCGGAAACTACTACTGGATTTCCAGAAAACGATCAAAGCGTAGACTGTTTGTGACATTACTCACATGGAGGAAAGTGAGCATGGTGACTGTTGTATTCAATCCCGATGCAATTTCTGAGTTTCATCAACACTCTGATAGTCCACAGATTACAGATTGCCTCCAGATGTGCGTCGGAAACTACTACTGGACTTCCAGGGAACGATCAAAGCGTAGACTGTTTGAGACATTACTCACATGGAGGAAAGTGCGCATGGTGACTGTTGTATTCAATCCCGAAGCAATTTCTGTGTTTCATCGACACCCTGATAGTCCATAGATTTCAGAATGCCTCCAGATGTGCATCGGAAACTACTACTGGTCTTCCAGGGAACGATCAAAGCGTAGACTTTTTGAGACATTACTCCCATGAATGAAAGTGCGCATGGTGACTGTTGTATTCAATCCCGATGCAATTTCAATGTTTCAACGACACTCTGATAGTCCACAGGTTACAGAATACCTCCAGATGTGCCTCAGAAACTACTACTGGTCTTCCAGGGAACGATCAAAGCGTAGACTGTTTGAGACATTACTCCCATGGAGGAGAGACCGCATGGTGACTGTTGTATTCAATCCCGAGGCAATTTCTGTGTTTCAACAACACTCTGATAGTAAACAGATAACAGAAGGCCTACAGATGTGCACCGGAAACTACTACCGGTCTTCCAGGGAACGATCAAAGCGTAGACTGTTTGAGACATTACTACCATGGGGGAAAGTGCGCATGGTGACTGTTGTATTCAATCCCGAAACAATTTCTGTGTTTCATCAACACTCTGATAGTCCACAGATTACACAATGCTTCCAGATGTGCATCGGAAACTACTACTGGTCTTCCAGGGAACGATCAAAGCGTAAACTGTTTGAGACATTACTCCCATGGAGGAAAGTGCGCATGGTGACTGTTGTATTCAATCCCAATGCAATTTCTGTGTTTCATCAACACTCAGATACTCATCAGATTACAGAATGCCTCCAGATGTGCATCGGAAACAGCTACTGACCTTCCAGTGAACGATCAAAGCGTAGACTGTTTGAGACTTTACTCCTATGTAGGAAAGTGCGCAATGTGACTGTTGTATTCAATCCCGATGCAATTTCTGTGTTTCATCAAGACTTTGATAGTCCACAGATTACAGAATGCCTCCAGATGTGTATCGGAAACTACTACTGTTCTTCCAGTAAACGATCAAAGCGTATACTTTTTGAGACATTAATCCCATGGATGAAAGTGCGCATGGTGACTGTTGTATTCAATCCCGATGCAATTTCATTGTTTCAACGACACTCTGATAATCCACAGGTTACAGAATGCCTCCAGATGTGCATCGGAAACTACTACTGGTCTTCCAGGGAACGATCAAAGCGCAAACTCTTTGAGACATTACTCCAATGGAGGAAAGTGCGAATGGTGTCTGTTGTTTCAATCCCGATGGAATTTCTGTGTTTCATTAATACTCTGATAGTCCACAGATTACAGATGCCTCCAGATGTGCATCGGAAACTATTACTGGTATTCCACGGAATGATCAAAGCGTAGACTGTTTGAGACATTACTTCCATGGAGGAAAGTGCGCATGGTGACTGTTGTATTCAATCCCGAAGCAATTTCTGTGTTTCATCAACACTCTGATGGTCCACAAATTACAGAAAGCCTATAAATGTGCAACGGAAGCTACTACTGGTCTAACAAAGAACGATCAAAGCGTAGAATATTTGAGACATTACTCCCATGGGGGAAAGTGCGCATGGTGACTGCTGTATTCAATCCCGATGCAATTTCAGTGTTTCATCAACACTCAGTTAGTCCACAGATTACAGAATGCCTCCAGATTTGCATCGTAAACTACTACTGGTATTCCAGGGAACGATCAAGGCGTAGACTGTTTGAGAATTACTCCCATGGAGGAAAGTGGTCATGGTGACTGTTGTATTCAATCCCGATGCAATTGCTGTGTTTCATCAACACATTGAAGGTCCACAGATTACATAATGCCTCCAGATGTGCATCAGAAACTACTACTGGTCTTCGAGCTAACGATCAAAGCGTAGACTGTTTGAGACATTACTCCTGTGGAGGAGATTGCACATGGTGACTGTTGTATTCAATCCCGATGCAATTTCTGTGTTTCATCAACACTCTGATAGTCCACAGATTACAGATTGCCTCCAGATGTGCATCAGAAGCTACTACTGGTCTTCAAGGGAACGATCAAAGCATTGACTGTTTGAGACATTACTCCCATGGAGGAAAGTGCGCATGAGGACTGTTGTATTCAATCCCGATTCAATTTCCGTCTTTTATCAACACTCTGATAGTCCACAGATAACAGAATGACTAAAGATGTGCATCGGAAACTACTACTGGTCTTCCAGGGAACGATCAAAGCGTAGACTGTTTCAGACATTACTCCCATGGAGGAAAGTGCGCATGGTGACTGTTGTATTCCATCCCGATGCAATTTCTTTGTTTCATCAACACTCTGATAGTCCACAGATTGCAGAATGCCTCTAGATGTGCATCGGAAACCACTACTGTTCTAACAGTTAACGACCAAAGCGTAGATTGTTTGAGACATTACTCCAATGGGTGAATGTGTGCATGGTGACTGTTGTATTCAATCCCGATGCTATTTCTGAGTTTCATCTACACTCTGATAGTCCACAGATTACAGATTGCCTCCAGATGTGCATCGGAAACTACTACTGGATTTCCAGAAAACGATCAAAGCGTAGACTGTTTGTGACATTACTCACATGGAGGAAAGTGAGCATGGTGACTGTTGTATTCAATCCCGATGCAATTTCTGAGTTTCATCAACACTCTGATAGTCCACAGATTACAGATTGCCTCCAGATGTGCGTCGGAAACTACTACTGGACTTCCAGGGAACGATCAAAGCGTAGACTGTTTGAGACATTACTCACATGGAGGAAAGTGCGCATGGTGACTGTTGTATTCAATCCCGAAGCAATTTCTGTGTTTCATCGACACCCTGATAGTCCATAGATTTCAGAATGCCTCCAGATGTGCATCGGAAACTACTACTGGTCTTCCAGGGAACGATCAAAGCGTAGACTTTTTGAGACATTACTCCCATGAATGAAAGTGCGCATGGTGACTGTTGTATTCAATCCCGATGCATTTTCAATGTTTCAACGACACTCTGATAGTCCACAGGTTACAGAATACCTCCAGATGTGCCTCAGAAACTACTACTGGTCTTCCAGGGAACGATCAAAGCGTAGACTGTTTGAGACATTACTCCCATGGAGGAGAGACCGCCTGGTGACTGTTGTATTCAATCCCGAGGCAATTACTGTGTTTCAACAACACTCTGATAGTAAACAGATAACAGAAGGCCTACAGATGTGCACCGGAAACTACTACCGGTCTTCCAGGGAACGATCAAAGCGTAGACTGTTTGAGACATTACTACCATGGGGGAAAGTGCGCATGGTGACTGTTGTATTCAATCCCGAAACAATTTCTGTGTTTCATCAACACTCTGATAGTCCACAGATTACACAATGCTTCCAGATGTGCATCGGAAACTACTACTGGTCTTCCAGGGAACGATCAAAGCGTAAACTGTTTGAGACATTACTCCCATGGAGGAAAGTGCGCATGGTGACTGTTGTATTCAATCCCGATTCAATTTCCGTGTTTTATCAACACTGAGATAGTTCACAGATAACAGAATGACTAAAGATTTGCATCGGAATCTACTACTGGTCTTCCAGGGAACGATCAAATCGTAGACTGTTTGAGACATTACTCCCATGGAGGAAAGTGCGCATGGTGACTATTGTATTCAATCCCCAAGCAATTTCTGTGTTTCATCAACCCTCTGATAGTCCACAGATTACAGAATGCCTCCAGATGTGCATCGGAAACTACTACTGGTCTAACAGGGTACGATCAAAGGGTAGAATGTTTCAGACATTACTCCCATGGGGGAAAGTGTGCATGGTGACTGTTGTATTCAATCCCGATTCAATTTCTGTGTTTCATCAACACTCTGATAGTCCACAGATTCAGATTGACTCCAGATGTGCATCGGAAACTACTACTGTTCTTCCTGGGAACGATCAAAGCGTAGACTGTTTGAGACATTATTCCCATGGAGGAAAGACCGCATGGTGACTGTTGTATTCAATCCCGATTCAATTTCAGTGTTTCATCAACACTATGATAGTCCACAGATTACAGAATGCCTCCAGATGTTCAACGGTAACTACTACTGGTCTTCCAAGGAAGGATCAAAGCGTAGACTGTTTGAGACATTACTCCCATGGAGGAAAGTGCGCATTGTGACTGTTGTATTCAATCCCATTGCAATTTCTGTGTTTCATCAACACTCAGTTAGTCCACAGATTACAGAATGCCTTCAGATGTGCATCGGAAACTACTACTGGTCTTCCTGGGAACGATCAAAGCGTAGACTGTTTAAGACATTACTCCCATGGAGGAAAGTGCGCATGGTGACTGTTGTATTCAATCCCGATGCAATTTCTGTGTTTTATCAACACTCAGTTAGTCCACAGATTACAGAATGCCTCCAGATGTGAATCGGAAACTACTACTGGTTTTCCAAGGAACGATCAAAGCGTAAACTGTTTGAGACATTACTCCCATGGAGGAAAGTGCGCATGGTGACTGTTGTATTCAATCCCGATTCAATTTCCGTCTTTTATCAACACTCTGATAGTCCACAGATAACAGAATGACTAAAGATGTGCATCGGAAACTACTACTGGTCTTCCAGGAAACGATCAAAGCGTAGACTGTTTCAGACATTACGCCCATGGAGGAAAGTGCGCATGGTGACTGTTGTATTCAATCCCGATGCAATTTCTGTGTTTTATCAACACTCAGTTAGTCCACAGATTACAGAATGCCTCCTGATGTGAATCGGAAACTACTACTGGTTTTCCAAGGAACTATCAAAGCGTAAACTGTTTGAGACATTACTCACATGGAGGAAAGTGGTCATGGTGACTGTTGTATTCAATCCCGATGCAATTTCTGTGTTTCATCAACACGTTGAAGGTCCACAGATTACATAATGCCTCCAGATGTGCATCGGAAACTACTACTGGTCTTCCAGGGAACGATCAAAGCGTAGAGTGTTTGAGACATTACTCCTGTGGAGGAGATTGCACATGGTGACTGTTGTATTCAATCTCGATGCCATTTCTGTGTTTCATCAACACTCTGATAGTCCACAGATTACAGATTGCCTCCAGATGTGTATCGGAAACTACTACTGGTCATCCTGGGAACGATCAAAGCATAGACGGTTTGAGACATTACTCCCTTGGAGGAAAGTGCGCATGGTGACTATTGTATTCAATCCCGATTCAATTTCAGTGTTTCATCAACACTATGATAGTCCACAGATTACAGAGTGCCTCCAGATGTTCAACGGTAACTACTACTGGTCTTCCATTGAAGGATCAAAGCGTAGACTCTTTGAGACATTACTCCCATGGGGGAAAGTGTGCATGGTGACTGTTGTATTCAATCCCGATTCAATTTCTGTGTTTCATCAACACTCTGATAGTCCACAGATTACAGAATGCCTTCAGATGTGCATCGGAAACTACTACTGGTCTTCCAGGGAACGATCAAAGCGTAGACTTTTTGAGACATTACTCCCATGGATGAAAGTGCGCATGGTGACTGTTGTATTCAATCCCGATGCAATTTCAATGTTTCAACGACACTCTGATAGTCCACAGGTTACAGAATACCTCCAGATGTGCATCAGAAACTACTACTGGTCTTCCAGGGAACGATCAAAGCGTAGTCTGTTTGAGACATTACTCCCATGGAGGAGAGACCGCATGGTGACTGTTGTATTCAATCCCGAGGCAATTTCTGTGTTTCAACAACACTCTGATAGTAAACAGATAACAGAAGGCCTACAGATGTGCATCGGAAACTACTACTGGTCTTCCAGGGCACGATTAAAGCGTAGACTGTTTGAGACATTACTACCATGTGGGAAAGTGCGCATGGTGACTGTTGTATTCAATCCCGATTCAATTTCCGTGTTTATCTACACTGAGATAGTTCACAGATAACAGAATGACTAAAGATTTGCATCGGAATCTACTACTGGTCTTCCAGGGAACGATCAAATCGTAGACTGTTTGAGACATTACTCCCATGGAGGAAAGTGCGCATGGTGACTGTTGTATTCAATCCCGAAGCAATTTCTGTGCTTCATCAACCCTCTGATAGTCCACAGGTTACAGAATGCCTCCAGATGTGCATCGGAAACTACTACTGGTCTAACAGGGTACGATCAAAGGGTAGAATGTTTCAGACATTACTCCCGTGGGGGAAAGTGTGCATGGTGACTGTTGTATTCAATCCCGATTCAATTTCTGTGTTTCATCAACACTCTGATAGTCCACAGATTACAGATTGACTCCAGATGTGCATCGGAAACTACTACTGGACTTCCAGGGAACGATCAAAGCGTAGACTGTTTGAGACATTACTCACATGGAGGAAAGTGCGCATTGTGACTGTTGTATTCAATCCCGAAACAATTTCTGTGTTTCATCGACATTCTGATAGTCCACAGATTACAGAATGCCTCCAGATGTGCGTCGGAAACCACTACAGGTCTAACAGGGAACGATCAAATCGTAGATTGTTTGAGACATTACTCCCATGGAGGAAAGTGCGCATGGTGACTGTTGTATTCAATCCCAATGCTATTTCTGTGTTTCATCAACACCCAGATACTCATCAGATTACAGAATGCCTCCAGATGTGCATCGGAAACGGGTACTGACCTTCCAGTGAACGATCAAAGCGTAGACTGTTTGAGACATTACTCCTATGTAGGAAAGTGCGCATGGTGACTGTTGTATTCAATCCCGATGCAATTTCTGTGTTTCATCAACACTCTGATAGTCCACAGATTACAGAATGCCTCCAGATGTGCATCGGAAACTACTACTGTTCTTCCAGGGACCGATCAAAGCGTAGACTTTTTGAGACATTACTCCCATGGATGAAAGTGCGCATGGTGACTGTTGTATGCAATCCCGATGCAATTTCAGTGTTTCAACGACACTCTGATAGTCCACAGGTTACAGAATGCCTCCAGATATGCATCGGAAACTACTACTGGTCTTCCTGGGAACGATCAAAGCGTAGACTGTTTGAGACATTACTCCCATGGAGGAAAGACCGCATGGTGACTGTTGTATTCAATCCCGAGGCAATTTCTGTGTTTCAACAACACTCTGATAGTAAACAGATAACAGAATGCCTCCAGATGTGCAACGGAAACTACTTCTGGTCTTCCAGGGAACGATCAAAGCGTAGACTGTTTGAGACATTATTCCCATGGAGGAAAGTGCGCATGGTGACTGTTGTATTCAATCCCGAAGCAATTTCTGTGTTTCATCAACACTCTGATAGTCCACAGATTACAGAAAGCCTATAAATGTGCATCGGAAGCTACTACTGGTCTAACAAGGAACGATCAAAGCGTAGAATGTTTGAGACATTACTCCCATGGGGGAAAGTGCGCATGGTGACTGTTGTATTCAATCCCGATGCAATTTCAGTGTTTCATCAACACTCAGTTAGTCCACAGATTACAGAATGCCTCCAGATGTGCATCGTAAACTACTACTGGTCTTCCAGGGAACGATCAAGGCGTAGACTGTTTGAGAATTACTCCCATGGAGGAAAGTGGTCATGGTGACTGTTGTATTCACTCCCGATGCAATTTCTGTGTTTCATCAACACATTGAAGGTCCACAGATTACATAATGCCTCCAGATGTGCATCGGAAACTACTACTGGTCTTAAAGGGAACGATCAAAGCGTAGACTGTTTGAGACATTACTCTTGTGGAGGAGATTGCACATGGTGACTGTTGTATTCAATCCCGATGCAATTTCTGTGTTTCGTCAACACATTGAAGGTCCACAGATTACATAATGCCTCCAGATGTGCATCGGAAAGTACTACTGGTCTTCCAGGGAACGATCAAAGCCTAGACTGTTTCAGACATTACTCCTGTGGAGGAGATTGCACATGGTGACTGTTGTATTCAATCTCGATGCAATTTCTGTGTTTCATCAACACTCTGATAGTCCACAGATTACAGATTGCCTCCAAATGTACATCGGAAACTACTACTGGTCTTCCTGGGAACGATCAAAGCATAGACGGTTTGAGACATTACTCCCATTGAGGAAAGTGCGCATGGTGACTGTTGTATTCAATCCCGAAGCAATTTCTGTGTTTCATCAACCCTCTGATAGTCCACAGATTACAGAATGCCTCCAGATGTGCATCGGAAACTACTACTGGCCTAACAGGGTACGATCAAAGGGTAGAATGTTTCAGACATTACTCCCATGGGGGAAAGTGTGCATGGTGACTGTTGTATTCAATCCCGATTCAATTTCTGTGTTTCATCAACACTCTGATAGTCCACAGATTACAGATTGACTCCAGATGTGCATCGGAAACTACTACTGGTCTTCCAGGGAACGATCAAAGCGTAGACTGTTTGAGACATTACTCACATGGAGGAAAGTGCTCATGGTGACTGTTGTATTCAATCCCATTGCAATTTCTGTGTTTCATCAACACTCAGTTAGTCCACAGATTACAGAATGCCTTCAGATGTGCATCGGAAACTACTACTGGTCTTCCAGGGAACGATCAAAGCGTAGACTTTTTGAGACATTAATGCCATGGATGAAAGTGCGCATGGTGACTGTTGTATTCAATCCCGATGCAATTTCTATGTTTCAACGACACTCTGATAGTCCACAGGTTACAGAATACCTCCAGATGTGCATCAGAAACTACTACTGGTCTTCCAGGGAACGATCAAAGCGTGGACTGTTTGAGACATTACTCCCATGGAGGAGACACCGCATGGTGACTGTTGTATTCAATCCCGAGGCAATTTCTGTGTTTCAACATCACTCTGATAGTAGATAACAGAAAGACTACAGATGTGCATCGGAAACTACTACTGGTCTTCCAGGACACGATCAAAGCGTAGACTGTTTGAGACATTACTACCATGGGGGAAAGTGCTCATGGTGACTGTTGTATTCAATCCCGAAACAATTTCTGTGTTTCATCGACATTCTGATAGTCCACAGATTACAGAATGCCTCCAGATGTGCATCGGAAACCACTACTGGTCTAACAGGGAACGATCAAATCGTAGATTGTTTGAGACATTACTCCCATGGAGGAAAGTGCGCATGGTGACTGTTGTATTCAATCCCGATTCAATTTCCGTGTTTTATCAACACTGAGATAGTTCACAGATAACAGAATGACTAAAGATTTGCATCGGAATCTACTACTGGTCTTCCAGGGAACGATCAAATCGTAGACTGTTTGAGACATTACTCCCATGGAGGAAAGTGCGCATGGTGACTGTTGTATTCAATCCCGAAGCAATTTCTGTGTTTCATCAACCCTCTGATAGTCCACAGATTACAGAATGCCTCCAGATGTGCATCGGAAACTACTACTGGTCTAACAGGGTACGATCAAAGGGTAGAATGTTTCAGACATTACTCCCATGGGGGAAAGTGTGCATGGTGACTGTTGTATTCAATCCCGATTCAATTTCTGTGTTTCATCAACACTCTGATAGTCCACAGATTACAGATTGATTCCAGATGTGCATCGTAAACTACTACTGGACTTCCAGGGAACGATCAAAGCGTAGACTGTTTGAGACATTACTCACATGAAGGAAGGTGCGCATGGTGACTGTTGTATTCAATCCCGATTCAATTTCCGTGTTTATCTACACTGAGATAGTTCACAGATATCAGAATGGCTAAAGATATGCATCGGAATCTACTACTGGTCTTTCAGGGAACGATCAAAGCGTAGACTGTTTGAGACGTTACTCCCATGGAGGAAAGTGCGCATGGTGACTGTTGTATTCAATCCCGATTCAATTTCAGTGTTTCATCAACACTATGATTGTCCACAGATTACAGAATGCCTCCAGATGTTCAACGGTAACTACTACTGGTCTTCCAGGGAAGGATCAAAGCGTAGACTGTTTGAGACATTACTACCATGGAGGAAAGTGCGCATGGTGACTGTTGTATTCAATCCCATTGCAATTTCTGTGTTTCATCAACACTCAGTTAGTACACAGATTACAGAATGCCTTCAGATGTGCATCGGAAACTACTACTGGTCTTCCTGGGAACGATCAAAGCGTAGACTGTTTGAGACATTACTCCCATGGAGGAAAGTGCGCATGGTGACTGTTGTATTCAATCCCGATGCAATTTCTGTGTTTTATCAACACTCAGTTAGTCCACAGATTACAGAATGCCTCCAGATGTGAATCGGAAACTACTACTGGTTTTCCAGGGAACGATCAAAGCGTAAACTGTTTGAGACATTACTCCCATGGAGGAAAGTGCGCATGGTGACTGTTGTATTCAATCCCGATTTAATTTCCGTCTTTTATCAACACTCTGATAGTCCACAGATAACAGAATGACTAAAGATGTGCATCGGAAACTACTACTGGTCTTCCAGGAAACGATCAATGCGTAGACTGTTTGAGACATTACTCCCATGGAGGAAAGTGCGCATGGTGACTGTTGTATTCAATCCCGAAGCAATTTCTGTGTTTCATCAACACTCAGTTAGTCCACAGATTACAGAATGCCTTCAGATGTGCATCGGAATCTACTACTGGTCTTCCTGGGAACGATCAAAGCGTAGACTGTTTGAGACATTACTCCCATGGAGGAAAGTGCGCATGGTGACTGTTGTATTCAATCCCGATTTAATTTCCGTCTTTTATCAACACTCTGATAGTCCACAGATAACAGAATGACTAAAGATGTGCATCGGAAACTACTACTGGTCTTCCAGGAAACGATCAATGCGTAGACTGTTTGAGACATTACTCCCATGGAGGAAAGTGCGCATGGTGACTGTTGTATTCAATCCCGAAGCAATTTCTGTGTTTCATCAACACTCAGTTAGTCCACAGATTACAGAATGCCTTCAGATGTGCATCGGAATCTACTACTGGTCTTCCTGGGAACGATCAAAGCGTAGACTGTTTGAGACATTACTCCCATGGAGGAAAGTGCGCATGGTGACTGTTGTATTCAATCCCGATTCAATTTCCGTCTTTTATCAACACTCTGATAGTCCACAGATAACAGAATGACTAAAGATGTGCAGCGGAATATACTACTGGTCTTCCAGGAAACGATCAAAGCGTAGACTGATTGAGACATTACTCCCATGGAGGAAAGTGCGCATGGTGACTGTTGTATTCAATCCCGAAGCAATTTCTGTATTTCATCAACACTCTGATAGTCCACAGATTACAGAAAGCCTATAAATGTGCATCGGAAGCTACTACTGGTCTTCCAGGCAACGATCAAGGCGTTGACTGTTCGAGAATTACTCCAATGGAGGAAAGTGGTCATGGTGACTGTTGTATTCAAACCCGATGGAATTTCTGTGTTTCATCAACACATTGAAGGTCCTCAGATTACATAGTGCCTCCAGATGTGCATCGGAAACTACTACTGGTCTTCCAGGGAACGATCAAAGCGTAGACTGTTTGAGACATTACTCCTGTGGAGGAGATTGCACATGGTGACTGTTGTATTCAATCCCGATGCAATTTCTGTGTTTCATCAACACTCTGATAGTCCACAGATTACAGATTGCCTCCAGATGTGCATCGGAAACTACTACTGGTCTTCCTGGGAACGATCAAATCATAGACTGTTTGAGACATTACTCCCATGGAGGAAAGTGCGCATGGTGACTGTTGTATTCAATCCCGATTCAATTTCAGTGTTTCATCAATACTATGATAGTCCACAGATTACAGAATGCCTCCAGATGTTCAACGGTAACTACTACTGGTCTTCCAGGGAAGGATCAAAGCGTAGACTGTTTGAGACATTACTCCCATGGAGGAAAGTGCGCATGGTGACTGTTGTATTCAATCCCATTGCAATTTCTGTGTTTCATCAACACTCAGTTAGTCCACAGATTACAGAATGCCTTCAGATGTGCATCGGAAACTACTACTGGTCTTCCTGGGAACGATCAAAGCGTAGACTGTTTGAGACATTACTCCCATGGAGGGAAGTGCGCATGGTGACTGTTGTATTCAATCCCGATGCAATTTCTGTGTTTTATCAACACTCAGTTAGTCCACAGATTACAGAATGACTCCAGATGTGAATCGAAAACTACTACTGGTTTTCCAGGGAACGATCAAAGCGTAAACTGTTTGAGACATTACTCCCATGGAGGAAAGTGCGCATGGTGACTGTTGTATTCAATCCCGATTCAATTTCCGTCTTCTATCAACACTCTGATTGTCCACAGATAACAGAATGACTAAAGATGTGCATGGGAAACTACTACTGGTCTTCCAGGGAACGATCAAAACGTAGACTGTTTGAGACATTACTACCATGGAGGAAAGTGCGCATGGTGACTGTTGTATTCAATCCCGAGGCAATTTCTGTGTTTCAACAACACTCTGATAGTAAACAGATAACAGAATGCCTACAGATGTGCATCGGAAACTACTTCTGGTCTTCCAGGGAACGATCAAAGCGTAGACTGTTTGAGACATTACTACCATGGAGGAAAGTGCGCATGGTGACTGTTGTATTCAATCCCGATGCAATTTCTGTGTTTCATCAACATTCTGATAGTCCACAGATTACAGAATGCATCCAGATGTGCAACGGAAAAAACTTCTGGTCTTACAGGGAACGAACAAAGCGTAGACTGTTTGAGACATTACTCCTATGTAGGAAAGAGCGCATGGTGACTTTTGTATTCAATCCCGATGCAATTTCTTTGTTTCATCAACACTCTGATAGTCCACAGATTACAGAATGCCTCCAGATGTGCATCTTAAACTACTACTGGTCTTCCAGGGAACGATCAAAGCGTAAACTCTTTGAGACATTACTCCAAAGGAGGAAAGTGCGAATGGTGACTGTTGTTTGAATCCCGATGGAATTTCTGTGTTTCATTAATACTCTGATTGTCCACAGATTACAGAATGCCTCCAGATGTGCATCGGAAACTACTACTGGTCTTCCAGGGAACGATCAAAGCGTAGACTGTTTGAGACATTACTCCCATGGAGGAAAGTGCGCATGGTGACTGTTGTATTCAATTCGGAAGCAATTTCTGTGTTTCATCAACACTCTGATAGTCCACAGATTACAGAAAGCCTATAGATGTGCATCGGAAGATACTACTCGTCTAACAAGGGACGATCCAAGCGTAGAATGTTTGAGACATTACTCCCATGGGGGAAAGTGCGCATGGTGACTGTTCTATTCAATCCCGATGCAATTTCTGTGTTTTATCAACACTCTGATAGTCCACAGACTTCAGATTGCCTCCAGATGTGCATCGCAAACTACTACTGGTCTTCCTGGGAACGATCAAAGCATAGACTGTTTGAAGCATTACTCCCATGGAGGAAAGTGCGCATGGTGACAGTTGTATTCAATCACGATGTAGTTTCTGTGTTTCATCAACACTTTGAATGTCCACAGATTACAGATTGCCTGCAGATGTGCATCGGAAACTGCCACATGTCTTCGAGGGAACGATCAAAGCATAGACTGTTTGAGACATTACTCCCGTGGAGGAAAGTGCGCATGGTGACTGTTGTATTCAATCCCGATGCAATTTCTGTGTTTCATCAACACTCAGTTAGTCCACAGATTACAGAATGCCTCCAGATGTGCAACGGAAACTGCTACTGGTCTTCCAGGGAACGATCAAACCGTAGACTGTTTGAGACATTACTCCCATGGAGGAAAGTGCGCATGGTGACTGTTGTATTCAATCCCGATGCAGTTTCTGTGTTTCATCAACACTCTGATAGTCCACAGATTACAGAATGCCTCCAGATGAGCATCGGAAACTACTACTGGTCTTCCAGGGAACGATCAAAACGTAAACTGTTTGAGACATTATTCCCATATAGGAAAGTGCGCATGGTGACTGTTGTATTCAATCCCGATTCAATTTCCGTGTTTTATCAACACTATGATAGTCCACAGATAACAGAATGACTAAAGGTGTGCATCGGAAACTACTACGGGTCAAACAGGGAACGATCAAAGGGTAGAATGTTTCAGACATTACTCCCATGGGGGAAATTGTGCATGGTGACTGTTGTTTTCAATCCCGATGCAATTTCTGTGTTTCATCAACACTCAGATAGTCCACAGATTACAGAATGCCTCCAGATGTGCATCGGATACTACTACTGGTCTTCCAGGGAACGATCAAAGCGTAAACTGTTTGAGACATTACTCCCATGGAATAAAGTGCGCATGGTGACTGTTGTATTCAATCCCGATTCAATTTCCGTGTTTTATCAACACTCTGATAGTCCACAGATAACAGAATGACTAACGATGTGCATCGGAAACTACTACTGGTCTTCCAGGGAACGATCAAATCGTATACTGTTTGAGACATTACTCCCATGGAGGAAAGTGCGCATGGTGACTGTTGTATACAGTCCCGAAGCAATTTCTGTGTTTTATCATCACTCTGATAGTCCACAGATTACAGAATGCCTCCAGATGTGCATCGGAAACTACTACTGGACTTCCAGGGAACGATCAAATTGTAGACTGTTTGAGACATTACTCACATAGAGGAAAGTGCGCATGTTGACTGTTGTATTCAATCCCGAAGCAATTTCTGTGTTTCATCAACACTCTGATAGTCCACAGATTTCAGAATGCCCCCAGATGTGCATCGGAAACCACTACTGGTCTAACAGGGAACGATCAAAGCGTAGATTGTTTGAGACATTACTCCCATGGGGGAAAGTGTGCATTGTGACTGTTGTATTAAATCCCGATGCAATTTCTGAGTTTCATCAACACTCTGATAGTCCACAGATTACAGATTGCCTCCAGATGTGCATCGGAAACTACCACTGGTTTTTCTGGGAACGATCAAAGAATAGACCGTTTGAGACATTACTCCCATGGAGGAAAGTGCGCATGGTGACTGTTGTATTCAATCCCAATACAATTTCTGTGTTTCGTCAACACTCAGATACTCATCAGATTACAGAATGCCTCCAGATGTGCATCGGAAACTACTACTGGTCTTCCAGGGCACGATCAAAGCGTAGACTGTTTGAGCCATTACTCCCATGGAGAAAAGTGCGCATGGTGACTGTTGTATTCAATCGCGATGCAATTTCTGTGTTTCAACAACACTCTGATAGTCCACAGTTTACAGAATGGCTCCAGATGTGCATCGGAAACTACTACCGGTCCTTCAGGGAACGATCAAGGCGTAGACTGTTTGAGAGATTACTCCCATGGAGGAAAGTTCGCATGGTGACTGTTGTATTCAATGACGATACAATTTCTGTCTTTCATCAACACCCGGATAGACCACAGATTACAGAATGCCTCCAGATGTGCATCGAAAACTACTACTAGTCTTCAGGGAACGATGAAATCGATGACAGTTTGAGACATTACTCCCATGGAGGAAAGTGGTCATAGTGACTATTGTATTCATTCCCGATGCAATTTCTTTGTTTCATCAACACTCTGATAGTCCACAGATTACAGAATGCCTCCAGATGTGCATCGGAAACCACTACTGGTCTTCCAGGGAAGGATCAAATCGTAGACTGTTTGAGACATTACTCCCATGGAGGAAAGTGCGCATGGTGACTGTTGTATTCAGTCCCGAAGCAATTTCTGTGTTTCATCATCACTCTGATAGTCCACAGATTACAGAATGCCTCCAGATGTGCATCGGAAACTACTACTGGTCTAACTGCGAACGACCAAAGGGTATAATGTTTCAGACATTACTCCCATGGGGGAAAGTGTGCATGGTGACTGTTGTTTTCAATCCCGATGCAATTTCAGTGTTTCATCAACACTCAGTTAGTCCACAGATTACAGAATGCCTCCAGATGTGCATCGGAAACTACTACTGGTCTTCCAGGGAACGATCAAAGCGTAGACTTTTTGAGACATTACTCCCATTGATGAAAGTGAGCATGGTGACTGTTGTATTCAATCCCGATGCAATTTCAGTGTTTCAACGACACTCTGATAGTCCGCAGGTTACAGAATGCCTCCAGATGTGCATCGGAAACTACTACTGGTCTTCCAGGGAACGATCAAAGCGTAGACTGTTTGAGACATTACTACCATGGAGGAAAGACCGCATGGTGACTGTTGTATTCAATCCCGAGGCAATATCTGTGTTTCAACAACACTCTGATAGTAAACAGATAACAGAATGCCTACAGATGTGCATCGGAAACTACTTCTGGTCTTCCAGGGAACGATCAAAGCGTAGACTGTTTGAGACATTACTACCATGGAGGAATGTGCGCATGGTGACTGTTGTAATCAATCCCGATGCAATTCCTGTGTTTCATCAACATTCTGATAGTCCACAGATTACAGAATGCATCCAGATGTGCAACGGAAAATACTACTGGTCTTACAGGGAACGAACAAAGCGTAGACTGTTTGAGACATTACTCCTATGTAGGAATGTGCGCATGGTGACTTTTGTATTCAATCCCGATGCAATTTCTTTGCTTCATCAACACTCTGATAGTCCACAGATTACAGAATGCCTCCAGATGTGCATCGGAAACTACTACTGGTCTTCCAGGGAACGATCAAAGCGTAGACTGTTTGAGACATTACTCCCATGGAGGAAAGTGCGCATGGTGACTGTTGTATTCAATTCGGAAGCAATTTCTGTGTTTCATCAACACTCTGATAGTCCACAGATTACAGAAAGCCTATAAATGTGCATCGGAAGATACTATTCGTCTAACAAGGAACGATCAAAGCGTAGAATGTTTGAGACATTACTCCCATGGGGGAAAGTGCGCATGGTGACTGTTGTATTAAATCCCGATGCAATTTCAGTGTTTCATCAACTCTCAGTTAGTCCACAGATTACAGAATGCCTCCAGATGTGCATTGTAAACTACTACTGGTCTTCCAGGCAACGATCAAGGCGTTGACTGTTCGAGAATTACTCCAATGGAGGAAAGTGGTCATGGTGACTGTTGTATTCAATCCCGATGGAATTTTTGTGTTTCATCAACACATTGAAGGTCCAGAGATTACATAGTGCCTCCAGATGTGCATGGAAACTACTACTGGTCTTCCAGGGAACGATCAAAGCGTAGACTGTTTGAGACATTACTCCCATGGAGGAAAGTGCGCATGGTGACTGTTGTATTCAATCCCATTGCAATTTCTGTGTTTCATCAACACTCAGTTAGTCCACAGATTACAGAATGCCTTCAGATGTGCATCGGAAACTACTACTGGTCTTCCTGGGAACGATCAAAGCGTAGACTGTTTGAGACATTACTCCCATGGAGGAAAGTGCGCATGGTGACTGTTGTATTCAATCCCGATGCAATTTCTGTGTTTTATCAACACTCAGTTAGTCCACAGATTACAGAATGACTCCAGATGTGAATCGGAAACTACTACTGGTTTTCCAGGGAACGATCAAAGCGTAAACTGTTTGAGACATTACTCCCATGGAGGAAAGTGCGCATGGTGACTGTTGTATTCAATCCCGATTCAATTTCCGTCTTTTATCAACACTCTGATTGTCCACAGATAACAGAATGACTAAAGATGTGAATGGGAAACTACTACTGGTCTTCCAGGGAACGATCAAAACGTAGACTGTTTGAGACATTACTACCATGGAGGAAAGTGCGCATGGTGACTGTTGTATTCAATCCCGAGGCAATTTCTGTGTTTCAACAACACTCTGATAGTAAACAGATAACAGAATGCCTACAGATGTGCATCGGAAACTACTTCTGGTCTTCCAGGGAACGATCAAAGCGTAGACTGTTTGAGACATTACTACCATGGATGAAAGTGCGCATGGTGACTGTTGTATTCAATCCCGATGCAATTTCTGTGTTTCATCAACATTCTGATAGTCCACAGACTACAGAATGCATCCAGATATGCAACGGAAAAAACTACTGGTCTTACAGGGGACGAACAAAGCGTAGACTGTTTGAGACATTACTCCTATGTAGGAAAGAGCGCATGGTGACTTTTGTAGTCAATCCCGATGCAATTTCTTTGTTTCATCAACACTCTGATAGTCCACAGATTACAGAATGCCTCCAGATGTGCATCTTAAACTACTACTGGTCTTCCAGGGAACGATCAAAGCGTAAACTCTTTGAGACATTACTCCAATGGAGGAAAGTGCGAATGGTGACTGTTGTTTGAATCCCGATGGAATTTCTGTGTTTCATTAATACTCTGATAGTCCACAGATTACAGAATGCCTCCAGATGTGCATCGGAAACTACTACTGGTCTTCCAGGGAACGATCAAAGCGTAGACTGTTTGAGACATTACTCCCATGGAGGAAAGTGCGCATGGTGACTGTTGTATTCAATTCGGAAGCAATTTCTGTGTTTCATCAACACTCTGATAGTCCACAGATTACAGAAAGCCAATAAATGTGCATCGGAAGATACTACTCGTCTAACAAGGAACGATCAAAGCGTAGAATATTTGAGACATTACTCCCATGGGGGAAAGTGCGCATGGTGACTGTTCTATTCAATCCCGATGCAATTTCTGTGTTTCATCAACACTCTGATAGTCCACAGACTTCAGATTGCCTCCAGATGTGCATCGCAAACTACTACTGGTCTTCCTGGGAACGATCAAAGCATAGACTGTTTGAAGCATTACACCCATGGAGGAAAGTGCGCATGGTGACAGTTGTATTCAATCACGATGTAATTTCTGTGTTTCATCAACACTTTGAATGTCCACAGATTACAGATTGCCTGCAGATGTGCATCGGAAACTGCCACATGTCTTCGAGGGAACGATCAAAGCATAGACTGTTTGAGACATTACTCCCGTGGAGGAAAGTGCGCATGGTGACTGTTGTATTCAATCCCGATGCAATTTCTGTGTTTCATCAACACTCAGTTAATCCACAGATTACAGAATGCCTCCAGATGTGCAACGGAAACTGCTACGGGTCTTCCAGGGAACGATCAAACCGTAGACTGTTTGAGACATTACTCCCATGGAGGAAAGTGCGCATGGTGACTGTTGTATTCCATCCCGATGCAGTTTCTGTGTTTCATCAACACTCTGATAGTCCACAGATTACAGAATGCCTCCAGATGAGCATCGGAAACTACTACTGGTCTTCCAGGGAACGATCAAAACGTAAACTGTTTGAGACATTATTCCCATATAGGAAAGTGCGCATGGTGACTGTTATATTCAATCCCGATTCAATTTCCGTGTTTTATCAACACTATGATAGTCCACAGATAACAGAATGACTAAAGGTGTGCATCGGAAACTACTACGGGTCAAACAGGGAACGATCAAAGGGTAGAATGTTTCAGACATTACTCCCATGGGGGAAATTGTGATGGTGACTGTTGTTTTCAATCCCGATGCAATTTCTGTGTTTCATCAACACTCAGATAGTCCACAGATTACAGAATGCCTCCAGATGTGCATCGGATACTACTACTGGTCTTCCAGGGAACGATCAAAGCGTAAACTGTTTGAGACATTACTCCCATGGAATAAAGTGCGCATGGTGACTGTTGTATTCAATCCCGATTCAATTTCCGTGTTTTATCAACACTCTGATAGTCCACAGATAACAGAATGACTAACGATGTGCATCGGAAACTACTACTGGTCTTCCAGGGAACGATCAAATCGTATACTGTTTGAGACATTACTCCCATGGAGGAAAGTGCGCATGGTGACTGTTGTATACAGTCCCGAAGCAATTTCTGTGTTTTATCATCACTCTGATAGTCCACAGATTACAGAATGCCTCCAGATGTGCATCGGAAACTATTACTGGTCTTCCAGGGAACGATGAAAGCGTAAACTGTTTGAGACATTACTCCCTTGGAGGAAAGTGCGCATGGTGACTGTTGTATTCAATCCCGATTCAATTTCTGTGATTCATCAACACTCTGATAGTCCACAGATTACAGAATGACTCCAGATGTGCATCGGAAACTACTACTGGACTTCCAGGGAACGATCAAATTGTAGACTGTTTGAGACATTACTCACATGGAGGAAAGTGCGCATGTTGACTGTTGTATTCAATCCCGAAGCAATTTCTGTGTTTCATCAACACTCTGATAGTCCACAGATTTCAGAATGCCTCCAGATGTGCATCGGAAACCACTACTGGTCTAACCTGGAACGATCAAAGCGTAGATTGTTTGAGACATTACTCCCATGGGGGAAAGTGTGCATGGTGACTGTTGTATTCAATCCCGATGCAATTTCTGAGTTTCATCAACACTCTGATAGTCCACAGATTACAGATTGCCTCCAGATGTGCATCGGAAACTACTACTGGTCTTCCAGGGCACGATCAAAGCGTAGACTGTTTGAGTCATTACTCCCATGGAGAAAAGTGCGCATGGTGACTGTTGTATTCATTCGCGATGCAATTTCTGTGTTTCAACAACACTCTGATAGTCCACAGTTTACAGAATGGCTCCAGATGTGCATCGGAAACTACTACTGGTCCTTCAGGGAACGATCAAGGCGTAGACTGTTTGAGAGATTACTCCCATGGAGGAAAGTTCGCATGGTGACTGTTGTATTCAATGCCGATACAATTTCTGTCTTTCATCAACACCCGGATAGACCACAGATTACAGAATGCCTCCAGATGTGCATCGAAAACTACTACTAGTCTTCAGGGAACGATGACAGTTTGAGACATTACTCCCATGGAGGAAAGTGGTCATAGTGACTGTTGTATTCATTCCCGATGCAATTTCTTTGTTTCATCAACACTCTGATAGTCCACAGATTACAGAATGCCTCCAGATGTGCATCGGAAACCACGACTGGTCTTCCAGGGATGGATCAAAGCGTAGACTGTTTGAGACGTTACTCCCATGGAGGAAAGTGTGCATGGTGACTGTTGTATTCAATCCCGATGAAATTTCTGTGTTTCATCAACACTCTGATAGTCCACAGATTACAGAATGCCTCCAGATGTGCATCGAAAACTACTACTGGTCTTCCAGGGAACGATGAAAGCATAAACTGTTTGAGACATTACTCCCTTGGAGGAAAGTGTGCATGGTGACTGTCGTATTAAATCCCGATTCAATTTCTGTGTTTCATCAACACTCTGATAGTCCACAGATTACAGAATGCCACCAGATGTGTATCGGACACTACTACTGGTCTTCCAGGGAACGATTAAAGCGTAGACAGCTTGAGACATTACTCCCATGGAGGAAAGTGCGCATGGTGACTGTTGTATTCAATCCCGATGCAATTTCTGTGTTTAATCAACACTCTGATAGTCCACAGATTACAGAATGACTCCAGATGTGCATCGGAAACTACTACTGGTCTTCTAGGGAACGATGAAAGCGTAAACTGTTTGAGACATTACACCCTTGGAGGACAGTGCGCATGGTGACTGTTGTATTCATTCCCGATTCAATTTCTGTGTTTCATCAACACTCTGATAGTCCACAGATTACAGAATGACTCCAGACGTGCATCGGAAACTACTACTGGTCTTCGGGAACGATCAAAGCGTAGACTGTTTGAGACATTACTCCCATATAGGAAAGTGCGAATGGTGACTGTTGTATTCAAACCCGAAACAATTTCTGTGTTTCATCGACACTCTGATAGTCCACAGATTACAGAATGCCTCCAGATGTGCATCGGAAACACTACTGGTCTAACAGGGAACGATCAAAGCGTAAATTGTTTGAGACATTACTCCCATGGGGGAAGTGTGCATGGTGACTTTTGTATTCAATCCCGATGCAATTTCTGAGTTTCATCAACACTCCAATAGTCCACAGATTACAGATTGCCTCCAGATGTGCATCGGAAACTACTACTGGTCTTTCTGGGAACGATCAAAGAATAGAACGTTTGAGACATTACTCCCATGGAGGAAAGAGCGCATGGTGACTGTTGTATTCAATCCCAATGCAATTTCTGTGTTTCATCAACACTTTGAGGGCCCACAGATTACAGAAAGCCTCCAGATGTGCATCGGAAACTACTACTGGTCTTCCAGGGAACGATCAAAAGCGCAGACTGTTTGAGACATTACTCCTGTGGAGGAAAGTGCGAATGGTGACTGTTGTATTCAATCCCAATGCAATTTCTGTGTTTCATCAACCCTCAGATACTCATCAGATTACAGAATGCCTCCAGATGTGCATCGGAAACTACTACTGGTCTTCCAGGGAACGATTAAAGCGTAGACAGCTTGAGACATTACTCCCGTGCGCATGGTGACTGTCACAATCCGCAATTTCCTCAATGGGAGTAATGTCTGGTACAGTCTACGCTTTGATCGTTCCCAGGAAGACCAGTAGTAGTTTCCGATGCACATCTGGAGACAATCTCTATTCTGTGGACTATCAGAGTGTTGATGAAACACAGAAATTGCATCGGGATTGAATACAACAGTCACCATCCGCAATTTCCTCCATAGGAGTATCGTCAGAAACAGTCTACGCTTTGATCGTTCCCAGGAATAACAGTAGTAGTTTCCGATGCACATCTGGAGGCAATCTGTAAATTGTGGACTATCAGAGTGTTGATGAAACATAGAAATTGCATCGGGATTGAATACAACAGTCACCATCCACACATTCCTTAATGGGAGTAATGTCTGAAACAGTCTACGCTTTGATTGTACCCTGGAAGACCAGTAGTAGTTTCCGATGCACATCTGGAGGCATTCTGTAATCTTTGGACCTTCAAAGTGTTGATGAAACACATAAATTGCATCGGGAATGAATACAAATTTCACAATCGTCACTTTCCTCAATGGGAGTAATGTCTCAAACAGTCTACGCTTTGATCGTAACCAGGAAGACAAGTAGTAGTTTCCGATGCACATCTGGAGACAATCTGTATTCTGTGAACTATCAGAGTGGTGATTAAACACAGAAATTGCATCGGGACTGAATACAACAGTCACCATCCGCAATTTCCTCCATGGGAGTAACGTCTGAAACAGTCTATGCCTTGATCGTTCCCTGGAAGACCAGTAGTAGTTTCCGATGCACATCTGTTGGCATTCTGTAATCTGTGGACTATCAGATTGTTGATGAAACACAGATATGGCATCGGGTTTGAATACAACAGACTCGATGCGTACTTTCCTCCATTGGAGTAAAGTCTCAAACAGTCTACGCTTTGATCGTTCCCTGGAAGACCAGTAGTAGTTTCCGATGCACATCTGGAGGCATTCTGTAATCTGTGGAGTATCTGAGTGTTGATGAAACACAGAAATTGCATCGGGATTGAATACAACAGTCACCATCCGCACTTTCCACCACGGGAGTAATGTCTCAAACAGTCTACGCTTTGATCGTTCCCTGGAAGACCTGTAGTAGTTTCCGATGCACATCTGGAGGCATTCTGTAATCTGTTGACCTTCAAAGTGTTGATGAAACACAGAAATTGCTTCGGGATTGAATACAACAGTCACCATGCGCACTTTCCTCCACGGGAGTAATGTCTCAAACAGTCTACGCTTTGATCGTTCCCTGGAAAACCAGTAGTAGTTTCCGATGCACGTCTGGTGGCATTCTGTATTCTGTGGACTATCAGAGTGTTGATGAAACACAGAAATTGCATCGGGATTGAATACAACAGGCACCATGCTCACTTTCCTCCACAGGATTAATGTCTCAAACAGTCTACGGTTTGATCGTTCCCTGGAAGACCAGTAGTAGTTTCCGATGCACATCTGGTGGCATTCTGTTATCTGTGGACTACCAGAGTGTTGATGAAACACAGAAATTTCATCGGGATTGATACAACAGTCACCATCCACACTTTCCGCCATGGGAGTAATGTCTGAAACAGTCCTCGCTTTAATCGTTTCCTGGAAGACCAGTAGTAGTTTCCGATGCACATCTGGTGGCATTCTGTAATCTGTGGGCTATCAGGGTGTTGATAAAACACTGACATTGCATCGGGATTGAATACAACAGTCACCATCCGCACATTCATCCATGGGAGTAACGTCTGAAACAGTCTACCATTTGATAGTTCCCTGGAAGGCCAGTAGTAGTTTCCGATGCATATCTGGAGGCATTCTGTAATCTGTGGACCTTCAAAGTGTTGATGAAATACAGAAATTGCATCGGGATTGAATACAACAGTCACCATGCTCACTTTCCTCGATTGGAATAATGTATCAAACAGTCTAAGCTTTGATCGTTCCCAGGAAGGCCAGTAGTAGTTTCCGATGCACATCTGGTTTCATTCTGTAATATGTGGACTGTCACAGTGTTGATGAAACACAGAAATTGCATCGGGATTGAATACAATAGTCACCATGCGCACTTTCCTAAACGGGAGTAGTGTGTCAAACAGTCTACGCTTTGATCATTCCCTGGAAGACCAGTAGTAGTTCCCGATGCACATCCGGTGGCATTCTGTAATCTGTGGACTATCAGAATGTTGTTGAAACACTGAAATTGCATCGGGATTGAATACAACAGTCACCATCCGCACTTTCCACCACGGGAGTAATGTCTCAAACAGTCTACGCTTTGATCGTTCCCTGGAAGACCAGTAGTAGTTTCCGATGCACATCTGCCGGCATTCTGTAATCTGTTGACCTTCAAAGTGTTGATGAAACACAGAAATTGCATCGGGATTGAATACAACAGTCACCATCGGCACTTTCCACCACGGGAGTAATGTCTCAAACAGTCTACGCTTTGATCGTTCCCTGGAAGAACAGTAGTAGTTTCCGATGCACATCTGGAGGCATTCTGTAATCTGTTGACCTTCAAAGTGTTGATGAAACACAGAAATTGCTTCGGGATAGAATACAACAGTCACCATGCGCACTTTCCTCCACGGGAGTAATGTCTCAAACAGTCTACGCTTTGATCGTTCCCTGGAAGACCAGTAGTAGTTTCCGATGCACGTCTGTCGGCATTCTGTATTCTGTGGACTATCAGAGTGTTGATGAAACACAGAAATTGCATCGGGATTGAATACAACAGGCACCATGCTCACTTTCCTCCACAGGATTAATGTCTCAAACAGTCTACGCTTTGATCGTTCCCTGGAAGACCAGTAGTAGTTTCCGATGCACATCTGGTGGCATTGTGTTATCTGTGGACTATCAGAGTGTTGATGAAACACAGAAATTTCATCGGGATTGAATACAAGAGTCACCATCCACACTTTCCGACATGGGAGTAATGTCTGAAACAGTCCTCGCTTTAATCGTTTCCTGGAAGACCAGTAGTAGTTTCCGATGCACATCTGGTGGCATTCTGTAATCTGTGGGCTATCCGAGTGTTGATAAAACACTGAAATTGCATCGGGATTGAATACAACAGTCACCATCCGCACATTCCTCCATTGGAGTAACGTCTGAAACAGTCTACCATTTGATCGTTCCCTGGAAGACCAGTAGTAGTTTCCGATGCATATCTGGAGGCATTCTGTAATCTGTGAACCTTCAAAGTGTTGATGAAATACAGAAATTGCATCGGGATTGAATACAACAGTCACCATGCTCACTTCCCTCGATGGGAATAATGTATCAAACAGTCTAAGCTTTGATCGTTCCCAGGAAGGCCAGTAGTAGTTTCCGATGCACATCTGGTTTCATTCTGTAATATGTGGACTGTCAAAGTGTTGATGAAACACAGAAATTGCATCGGGATTGAATTCAATAGCCACCATGCGCACTTTCGTGAACGGGAGTAGTGTGTCAAACAGTCTACGCTTTGATCATTCCCTGGAAGACCAGTAGTAGTTAACGATGTACATCTGGTGGTATTCTGTAATCTGTGGACTATCAGATTGTTGATGAAACACAGAAATTGCATCGGGATTAAATACAACAGTCACCATCCGCAGTTTCCTCGATGGGAGGAATGTCTCAAACGGTCTACGCGTTGATCGGTCCCAGGAAGACCAGTAGTAGTTTCCGATGCACTTCTGGCGGCATTCTGTAATCTGGGGATTTTCAAAGTGTTGATGAAACACAGAAATTGCATCGGGATTGAATACAACAGACACCATCCGCAATTTCCTCCATGGGAGTAACGTCTGAAACAGTCTACGCTTTGATCGTTCCCAGGAAGACCAGTAGTAGTTTCCGATGCACATCTGGGGACATTCTGTAATCTGTGGACTATCAGATTGTTGATGAAACACAGAAACTGCATCGGGTTTGAATACAACAGACACGGTGCGCACTTTCCTCCATGCTAGTAATGTCTCAAACAGTGTACGATTTGATCGTTCCCTGGAAGACCAGTAGTAGTATCCGATATTCATCAGGGGGCATTCTGTAATCTGTGGACTATCTGAGTGTTGATGAAACACAGAAATTGCATCGGGATTGAATACTACAGTCACCATGCGCACTTTCCTCCACGGGAGTAATGTCTCAAACAGTCTACGCTTTGATCGTTCCCTGTATGACCAGTAGTATTTTCCGATGCACATCTGGAGGCATTCTGTAATCTGTGGATCATCAGAGTGTTGATGAAACACAGAAACTGCATCGGGATTGAATACGTCACCATGCGCAGTTTCCTACATGGGAGTAATGTCTCAAACAGTCTATGCTTTAACCGTTCCCAGGGAGACCAGTAGTAGTTTCCGACGCATATCTGGAGGCAATCTGTAATCTGTGGACTATCAGAGTGTTGATGAAACACAGAAATTGCATTGGGATTGAATATAACAGTCACCATGCGCACTTTCCACCACGGGAGTGATGTCTCAAACAATCTACGCTTTGATCGTTCCCTGGAAGGCCAGTAGTAGTTTCCGATGCACATCTGGAGGCATTCTGTCATCTGTTGACCTTCAAAGTGTTGATGAAATACAGAAATTGCATCGGGATTGAATACAACAGTCACCATGCGCACTTTCCTCCACGGGAGTAATGTCTCAAACAGTCTACGCTTTGATCGTTCCCTGGAACACCAGTAGTAGTTTCCGATGCACGTCTGGTGGCATTCTGTATTCTGTGGACTATCAGAGTGTTAATGAAACACAGAAATTGCATCGGGATTGAATACAACAGGCACCATGCTCACTTTCCCCCACAGGATTAATGTCTCAAACAGTCTACGCTTTGATCGTTCCCTGGAAGACCAGTAGTAGTTTCCGATGCACATCTGGAGGCAATCTGTAATCTGTGCACTATCAGGGTGTTGATAAACACAGAAATTGCATCGGGATTGAATACAACAGTCACCATCCGCACATTCCTCAATGGGAGTAACGTCTGAAACAGTCTACCCTTTGATCGTTCCCTGGAAGACCAGTAGTAGTTTCCGATGCACATCTGGAAACATTCTGTAATCTGTGGACTATCAGAGTGTTGATGAAACACAGAAATTGCATCGGGATTGAATACAACAGTCACCATGCACACTTTCCTCCATGGGAATAATGTCTGAAACAGTCTAAGCTTTGATCGTTCCCAGGAAAACCAGTAGTAGTTTTCGATGCACTTCTGGAGGCAATCTGTTATCTGTGGACTATCAGAGTGTTGATGAAACACAGAAATTGCATCGTGATTCAATACAACAGTCACCATCCGCAATTTCCTCCATGGGAGTAACGTCTGAAACAGTCTACATTGATCGATCCCAGGAAGACCAGTAGTAGCTTCCGATGCACATCTGGGGGCATTCTGTAATCTGTGGACTATCAGATTGTTGATGAAACACAGAAACTGCATCGGGTTTGAATACAACAGACACGATGCGCACTTTCCTCCATGCTAGTAATGTCTCAAATAGTGTACGATTTAATCGTTCCCTGGAAGACCAGTAGTAGTATCCGATGCTCATCAGGGGGCATTCTGTAATCTGTGGACTATCTGAGTGTTGATGAAACACAGAAATTGCATCGGGATTGAATACTACAGTCACCATGCGCACTTTCCACCACGGGAGTAATGTCTCAAACAGTCTACGCTTTGATCGTTCCCTGGAAGACCAGTAGTAGTTTCCGATGCACATCTGGAGGCATTCTGTCATCTGTTGACCTTCAAAGTGTTGATGAAACACAGAAATTGCATCGGGATTGGATACAACAGTCACAATGCGCACTTTCCTCCATGGGAGTAATGTCTCAAACAGTCTACGCTTTGATCGTTCCCTGGAAGACCAGTAGTACTTTCCGATGCACATCTGGTGGCATTCTATAATCTGTGGACTATCAGAGTGTTGATGTAACACAGAAATTGCATCGGGATTGGATACAACAGTCACCATGCACACTCTCCTCCATGGGAATAATGTCTCAAACAGTCTAAGCTTTGATCGTTCCCTGGAAGACCAGTAGTAGTTTCCGATGCACATCTGGAAGCATTCTGTAATCTGTGGACTATCAGAGTGTTGATGAAACACAGAAATTGCACCGGGATTGAATACAACAGTCACCATGCGCACTTTCCTCCATGAAAGTAATGTCTCAAACAGTCTGCGCTTTGATCGTTCCCTGGAAGACCAGTAGTGGTTTCCATTGCACATCTGGAGGTATTCTGTAATCTGTGGTGTATCCGGGTGTTGATAAAAGACAGAAATTGCATCGGGATTGAATACAACAGGCAGCATGCGTACACTTCTCCATGGGAGTAATGTCTCAAACTGTCATCGCTAAGGTCGTTCCCTGTTAGACCAGTAGTAGTTTCCGATGCACATCTGGAGGCATTCTGTAATCTGTGGACTATAAGAGTGTTGATGAAATACAGAAGATCCATCGGGATTGACTACAACAGTCACCATGCGCACTTTCCTCCATGGGAGTAATGTCTCAAACTGTCTACGCTTTGATCGTTCCCTGGAAGACCAGTATTAGTTTCCGATGCACATCTGGAGGTATTCTGTAATCTGTGGTCTACCGGGTGTTGATAAAAGACAGAAATTGCATCGGGATTGAATACAACAGGCACCATGCGTGCATTTCTCCATGGGAGTAATGTCTCAAACAGTCATCGCTTTGATCGTTCCCTGAAGACCAGTAGTAGTGTCTGATGCACATCTGGAGGCATTCTGTAATCTGTGGACTATCAGGGTGTTGTTGAAACAAAGAAATTGCATCAGGATTCAATACAACAGTAACCATGCGCACTTTCCTCCATGGGAGTAATGTCTCAAACAATTTACGCTTTGATCGCTCCCTGGAAGACCAGTACTAGTTTCCGATGCACATCTGGAGGTATTCTGTAATCTGTGGTCTATCCGGGTGTTGATAAAAGACAGAAATTGCATCGGGATTGAATACAACAGGCACCATGCGTACATTTCTCCATGGGAGTAATGTCTCAAACTGTCATCGATTTGATCGTTCCATGTTAGACCAGTAGTAGTTTCCGACGCACATCTGGAGGCATTCTGTAATCTGTGGACTATCAGAGTGTTGATGAAACACAGAATTTCTATCGGGATTGAACGCAACTGTCACCATGACCACTTTCCTCCATGGGACTAATGTCTCAAACAGTCTACGCTTTGATCGTTCCCTGGAAGACCAGTAGTAGTTTTCGATGCACATCTGGAGATATTCTGTAATCTGTGGTGCATCCGGGTGTTGATAAAAGACAGAAATTGCATCGGGATTGAATACAACAGGCACCATGCTTACATTTCTTCATGGGAGTAATGTCTCAAACAGTCTACTCTTTTATCGTTGCCTGGAAGACCAGTAGTAGTTTCCGATGCACATCTGGAGGCATTCTGTAATCTGTGGACTATCAGAGTGTTTTTGAAACACAGAAATTGCATCAGGATTGAATACAACAGTAACCATGCGCACTTTCCTCCATGGGAGTAATGTCTCAAACAGTCTACGCTATGATCGTTCCCTGGAAGACCAGTAGTAGTTTCCGATGCACATCTTTAGTCATTCTGTTATCTGTGGACTATCAGAGCTTTGATAAAACACGGAAATTTAATCGGGATTGAATACAACAGTCACCATGCGCACTTTCCTCCATGGGAGTAATGTCTCAAACAGTTTGCGCTTTGATCGTTCCCTGGAAGACCAGTAGTAGTTTCCGATGCACATCTGGAGCCATTGTGTAATCTGTGGACTATCAGAGTGTTGATAAAACACAGAAAATGGATCGGGATGGAATACAACAGTCACCATGCGCACTTGCCTCCATGGGAGTAATGTCGCAAAAAGTCTACGCTTTGATCGTTCCCTGGAAGACCAGTAGTAAATTCCGATGCACATCTGGTGGCATTCTGTAATCTGTGGACTAACTGAGTGTTGATGAAACACAGAAATTGCATCGCGATTGAATACAACAGTCACCATGCGCACTTTCCTCCACGGGAGTAATGTCTCAAACAGTCTATGCTTTGATCGTTCCCTGGAAGACCAGTAGTAGTGTCCGATGCACATCTGGAGGCATTCTGTAATCTGTGGACTATCAGAGTGTTGATGAAACACAGAAATTGAATCGGGATTTAATACAACAGTCACCATGCACACTTTCCTCCAATGGAGTAATGTCTCAAACAGTTTACGCTTTCATCGTTCCCTGGAAGACCAGTAGTAGTTTCCGATGCACATCTGGAGGCATTCTGTAATCTGTGGATTATCAGAGTGTTGATGAAACACAGAAATTACATCGGGATTGAATACAACAGTCACCATGCGCACTTTCCTCCATGGGAATAATGTCTGAAACAGTCTACGCCTTGATCGTTCCCTGGAAGACCAGTAGTAGTTTCCGATGCACATCTGGAGGCATTCTGTAATCTGTTGTCTATCCGGGTGTTGATGGAACACAGAAATTATATCGGCATTGAATACAACAGTCACCATGCGAACTTTCCTCCATGGGAGTAATGACTCAAACAGTCTACGCTTTGATCGTTCCCTGGAAGACCAGTAGTAGCTTCCGATGCACATCTGGAGGCCTTCTGTAATCTGATGAGTATCTGAGGGTTGATGAAACACACAAATTGCATCGGGATTGAATACAACAGTCACCATGCGCACTTTCCTCCATGAGAGTAATGTCTCAAACTGTCATCGATTTGATCGTTCCCTGAAGACCAGTAGTAGTTTCCGATGCACATCTGGAACCATTCTGTAATCTGTGGTCTATCCGGGTGTTGATGGAACACAGAAATTGTATCGGCATTGAATACGACAGTCACCATGCGAACTTTCCTCCATGGGAGTAATGTCTCAAACAGTCTACGCCTTGATCGCTCCCAGGAGGACCAGTAGTAGTTTCCGATGCACATCTGGAGCCATTCTGTAAACTGTGCACTATCAGAGTGTTGTTGAAACAAAGAAATTGCATCGGGATTGAAAACAACAGTCACCATGCCAACTTTCCTCCATGGGAGTAATGACGCAAACAGTCTACGATTTGATCGTTCCCTGGAAGACCAGTAGTAGCTTCCGATGCACATCTGGAAGCATTCTGTAATCTGATGAGTATCTGAGGGTTGATGAAACACAGAAATTGCATTGTGATTGAATACAACAGTCACCATGCGCACTTTCCTCCATGGGAGTAATGTCTCAAGCTGTCTACGCTTTAATCGTTCCCTGGAAGACCAGTAGTAGTTTCCGATGCACATCTGGAGGCATTCTGTAATCTGTGGACTATCAGAGTGTTGATGAAACACAGAAATTGCATCGGGATTGAATACAACAGTCACCATGCGCACTTTCCTCCACGGGAGTAATGTCTCAAGCTGTCTACGGTTTAATCGTTCCCTGGAAGACCAGTAGTAGTTTCCGATGCACATCTGGAGGCATTCTGTAATCTGATGAGTATCTGAGTGTTGATGAAACACAGAAATTGCATTGGGATTGAATACAACAGTCACCATGCGCACTTTCCTCCATGTGAGTAATGTCTCAAACGGTCTGTTCTTTGATCGTTACCAGAAAGACCAGTAGTAGTTTCCGATGCACATCTGGAGGCAAGCTGTAATCTGTGGACTATCAGAGTGTTGATGAAACTCAGAAATTGCATCAGGATTGAATACAACAGTCACCATGCACACTTTCCCCCAAGGGAGCAAAGTCTCAAACAATCTGCGCTTTGATCGTTCCCTGTTAGACCAGTAGTGGTTTCCGATGCACATCTGGAGCCATTCTGTAATCTGTGGACTATCAGAGTGTCGATGAAACACAGAAATTGCTTCGGGATTGAATACAACAGTTACCATGCACACTTTCCTCCATGGGAGTAATGTCTGAAACAGTCTACGCCTTGATCGATCCCTCGAAGACCAGTAGTAGTTTACGATACACATCTGGAGGCATTCTGTAATCTGATGAGTATCTGAGGGTTGATGAAACACAGAAATTGCATTGGGATTGAATACAACAGTCACCATTCGCACTTTCCTCCACAGGAGTAATGTCTCAAACAGTCTGCGCTTTTGATCGTTCCCTGAAAGACCAGTAGTAGTTTCCGATGCACATCTGGAGGCATTCTGTAATCTGTGGGCCCTCAAAGTGTTGATGAAACACAGAAATTGCATCGGGATTGAATACAACAGTCACCATGCGCACTTTCCTCCACAGAAGTAATGTCTCAAGCTGTCTACGCTTTAATCGTTCCCTGGAAGACCTGTAGTAGTTTCGGATGCACATCTGGAGGCATTCTGTAATCTGATGAGTATCTGAGTGTTGATGAAACACAGAAATTGCATTGGGATTGAATACAACAGTCACCATGCGCTCTTTCCTCCATGGGAGTAATGTCTCAAACGTTCTATTCTTTGATCGTTCCCAGAAAGACCAGTAGTAGTTTCCGATGCACATCTGGAGGCAATCTGTAATCTGTGGACTATTGGAGTGTTGATGAAACTCAGAAATTGCATCGGGATTGAATACAAAAGTCACCATGCACACTTCCCCCATGGGAGTAATGTCTGAAACAATTTACGCTTTGATCGTTCCCTGTTAGACCATTAGTGGTTTCCGATGCACATCTGGAGGCATTCTGTAATCTGTGGACTATCAGAGTGTCGATGAAACACAGAAATTGTTTCGGGTTTGAATACAACAGTCACCATTCGCACTTTCCTATATGGGAGTAATGTCTCAAACAGTCTACGCTTTGATCGTTCCCGAAGACCAGTAGTAGTTTCCGATGCACGTCTGGAGTCATTCTGTAATCTGTGGACTATCAGAGTGTTGATGAAACACAGAAATTGAATCGGGATTGAATACAACAGTCACCATGCGCACTGTCCTCCAAGGGTGTAATGTCGCAAACAGTTTACGCTTTCATCGTTCCCTAGAAGACCAGTAGTAGTTTCCGATGCACATCTGGAGGCATTCTGTAATCTGTGGACTATCAGAGTGTTGATTAAACACAGAAATTGCATCGGGATTGAATACAACAGTCACCATGCGCACTTTCCTCCATGGGAGTAATGTCTCAAGCTGTCTACGCTTTAATCGTTCCCTGGAAGACCAGTAGTAGTGTCCGATACACATCGGGAGGCATTCTGTAATCTGTGGACTATCAGAGTGTTGATGAAACACAGAAATTGAATCGGGATTTAATACAACAGTCACCATGCACACTTTCCTCCAAGGGAGTAATGTCTCAAACAGTTTATGGTTTCATCGTTCCCTGGAAGACCAGTAGTAGTTTTCGATGCACATCTGGAGGCATTCTGTAATCTGTGGACTATCAGAGTGTTGATGAAACACAGAAATTTCATCGGGATTCAATACAACAGTCACCATGCACACTTTCCTCCATGGGAGTAATGTCTGAAACAGTCTACGCCTTGATCGATCCCTGGAAGACCAGTAGTAGTTTACGATGCACATCTGGAGGCATTCTGTAATCTGTGGATTATCTGAGTCTTGATGAAACACAGATATTGCATCGGGATTAAATACAACGGTCACAATGCGCACTTTCTTCCATGAGAGTAATGTTTCAAACTGTCATCGATTTGATCGTTCCCTGAAGACAAGTAGTAGTTTCCGATGCACATCTGGAGGCATTCTGTAATCTGTGGTCTATCCGGGTGTTGATGGAACACAGAAATTGTATCGCCATTGAGTACAACAGTCACCATGTGAACTTTCCTCCATGGGAGTAATGTCTCAAACAGTCTACGCCTTGATCGTTCCCTGGAGGACCAGTAGAAGTTCCCGATGCACATCTGGAGCCATTCTGTAAACTGTGGATTATCAGAGTGTTGTCGAAACACAGAGACTGCATCTTGATTGAATACAACAGTCACCATGCACACTTTCCCCCATGGGAGTAATGTCTCAAACAATCTACGCTTTGATCGTTCCATGTTACCCCAGTAGTGGTTTCCGATGCACATCTGGAGCCATTCTGTAATCTGTGGACTATCAGAGTGTTGTTGAAACACAGAAATTGCATCGGGATTGAATACAACAGTCACCATGCCAACTTTCCTCCATGGGAGTAATGACTCAAACAGTCTACGCTTTGATCGTTCCTGGAAGACCAGTAGTAGCTTCCGATGCACATCTGGAGGCATTATGTAATCTGTGGACCTTCAAAGTGTTGATGAAACACAGAAATTGCATCGGGATTGAATACAACAGTCATCATGACCACTTTCGTCCATGGGAGTAATGTCTCAAACAGTCACCATTCGCACTTTCCTCCATGGGAGTAATGTCTCAAAGATTCTACGCCTTGATCGTTCCATGGAGGACACGTAGTAGTTTCCGATGCACATCTGGAGCCATTCTGTAAACTGTGGATTATCAGAGTGTTGTTGAAACACAGAAATTGCATCGGGATTGAATACAACAGTCACCATGCCAACTTTCCTCCATGGGAGTAATGACTCAAACAGTCTACGCTTTGATCGTTCCTGGAAGACCAGTAGTAGCTTCCGATGCACATCTGGAGGCATTATGTAATCTGATGAGTATCTGAGGGCTGATGAAACACAGAAATTGCATTGGGATTGAATACTACAGTCGACATGCACTATTTCCTCCATGGGAGTAATGTCTCAAACGGTCTATTCTTTGGTCGTTAGCAGAAAGACCAGTAGTATTTTCCGATGCACATCTGGAGGCAATCTATAATCTGTGGACTATCAAAGTGTTGATGAAACTCAGAATTTGCATCGGGATTGAATACAACAGTCACCATGCGCACTTTCCTCCATGGGAGTAATGTCTCAAACAGGTTACGCTTTAATCGTTCCCTGGAAGACCAGTAGTAGTGTCCGATTCACATCTGGAGCCATTCTGTAATCTGTGGACTATCAGAGTGTTGTTGAAACACAGAAATTGCATCGCGATTTAATACAACATTCACCATGCGCACTTTCCTCCATGGTAGTAATGACTCAAACAGTCTACGATTTGATCGTTCCCTGGAAGACCAGTAGTAGTTTCCGATGCACATCGTTAGTCATTCTGTTATCTGTGGACTATCAGAGTGTTAATAAAACACGGAAATTGAATCGAGATTGAATACAACTGTCACCATGCGCACTTTCCTCCATGGGAGTAATGTCTCAAACAGTTTACGGTTTGATCGTTCCCTGGAAGACCAGTAGTAGTTTCCGATGCACATCTGGAGGCATTGTGTAATCTGTGGAATATCAGGGTGTTGATGAAACACATAAACTGCATGGCGATGGAATACAACTGTCAGCATGAGCACTTTCCTCCATGGGAGTAATGTCTCAAACAGTCTACGCTTTCATCGTTCCCTCTAAGACCAGTAGTAGTTTCCGTTGCGCATCTGGAGGCCTTCTGTAATCTGTGGACTAACTGAGTGTTGATGAAGCACAGAAATTGCATCGGGATTGAATACAACAGTCACCATGCGCACTTTCCTCCACGGGAGTAATGTCTCAAACAGTCTATGGTTTGATCGTTCCCTCGAAGACCAGTAGTAGTTCCCGATGCACATCTGGAGGCATTCTGTAATCTGTGGACTATCTGAGTGTTGATGAAACACTGAAATTGCATCGGGATTGAAAACAACAGTCACCATGCACACTTTCCCCCATGGGAGTAATGTCTGAAACATTCTACCCTTTGATCGTTCGCAGTTAGACCAGTAGTAGTTTCCGATGCACATCTGGAGGCATTCTGTAATCTGTGGACTATCAGAGTGATGATGAAACACAGAAATTGCTTCGGGACTGAATACAACAGTCACCATGCGCACTTTCCTCCATGGGAGTAATGTCTCAAACAGTCTACGATTTGATCGTTCCCTGGAAGACCAGTAATAGTTTCCGATGCACATCGTTAGTCATTCTGTTATCTGTGGACTATCAGAGTGTTGATAAAACACGGAAATTGAATCGGGATTGAATACAACAGTCACCATGCGCACTTTCCTCCATGGGAGTAATGTCTCAAACAGTTTACGCTTTGATCGTTCCCTGGAAGACCAGTAGTAGTTTCCGATGCACATCTGGAGGCATTCTGTAATCTGAGGACTATCTGAGTGTTGATGAAACACAGAAATTGCATCGGGATTGAATACAACAGTCACCATTCGCACTTTCCTCCACAGGAATAATGTCTCAAACAGTCTATGCTTTGACCGTTCCCTCGAAGACCAGTAGTAGTTTCCGATGCACATCTGGAGGCGTTCTGTAATCTGTGGACCTTCAAAGTGTTGATGAAACACAGAAATTGCATCGGGATTGGATACAACAGTCACCATGACCACTTTCCTCAATGGGAGTAATTCTCAAAAAGTGTACGCCTTGATCGTTCTCTGTAAGACCAGTAGTAGTTTACGATGTACATCTGGAGGCATTCTGTAATCTGAGGACTATCTGAGTGTTGATGAAACACAGATATTGCATCGGGATTGAATACAACAGTCACCATGCGCACTTTCCCCCATGGGAGTAATGTCTCAAGCATACTACGATTTGATCGTTCCTTGTTAGACCAGTAGTAGTTTCCGATGCACATCTGGATTCATTGTGTAATCTGTGGACCATCACAGTGTTGATGAAAAACAGAAATTGCTTCGGGATAGAATACAAGAGTCACCATGCACACTTTCCTCCATGGGAGTAACGTCTCAATCAGTCTACGCTTTGATCCTTCCCTGGAAGACCAGTAGTGGTTTCCGATGCACATCTGGAGGCATTCTGTAATCTGTGGTCTATCCGGGTGTTGATGAAAGACAGAAATTGTATCGGCATTGAATACAACAGTCACCATGCGAACTTTCGTCCATGGGAGTAATCTCTCAAACAGTCTACGCCTTGATCGTTCCCTGAAGGACCAGTAGTAGTTTCCGATGCACATCTGGAGCCATTCTGTAAACTGTGGACTATCAGAGTGTTGTTGAAACACAGAAATTGCATCGCGATTGAATACAACAGTCACCTTTGCGCACTTTTCTCCATGGGAGTAATGACTCAAACAGTCTACGCTTTGATCGTGCCCTGGAAGACCAGTAGTAGTTTCCGATGCACATCTGGAGGCAATCTGTAATCTGTGGACTATCAGAGTGTTGATGAAACTCAGAAATTGCATCGGGATTGAATACAACAGTCACCATGGACACTTTCCCCCATGGGAGTAATGTCTCAAACAATCTACGCTTTGATCGTTCCCTGTTAGACCAGTAGTGGTTTCCGATGCACATCTGGAGGCATTCTGTAATCTGTGGACTATCAGAGTGATGATAAAACACAGAAATTGCTTCGGGACTGTATACAACAGTCACCATGCGCACTTTCCTCCATGGGAGTAATGTCTCAAACAGTATACGATTTGATCGTTCCCTGGAAGACCAGTAGTAGTTTCCGATGCACATCGTTAGTCATTCTGTTATCTGTGGACTATCAGAGTGTTGATAAAACACGGAAATTGAATCGGGATTGAATACAACAGTCACCATGCGCACTTTATTCCATGGGAGTAATGTCTCAAACAGTTTACGCTTTGATCGTTCCCTGGAAGACCAGTAGTAGTATCCGATGCACATCTGGAGGCATTCTGTAATCTGTGGACTATCTGAGTGTTGATGAAACACAGAAATTGCATCGGGATTGAAAACAACAGTCACCATGCACAATTTCCCCCATGGGAGTAATGTCTGAAACATTCTACCCTTTGATCGTTCCCTGTTTGACCCGTAGTAGTTTCCGATGCACACCTTTAGTCATTCTGTTATCTGTGGACTATCATAGTGTTGATAAAACACGGAAATTGAATCGGGATTGAATACAACAGTCACCATGCGCACTTTCCTATATGGGAATAATGTCTCAAACAGTTTACGTTTTGATCGTTCCCTGGAAGACCAGTAGTAGTTTCCGATGCTCATCTGGAGGCATTCTGTAATCTGTGGACTATCAGAGTGTTGATGAAACACAGAAACTGCATCGGGATGGAATACAACAGTCACCATGCGCACTTTCCTCCATGGGAGTAATGTCTCAAACAGTCTACGGTTTGATCGTTCCCTGGATGACCAGTAGCAGTTTCCGTTGCACATCTGGAGGCATTCTGTAATCTGTGGACTAACTGAGTGTTGATGAAACACAGAAATTGCATCGGGATTGAATACAACAGTCACCATGCGCACTTTCCTCCATGGTAGTAATGTCTCAAACAGTCTACGCTTTGATCGTTCCCTGGAAGACCAGAAGTAGTTTCCGATGCACATCTGTAGGCATTCTGTTATCTGTTTACTATCAGAGTGTTGTTGAAACACAGAAATTGCCTCGGGATTGAATACAACAGTCACCATGCGCACTTTCCTCCATGGTAGTATTGTCTCAAACAGTCTACGTTTTGATCGTTCCCTGGAAGACCAGTAGTAGTTTCCCATGCACATCTTTAGTCATTCTGTTATCTGTGGACAATCAGAGTGTTGATAAAAGACGGAAATTGAATCGGGATTGAATACAACAGTCACCATGCGCACTTTCCTCCATGGGAGTAATGTCTCAAACAGTTTACGCTTTGATCGTTCCCTGGAAAACCAGTAGTAGTTTCCGATTCACATCTGGAGTCATTCTGTAATCTCTGGACTAACTGAGTGTTGATAAAACACAGAAATTGCATCGGGATTGAATACAACAGTCACCATGCGCACTTTCCTCCATGGGAGTAATGTCTCAAACAGTCTACGCTTTGATCGTTCCCAGGAAGACCAGTAGTAGTTTCCGATGCACATCTGAAGGCATTCTGTAATCTGTGGACTAACTGAGTGTTGATGAAACACAGAAATTGCAATGGGATTGAATACAACAGTCACCATGCGCACTTTCCTCCATGGGAGTAATGTCTCAAACAGTCTACGCTTTGATCCTTCCCTGGAAGACCAGTAGTAGTTACCGTTGAACATCTGGAGGCATTCTGTAATCTGTGGACTATCATAGTATTGATGAAACACTGAAATTGAATCGGGATTGAATACAACAGTCACCATGCGCACTTTCCTCCATGGGAGTAATGTCTCAAACAGTCTATGATTTGATCGTTCCCAGGAAGACCAGTAGTAGTTTCCGATGCACATCTGGAGGCAATCTGTAATCTGTGGACTATCAGAGTGTTGATGAAACACAGAAATTGCATCGGGATTGAATACAACAGTCACCATGTGCAATCTCCTCCACAGGAGTAATGTCTCAAACAGTCTACGCTTTGATCGTTCCCTGGAAGACCAGTAGTAGTTTCCGATGCACATCTGGAGGCACTATGTAATCTGTGGACCTTCAATGTGTTGATGAAACACAGAAATTCCATCGGGATTGAATACAACAGTCACCATGACCACTTTCCTCCATTGGAGTAATTCTCGAACAGTCAACGCCTTGATCGTTGCCTGGAAGACCAGTAGTAGTTTACAATGCACATCTGGAGGCATTCTGTAATCTGTGGACTAACTGAGAGTTGATGAAACACTGAAATTGCATCGGGATTTAATACAACAGTCACCATGCGCACTTTCCCCCATGGGAGTAATGTCTCAAACATTCTACGCTTTGATCGTTCCTTGTTAGATGAATAGTATCTTCCGATGCACATTTATAGGCTTTCTGTAATCTGTGGACTATCAGAGTGTTGATGAAACACAGAAATTGCTTCCGAATTGAATACAACAGTCACCATGCGCACTTTCCTCCATGGGAGTAATGTCTCAAACAGTCTACGCTTTGATCGTTCCCTGAAAGACCAGAAGTAGTTTCCGATGCACATCTGGAGGCATTCTGTAATCTGTGGACTATCAGAGTGTTGATGAAGCAAAGAAATTGCATCGGGATTGAATACAAAAGTCACCATGCGCACTTTCCTACATAGGAGTAATGTCTCAAACAGTCTACGCTTTGTTCGTACCCTGTAAGACCAGTAGTATTTTCCGTTGCACATCTGGATGCATTCTGTAATCTGTGGACTATCAGAATGTTGATGAAACACAGAAATTGCATCGGGATTGATTACAACAGTCACCATGCGCACTTTCCTCCATGGTAGTAATGTCTCAAACAGTCTACGCTTTGATCGTTCCCTGGAAGACCAGAAGTAGTTTCCGATGCACATCTGTAGGAATTCTGTTATCTGTTTACTATCAGAGTGTTGTTGAAACACAGAAATTGCCTCGGGATTGAATACAACAGTCACCATGCGGCCTTTCCTCCATGGTAGTAATGTCTCAAACAGTCTACGCTTTGATCGTTCCCTGGAAGACCAGTAGTAGTTTCCGATGCACATCTGGAGGCATTCTGTAACCTGCGGACTATCAGAGTGTCGTTGAAACACTGAAATTGCATCGGGATTGAATACAACAGTCACCATGCTCACTTTCATCAATGGGAGTAATGTCTCAAAAAGTCTACGCTTTGATCGTTCCCTGGAAGACCAGTAGTAGTTTCCGATGCACACCTTTAGTCATTCTGTTATCTGTGGACTATCATAGTGTTGATAAAACACGGAAATTGAATCGGGATTGAATACAACAGTCACCATGCGCACTTTCCTATATGGGAATAATGTCTCAAACAGTTTACGTTTTGATCGTTCCCTGGAAGACCAGTAGTAGTTTCCGATGCTCATCTGGAGGCATTCTGTAATCTGTGGACTATCAGAGTGTTGATGAAACACAGAAACTGCATCGGGATGGAATACAACAGTCACCATGCGCACTATCCTCCATGGGAGTAATGTCTCAAACAGTCTACGGTTTGATCGTTCCCTGGATGACCAGTAGCAGTTTCCGTTGCACATCTGGAGGCATTCTGTAATCTGTGGACTAACTGAGTGTTGATGAAACACAGAAATTGCATCGGGATTGAATACAACAGTCACCATGCGCACTTTCCTCCATGGGAGTAATGTCTCAAACAGTCTATGCTTTGATCGTTCCCTCGAAGACATGTGGCAGTTTCCGATGCACATCTGCAGGCAATCTGTAATCTGTGGACATTCAAAGTGTTGATGAAACACAGAAATTACATCGTGATTGAATACAACTGTCACCATGCGCACTTTCCTCCATGGGAGTAATGCTTCAAACAGTCTATGCTTTGATCGTTTTCAGGAAGACCAGTAGTAGTTTGCGATGCACATCTGGAGGCAATCTGAAGCCTGTGGACTATCAGAGTGTTGATGAAACACAGAAATTGCATCGGGATTGAATAGAACAGTCACCATGCGCACTCTCCCCCATGGGAGTAATGTCTCAAACATTCTACGCTTTGATCGTTCCTTGTTAGACGAGTAGTATCTTCCGATGCACATTTATAGGCTTTCTGTAATCTGTGGACTATCAGAGTGTTGATGAAACACAGAAAGTGCTTCCGAATTGAATACAACATTCACCATGCGCACTTTCCTCCATGGGAGTAATGTCTCAAACAGTCTACGCTTAGATCGTTCCCTGGAAGACCAGTAGTAGTTTCCGATGCACATCTGGAGGCATTCTGTAATCTGTGGACTATCAGAGTATTAATGAAACACAGAAATTCCATCGGGATTGAAACAACAGTCACCATTCGCACTTTCCTCCATTGGAGTAATGTCTCAAAGTGTTTACGCTTTGATCGCTCCCTGGAAGACCAGTAGTAGTTTAAGACGCACATCTGGAGGCATTCTGTAATCTGTGGACTATCAGAGTGTTGATGAAACAAAGAAATTGCATCGGGATTGAATACAAAAGTCACCATGCGCTCTTTCCTACATAGGAGTAATGTCTCAAACAGTCTACGCTTTGTTCGTTCCCTGTAAGACCAGTAGTTTTTTCCGTTGCACATCTGGATGCATTCTGTAATCTGTGGACTATCAGAATGTTGATGAAACACAGAAATTGCATCGGGATTGAATACAACAGTCACCATGCGCACTTTCCTCCATGGTAGTAATGTCTCAAACAGTCTACGCTTTGATCGTTCCCTGGAAGACCAGAAGTAGTTTCCGATGCACATCTGTAGGCATTCTGTTATCTGTTTACTATCAGAGTGTTGTTGAAACACAGAAATTGCCTCGGGATTGAATACAACAGTCACCATGCGCACTTTCCTCCATGGTAGTAATGTCTCAAACAGTCTACGTTTTGATCGTTCCCTGGAAGACCAGTAGTAGTTTCCCATGCACATCTTTAGTCATTCTGTTATCTGTGGACAATCAGAGTGTTGATAAAAGACGGAAATTGAATCGGGATTGAATACAACAGTCACCATGCGCACTTTCCTCCATGGGAGTAATGTCTCAAACAGTTTACGCTTTGATCGTTCCCTGGAAAACCAGTAGTAGTTTCCGATTCACATCTGGAGTCATTCTGTAATCTGTGGACTAACTGAGTGTTGATAAAACACAGAAATTGCATCGGGATTGAATACAACAGTCACCATGCGCACTTTCCTCCATGGGAGTAATGTCTCAAACAGTCTACGCTTTGATCGTTCCCAGGAAGACCAGTAGTAGTTTCCGATGCACATCTGAAGGCATTCTGTAATCTGTGGACTAACTGAGTGTTGATGAAACACAGAAATTGCAATGGGATTGAATACAACAGTCACCATGCGCACTTTCCTCCATGGGAGTAATGTCTCAAACAGTCTACGCTTTGATCCTTCCCTTTTAGACCAGTAGTAGTTACCGTTGAACATCTGGAGGCATTCTGTAATCTGTGGACTATCATAGTATTGATGAAACACTGAAATTGAATCGGGATTGAATACAACAGTCACCATGCGCACTTTCCTCCATGGGAGTAATGTCTCAAACAGTCTATGATTTGATCGTTCCCAGGAAGACCAGTAGTAGTTTCCGATGCACATCTGGAGGCAATCTGTAATCTGTGGACTATCAGACTGTTGATGAAACACAGAAATTGCATCGGGATTGAATACAACAGTCACCATGTGCAATCTCCTCCACAGGAGTAATGTCTCAAACAGTCTACGCTTTGATCGTTCCCTGGAAGACCAGTAGTAGTTTCCGATGCACATCTGGAGGCACTATGTAATCTGTGGACCTTCAATGTGTTGATGAAACACAGAAATTCCATCGGGATTGAATACAACAGTCACCGTGACCCCTTTCCTCCATTGGAGTAATTCTCGAACAGTCAACGCCTTGATCGTTGCCTGGAAGACCAGTAGTAGTTTACAATGCACATCTGGAGGCTTTCTGTAATCTGTGGACTAACTGAGAGTTGATGAAACACTGAAATTGCATCGGGATTTAATACAACAGTCACCATGCGCACTTTCCTCCATGGTAGTAATGTCTCAAACAGTCTACGCTTAGATCGTTCCCTGGAAGACCAGTAGTAGTTTCCGATGCACATCTGGAGGCATTCTGTAATCTGTGGACTATCAGAGTATTAATGAAACACAGAAATTCCATCGGGATTGAAACAACAGTCACCATTCGCACTTTCCTCCATTGGAGTAATGTCTCAAAGTGTTTACGCTTTGATCGCTCCCTGGAAGACCAGTAGTAGTTTAAGACGCACATCTGGAGGCATTCTGTAATCTGTGGACTATCAGAGTGTTGATGAAACAAAGAAATTGCATCGGGATTGAATACAAAAGTCACCATGCGCTCTTTCCTACATAGGAGTAATGTCTCAAACAGTCTACGCTTTGTTCGTTCCCTGTAAGACCAGTAGTTTTTTCCGTTGCACATCTGGATGCATTCTGTAATCTGTGGACTATCAGAATGTTGATGAAACACAGAAATTGCATCGGGATTGAATACAACAGTCACCATGCGCACTTTCCTCCATGGTAGTAATGTCTCAAACAGTCTACGCTTTGATCGTTCCCTGGAAGACCAGAAGTAGTTTCCGATGCACATCTGTAGGCATTCTGTTATCTGTTTACTATCAGAGTGTTGTTGAAACACAGAAATTGCCTCGGGATTGAATACAACAGTCACCATGCGCACTTTCCTCCATGGTAGTAATGTCTCAAACAGTCTACGTTTTGATCGTTCCCTGGAAGACCAGTAGTAGTTTCCCATGCACATCTTTAGTCATTCTGTTATCTGTGGACAATCAGAGTGTTGATAAAAGACGGAAATTGAATCGGGATTGAATACAACAGTCACCATGCGCACTTTCCTCCATGGGAGTAATGTCTCAAACAGTTTACGCTTTGATCGTTCCCTGGAAAACCAGTAGTAGTTTCCGATTCACATCTGGAGTCATTCTGTATTCTGTGGACTAACTGAGTGTTGATAAAACACAGAAATTGCATCGGGATTGAATACAACAGTCACCATGCGCACTTTCCTCCATGGGAGTAATGTCTCAAACAGTCTACGCTTTGATCGTTCCCAGGAAGACCAGTAGTAGTTTCCGATGCACATCTGAAGGCATTCTGTAATCTGTGGACTAACTGAGTGTTGATGAAACACAGAAATTGCAATGGGATTGAATACAACAGTCACCATGCGCACTTTCCTCCATGGGAGTAATGTCTCAAACAGTCTACGCTTTGATCCTTCCCTTTTAGACCAGTAGTAGTTACCGTTGAACATCTGGAGGCATTCTGTAATCTGTGGACTATCATAGTATTGATGAAACACTGAAATTGAATCGGGATTGAATACAACAGTCACCATGCGCACTTTCCTCCATGGGAGTAATGTCTCAAACAGTCTATGATTTGATCGTTCCCAGGAAGACCAGTAGTAGTTTCCGATGCACATCTGGAGGCAATCTGTAATCTGTGGACTATCAGACTGTTGATGAAACACAGAAATTGCATCGGGATTGAATACAACAGTCACCATGTGCAATCTCCTCCACAGGAGTAATGTCTCAAACAGTCTACGCTTTGATCGTTCCCTGGAAGACCAGTAGTAGTTTCCGATGCACATCTGGAGGCACTATGTAATCTGTGGACCTTCAATGTGTTGATGAAACACAGAAATTCCATCGGGATTGAATACAACAGTCACCGTGACCCCTTTCCTCCATTGGAGTAATTCTCGAACAGTCAACGCCTTGATCGTTGCCTGGAAGACCAGTAGTAGTTTACAATGCACATCTGGAGGCTTTCTGTAATCTGTGGACTAACTGAGAGTTGATGAAACACTGAAATTGCATCGGGATTTAATACAACAGTCACCATGCGCACTTTCCCCCATGGGAGTAATGTCTCAAACATTCTACGCTTTGATCGTTCCTTGTTAGATGAATAGTATCTTCCGATGCACATTTATAGGCTTTCTGTAATCTGTGGACTATCAGAGTGTTGATGAAACACAGAAATCGCTTCCGAATTGAATACAACAGTCACCATGCGCACTTTCCTCCATGGGAGTAATGTCTCAAACAGTCTACGCTTTGATCGTTCCCTGAAAGACCAGTAGTAGTTTCCGATGCACATCTGGAGGCATTCTGTAATCTGTGGACTATCAGAGTGTTGATGAAGCAAAGAAATTGCATCGGGATTGAATACAAAAGTCACCATGCGCACTTTCCTACATAGGAGTAATTTCTCAAACAGTCTACGCTTTGTTCGTACCCTGTAAGACCAGTAGTATTTTCCGTTGCACATCTGGATGCATTCTGTAATCTGTGGACTATCAGAATGTTGATGAAACACAGAAATTGCATCGGGATTGATTACAACAGTCACCATGCGCACTTTCCTCCATGGTAGTAATGTCTCAAACAGTCTACGCTTTGATCGTTCCCTGGAAGACCAGAAGTAGTTTCCGATGCACATCTGTAGGAATTCTGTTATCTGTTTACTATCAGAGTGTTGTTGAAACACAGAAATTGCCTCGGGATTGAATACAACAGTCACCATGCGGTCTTCCCTCCATGGTAGTAATGTCTCAAACAGTCTACGCTTTGATCGTTCCCTGGAAGACCAGTAGTAGTTTCCGATGCACATCTGGAGGCATTCTGTAACCTGCGGACTATCAGAGTGTCGTTGAAACACTGAAATTGCATCGGGATTGAATACAACAGTCACCATGCTCACTTTCATCAATGGGAGTAATGTCTCAAAAAGTCTACGCTTTGATCGTTCCCTGGAAGACCAGTAGTAGTTTCCGATGCACATCTGAAGGCATTCTGTAATCTGTGGACTAACTGAGTGTTGATGAAACACTGAAATTGCATCGGGATTGAAAACAACAGTCACCATGCACACTTTCCCACATGGGAGTAATGTCTGAAACATTCTACCCTTTGATCGTTCGCAGTTAGACCAGTAGTAGTTTCCGATGCACATCTGGAGGCATTCTGTAATCTGTGGACTATCAGAGTGATGATGAAACACAGAAATTGCTTCGGGACTGAATACAACAGTCACCATGCGCACTTTCCTCCACGGGAGTAATGTCTAAAACAGTCTACGATTTGATCGTTCCCTGGAAGACCAGTAATAGTTTCCGATGCACATCGTTAGTCATTCTGTTATCTGTGGACTATCAGAGTGTTGATAAAACACGGAAATTGAATCGGGATTGAATACAACAGTCACCATGCGCACTTTCCTCCATGGGAGTAATGTCTCAAACAGTTTACGCTTTGATCGTTCCCTGGAAGACCAGTAGTAGTTTCCGATGCACATCTGGAGGCATTCTGTAATCTGAGGACTATCTGAGTGTTGATGAAACACAGAAATTGCATCGGGATTGAATACAACAGTCACCATTCGCACTTTCCTCCACAGGAATAATGTCTCAAACAGTCTATGCTTTGATCGTTCCCTCGAAGACCAGTAGTAGTTTCCGATGCACATCTGGAGGCGTTCTGTAATCTGTGGACCTTCAAAGTGTTGATGAAACACAGAAATTACATCGTGATTGAATACAACAGTCACCATGCGCACTTTCCTCCATGGGAGTAATGTCTCAAACAGTCTATGCTCTGATCGTTCCCAGGAAGACCAGTAGTAGTTTCCGATGCACATCTGGAGGCAATCTGTAATCTGTGGACTATCAGAGTGTTGATGAAACACAGAAATTGCATCGGGATTGAATACAGCAGTCACCATTCGCACTTTCCTCCACAGGAGTAGTGTCTCAAACAGCCTACGCTTTTGATCGTTCCCTGGAAGACCAGTAGTAGTTTTCGATGCACATCTGGAGGCATTCTGTAATCTGTGGACCTTCAAAGTGCTGATGAAACACAGAAATTGCATCGGGATTGAATACAACAGTCACCATGACCACTTTCCTCAATGGGAGTAATTCTCAAAAAGTCTACGCCTTGATCGTTCTCTGTAAGACCAGTAGTTGTTTACCATGCACATCTGGAGGCATTCTGTAATCTGAGGACTATCTGAGTGTTGATGAAACACAGAAATTGCATCGGGATTGAATACAACAGTCACCATGCGCACTTTCCCCCATGGGAGTAATGTCTCAAGGATTCTACGATTTGATCGTTCCTTGTTAGACCAGTAGTAGTTTCCGATGCACATCTGGATTCATTGTGTAATCTGTAGACCATCAGAGTGTTGATGAAACACAGAAATTGCTTCGGGATAGAATACAAGAGTCACCATGCACACTTTCCTCCAAGGGAGTAATGTCTCAAACAGTTTACGCTTTCATCGCTCCCTGGAAGACCAGTAATAGTTTCCGATGCACATCTGGAGGCATTCTGTAATCTGTGGACTATCAGAGTGTTGATAAAACACGGAAATTGAATCGGGATTGAATACAACAGTCACCATGCGCACTTTATTCCATGGGAGTAATGTCTCAAACAGTTTACGCTTTGATCGTTCTCTGGAAGACCAGTAGTAGTATCCGATGCACATCTGGAGCATTCTGTAATCTGTGGACTATCTGAGTGTTGATGAAACACAGAAATTGCATCGGGATTGAAAACAACAGTCACCATGCACACTTTCCCCCATGGGAGTAATGTCTGAAACATTTTACCCTTTGATCGTTCCCTGTTTGACCCGTAGTAGTTTCCGATGCACACCTTTAGTCATTCTGTTATCTGTGGACTATCATAGTGTTGATAAAACACGGAAATTGAATCGGGATTGAATACAACAGTCACCATGCGCACTTTCCTATATGGGAATAATGTCTCAAACAGTTTACGTTTTGATCGTTCCCTGGAAGACCAGTAGTAGTTTCCGATGCTCATCTGGAGGCATTCTGTAATCTGTGGACTATCAGAGTGTTGATGAAACACAGAAACTGCATCGGGATGGAATACAACAGTCACCATGCGCACTTTCCTCCATGGGAGTAATGTCTCAAACAGTCTACGGTTTGATCGTTCCCTGGAAGACCAGTAGCAGTTTCCGTTGCACATCTGGAGGCATTCTGTAATCTGTGGACTAACTGAGTGTTGATGAAACACAGAAATTGCATCGGGATTGAATACAACAGTCACCATGCGCACTTTCCTCCACGGGAGTAATGTCTCAAACAGTCTATGCTTTGATCGTTCCCTCGAAGACCAGTGGCAGTTTCCGATGCACATCTGCAGGCAATCTGTAATCTGTGGACCTTCAATGTGTTGATGAAACACAGAAATTCCATCGGGATTGAATACAACAGTCACCATGACCACTTTCCTCCATTGGAGTAATTCTCGAACAGTCAACGCCTTGATCGTTGCCTGGAAGACCAGTAGTAGCTTCCGATGCACATTTATAGCCTTTCTGTAATCTGTGGACTATCAGAGTGTTGATGAAATACAGAAATTGCTTCGGGATTGAATACAACAGTCACCATGCGCACTTTCCTCCATGGGAGTAATGTCTCAAACAGTCTACGCTTTGATCGTTTCCTGGAAGACCAGTAGTAGTTTCCGATGCACATCTTTAGTCATTCTGTTATCTGTGGACTATCAGAGTGTTGATAAAAGACGGAAATTGAATCGGGATTGAATACAACAGTCACCATGCGCACTTTCCTCCATGGGAGTAATGTCTTAAACAGTTTACGCTTTGATCGTTCCCTGGAAAACCAGTAGTAGTTTCCGATTCACATCTGGAGGCATTCTGTAATCTGTGGACTAACTGAGTGTTGATATAACACAGAAATTGCATCGGGATTGTATACAACAGTCACCATGCGCACTTTCCTCCATGGGAGTAATGTCTCAAACAGTCTACGATTTGATCGTTCCCAGGAAGACCAGTAGTAGTTTCCGATGCACATCTGAAGGCATTCTGTAATCTGTGGACCTTCAAAGTGCTGATGAAACACAGAAATTGCATCGGGATTGAATACAACAGTCACCATGACCACTTTCCTCAATGGGAGTAATTCTCAAAAAGTCTACGCCTTGATCGTTCTCTGTAAGACCAGTAGTTGTTTACCATGCACATCTGGAGGCATTCTGTAATCTGAGGACTATCTGAGTGTTGATGAAACACAGAAATTGCATCGGGATTGAATACAACAGTCACCATGCGCACTTTCCCCCATGGGAGTAATGTCTCAAGCATTCTACGATTTGATCGTTCCTTGTTAGACCAGTAGTAGTTTCCGATGCACATCTGGATTCATTGTGTAATCTGTAGACCATCAGAGTGTTGATGAAACACAGAAATTGCTTCGGGATAGAATACAAGAGTCACCATGCACACTTTCCTCCAAGGGAGTAATGTCTCAAACAGTTTACGCTTTCATCGCTCCCTGGAAGACCAGTAATAGTTTCCGATGCACATCTGGAGGCATTCTGTAATCTGTGGACTATCAGAGTGTTGATAAAACACGGAAATTGAATCGGGATTGAATACAACAGTCACCATGCGCACTTTACACCATGGGAGTAATGTCTCAAACAGTTTACGCTTTGATCGTTCTCTGGAAGACCAGTAGTAGTATCCGATGCACATCTGGAGCATTCTGTAATCTGTGGACTATCTGAGTGTTGATGAAACACAGAAATTGCATCGGGATTGAAAACAACAGTCACCATGCACACTTTCCCCCATGGGAGTAATGTCTGAAACATTTTACCCTTTGATCGTTCCCTGTTTGACCCGTAGTAGTTTCCGATGCACACCTTTAGTCATTCTGTTATCTGTGGACTATCATAGTGTTGATAAAACACGGAAATTGAATCGGGGTTGAATACAACAGTCACCATGCGCACTTTCCTATATGGGAATAATGTCTCAAACAGTTTACGTTTTGATCGTTCCCTGGAAGACCAGTAGTAGTTTCCGATGCTCATCTGGAGGCATTCTGTAATCTGTGGACTATCAGAGTGTTGATGAAACACAGAAACTGCATCGGGATGGAATACAACAGTCACCATGCGCACTTTCCTCTATGGGAGTAATGTCTCAAACAGTCTACGGTTTGATCGTTCCCTGGAAGACCAGTAGCAGTTTCCGTTGCACATCTGGAGGCATTCTGTAATCTGTGGACTAACTGAGTGTTGATGAAACACAGAAATTGCATCGGGATTGAATACAACAGTCACCATGCGCACTTTCCTCCACGGGAGTAATGTCTCAAACAGTCTATGCTTTGATCGTTCCCTCGAAGACCAGTGGCAGTTTCCGATGCACATCTGCAGGCAATCTGTAATCTGTGGACATTCAAAGTGTTGATGAAACACAGAAATTACATCGTGATTGAATACAACTGTCACCATGCGCACTTTCCTCCATGGGAGTAATGCTTCAAACAGTCTATGCTTTGATCGTTCCCAGGAAGACCAGTAGTAGTTTCCGAAGCACATCTGGAGGCAATCTGAAGTCTGTGGACTATCAGAGTGTTGATGAAACACAGAAATTGCATCGGGATTGAATAGAACAGTCACCATGCGCACTTTCCCCCATGGGAGTAATGTCTCAAACATTCTACGCTTTGATCGTTCCTTGTTAGACGAGTAGTATCTTCCGATCCACATTTATAGGCTTTCTGTAATCTGTGGACTATCAGAGTGTTGATGAAACACATAAATTGCTTTCGAATTGAATACAACAGTCACCATGCGCACTTTCCACCATGGGAGTAATGTCTCAAACAGTCTACGCTTTGATCGTTCCCTGGAAGACCAGTAGTAGTTTCCGATGCACATCTGGAGGCATTCTGTAATCTGTGGACTATCAGAGTATTAATGAACCACAGAAATTCCATCGGGATTGTAACAACAGTCACCATTCGCACTTTCCTCCATTGGAGTAATGTCTCAAAGAGTTTACGCTTTGATCGTTCCCTGGAAGACCAGTAGTAGTTTAAGATGCACATCTGGAGGCATTCTGTAATCTGTGGACTATCAGAGTGTTGATGAAACAAAGAAATTGCATCGGGATTGAATACAAAAGTCACCATGCGCTCTTTCCTACTTAGGTGTAATGTCTCAAACAGTCTACGCTTTGTTCGTTCCCTGCAAGACCAGTAGTATTTTCCGTTGCACATCTGGATGCATTCTGTAATCTGTGGACTATCAGAATGTTGATGAAACACAGAAATTGCATCGGGATTGAATACAACAGTCACCATGCGCACTTTCCTCGATGGTAGTAATGTCTCAAACAGTCTACGCTTTGATCGTTCCCTGGAAGACCAGAAGTAGTTTCCGATGCACATCTGTAGGCATTCTGTTATCTGTTTACTATCAGAGTGTTGTTGAAACACAGAAATTGCCTCGGGATTGAATACAACAGTCACCATGCGCACTTTCCTCCATGGTAGTAATGTCTCAAACAGTCTACGTTTTGATCGTTCCCTGGAAGACCAGTAGTAGTTTCCCATGCACATCTTTAGTCATTCTGTTATCTGTGGACAATCAGAGTGTTGATAGAAGACGGAAATTGAATCGGGATTGAATACAACAGTCACCATGCGCACTTTCCTCCATGGGAGTAATGTCTCAAACAGTTTACGCTTTGATCGTTCCCTGGAAAACCAGTAGTAGTTTCCGATTCACATCTGGAGTCATTCTGTAATCTGTGGACTAACTGAGTGTTGATAAAACACAGAAATTGCATCGGGATTGAATACAACAGTCACCATGCGCACTTTCCTCCATGGGAGTAATGTCTCAAACAGTCTACGCTTTGATCGTTCCCAGGAAGACCAGTAGTAGTTTCCGATGCACATCTGAAGGCATTCTGTAATCTGTGGACTAACTGAGTGTTGATGAAACACAGAAATTGCAATGGGATTGAATACAACAGTCACCATGCGCACTTTCCTCCATGGGAGTAATGTCTCAAACAGTCTACGCTTTGATCCTTCCCTGGAAGACCAGTAGTAGTTACCGTTGAACATCTGGAGGCATTCTGTAATCTGTGGACTATCATAGTATTGATGAAACCCTGAAATTGAATCGGGATTGAATACAACAGTCACCATGCGCACTTTCCTCCATGGGAGTAATGTCTCAAACAGTCTATGATTTGATCGTTCCCAGGAAGACCAGTAGTAGTTTCCCATGCACATCTGGAGGCAATCTGTAATCTGTGGACTATCAGAGTGTTGATGAAACACAGAAATTGCATCGGGATTGAATACAACAGTCACCATGTGCAATCTCCTCCACAGGAGTAATGTCTCAAACAGTCTACGCTTTGATCGTTCCCTGGAAGACCAGTAGTAGTTTCCGATGCGCATCTGGAGGCACTATGTAATCTGTGGACCTTCAATGTGTTGATGAAACACAGAAATTCCATCGGGATTGAATACAACAGTCACCATGACCACTTTCCTCCATTGGAGTAATTCTCGAACAGTCAACGCCTTGATCGTTGCCTGGAAGACCAGTAGTAGCTTCCGATGCACATTTATAGCCTTTCTGTAATCTGTGGACTATCAGAGTGTTGATGAAATACAGAAATTGCTTCGGGATTGAATACAACAGTCACCATGCGCACTTTCCTCCATGGGAGTAATGTCTCAAACAGTCTACGCTTTGATCGTTTCCTGGAAGACCAGTAGTAGTTTCCGATGCACATCTTTAGTCATTCTGTTATCTGTGGACTATCAGAGTGTTGATAAAAGACGGAAATTGAATCGGGATTGAATACAACAGTCACCATGCGCACTTTCCTCCATGGGAGTAATGTCTTAAACAGTTTACGCTTTGATCGTTCCCTGGAAAACCAGTAGTAGTTTCCGATTCACATCTGGAGGCATTCTGTAATCTGTGGACTAACTGAGTGTTGATATAACACAGAAATTGCATCGGGATTGTATACAACAGTCACCATGCGCACTTTCCTCCATGGGAGTAATGTCTCAAACAGTCTACGATTTGATCGTTCCCAGGAAGACCAGTAGTAGTTTCCGATGCACATCTGAAGGCATTCTGTAATCTGTGGACTAACTGAGTGTTGATGAAACACAGAAATTGCATCGGGATTGAATACAACAGTCACCATGCGCACTTTCCTCCATGGGAGTAATGTCTCAAACAGTCTACGCATTGATCCTTCCCTGGAAGACGAGTAGTAGTTACCGTTGAACATCTGGAGGCATTCTGTAATCTGTGGACAATCATAGTGTTGATGAAACACTGAAATTGAATCGGGATTGAATACAACAGTCACCATGCGCACTTTCCCCCATGGGAGTAATGTCTCAAACATTCTACGCTTTGATCGTTCCTTGTTAGACCAGTAGTAGCTTCCGATGCACATTTATAGGCTTTCTGTAATCTGTGGACTATCAGAGTGTTGATGAAACACAGAAATTGCTTCGGGATTGAATACAACAGTCACCATGCGCACTTTCCTCCGTGGTAGTCATGTCTCAAACAGTCTACGCTTTGATCGTTCCCTGGAAGACCAGAAGTAGTTTCCGTTGCACATCTGGAGGCATTCTGTTATCTGTTTACTATCAGAGTGTTGTTGAAACAGAGAAATTGCAATGGGATTGAATACAACAGTCATCATGCGGTCTTTCCTCCATGGGAGTAATGTCCCAAACAGTCTGCGCTTTGATCGTTCCCAGGCAGACCAGTTGTAGTTTCCGATGCATATCTGGAGGCATTCTGTAACCTGTGGACTATCAGAGTGTCGTTGAAACACTGAAATTGCATCGGGATTGAATACAACAGTCACCATGCGCACTTTCATCCATGGGAGTAATGTCTAAAAAAGTCTACGCTTTGATCGTTCCCTGGAAAAACAGTAGTAGTTTCCTATGCACATCTGGAGGCATTCTGTAATCTGTGGACTATCAGAGTGTTGATGAAACACAGAAATTGCATCGGGATTGAATACAACAGTCACATTGCGCACTTTCCTACATAGGAGTAATGTCTCAAACAGTCTACGCATTGATCGTTCACTGGAAGGTCAGTAGCTGTTTCCGATGCACATCTGGAGGCATTCTGTAATCTGATGAGTATCTGAGTGTTGATGAAACACAGAAATTGCATTGGGATTGAATACAACAGTCACCATGCGCACTTTCCTCCATGATAGTAATGTCTCAAACAATCTACGATTTCATCGTTCCCTGTTAGACCAGTAGTGGTTTCCGATGCACATCTGGAGGCATTCTGTAATCTGTGGACTATCAGAATGTCGATGAAACACAGAAATTGTTTCAGGATTGAATACAACAGTCACAATGCGCACTTTCCTCCATGTGAGTAATGTCTCAAACAGTCTACGCTTTGATCGTTCCCTGGAAGTCCAGTAGTAGTTTCCGATGCACATCTGGAGTCAATCAGTAATCTGTGGACTATCAGAGTGTTGATGAAACACAGAAATTGAATCGGGATTGAATACAACAGTCACCATGCACACTTTCCCTAATAGGAGTAATGTCTGAAACATTCTACCCTTTGATCGTACCCTGTTAGACCAGTAGTAGTTTCCGATGCACATCTGGAGGCATTCTGTAATCTGTGGACTATCAGAGGGTTGATGAAACACAGAAATTGCTTCGGGATTGAATACAACAGTCACCATGCGCACTTTCCTCCATGGGAGTAATGTCTCAAACAGTCTACGATTTGATCGTTCCCTGGTAGACCAGTAGTAGATTCCGATGCAAATCTTTAGCCATTCTGTTATCTGTGAACTATCTCAGCGTAGATAAACACGGAAATTGAATCGGGATTGAATACAACAGTCACCATGCGCACTTTCCTCCATGTGAGTAATGTCTCAAACAGTCTACGCTTTGATCGTTGCCTGGAAGTCCAGTAGTAGTTTCCGTTGCACATCTGGATGCATTCTGTAATCTGTGGACTATCAGAATGTTGATGAAACACAGAAATTGCATCGGGATTGAATACAACAGTCACCATGCGCACTTTCCTCCATGGTAGTAATGTCTCAAACAGTCTACGCTCTGATCGTTCCCTGGAAGACCAGAAGTAGTTTCCGATGCACATCTGTAGGCATTCTGTTATCTGTTTACTATCAGAGTGTTGTTGAAACACAGAAATTGCCTCGGGATTGAATACAACAGTCACCATGCGCACTTTCCTCCATGGTAGTAATGTCTCAAACAGTCTACGTTTTGATCGTTCCCTGGAAGACCAGTAGTAGTTTCCCATGCACATCTTTAGTCATTCTGTTATCTGTGGACAATCAGAGTGTTGATAGAAGACGGAAATTGAATCGGGATTGAATACAACAGTCACCATGCGCACTTTCCTCCATGGGAGTAATGTCTCAAACAGTTTACGCTTTGATCGTTCCCTGGAAAACCAGTAGTAGTTTCCGATTCACACCTGGAGTCATTCTGTAATCTGTGGACTAACTGAGTGTTGATAAAACACAGAAATTGCATCGGGATTGAATACAACAGTCACCATGCGCACTTTCCTCCATGGGAGTAATGTCTCAAACAGTCTACGCTTTGATCGTTCCCAGGAAGACCAGTAGTAGTTTCCGATGCACATCTGAAGGCATTCTGTAATCTGTGGACTAACTGAGTGTTGATGAAACACAGAAATTGCAATGGGATTGAATACAACAGTCACCATGCGCACTTTCCTCCATGGGAGTAATATCTCAAACAGTCTACGCTTTGATCCTTCCCTGGAAGACCAGTAGTAGTTACCGTTGAACATCTGGAGGCATTCTGTAATCTGTGGACTATCATAGTATTGATGAAACACTGAAATTGAATCGGGATTGAATACAACAGTCACCATGCGCACTTTCCTCCATGGGAGTAATGTCTCAAACAGTCTATGATTTGATCGTTCCCAGGAAGACCAGTAGTAGTTTCCGATGCACATCTGGAGGCAATCTGTAATCTGTGGACTATCAGAGTGTTGATGAAACACAGAAATTGCATCGGGATTGAATACAACAGTCACCATGTGCAATCTCCTCCACAGGAGTAATGTCTCAAACAGTCTACGCTTTGATCGTTCCCTGGAAGACCAGTAGTAGTTTCCGATGCGCATCTGGAGGCACTACGTAATCTGTGGACCTTCAATGTGTTGATGAAACACAGAAATTCCATCGGGATTGAATACAACAGTCACCATGACCACTTTCCTCCATTGGAGTAATTCTCGAACAGTCAACGCCTTGATCGTTGCCTGGAAGACCAGTAGTAGCTTCCGATGCACATTTATAGCCTTTCTGTAATCTGTGGACTATCAGAGTGTTGATGAAATACAGAAATTGCTTCGGGATTGAATACAACAGTCACCATGCGCACTTTCCTCCATGGGAGTAATGTCTCAAACAGTCTACGTTTTGATCGTTTCCTGGAAGACCAGTAGTAGTTTCCGATGCACATCTTTAGTCATTCTGTTATCTGTGGACTATCAGAGTGTTGATAAAAGACGGAAATTGAATCGGGATTGAATACAACAGTCACCATGCGCACTTTCCTCCATGGGAGTAATGTCTTAAACAGTTTACGCTTTGATCGTTCCCTGGAAAACCAGTAGTAGATTCCGATTCACATATGGAGGCATTCTGTAATCTGTGGACTAACTGAGTGTTGATATAACACAGAAATTGCATCGGGATTGTATACAACAGTCACCATGCGCACTTTCCTCCATGGGAGTAATGTCTCAAACAGTCTACGATTTGATCGTTCCCAGGAAGACCAGTAGTAGTTTCCGATGCACATCTGAAGGCATTCTGTAATCTGTGGACTAACTGAGTGTTGATGAAACACAGAAATTGCATCGGGATTGAATACAACAGTCACCATGCGCACTTTCCTCCATGGGAGTAATGTCTCAAACAGTCTACGCATTGATCCTTCCCTGGAAGACCAGTAGTAGTTACCGTTGAACATCTGGAGGCATTCTGTAATCTGTGGACAATCATAGTGTTGATGAAACACTGAAATTGAATCGGGATTGAATACAACAGTCACCATGCGCACTTTCCCCCATGGGAGTAATGTCTCAAACATTCTACGCTTTGATCGTTCCTTGTTAGACCAGTAGTAGCTTCCGATGCACATTTATAGGCTTTCTGTAATCTGTGGACTATCAGAGTGTTGATGAAACACAGAAATTGCTTCGGGATTGAATACAACAGTCACCATGCGCACTTTCCTCCGTGGTAGTCATGTCTCAAACAGTCTACGCTTTGATCGTTCCCTGGAAGACCAGAAGTAGTTTCCGTTGCACATCTGGAGGCATTCTGTTATCTGTTTACTATCAGAGTGTTGTTGAAACAGAGAAATTGCAATGGGATTGAATACAACAGTCATCATGCGGTCTTTCCTCCATGGGAGTAATGTCCCAAACAGTCTGCGCTTTGATCGTTCCCAGGCAGACCAGTTGTAGTTTCCGATGCATATCTGGAGGCATTCTGTAACCTGTGGACTATCAGAGTGTCGTTGAAACACTGAAATTGCATCGGGATTGAATACAACAGTCACCATGCGCACTTTCATCCATGGGAGTAATGTCTAAAAAAGTCTACGCTTTGATCGTTCCCTGGAAAAACAGTAGTAGTTTCCTATGCACATCTGGAGGCATTCTGTAATCTGTGGACTATCAGAGTGTTGATGAAACACAGAAATTGCATCGGGATTGAATACAACAGTCACATTGCGCACTTTCCTACATAGGAGTAATGTCTCAAACAGTCTACGCATTGATCGTTCACTGGAAGGTCAGTAGCTGTTTCCGATGCACATCTGGAGGCATTCTGTAATCTGATGAGTATCTGAGTGTTGATGAAACACAGAAATTGCATTGGGATTGAATACAACAGTCACCATGCGCACTTTCCTCCATGATAGTAATGTCTCAAACAATCTACGATTTCATCGTTCCCTGTTAGACCAGTAGTGGTTTCCGATGCACATCTGGAGGCATTCTGTAATCTGTGGACTATCAGAATGTCGATGAAACACAGAAATTGTTTCAGGATTGAATACAACAGTCACAATGCGCACTTTCCTCCATGTGAGTAATGTCTCAAACAGTCTACGCTTTGATCGTTCCCTGGAAGTCCAGTAGTAGTTTCCGATGCACATCTGGAGTCAATCTGTAATCTGTGGACTATCAGAGTGTTGATGAAACACAGAAATTGAATCGGGATTGAATACAACAGTCACCATGCACACTTTCCCTAATAGGAGTAATGTCTGAAACATTCTACCCTTTGATCGTACCCTGTTAGACCAGTAGTAGTTTCCGATGCACATCTGGAGGCATTCTGTAATCTGTGGACTATCAGAGGGTTGATGAAACACAGAAATTGCTTCGGGATTGAATACAACAGTCACCATGCGCACTTTCCTCCATGGGAGTAATGTCTCAAACAGTCTACGATTTGATCGTTCCCTGGTAGACCAGTAGTAGATTCCGATGCAAATCTTTAGCCATTCTGTTATCTGTGAACTATCTCAGTGTAGATAAACACGGAAATTGAATCGGGATTGAATACAACAGTCACCATGCGCACTTTCCTCCATGTGAGTAATGTCTCAAACAGTCTACGCTTTGATCGTTGCCTGGAAGTCCAGTAGTAGTTTCCGTTGCACATCTGGATGCATTCTGTAATCTGTGGACTATCAGAATGTTGATGAAACACAGAAATTGCATCGGGATTGAATACAACAGTCACCATGCGCACTTTCCTCCATGGTAGTAATGTCTCAAACAGTCTACGCTTTGATCGTTCCCTGGAAGACCAGAAGTAGTTTCCGATGCACATCTGTAGGCATTCTGTTATCTGTTTACTATCAGAGTGTTGTTGAAACACAGAAATTGCCTCGGGATTGAATACAACAGTCACCATGCGCACTTTCCTCCATGGTAGTAATGTCTCAAACAGTCTACGTTTTGATCGTTCCCTGGAAGACCAGTAGTAGTTTCCCATGCACATCTTTAGTCATTCTGTTATCTGTGGACAATCAGAGTGTTGATAGAAGACGGAAATTGAATCGGGATTGAATACAACAGTCACCATGCGCACTTTCCTCCATGGGAGTAATGTCTCAAACAGTTTACGCTTTGATCGTTCCCTGGAAAACCAGTAGTAGTTTCCGATTCACACCTGGAGTCATTCTGTAATCTGTGGACTAACTGAGTGTTGATAAAACACAGAAATTGCATCGGGATTGAATACAACAGTCACCATGCGCACTTTCCTCCATGGGAGTAATGTCTCAAACAGTCTACGCTTTGATCGTTCCCAGGAAGACCAGTAGTAGTTTCCGATGCACATCTGAAGGCATTCTGTAATCTGTGGACTAACTGAGTGTTGATGAAACACAGAAATTGCAATGGGATTGAATACAACAGTCACCATGCGCACTTTCCTCCATGGGAGTAATATCTCAAACAGTCTACGCTTTGATCCTTCCCTGGAAGACCAGTAGTAGTTACCGTTGAACATCTGGAGGCATTCTGTAATCTGTGGACTATCATAGTATTGATGAAACACTGAAATTGAATCGGGATTGAATACAACAGTCACCATGCGCACTTTCCTCCATGGGAGTAATGTCTCAAACAGTCTATGATTTGATCGTTCCCAGGAAGACCAGTAGTAGTTTCCGATGCACATCTGGAGGCAATCTGTAATCTGTGGACTATCAGAGTGTTGATGAAACACAGAAATTGCATCGGGATTGAATACAACAGTCACCATGTGCAATCTCCTCCACAGGAGTAATGTCTCAAACAGTCTACGCTTTGATCGTTCCCTGGAAGACCAGTAGTAGTTTCCGATGCGCATCTGGAGGCACTATGTAATCTGTGGACCTTCAATGTGTTGATGAAACACAGAAATTCCATCGGGATTGAATACAACAGTCACCATGACCACTTTCCTCCATTGGAGTAATTCTCGAACAGTCAACGCCTTGATCGTTGCCTGGAAGACCAGTAGTAGCTTCCGATGCACATTTATAGCCTTTCTGTAATCTGTGGACTATCAGAGTGTTGATGAAATACAGAAATTGCTTCGGGATTGAATACAACAGTCACCATGCGCACTTTCCTCCATGGGAGTAATGTCTCAAACAGTCTACGTTTTGATCGTTTCCTGGAAGACCAGTAGTAGTTTCCGATGCACATCTTTAGTCATTCTGTTATCTGTGGACTATCAGAGTGTTGATAAAAGACGGAAATTGAATCGGGATTGAATACAACAGTCACCATGCGCACTTTCCTCCATGGGAGTAATGTCTTAAACAGTTTACGCTTTGATCGTTCCCTGGAAAACCAGTAGTAGATTCCGATTCACATATGGAGGCATTCTGTAATCTGTGGACTAACTGAGTGTTGATATAACACAGAAATTGCATCGGGATTGTATACAACAGTCACCATGCGCACTTTCCTCCATGGGAGTAATGTCTCAAACAGTCTACGATTTGATCGTTCCCAGGAAGACCAGTAGTAGTTTCCGATGCACATCTGAAGGCATTCTGTAATCTGTGGACTAACTGAGTGTTGATGAAACACAGAAATTGCATCGGGATTGAATACAACAGTCACCATGCGCACTTTCCTCCATGGGAGTAATGTCTCAAACAGTCTACGCATTGATCCTTCCCTGGAAGACCAGTAGTAGTTACCGTTGAACATCTGGAGGCATTCTGTAATCTGTGGACAATCATAGTGTTGATGAAACACTGAAATTGAATCGGGATTGAATACAACAGTCACCATGCGCACTTTCCCCCATGGGAGTAATGTCTCAAACATTCTACGCTTTGATCGTTCCTTGTTAGACCAGTAGTAGCTTCCGATGCACATTTATAGGCTTTCTGTAATCTGTGGACTATCAGAGTGTTGATGAAACACAGAAATTGCTTCGGGATTGAATACAACAGTCACCATGCGCACTTTCCTCCGTGGTAGTCATGTCTCAAACAGTCTACGCTTTGATCGTTCCCTGGAAGACCAGAAGTAGTTTCCGTTGCACATCTGGAGGCATTCTGTTATCTGTTTACTATCAGAGTGTTGTTGAAACAGAGAAATTGCAATGGGATTGAATACAACAGTCATCATGCGGTCTTTCCTCCATGGGAGTAATGTCCCAAACAGTCTGCGCTTTGATCGTTCCCAGGCAGACCAGTTGTAGTTTCCGATGCATATCTGGAGGCATTCTGTAACCTGTGGACTATCAGAGTGTCGTTGAAACACTGAAATTGCATCGGGATTGAATACAACAGTCACCATGCGCACTTTCATCCATGGGAGTAATGTCTAAAAAAGTCTACGCTTTGATCGTTCCCTGGAAAAACAGTAGTAGTTTCCTATGCACATCTGGAGGCATTCTGTAATCTGTGGACTATCAGAGTGTTGATGAAACACAGAAATTGCATCGGGATTGAATACAACAGTCACATTGCGCACTTTCCTACATAGGAGTAATGTCTCAAACAGTCTACGCATTGATCGTTCACTGGAAGGTCAGTAGCTGTTTCCGATGCACATCTGGAGGCATTCTGTAATCTGATGAGTATCTGAGTGTTGATGAAACACAGAAATTGCATTGGGATTGAATACAATAGTCACCATGCGCACTTTCCTCCATGATAGTAATGTCTCAAACAATCTACGATTTCATCGTTCCCTGTTAGACCAGTAGTGGTTTCCGATTCACATCTGGAGGCATTCTGTAATCTGTGGACTATCAGAATGTCGATGAAACACAGAAATTGTTTCGGGATTGAATACAACAGTCACAATGCGCACTTTCCCTAATAGGAGTAATGTCTGAAACATTCTACCCTTTGATCGTACCCTGTTAGACCAGTAGTAGATTCCGATGCAAATCTTTAGCCATTCTGTTATCTGTGAACTATCTCAGTGTAGATAAACACGGAAATTGAATCGGGATTGAGTACAACAGTCACCATGCGCACTTTCCTCCATGTGAGTAATGTCTCAAACAGTCTACGCTTTGATCGTTGCCTGGAAGTCCAGTAGTAGTTTCCGTTGCACATCTGGATGCATTCTGTAATCTGTGGACTATCAGAATGTTGATGAAACACAGAAATTGCATCGGGATTGAATACAACAGTCACCATGCGCACTTTCCTCCATGGTAGTAATGTCTCAAACAGTCTACGCTTTGATCGTTCCCTGGAAGACCAGAAGTAGTTTCCGATGCACATCTGTAGGCATTCTGTTATCTGTTTACTATCAGAGTGTTGTTGAAACACAGAAATTGCCTCGGGATTGAATGCAACAGTCACCATGCGCACTTTCCTCCATGGTAGTAATGTCTCAAACAGTCTACGTTTTGATCGTTCCCTGGAAGACCAGTAGTAGTTTCCCATGCACATCTTTAGTCATTTTGTTATCTGTGGACAATCAGAGTGTTGATAGAAGACGGAAATTGAATCGGGATTGAATACAACAGTCACCATGCGCACTTTCCACCATGGGAGTAATGTCTCAAACAGTTTACGCTTTGATCGTTCCCTGGAAAACCAGTAGTAGTTTCCGATTCACATCTGGAGTCATTCTGTAATCTGTGGACTAACTGAGTGTTGATAAAACACAGAAATTGCATCGGGATTGAATACAACAGTCACCATGCGCACTTTCCTCCATGGGAGTAATGTCTCAAACAGTCTACGCTTTGATCGTTCCCAGGAAGACCAGTAGTAGTTTCCGATGCACATCTGGAGGCAATCTGTAATCTGTGGACTATCAGAGTGTTGATGAAACACAGAAATTGCATCGGGATTGAATACAACAGTCACCATGTGCAATCTCCTCCACAGGAGTAAAGTCTCAAACAGTCTACGCTTTGATCGTTCCCTGGAAGACCAGTAGTAGTTTCCGATGCACATCTGGAGGCACTATGTAATCTGTGGACCTTCAATGTGTTGATGAAACACAGAAATTCCATCGGGATTGAATACAACAGTCACCATGACCACTTTGCTCCATTGGAGTAATTCTCGAACAGTCAACGCCTTGATCGTTGCCTGGAAGACCAGTAGTAGCTTCCGATGCACATTTATAGGCTTTCTGTAATCTGTGGACTATCAGAGTGTTGATGAAATACAGAATTTGCTTCGGGATTAAATACAACAGTCACCATGCGCACTTTCCTCCATGGGAGTAATGTCTCAAACAGTCTACGCTTTGATCGTTTCCTGGATGACCAGTAGTAGTTTCCGATTCACATCTGGAGGCATTCTGTAATCTGTGGACTAACTGAGTGTTGATATAACACAGAAATTGCATCGGGATTGAATACAACAGTCACCATGCGCACTTTCCTCCATGGGAGTAATGTCTTAAACAGTTTACGCTTTGATCGTTCCCTGGAAAACCAGTAGTAGTTTCCGATTCACATCTGGAGGCATTCTGTAATCTGTGGACTAAGTGAGTGTTGATATAACACAGAAATTGCATCGGGATTGAATACAACAGTCACCATGCGCACTTTCCTCCATGGGAGTAATGTCTCAAACAGTCTACGCTTTGATCGTTCCCAGGAAGACCAGTAGTAGTTTCGATGCACATCTGAAGGCATTCTGTAATCTGTGGACTAACTGAGTGTTGATGAAACACAGAAATTGCTTCGGGATTGAATACAACAGTCACCATGCGCACTTTCCTCCATGGGAGTAATGTCTCAAACAGTCTACGCATTGATCGTTTCCTGGAAGACCAGTAGTAGTTTCCGATGCACATCTTTAGTCATTCTATTATCTGTGGACTATCAGAGTGTTGATAATAGACGGAAATTAAATCGGGATTGATTACAACAGTCACCATGCGCACTTTCCTCCATGGGAGCAATGTCTCAAACAGTCTACGCTTTGATCGTTCCCAGGAAGACCAGTAGTAGTTTCCGATGCACATCTGAAGGCATTCTGTAATCTGTGGACTAACTGAGTGTTGATGAAACACAGAAATTGCAATGGGATTGAATACAACAGTCACCATGCGCACTTTCCTCCATGGGAGTAATGTCTCAAACAGTCTACGCTTTGATCCTTCCCTGGAAGACCAGTAGTAGTTACCGTTGAACATCTGGAGGCATTCTGTAATCTGTGGACAATCATAGTGTTGATGAAACACTGAAATTGAATCGGGATTGAATACAACAGTCACCATGCGCATTTTCCCCCATGGGAGTAATGTCTCAAACATTCTACGCTTTGATCGTTCCTTGTTAGACCAGTAGTAGCTTCCGATGCACATTTATAGGCTTTCTGTAATCTGTGGACTATCAGAGTGTTGATGAAACACAGAAATTGCTTTGGGATTGAATACAACAGTCACCATGCGCACTTTCCTCCATGGGAGTAATGTCTTAAACAGTCTACGCTTTGATCGTTCCCTGGAAGACCAGAAGTAGTTTCCGTTGCACGTCTGGAGGCATTCTGTTATCTGTTTACTATCAGAGTGTTGTTGAAACAGAGAAATTGCAATGGGATTGAATACAAGAGTCACCATGCGGTCTTTCCTCCATGGGAGTAATGTCTCAAACAGTCTACGCTTTGATCGTTCCCAGGAAGACCAGTTGTAGTTTCCGATGCATTTCTGGAGGCATTCTGTAACCTGTGGACTATCAGAGTGTCGTTGAAACACTGAAATTGCATCGGGATTGAATACAACAATCACCATGCGCACTTTCATCCATGGGAGTAATGTCTAAAAAAGTCTACGCTTTGATCGTTCCCTGGAAAAACAGTAGTAGTTTCCTATGCACATCTGGAGGCATTCTGTAATCTGTGGACTATCAGAGTGTTGATGAAACACAGAAATTGCATCGGGATTGAATACAACAGTCACATTGCGCACTTTCCTACATAGGAGTAATGTCTCAAACAGTCTACGCTTTGATCGTTCACTGGAAGGTCAGTAGCTGTTTCCGATGCACATCTGGAGGCATTCTGTAATCTGATGAGTATCTGAGTGTTGATGAAACACAGAAATTGCATTGGGATTGAATACAACAGTCACCATGCGCACTTTCCTCCATGGGAGTAATGTCTCAAACAATCTACGATTTGATCGTTCCCTGTTAGACCAGTAGTGGTTTCCGATGCACATCTGGAGGCATTCTGTAATCTGTGGACTATCAGAATGTCGATGAAACACAGAGATTGTTTCGGGATTGAATACAACAGTCACCATGCACACTTTCCCCCATAGGAGTAATGTCTGAAACATTCTACCCTTTGATCGTACCCTGTTAGACCAGTAGTAGTTTCCGATGCACATCTGGAGGCATTCTGTAATCTGTGGACTATCAGAGGGTTGATGAAACACAGAAATTGCTTCGGGATTGAATACAACAGTCACCATGCGCACTGTCCTCCATGGGAGTAATGTCTCAAACAGTCTACGATTTGATCGTTCCCTGGAAGACCAGTAGTAGATTCCGATGCAAATCTTTAGCCATTCTGTTATCTGTGAACTATCTCAGTGTAGATAAACACGGAAATTGAATCGGGATTGAATACAACAGTCACTATGCGCACTTTCCTCCATGTGAGTAATGTCTCAAACAGTCTACGCTTTGATCGTTCCCTGGAAGTCCAGTAGTAGTTTCCGATGCACATCTGGAATCAATCTGTAATCTGTGGACTATCAGAGTGTTGATGAAACACAGAAATTGAATCGGGATTGAATACAACAGTCACCATGCACACTTTCCCCCATGGGAGTAATGTCTGAAACATTCTACCCTTTGATCGTACCCTGTTAGACCAGTAGTAGTTTCCGATGCTCATCTGGAGGCATTCTGTAATCTGTGGACTATCAGAGGGTTGATGAAACACAGAAATTGCTTCGGGAATGAATACAACAGTCACCATGCGCACTTTCCTCCATGGGAGTAATGTCTCAAACAGTCTACGATTTGATCGTTCCCTGGAAGACCAGTAGTAGATTCCGATGCAAATCTTTAGTCATTCTGTTATCTGTGAACTATCTCAGTGTTGATAAAACACGGAAATTGAATCGGGATTGAATACAACAGTCACCATGCGCACTTTCCTCCATGGGAGTAATGTCTCAAACAATCTACGATTTGATCGTTCCCTTTTAGACCAGTAGTGGTTCCCGATGCACATCTGGAGGCATTCTGTAATCTGTGGACTATCAGAATGTCGATGAAACACAGAAATTGTTTCGGGATTGAATACAACAGTCACCATGAGCACTTTCCCCCATGGTAGTAATGTCTCAAACAGTCTACGCTTTGATCGTGCCCTGGAAGACCAGTAGTAGTTTCCGATGCACATCTGTAGGCTTTCTGTTATCTGTTTACTATCAGAGTGATGTTGAAACACAGAAATTGCCTCGGGATTGAATACAACAGTCACCATGCGGTCTCTCCCCCATGGGAGTAATGTCTCAAACAGTCTACGCTTTGATCGTTCCCTGGAAGACCAGTAGTAGTTTCTGATGCACATCTGGAGGTATTCTGTAACCTGTGGACTATCAGAGTGTCGTTGAAACATTGAAATTGCATCGGGATTGAATACAACAGTCACCATGCGCACTTTCATCCATGGCAGTAATGTCTCAAAAAGTCTACGCTTTGATCGTTCCCTGGAAGACCAGTAGTAGTTTCCGATGCACATCTGAAGGCATTCTGTAATCTGTGGACTAACTGAGTGTTGATGAAACACAGAAATTGCAATGGGATTGAATACAACAGTCACCATGCGCACTTTCCTCCATGTGAGTAATGTCTCAAACAGTCTACGCTTTGATCGTTCCCTGGAAGTCCAGTTGTAGTTTCTGATGCACATCTGGAGCCAATCTGTAATCTGTGGACTATCAGAGTGTTGATGAAACACAGAAATTGAATCGGGATTGAATACAACAGTCACCATGCACACTTTCCCCCATGGGAGTAATGTCTGAAACATTCTACCCTTTGATCGTACCCTGTTAGACCAGTAGTAGTTTCCGATGCACATCTGGAGGCATTCTGTAATCTGTGGACTATCAGAGGGTTGATGAAACACAGTAATTGCTTCGGGATTGAATACAACAGTCACCATGCGCACTTTCCTCCATGGGAGTAATGTCTCAAACCGTCTATGCTTTGATCGTTCCCAGGAAGACCAGTAGTAGTTTCCGATGTACATTTGGAGGCAATCTGTAATCTGTGGACTATCAGAGTGTTGATGAAACACAGAAATTGCATCGAGATTGAATACAACAGTCACCATGTGCAATCTCCTCCACAGGAGTAATGTCTCAAACAGTCTACGCTTTGATCGTTCCCTGGAAGACCAGTAGTAGTTTCCGATGCACATCTGGAGGCATTATGTAATCTGTGGACCTTCAATGTGTTGATGAAACACAGAAATTGCATCGGGATTGAACACAACAGTCACCATGTGCAATCTCCTCCACAAGAGTAATGTCTCAAACAGTCTACGCTTTGATCGTTCCCTGGAAGACCAGTAGTAGTTTCCGATGCACATCTGGAGGCATTATGTAATCTGTGGACCTTCAATGTGTTGATGAAACACAGAAATTGCATCGGGATTGAATACAATGTCACCATGACCACTTTCCTCCATGGGAGTAATTCTCAAACAGTCTACGCATTGATCGTTCCCTGGAAGACCAGTAGTAGTTTACGATGCACATCTGGAGGCATTCTGTAATCTGTGGACTAACTGAGTGTTGATGAAACACTGAAATTGCATCGGGATTGAATACAACAGTCACCATGCGCACTTTCCCCCATGGGAGTAATGTCTCAAACATTCTACGCTTTGATCGTTCCTTGTTAGACCAGTAGTAGCTTCCGATGCACATTTATAGGCTTTCTGTAATCTGTGGACTATCAGAGTGTTGATGAAACACAGAAATTGCTTCGGGATTGAATACAACAGTCACCATGCGCACTTTCCTCCATGGTAGTAATGTCTCAAACAGTCTACGCTTTGATCGTTCCCTGGAAGACCAGAAGTAGTTTCCGTTGCACATCTGGAGGCATTCTGTTATCTGTTTACTATCAGAGTGTTGTTGAAACACAGAAATTGCCTCGGGATTGAATACAAAAGTCACCATGCGGTCTTTCCTCCATGGGAGTAATGTCTCAAACAGTCTACGCTTTGATCGTTCCCAGGAAGACCAGTAGTCGTTTCCGATGCATATCTGGAGGCATTCTGTAACCTGTGGACTATCAGAGTGTCGTTGAAACACTGAAATTGCATCGTAATTGCATACAACAGTCACCATGCGCACTTTATTCCATGGGAGTAATGTCTCAAAAAGTCTACGCTTTGATCGTTCCCTGGAAGAACAGTAGTAGTTTCCGATGCACATCTGGAGGCATTCTGTAATCTGTGGACTATCAGAGTGTTGATGAAACACAGAAATTGCATCGGGATTGAATACAACAGTCACATTGCGCACTTTCCTACATAGGAGTAATGTCTCAAAAAGTCTACGCTTTGATCGTTCACTGGAAGGTCAGTACCTGTTTCCGATGCACATCTGGAGGCATTCTGTAATCTGATGAGTATCTGGGTGTTGATGAAACACAGAAATTGCATTGGGATTGAATACAACAGTCACCATGCGCACTTTCCTCCATGGGAGTAATGTCTCAAACAATCTACGATTTGATCGTTCCCTGTTAGACCTGTGGTGGTTTCCGACGCACATCTGGAGGCATTCTGTAATCTGTGGACTATCAGAATGTAGATGAAACACAGAAATTGTTTCGGGATTGAATACAACAGTCACCATGCGCACTTTCCTCCATGTGAGTAATGTCTCAAACAGTCTACGCTTTGATCGTTCCCTGGAAGTCCAGTAGTAGTTTCCGATGCACATCTGGAGTCAATCTGTAATCTGTGGACTATCAGAGTGTTGATGAAACACAGAAATTGAATCGGGATTGAATACAACAGTCACCATGCACACTTTCCCCCACGGGAGTAATGTCTGAAACATTCTACCCTTTGATCGTACCCTGTTAGACCAGTAGTAGTTTCCGATGCACATCTGGAGGCATTCTGTAATCTGTGGACTATCAGAGGGTTGATGAAGCACAGAAATTGCTTCGGGATTGAATAGAACAGTCACCATGCGCACTTTCCTCCATGGGAGTAATGTCTCAAACAGTCTACGATTTGATCGTTCCCTGGAAGACCAGTAGTAGATTCCGATGCAAATCTTTAGTCATTCTGTTATCTGTGAACTATCTCAGTGTAGATTAACACGGAAATTGAATCGGGATTGAATACAACAGTCACCATGCGCACTTTCCTCCATGGGAGTAGTGTCTCAAACAGTTTACGCTTTGATCGTTCCCTGGAAGACCAGTAGTAGTTTCCGATGCACATCTGGAGGCATTGTGTAATCTGTGGACTATCAGAGTGTTGATGAAACACAGATATTGCATCGGGATTGAATACAACAGTCACCATGCGCACTTTCCCCCATGGTAGTAATGTCTCAAACAGTCTACGCTTTAATCGTGCCCTGGAAGACCAGTAGTAGTTTCCGATGCACATCTGTAGGCCTTTTGTTATCTGTTTACTATCAGAGTGTTGTTGAAACACAGAAATTGCCTCGGGATTGAATACAACAGTCACCATGCGGTCTCCCCTCCATGGGAGTAATGTCTCAAACAGTCTACGCTTTGATCGTTCCCTGGAAGACCAGTAGTAGTTTCTGATGCACATCTGGAGGTATTCTGTAACCTGTGGACTATCAGAGTGTCGTTGAAACATTGAAATTGCATCGGGATTGAATACAACAGTCACCATGCGCACTTTCATCCATGGGAGTAATGTCTCAAAAAGTCTACGCTTTGATCGTTCCCTGGAAGACCAGTAGTAGTTTCCGATGCACATCTGAAGGCATTCTGTAATCTGTGGACTATCAGAGTGTTGATGAAACACAGAAATTGAATCGGGATTGAATACAACAGTCACCATGCACACTTTCCCCCATGGGAGTAATGTCTGAAACATTCTACCCTTTGATCGTACCCTGTTAGACCAGTAGTAGTTTCCGATGCACATCTGGAGGCATTCTGTAATCTGTGGACTATCAGAGGGTTGATGAAACACAGAAATTGCTTTGGGATTGAATACAACAGTCACCATGCGCACTTTCCTCCATGGGAGTAATGTCTCAAACAGTCTACGATTTGATCGTTCCCTGGAAGACCAGTAGTAGTTTCCGATGCAAATCATTAGTCCTTCTGTAATCTGTGGACTAACTAAGTGTTGATGACACACTGAAATTGCAATGGGATTGAATACAACAGTCACCATGCGCACTTTCCTCCATGGGAGTAATGTCTCAAAGAGTCTACGCTTTGATCCTTCCCTGGAAGACCAGTAGTAGTTACCGTTGAACATCTGGAGGTATTCTGTAATCTGTGGACTATCATAGTGTTGATGAAACACTGAAATTGAATCGGGATTGAATACAATAGTCACCATGCGCACTTTCCTAAATGGGAGTAATGTCTCAAACCGTCTATGCTTTGATCGTTCCCAGGATGACCAGTAGTAGTTTCCGATACACATCTGGAGGCAATCTGTAATCTGTGGACTATCAGAGTGTTGATGAAACACAGAACTTGCATCGAGATTGAATACAACAGTAACCATGTGCAATCTCCTCCACAGGAGTAATGTCTCAAACAGTCTACGCTTTGATCGTTCCCTGGAAGACCAGTAGTAGTTTCCGATGCACATCTGGAGGCATTATGTAATCTGTGGACCTTCAACGTGTTGATGAAACACAGAAATTGCATCGGGATTGAATACAACAGTCACCATGACCACTTTCCTCCATGTGAGTAATGTCTCAAACAGTCTACGCTTTGATCGTTCCCAGGAAGACCAGTAGTAGTTTCCGATGCACATCTGAAGGCATTCTGTAATCTGTGGACTAACTGAGTGTTGATGAAACACAGAAATTGCAATGGGATTGAATACAACAGTCACAATGCGCACTTTCCTCCATGGGAGTAATGTCTCAAACAGTCTACACTTTGATCCTTCCTTGGAAGACCAGTAGTAGTTACCGTTGAACATCTGGAGGCATTCTGTAATCTGTGGACTATCATAGTGTTGATGAAACACTGAAATTGAATCGGGATTGAATACAACAGTCACCATGCGGTCTTTCCTCCATGGTAGTAATGTCTCAAACAGTCTACGCTTTGATCGTTCCCTGTTAGACCAGTAGTGGTTTCCGATGCACATCTGGAGGCATTCTGTAATCTGTGGACTATCAGAATGTCGATGAAACACAGAAATTGCTTCGGGATTGAATACAACAGTCACCATGCGCACTTTCCTCCATGGGAGTAATGTCTCAAACAGTCTACGATTTGATCGTTCCCTGGAAGACCAGTAGTAGATTCCGATGCAAATCTTTAGTCATTCTGTTATCTGTGAACTATCTCAGTGTTGATAAAACACGGATATTGAATCGGGATTGAATACAACAGTCACCATGCGCACTTTCCTCCATGGGAGTAATGTCTCAAACAGTTTACGCATTGATCGTTCCCTGGAAGACCAGTAGTAGTTTCCGATGCACATCTGGAAGCATTGTGTAATCTGTGGACTATCAGAGTGTTGATGAAACACAGAAATTGCATCGGGATTGAATACAACAGTCACCATGCGCACTTTCCCCCATGGTAGTAATGTCTCAAACAGTCTACGCTTTGATCGTTCCCTGGAAGACCGGTAGTAGTTTCCGATGCACATCTGTAGGCCTTCTGTTATCTGTTTACTATCAGAGTGTTGTTGAAACACAGAAATTGCCTCGGGATTGAATACAACAGTCACCATGCGGTCTCTCCTCCATGGGAGTAATGTCTCAAACAGTCTACGCTTTGATCGTTCCCTGGAAGACCAGTAGTAGTTTCTGAGGCACATCTGGAGGTATTCTGTAACCTGTGGACTATCAGAGTGTCGTTGAAACATTGAAATTGCATCGGGATTGAATACAACAGTCACCATGCGCACTTTCATCCATGGGAGTAATGTCTCAAAAAGTCTACGCTTTGATCGTTCCCTGGAAGACCAGTAGTAGTTTCCGATGCAGATCTGGAGGCATTCTGAAATCTATGGACTATCAGAGTGTCGATGAAACACAGAAATTGCTTCGGGATTGAATACAACAGTCACCATGCGCACTTTCCTCCATGTGAGTAATGTCTCAAACAGTCTACGCTTTGATCGTTCCCTGGAAGTCCAGTAGTAGTTTCCGACGCACATCTGGAGGCAATCTGTAATCTGTGGACTATCAGAGTGTTGATGAAACTCAGAAATTGCATCGGGATTGAATACAATAGTCACCATGCTCACTTTCCTCCATGTGAGTAATGTCACAAACAGTCTACGCTTTGATCGTTTTCTGGAAATCCAGTAGTAGTTTCCGATGCACATCTGGAGGCAATCTGTAATCTGTGGACTATCAGAGTGTAGATGAAACTCAGAAATTGCATCGGGATTGAATACAACAGTCACCATGCACACTTTCACCCATGGGAGTAATGTCTCAAACAATGTACGCTTTGGTCGTTAACTGTTAGAACAGTAGTGGTTTCCGATGCACATCTAGAGGCATTCTGCAATCTGTGGACTATCAGAGTGTTGATGAAACAAAGAAATTGCATCGGGATGGAATACAACAGTCACCATGCGCACTTTCCTCCATGGGAGTAATGTCTGAAACATTCTACCCTTTGATCGTTCCCTGTTAGACCAGTAGTAGTTTCCGATGCACATCTTTAGGCATTTTGTAATCTGTGGACTATCAGAGTGTTGATGAAACACAGAAATTGCTTCGGGATTGTATACAACAGTCACCATGCGCCCTTTCCTCCATGGGAGTAATGTCTGAAACAGTCTACGCTTTGATCGTTCCCTGGAAGACCAGTAGTAGTTTCCGATGCACATCTTTAGTCATTCTGTTATCTGTGGACTATCAGAGTGTTGATAAAAGACGGAAATTGAATCGGGATTGAATACAACAGTCCTCATGCGCACTTTCCTCCATGGGAGTAATGTCTCAAACAGTCTATGCTTTGATCGTTCCCTTGAAGACCAGTAGTAGTTTCCGATGCACATCTGGAGGCAATCTGTAATCTGTGGACTATCAGAGTGTTGATGAAACACAGAAATTGCATCGGGATTGAATACAACAGTCACCATGTGCAATCTCCTCCACAGGAGTAATGTCTCAAACAGTCTACGCTTTGATCGTTAGCTCGAAGACCAGTAGTAGTTTCCGATGCACATCTGGAGGCATTATGTAATCTGTGGACCTTCAATGTGTTGATGAAACACAGCAATTGCATCGGGATTGAATACAACAGTCACCATGACCACTTTCCTCCATGGGAGTTATTCTCAAACAGTCTACGACTTGATCGTTCCCTGGAATACCAGTAGTAGTTTACGATGCAAATCTGGAGGCATTCTGTAATCTGTGGACTAACTGAGTGTTGATGAAACACTGAAATTGCATCGGGATTGAATACAACAGTCACCATGCGCACTTTCCCCCATGGGAGTAATGTCTCAAACATTCTACGCTTTGATCGTTCCTTGTTAGACCAGTAGTAGCTTCCGTTGCACATTTATAGGCTTTCTGTAATCTGTGGACCATCAGAGTGTTGATGAAACACAGAAATTGCTTCGGGATTGAATACAACAGTCACCATGCGCACTTTCCTCCATGGAAGTAATGTCTCAAACAGTCTACGCTTTGATCGTTCCGTGGAATACCAGTAATAGTTTCCGATGCACATCTGGAGGCATCTGTAATCTGTGGACTATCAGAGTATTAATGAAACACAGAAATTCCATCGGGATTGAAACAACAGACACCATTCGCACTTTCCTCCATTGGAGTAATGTCTCAAAGAGTTTGCGCTTTGATCGTTCCCTGGAAGACCAGTAGTAGTTTCCGATGCACATCTGGAGGCATTCTGTAACCTGTGGATTATCAGAGTGTCGTTGAAACACTGAAATTGCATCGGGATTGAATACAACAGTCACCATGCGCACTTTCATCCATGGGAGTAATGTCTCAAAAAGTCTACGCTTTGATCGTTTACTGGAAGAACAGTAGTAGTTTCCGATGCACATCTGGAGGCATTCTGTAATCTGTGGACTATCAGAGTGTTGATGAAACACAGAAATTGCATCGGGATTGAATACAACAGTCACATTGCGCACTTTTCTACATAGGAAAAATGTCTCAAACAGTCTACGCTTTGATCGTTCACTGGAAGGTCAGTAGCTGTTTCCGATGCACATCTGGAGGCATTCTGTAATCTGATGAGTATCTGAGTGTTGATGAAACACAGAAATTGCATTGGGATTGAATACAACAGTCACCATGCGCACTTTCCTCCATGGGAGTAATGTCTCAAAGAATCTACGCTTTTATCGTTCCCTGTTAGACCAGTAGTGGTTTCCGATGCACATCTGGAGGCGTTCTGTAATCTGTGGACTATCAGAATGACGATGAAACACAGAAATTGCTTCGGGATTGAATACAACAGTCACCATGCGCACTTTCCTCCATGTGAGTAATGTCTCAAACAGTCTACGCTTTGATCGTTCCCTGGAAGTCCAGTAGTAGTTTCCGATGCACATCTGGAGTCAATCTGTAATCTGTGGACTATCAGAGTGTTGATGAAACACAGAAATTGAAACGGGATTGAATACAACAGTCACCATGCACACTTTCCCCCATGGGAGTAATGTCTGAAACATTCTACCCTTTGATCGTTCCCTGTTAGACCAGTAGTAGTTTCCGATGCACATCTGGAGGCATTCTGTAATCTGTGGACTATCAGAGTGTTGATGAAACAAACAAATTGCATCGCGATGGAATACAACAGTCACCATGCGCACTTTCCTCCATGGGAGTAATGTCTGAAACATTCTACCCTTTGATCGTTCCCTGTTAGACCAGTAGTAGTTTCCGACGCACATCTGGAGGCAATGTGTAATCTGTGGACTATCAGGGTGTTGATGAAACTCAGAAATTGCATCGGGATTGAATACAACAGTCACCATGCGCACTTTCCTCCATGTGAGTAATGTCACAAACAGTCTACGCTTTGATCGTTTTCTGGAAATCCAGTAGTAGTTTCCGATGCACATCTGGAGGCAATCTGTAATCTGTGGACTATCAGAGTGTAGTTGAAACTCAGAAATTGCATCGGGATTGAATACAACAGTCACCATGCACACTTTCACCCATGGGAGTAATGTCTCAAACAATCTACGCTTTGGTCGTTAACTGTTAGAACAGTAGTGGTTTCCGATGCACATCTAGAGGCATTCTGCAATCTGTGGACTATCAGAGTGTTGATGAAACAAAGAAATTGCATCGCGATGGAATACAACAGTCACCATGCGCACTTTCCTCCATGGGAGTAATGTCTGAAACATTCTACCATTTGATCGTTCCCTGTTAGACCAGTAGTAGTTTCCGATGCACATCTTTAGGCATTCTGTAATCTGTAAACTATCAGAGTGTTGATGAAACACAGAAATTGCTTCGGGATGGAATACAACAGTCACCATGCGCACTTTCCTCGATGGGAGTAATGTCTCAAACAGTCTACACTTTGATCGTTCCCTGGAAGACCAGTAGCAGTTTCCGTTGCACATCTGGAGGCATTCTGTAATCTGTGGACTAACTGAGTGTTGATGAAACACAGAAATTGCATCGGGATTGAATACAACAGTCACCATGCGCACTTTCCTCCACGGGAGTAAATATCTCAAACAGTCTATGCTTTGATCGTTCCCTCGAAGACCAGTAGCAGTTTCCGATGCACATCTGGAGGCATTCTGTAATCTGTGGACTATCAGAGTATTAATGAAACACAGAAATCCCATCGGGATTGAAGCAACAGTCACCATTCGCACTTTCCTCCATTGGAGTAATGTCTCAAAGAGTTTACGCTTAGATCGTTCCCTGGAAGACCAGTAGTAGTTTCCGATGCACATCTGGAGGCATTCTGTAATCTGTGGACTATTAGAGTGTTTATGAAACAAAGAAATTGCATCGGGATTGAATACAACAGTCACCATGCGCACTTTCCTACATAGGAGTAATGTCTCAAACAGTCTACGTTTTGTTCGTTCCCTGGAAGACCAGTAGTATTTTAAGTTGCACATCTGGAGCCATTTTGTAATCTGTGGACTATCAGAATGTTGATGAAACAAAGAAATTGCATCGGGATTGAATACAACAGTCACCATGCGCACTTTCCTCCATGGTAGTAATGTCTCAAACAGTCTACGCTTTGATCGTTCCCTGGAAGACCAATAGTAGTTTCCGATGCACATCTGAAGGCATTCTGTAATCTGTGGTCTATCAGAGTGTTGATGAAACACAGAAATTGCATCGGGATTGAATACAACAGTCTGCATGCGCACTTTCCTACATTGGAGTAATGTCTCAAACAGTCTATGCTTTGATCGTTCCCTGGAAGGTCAGTAGCTGTTTCCGATGCACATCTGGAGGCATTCTGTAATCTGATGAGTATCTGAGTGTTGATGAAACACAGAAATTGCATTGGGATTGAATACAACAGTCACCATGCATACTTTCCCCCATGGTAGTAATGTCTCAAACGGTCTATTATTTGATCGTTCCCAGAAAAACCAGTAGTATTTTCCGATGCACATCTGGAGGCATTCTGTAATCTGTGGAATATCAGAGTGTTGATGAAACTCAGAAATTGCATCGGGATTGAATACAACAGTCACCATGCGCACTATCCTCCATGTGAGTAATGTCTCAAACAGTCTACGCTTTGATCGTTCCCTGGAAGACCAGTAGTAGTTTCCGATGCACATCTGGAGGCATTCTGAAATCTATGGACTATCTGAGTGTTGATGAAACACAGAAATTGCATCGGGATTGAATACAACAGTCACATTGCGCCCTTTCCTACATTGGAGTAATGTCTCAAACAGTCTACGCTTTGATCGTTTCCTGGAAGGTCAGTAGCTGTTTCCGATGCATATCTGGAGGCATTCTGTAATCTGATGAGTATCTGAGTGTTGATGAAACATAGAAATTGCATTGGGATTGAATACAACTGTGACCATGCGCAATTTCCTCCATGGTAGTAATGTCTCAAACGGTCTATTCTTTGATCGTTCCCAGAAAAACCAGTAGTAGTTTCCGATTCACATCTGGAGGCAATCTGTAATCTGTGGACTATCAGAGTGTTGATGAAACTCAGAAATTGCATCGGGATTGAAAACAACAGTCAGCATGCGCATTTTCCTCCATGTGAGTAATGTTTCAAACAGTCTACGCTTTGATCGTTCCGTGGAAGTCCAGTAGTAGTTTCCGACGCACATCTGGAGGCAATCTGTAATCTGTGGACTATCAGAGTGTTGATGAAACTCAGAAATTGCATCAGGATTGAATACAACAGTCACCATGCGCACTTTCCTCCATGTGAGTAATGTCACAAACAGTCTACGCTTTGATCGTTTTCTGGAAATCCAGTAGTAGTTTCCGATGCACATCTGGAGGCAATCTGTAATCTGTGGACTATCAGAGTGTAGATGAAACTCAGAAATTGCATCGGGATTGAATACAACAGTCACCATGCACACTTTCACCCATGGGAGTAATGTCTCAAACAATCTACGCTCTGGTCGTTAACTGTTAGAACAGTAGTGGTTTCCGATGCACATCTAGAGGCATTCTGCAATCTGTGGACTATCAGAGTTTTGATGAAACAAAGAAATTGCATCGGGATGGAATACAACAGTCACCATGCGCACTTTCCTCCATGGGAGTAATGTCTGAAACATTCTACCCTTTGATCGTTCCCTCTTAGACCAGTAGTAGTTTCCGATGCACATCTTTAGGCATTCTGTAATCTGTGGACTATCAGAGTATTGATGAAACACAGAAATTGCTTCGGGATTGAATACGACAGTCCTCATGCGCACTTTCCTCCATGGGAGTAATGTCTCAAACAGTCTATGCTTTGATCGTTCCCAGGAAGACCAGTAGTAGTTACCGATGCACATCTGTAGGCAATCTGTAATCTGTGGACTATCAGAGTGTTGATGAAACACAGAAATTGCATCGGGATTGAATACAACAGTCACCATGTGCAATCTCCTCTACAGGAGTAATGTCTCAAACAGTCTACGCTTTGATCGTTAGCTCGAAGACCAGTAGTAGTTTCCGATGCACATCTTTAGGCATTATGTAATCTGTGGACCTTCAATGTGTTGATGAAACACAGCAATTGCATCGGGATTGAATACAACAGTCACCATGACCACTTTCCTCCATGGGAGTAATTCTCAAACAGTCTACGCCTTGATCGTTCCCTGGAATACCAGTAGTAGTTTACGATGCAAATCTGGAGGCATTCTGTAATCTGTGGACTAACTGAGTGTTGATGCAACACTGAAATTGCATCGGGATTGAATACAACTGTCACCATGCGCACTTTCCTCCATGGAAGTAATGTCTCAAACAGTCTACGCTTTGATCGTTCCGTGGAATACCAGTAGTAGTTTCCGATGCACATCTGGAGGCATTCTGTAATCTGTGGACTATCAGAGTATTAATGAAACACAGAAATTCCATCGGGATTGAAACAACAGACACCATTCGCACTTTCCTCCATTGGAGTAATGTCTCAAAGAGTTTGCGCTTTGATCGTTCCCTGGAAGACCAGTAGTAGTTTCCGATGCACATCTTTAGTCATTCTGTTATCTGTGGGCTATCAGAGTGTTGATAAAAGACGGAAATTGAATCGGGATTGAATACAACAGTCCTCATGCGCACTTTCCTCCATGGGAGTAATGTCTCAAACAGTCTATGCTTTGATCGTTCCCAGAAAGACCAGTAGTAGTTTCCGATGCACATCTGGAGGCAATCTGTAATCTGTGGACTATCAGAGTGTTGATGAAACACAGAAATTGCATCGGGATTGAATACAACAGTCACCATGTGCAATCTCCTCCACAGGAGTAATGTCTCAAACAGTCTACGCTTTGATCGTTAGCTCGAAGACCAGTAGTAGTTTCCGATGCACATCTGGAGGTATTATGTAATCTGTGGACCTTCAATGTGTTGATGAAACACAGCAATTGCATCGGGATTGAATACAACAGTCACCATGTCCACTTTCCTCCATGGGAGGAATTCTCAAACAGTCTACGCCTTGATCGTTCCCTGGAATACCAGTAGTAGTTTACGATGCAAATCTGGAGGCATTCTGTAATCTGTGGACTAACTGAGTGTTGATGAAACACTGAAATTGCATCGGGATTGAATACAACAGTCACCATGCGCACATTCCCCCATGGGAGTAATGTCTCAAAATTCTACGCTTTGATCGTTCCGTGTTAGACCAGTAGTAGCTTCCGTTGCACATTTATAGGCTTTCTGTAATCTGTGGACCATCAGAGTGTTGATGAAACACAGAAATTGCTTCTGGATTGAATACAACAGTCACCATGCGCACTTTCCTCCATGAAAGTAATGTCTCAAACAGTCTACGCTTTGATCGATAGCTCGAAGACCAGTAGTAGTTTCCGATGCACATCTGGAGGTATTATGTAATCTGTGGACCTTCAATGTGTTGATGAAACACAGCAATTGCATCGGGATTGAAACAACAGACACCATTCCCACTTTCCTCCATTGGAGTAATGTCTCAAAGAGTTTGCGCTTTGATCGTTCCCTGGAAGACCAGTAGTAGTTTCCGATGCGCATCTGGAGGCATTCTGTAACCTGTGGACTATCAGAGTGTCGTTGAAACACTGAAATTGCATCGGGATTGAATACAACAGTCACCATGCGCACTTTCATCCATGGGAGTAATGTCTCAAAAAGTCTACGCTTTGATCGTTCCCTGTAAGACCAGTAGTAGTTTCCGATGCACATCTGGAGGCATTCTGCAATCTGTGGACTATTAGAGTGTTAATGAAACACAGAAATTGCATCGGGATTGAATACAACAGTCACATTGCGCACTTTCCTACATAGGAGTAATGTCTCAAACAGTCTACGCTTTGATCATTCACTGGAAGGTCAGTAGCTGTTTCCGATGCACATCTGGAGGCATTCTGTAATCTGATGAGTATCTGAGTGTTGATGAAACACAGAAATTGCATTGGGATTGAATACAACAGTCACCATGCGCACTTTCCTCCATGGGAGTAATGTCTCAAACAATCTACACTTTGATCGTTCCCTGGAAGACCAGTAGTAGTTTCCGATGCACATCTGGAGGCATTGTGTAATCTGTGGACTATCAGAGTGTTGATGAAACACAGAAAATGCATCGGGATGGAATACAACAGTCACCATGCGCACTTTCCTCGATGGGAGTAATGTCTCAAACAGTCTACGCTTTGATCGTTCAATGGAAGTCCAGTAGTAGTTTCCGATGCACATCTGGAGGCATTCTGTAATCTGTGGACTATCAGAGTGTTGATGAAACAAAGAAATTGAATCGGGATTGAATACAACAGTCACCATGCGCACTTTCCTACATAGGAGTAATGTCTCAAACAGTCTACGTTTTGTTCGTTCCCTGGAGGACCAGTAGTATTTTCATTTGCACATCTGGAGGCATTCTGTAATCTGTGGACTATCAGAATGTTGATGAAACAAAGAAATTGCATCGGGATTGAATACAACAGTCACCATGCGCACTTTCCTCCATGGTAGTAATGTCTCAAACAGTCTACGCTTTGACCGTTCCCTGGAAGACCAGTAGTAGTTTCCGATGCACATCTGGAGGCATTCTGTAATCTGTGGTCTATCAGAGTGTTGATGAAACACAGAAATTGCATAGGGATTGAATACAACAGTCAGCATGCGCACTTTCCTACATTGGAGTAATGTCTCAAACAGTCTACGCTTCGATCGTTAGCTCGAAGACCAGTAGTAGTTTCCGATGCACATCTTTAGGCATTATGTAATCTGTGGACCTTCAATGTGTTGATGAAACACAGCAATTGCATCGGGATTGAATACAACAGTCACCATGACCACTTTCCTCCATGGGAGTAATTCTCAAACAGTCTACGCCTTGATCGTTCCCTGGAATACCAGTAGTAGTTTACGATGCAAATCTGGAGGCATTCTGTAATCTGTGGACTAACTGAGTGTTGATGAAACACTGAAATTGCATCGGGATTGAATACAACAGTCACCATGCGCACATTCCCCCATGGGAGTAATGTCTCAAACATTCTACGCTTTGATCGTTCCGTGTTAGACCAGTAGTAGCTTCCGTTGCACATTTATAGGCTTTCTGTAATCTGTGGACCATCAGAGTGTTGATGAAACACAGAAATTGCTTCGGGATTGAATACAACAGTCACCATGCGCACTTTCCTCCATGGAAGTAATGTCTCAAACAGTCTACGCTTTGATCGTTCAGTGGAATACCAGTAGTAGTTTCCGATGCACATCTGGAGGCATTCTGCAATCTGTGGACTATCAGAGTATTAATGAAACACAGAAATTCCATCGGGATTGAAACAACAGACACCATTCGCACTTTCCTCCATTGGAGTAATGTCTCAAAGAGTTTGCGCTTTGATCGTTCCCTGGAAGACCAGTAGTAGTTTCCGATGCACATCTTTAGTCATTCTGTTATCTGTGGACTATCAGAGTGTTGATAAAAGACGGAAATTGAATCGGGATTGAATACAACAGTCCTCATGCGCACTTTCCTCCATGGGAGTAATGTCTCAAACAGTCTATGCTTTGATCGTTCCCAGAAAGACCAGTAGTAGTTTCCGATGCACATCTGGAGGTATTATGTAATCTGTGGACCTTCAATGTGTTGATGAAACACAGCAATTGCATCGGGATTGAATACAACAGTCACCATGACCACGTTCCTCCATGGGAGTAATTCTCAAACAGTCTACGCCTTGATCGTTCACTGGAAGGTCAGTAGCTGTTTCCGATGCACATCTGGAGGCATTCTGTAATCTGATGAGTATCTGAGTGTTGATGAAACACAGAAATTGCATTGGGATTGAATACAACAGTCACCATGCGCACTTTCCTCCATGGGAGTAATGTCTCAAACAATCTACACTTTGATCGTTCCCTGGAAGACCAGTAGTAGTTTCCGATGCTCATCTGGAGGCATTCTGTAATCTGTGGACTATCAGAGTGTTGATGAAACACAGAAAATGCATCGGGATGGAATACAACAGTCACCATGCGCACTTTCCTCGATGGGAGTAATGTCTCAAACAGTCTACGCTTTGATCGTTCCCTGGAAGTCCAGTAGTAGTTTCCGATGCACTTCTGGAGGCATTCTGTAATCTGTGGACTATCAGAGTGTTGATGAAACAAAGAAATTGCATCGGGATTGAATACAACAGTCACCATGCGCACTTTCCTACATAGGAGTAATGTCTCAAACAGTCTACGTTTTGTTCGTTCCCTGGAAGACCAGTAGTATTTTCATTTGCACATCTGGAGGCATTCTGTAATCTGTGGACTATCAGAATGTTGATGAAACAAAGAAATTGCATCGGGATTGAATACAACAGTCACCATGCGCACTTTCCTCCATGGTAGTAATGTCTCAAACAGTCTACGCTTTGACCGTTCCCTGGAAGACCAGTAGTGGTTTCCGATGCACATCTGGAGGCATTCTGTAATCTGTGGTCTATCAGAGTGTTGATGAAACACAGAAATTGCATCGGGATTGAATACAACAGTCAGCATGCGCACTTTCCTCCACAGGAGTAATGTCTCAAACAGTCTATGCTTTGATCGTTCCCTGGAAGGTCAGTAGCTGTTTCCGATGCACATCTGGAGGCATTCTGTAATCTGATGAGTATCTGAGTGTTGATGAAACACAGAAATTGCATTAAGATTGAATACAACAGTCACCATGCGCACTTTCCTCCATGGTAGTAATGTCTCAAACGGTCTATTATTTGATCGTTCCCAGAAAAACCAGTAGTAGTTTCAGATGCACATCTGGAGGCAATCTGTAATCTGTGGACTATCAGAGTGTTGATGAAACTCAGAAATTGCATCGGGATTGAATACAACAGTCACCATGCACACTTTCCCCCATGGGAGTAATGTCTCAAACAATCTACGCTTTGATCGTTCCCTGTTAGACCAGTAGTGGTTTCCGATGCACATCAGGAGGCATTCTGTAATCTGTGGACTATCAGAGTGTCGATGAAACACAGAAATTGCTTCGGGATTGAATACAACAGTCACCATGCGCACTTTCCTCCATGTGAGTAATGTCTCAAACAGTCTACGCTTTGATCGTTCCCTGGAAGTGCAGTAGTAGTTTCCGATGCACATCTGGAGGCAATCTGTAATCTGTGGACTATCAGAGTGTTGATGAAACTCAGAAATTGCATCGGGATTGAATACAACAGTCACCATGCACACTTTCCCCCATGGGAGTAATGTCTCAAAGAATCTACGCCTTGATCGTTCCCTGTTAGACCAGTAGTGGTTTCCGATGCACATCTGGAGGCATTCTGTAACCTGTGGACTATCAGAGTATCGATGAAACACAGAAATTGCTTCGGGATTGAATACAACAGTCACCATGCGCACTTTCCTCCATGTGAGTAATGTCTCAAACAGTCTACGCTTTGATCGTTCCCTGGAAGACCAGTCCTAGTTTCCGATGCACATCTCTAGGCAATCTGTAATCTGTGGACTATCAGAGTGTAGATGGAACTCAGAAATTGCATCGGGATTGAATACAACAGTCACCATGCACACTTTCCCCCATGGGAGTAATGTCTCAAACAATCTACGCTTTGATCGTTCACTGGAATGTCAGTAGCTGTTTCCGATGCACATCTGGAGGCATTCTGTAATCTGATGAGTATCTGAGTGTTGACGAAACACAGAAATTGCATTGGGATTGAATACAACAGTCACCATGCGCACTTTCCTCCATGGGAGTAATGTCTCAAACAATCTACGCTTTGATCGTTCCCTGTTAGACCAGTAGTGGTTTCCGATGCACATCTGGAGGCATTCTGTAATCTGTGGACTATCAGAATGTCGATGAAACACAGGAATTGTTTCGGGATTGAATACAACAGTCACCATGCGCACTTTCCTCCATGTGAGTAATGTCTCAAACAGTCTACGCTTTGATCGTTCCCTGGAAGTCCAGTAGTAGTTCCCGATGCACATCTGGAGTCATTCTGTAATCTGTGGACTATCAGAGTGTTGATGAAACACAGAAATTGAATCGGGATTGAATACAACAGTCACCATGCACACTTTCCACCATGGGAGTAATGTCTGAAACATTCTACCCTTTGATCGTTCCCTGTTAGACCAGTAGTAGTTTCCGATGCACATCTGGAGGCATTCTGTAATCTGTGGACTATCAGAGGGTTGATGAAACACAGAAATTGTATCGGGATTGAATACAACAGTCACCATGCGCACTTTCCTCCATGGGAGTAATGTCTCAAACAGTTTACACACTGATTGTTCCCTGGAAGACCAGTAGTAGTTTCCGATGTACCTCTGGAGGCATTGTGTAATCTGTGGAGTATCAGAGTGTTGATGAAACACAGAAACTGCATCGGGATGGAATACAACAGTCACCATGCGCACTTTCCTCGATGGGAGTAATGTCTCAAACAGTCTACGGTTTGATCGTTCCCTGGAAGACCAGTAGCAGTTTCCGTTGCACATCTGGAGGCATTCTGTAATCTGTGGACTAACTGAGTGTTGATGAAACACTGAAATTGCATCGGGATTGAATACAACAATCACCATGCGCACTTTCCTCCACGGGAGTAATGTCTCATACAGTCTATGCTTTGATCGTTCCCTCGAAGACCAGTAGTAGTTTCCGATGCACATCTGGAGGCATTCTGTAATCTGTGGACTATCAGAGTATTAATGAAACACAGAAATTCCATCGGGATTGAAACAACAGTCACCATTCGCACTTTCCTCCATTGGAGTAATGTCTCAAAGAGTTTACGCTTAGATCGTTCCCTGGAAGACCAGTAGTAGTTTCCGATGCACATCTGGAGGCATTCTGTAATCTGTGGACTATCAGAGTGTTGATGAAACAAAGAAATTGCATCGGGATTGAATACAACAGTCACCATGCGCACTTTCCTACATAGGAGTAATGTCTCAAACAGTCTACGCTTTGTTCGTTCACTGGAAGACCAGTAGTATTTTCCTTTGCACATCTGGAGGCATTCTGTAATCTGTGGACTATCAGAATGTTGATGAAACAAAGAAATTGCATCGGGGTTGAATACAACAGTCACCATGGGCAATTTCCCCCATGGTAGTAATGTCTCAAACAGTCTACGCTTTGATCGTTCCCTGGAAGACCAGTAGCAGAGTCCGATGCACATCTGGAGGCATTCTGTAATCTGTGGACTATCAGAATGTTGATGAAACAAAGAAATTGCATCGGGGTTGAATACAACAGTCACCATGGGCAATTTCCCCCATGGTAGTAATGTCTCAAACAGTCTACGCTTTGATCGTTCCCTGGAAGACCAGTAGCAGTTTCCGATGCACATCTGGAGGCATTCTGTAATCTGTGGACTATCAGAATGTTGATGAAACAAAGAAATTGCATCGGGGTTGAATACAACAGTCACCATGCACACTATCCCCCATGGGAGTAATGTCTCAAACAATCTACGCTTTGATCGTTCCCTGTTAGACCAGTAGTGGTTTCCGATGCACATCTGGAGGCATTCTGTAATCTGTGGACTATCAGAGTGTCGATGAAACACGGAAATTGCTTCGGGATTAAATACAACAGTCACCATGCACACTTTCCCCAATGGGAGTAATGTCTGAAACAATCTACGCTTTGATCGTTAACTGTTAGAACAGTAGTGGTTTCCGATGCACATCTGAAGGTATTCTGTAATCTGTGGACTATCAGATTGTCGATGAAACACAGAAATTGCTTCGGGATTGAATACAACAGTCACCATGCACACTTTCCCCCATGGAAGTAATGTCTCAAACAATCTACGCTTTGATCGTTCCCTGTTAGACCAGTAGTGGTTTCCGATGCACATCTGGAGGCATTCTGTAATCTGTGGACTAACTGAGTGTTGATGAAGCACTGAAATTGCATCGGGATTGAATACAACAGTCACCATGCGCACTTTCCCCCATGGGAGTAATGTCTCAAACATTCTACGCTTTGATTGTTCCTTGTTAGACCAGTAGTTGCTTCCGATGCATATTTATAGGCTTTCTGTAATCTGTGGACTATCAGAATGTTGATGAAACAAAGAAATTGCATCGGGATTGAATACAACAGTCACCATGCACACTTTCCCCAATGGGAGTAATGTCTCAAACAATCTACGCTTTGATCGTTAACTGTTAGAACAGTAGTGGTTTACGATGTACATCTGGAGGTATTCTGTAATCTGTGGACTATCAGATTGTCAATGAAACACAGAAAGTGCTTCGGGATTGAATACAACAGTCACCATGCACACTTTCCCCCATGGGAGTAATGTCTCAAACAATCTACGCTTTGATCGTTCCCTGTTAGACCAGTAGTGGTTTCCGATGCACATCTGGAGGCATTCTGTAATCTGTGGACTAACTGAGTGTTGATGAAACACAGAAATTGCATCGGGATTGAATACAACAATCACCATGCGCACTTTCCTCCACGGGAGTAATGTCTCAAACAGTCTATGCTTTGATCGTTCCCTCGAAGACCAGTAGTAGTTTCCGATGCACATCTGGAGGCATTCTGTAATCTGTGGACTATCAGAGTATTAATGAAACACAGAAATTCCATCGGGATTGAAACAACAGTCACCATTCGCACTCTCCTCCATTGGAGTAATGTCTCAAAGAGTTTACGCTTAGATCGTTCCCTGGAAGACCAGTAGTAGTTTCCGATGCACATCTGGAGGCATTCTGTAATCTGTGGACTATCAGAGTGTTGATGAAACAAAGAAATTGCATCGGGATTGAATACAACAGTCACCATGCGCACTTTCCTACATAGGAGTAATGTCTCAAACAGTCTACGCTTTGTTCGTTCACTGGAAGACCAGTAGTATTTTCCGTTGCACATCTGGAGGCATTCTGTAACCTGTGGACTATCAGAATGTTGATGAAACAAAGAAATTGCATCGGGGTTGAATACATCAGTCACCATGCGCACTTTCCCCCATGGTAGTAATGTCTCAAACAGTCTACGCTTTGATCGTTCCCTGGAAGACCAGTAGTAGTTTCCGATGCACATCTGGAGGCATTCTGTAATCTGTGGACTATCAGAGTGTTGATGAAACACAGAAATTGCATCGGGATTGAATACAACAGTCACCATGCGCACTTTCCTACATTGGAGTAATGTCTCAAACAGTCTATGCTTCGATCGTTCCCTGGAAGGTCAGTAGCTGTTTCCGATGCACATCTGGAGGCATTCTGTAATCTGATGAGTATCTGAGTGTTGATGAAACACAGAAATTGCATTGCTATTGAATACAACAGTCACCATGCGCACTTTCCTCCATGGTAGTAATGTCTCAAACGGTCTATTCATTGATCGTTCCCAGAAAAACCAGTAGTAGTTTGCGATGCACATCTGGAGACAATCTGTAAACTGTGGACTATCAGAGTGTTGATGAAACTCAGAAATTGCATCGGGATTGAATACAACAGTCACCATGCACACTTTCCCCCATGGGAGTAATGTCTCAAACAATCTACGCTTTGATCGTACCCTGTTAGACCAGTAGTGGTTTCCGATGCACATCTGGAGGCATTCTGTAATCTGTGGACTATCAGAGTGTCGATGAAACACAGAAATTGCTTCGGGATTGAATACAACAGTCACCATGCGCACTTTCCTCCATGTGAGTAATGTCTCAAACAGTCTACGCTTTGATCGTTCCCTGGAAGTCCAGTAGTAGTTTCCGATGCACATCTGGAGGCAGTCTGTAATCTGTGGACTATCAGAGTGTTGATGAAACTCAGAAATTGCATCGGGATTGAATACAACAGTCACCATGCACACTTTCCCCCATGGAAGTAATGTCTCAAACAATCTACGCTTTGATCGTTCCCTGTTAGACCAGTAGTGGTTTCCGATGCACGTCTGGAGGCATTCTGTAATCTGTGGACCTACAAAGTGTTGATGAAACACAGAAATTACATCGTGATTGAATACAACAGTCACCATGCGCACTTTTCTCCATGGGAGTAATGTCTCAAACACTCTATGCTTTGATCGTTCCCAGGAAGACCAGTAGTAGTTTTCGATGCACATCTGGAGGCTATCTGTAATCTGTGGACTATCAGAGTTTTGATGAAACACAGAAATTGCATCGTTATTGAATACAACAGTCACAATGCGCACTTTCCCTAATGGGAGTAATGTGTGAAACATTCTACGCTTTGATCGTTCCTTGTTAGACCAGTAGTAGTTTCCGATGCACATATGAATTCATTCTGTAATCTGTAGACTACCAGAGTGTTGATGAAACACAGAAATTGCTTCGGGATTGAATACAACAGTCACCATACGCACTTTCCTCCATGTGAGTAATGTCTCAAACAGTCTATGCTTTGATCGTTCCCTGGAAGACCAGTAGTGGTATCCGATGCACATCTGGAGGCATTCTGTAATCTGTGGACTATCAGAGTATTAATGAAACACAGAAATTCCATCTGGATTGAATACAACAGTCACCATACGCACATTCCTTAATGGGGGTAATGTCTCAAAGAGTTTGCGCTTTGATCGTCCCCTGCTAGACCAGTAGTAGTTTCCGATGCACATCTGGAGGCATTCTATAATCTGATGGACTATGAGAGTGTTGATGAAACAAAGAAATTGCATCGGGATGGAATACAACAGTCACCATGCGCACTTTCCTCCATGGGAGTAATGTCTCAAACAGTTTACGCTTTGATTGTTCCCTGGAAGACCAGTAGTAGTTTCAAATGCACATCTGGAGGCATTGTGTAATCTGTGGACTATCAGAGTGTTGATGAAACACAGAAACTGCATCGGGATGGAATACAACAGTAACTATGCGCACTTTCCCCCATGGGAGTAATGTCTCAAACAGTCTACGCTTTGATCGTTCCCTGGAAGGCCAGTAGTAGTTTCCGATTCACATCTGGAGGCATTCTGTAATCTGTGGACTAACTGAGTGTTGATTAAACACATAAATTGCATCGGGAGTTAATGCAACAGTCACCATGCGCACTTTCCTCCATGGGAGTAATGTCTCAAACAGTCTGGGCTTTGATCGTTCCCAGGAAGACCAGTAGTAGTTTCCGATGCACATCGGGAGGCATTCTGTAATCTGTGGACTAACTGAGTGTTGATGAAACACAGAAATTGCATCGGGATTGAATACAACAGTCACATTGCGCACTTTCCTACATTGGAGTAATGTCTCAAACAGTCTACGCTTTCATCGTTCCCTGGAAGTCCAGTAGTAGTTTCCGATGCATATCTGGAGGCAATCTGTAATCTGTGGACTATCAGAGTGTTGATGAAACTCAGAAATTGCATCGGGATTGAATACAACAGTCACCATGCACACTTTCCCCCATGGGAGTAATGTGTCAAACAATCTACGCTTTTGATCGTTCCCTGTTAGACCAGTAGTGGTTTCCGATGCACATCTGGAGGCATTCTGTAATCTGTGGACTATCAGAGTGTCGATGAAACACAGAAATAGCTTCGGGATTGAATACAACAGTCACCATGTGCACTTACCTCCATGTGAGTAATATCTCAAACAGTCTACGCTTTGATCGTTCCCTGGAAGTCCAGTACTAGTTTCCGATGCACATCTGGAGGCAATCTGTAATCTGTGGACTATCAGAGTGTAGATGAAACTCAGAAATTGCATCGGGATTGAATACAACAGTCACCATGCACACTTTCCCCCATGGGAGTAATGTCTCAAACAATCTACGCTTTGATCGTTAACTGTTAGAACAGTAGTGGTTTCCGATGCACATCTGGAGGCATTCTGTAATCTGTGGACTATCAGAGTGTCGATGAAACACAGAAATTGCTTCGGGATTGAATACAACAGTCACCATGCGCACTTTCCCCCATGGGAGTAATGTCTCAAACACTCTATGCTTTGATCGTTCCTTGTTAGACCAGTAGTAGTTTCCGATGCACATCTGAATTCATTCTGTAATCTGTGGACTATCAGAGTGTTGATGAAACACAGAAATTGCTTCGGGATTGAATACAACAGTCACCATGCGCACTTTCCTCCATGGAAGTAATGTCTCAAACAGTCTACGCTTTGATCGTTCCCTGGAAGACCAGTAGTGGTTTCCGATGCACATCTGGAGGCATTCTGTAATCTGTGGACTAGCAGAGTATTAATGAAACACAGAAATTGCTTCGGGATTGAATACAACAGTCACCATGCGCACTTTCCCCCATGGGAGTAATGTCTCAAACAGTCTACGCTTTGATCGTTCCCTGGAAGACCAGTAGTGGTTTCCGATGCTCATCTGGAGGCATTCTGTATTCTGTGGACTATCAGAGTATTAATGAAACATAGAAATTCCATCGGGTTGAATACAACAGTCACCATGCGCACTTTCCTCCATGGGAGTATTGTCTGAAACATTCTACCCTTTGATCGTTCCCTGTTAGACCAGTAGTAGTTTCCGATGCACATCTGGAGGCATTCTGTAATCTGATGGACTATCAGAGTGTTGATGAAACAAGGAAATTGCATCGGGATGGAATACAACAGTCACCATGCGCACTTTCCTCCATGGGAGTATTGTCTGAAACATTCTACCCTTTCATCGTTCCCTGTTAGACCAGTAGTAGTTTCCGATGCACATCTGGAGGCATTCTGTAATCTGTGGACTATCAGAGTGTTGATGAAACTCAGAAATTGCATCGGGATTGAATAAAACAGTCACCATGCACACTTTCCCCCATGGGAGTAATGTCTCAAACAATCTACGCTTTGATCGTTCCCTGTTAGACCAGTAGTGGTTTCCGATGCACATCTGGAGGCATTCTGTAATCTGTGGACTATCAGGGTGTCGGTGAAACACAGAAATTGCTTCGGGATTGAATACAACAGTCGCCATGCGCACTTTCCTCCATGGGAGTAATGTCACAAACAGTCTACGCTTTGATCGTTCCCTGGAAGACCAGTAGCAGTTTCCGTTGCACATCTGGAGGCATTCTGTAATCTGTGGACTAACTGAGTGTTGAAGAAACACAGAAATTGCATCGGGATTGAATACAACAGTCACCATGCCCACTTTCCTCCACGGGAGTAATGTCTCAAACAGTCTATGCTTTGATCGTTCCCTCGAAGACCAGTAGTAGTTTCCGATGCACATCTGGAGGCATTCTGTAACCTGTGGACTATCAGAGTATTAATGAAACACAGAAATTCCATCGGGATTGAAACAACAGTCACCATTCGAACTTTCCTCCATTGGAGTAATGTCTCAAAGAGTTTACGCTTTGATCGTTCCCTGGAAGACCAGTAGTAGTTTCAGATGCACATCTGGAGGCAATCTGTAATCTGTGGACTATCAGAGTGTTGATGAAACAAAGAAATTCCATCGGGATTGAATACAACAGTCACCATGCCCACTTTCCTACATAGGAGTAATGTCTCAAACAGTCTACGCTTCGTTCGTTCCCTGGAAGACCAGTAGTATTTTCCGTTGCACATCTGGAGGCATTCTGTAATCTGTGGACTATCAGAGTGTTGATGAAACTCAGAAATTGCATCGGGATTGAATACAACATTCACCATGCACACTTTCCCCCATGGGAGTAATGTCTCAAACAATCTACGATTTGATCGTTCCCTATTAGACCAGTAGTGGTTTCCGATGCACATCTGGAGGCATTCTGTAATCTGTGGACTATCAGAGTGTCGATGAAACACAGAAATTGCTTCGGGATTGAATACAACAGTCACCATATGCGCTTTCCTCCATGTGAGTAATGTCTCAAACAGTCTACGCTTTGATCGTTCCCTGGAAGTCCAGTACTAGTTTCCGATGCACATCTGGAGGCAATCTGTAATCTGTGGACTATCAGAGTGTAGATGAAACTCAGAAATTGCATCGGGATTGAATACAACAGTCACCATGCACACTTTCCCCCATGGGAGTAATGTCTCAAACAATCTACGCTTTGATCGTTAACTGTTAGAACAGTAATGGTTTCCGATGCACATCTGGAGGCATACTGTAATCTGTGGACTATCAGAGTGTCGATGAAACACAGAAATTGCTTCGGGATTGAATACAACAGTCACCATGCGCACATTCCTCTATGTGAGTAATGTCTCAGACAGTCTACCTTTTGATCGTTCCCTGTTAGACCAGTAGTAGTTTCCGATGCACACCTGGAGTCATTCTGTAATCTGTGGACTATCAGAGTGTCGATGAATCACAGAAATTGCTTCGGGATTGAATACAACAGTCACCATGCGGACATTCCTCTATGTGAGTAATGTCTCAAACAGTCTACCATTTGATCGTTCCCTGTTAGACCAGTAGTAGTTTCCGATGCACATCTGGAGGCATTGTGTAATCTGTGGACTATCAGAGTGTTGATGAAACACAGAAACTGCATCGGGAAGGAATACAACAGTAACCATGCACACTTTCCTCCACGGGTGTAATGTCTCAAACAGTCTATGCTTTGATCGTTCCCTTGAAGACCAGTAGTAGTTTCCGATGCACATCTGGAGGCATTCTGTAATCTGTGGACCTACAAAGTGTTGATGAAACACAGAAATTACATCGTGATTGAACACAACAGTCACCATGCGCACTTTCCTCCATGGGAGTAATGTCTCAAACACTCTATGCTTTGATCGTTCCCAGGAGGACCAGTAGTAGTTTTCGATGCACATCTGGAGGCAATCTGTAATCTGTGGACTATCAGAGTGTTGATGAAACACAGAAATTGCATCGTTATTGAATACAACAGTCACCATGCGCACTTTCCTCCATGTGAGTAATGTCTCAAACAGTCTACGTTTGATCGTTCCCTGGAAGACCAGTAGTAGTTTCCGATGCACATCTGGAGTCATTCTGTAATCTGTGGACTATCAGAGTGTCGATGAAACACAGAAATTGCTTCGGGATTGAATACAACAGTCACCATGCGCACTTTCCTCCATGTGAGTAATGTCTCAAACAGTCTACCTTTTGATCGTTCCCTGTTAGACCAGTAGTAGTTTCCGATGCACATCAGGAGGCATTGTGTAATCTGTGGACTATCAGAGTGTTGATGAAACACAGAAATTGCATCGGGATTGAATACAACAGTCACCATGCGCACATTCCTAAACGGGAGTAATGTCTCAAACACTCTATGCTTTGATCGTTCCCAGGAAGAACAGTAGTAGTTTTCGATGCACATCTGGAGGCAATCTGTAATCTGTGGACTATCAGAGTGTTGATGAAACACAGATATTGCATCGTTATTGAATACAACAGTCACCATGCGCACTTTCCCCCATGGGAGTAATGTGTCAAACATTCTACGCTTTGATCGTTCCTTGTTAGACCAGTAGTAGTTTACGATTCACATCTGAATTCATTCTGTAATCTGTGGACCATCAGAGTGTTGATGAAACACAGAAATTGCTTCGCGATTGAATACAACAGTCGCCTCGCGCACTTTCCTCCATGGGAGTAATGTCTCAAACAGTCTACGCTTTGATCGTTAACTGGAAGACCAGTAGTGGTTTCCGATGCACATCTGGAGGCATTCTGTAATCTGTGGACTATCAGAGTATTAATGAAACACAGAAATTCCATCGGGATTGAATACAACAGTCACCATGCGCACTTTCCTCCATGAGAGTATTGTCTGAAACATTCTACCCTTTGATCGTTCCCTGTTAGACCAGTAATAGTTTCCGATGCACATCTGGAGGCATTCTGTAATCTGTGGACTATCAGAGTGTTGATGAAACACAGAAATTGCTTCGGGATTGAATACAACAGTCACCATGCGCACTTTCCTCCATGGGAGTAATGTCTCAAACAGTCTACGCTTTGATCGTTCCCTGGAAGACCAGTAGTAGTTTCCGATTCACATCTGGAGGCATTCTGTAATCTGTGGACTAACTGAGTGTTGATTAAACACAGAAATTACAATGGGATTGAATAGAACAGTCACCATGCGCACTATCCTCCATGGGAGTAATGTCTCAAACAGACTACGCTTTGATCGTTCCCTGTTAGACCAGTAGTAGTTACCGTTGAACATCTGGAGGCATTCTGTAATTTGTGGACTAACTGAGTGTTCATTAAACACATAAATTGCATCGGGATTTAATGCAACAGTCACCATGCGCACTTTCCTCCATGGGAGTAATGTCTCAAACAGTCTACGCTTTGATCGTTCCCTGGAAGTCCAGTACTAGTTTCCGATGCACATCTGGAGGCAATCTGTAATCTGTGGACTATCAGAGTGTAGATGAAACTCAGAAATTGCATCGGGATTGAATACAACAGTCACCATGCACACTTTCCCCCATGGGAGTAATGTCTCAAACAATCTACGCTTTGATCGTTAACTGTTAGAACAGTAATGGTTTCCGATGCACATCTGGAGTCATTCTGTAATCTGTGGACTATCAGAGTGTCGATGAAACACAGAAATTGCTTCGGGATTGAATACAACAGTCACCATGCGCACATTCCTCTATGTGAGTAATGTCTCAAACAGTCTACGCTTTGATCGTTCCCTTGAGGACCAGTAGTAGTTTCCGATGCACATCTGGAGGCATTCTGTAATCTGTGGACCTTCAAAGTGTTGATGAAACACAGAAATTACATCGTGATGGAACACAACAATCACCATGCGCACTTTCCTGCATGGGAGTAATGTCTCAAACACTCTATGCTTTGATCGTTCCCTGGAAGACCAGTAGTAGTTTTCGATGCACATCTGGATGCAGTCTGTAATCTGTGGACTATCAGAGTGTTGATGAAACACAGAAATTGCATCATTATTGAATACAACAGTCACCATGCGCACTTTCCTCCATGTGAGTAATGTCTCAAACAGTCTACGCTTTGATCGTTCCCTGGAAGACCAGTAGTAGTTTCCGATGCACATCTGGAGTCATTCTGTAATCTGTGGACTATCAGAGTGTCGATGAAACACAGAAATTGCTTCGGGATTGAATACAACAGTCACCATGCGCACTTTCCTTCATGTGAGTAATGTCTCAAACAGTCTACGCTTTGATCGTTCCCTGGAAGACCAGTAGCAGTTTCCGTTGCACATCTGAAGGCATTCTGTAATCTGTGGACTAACTGAGTGTTGATGAAACACAGAAATTGCATCGGGATTGAATACAACAGTCACCATGCGCACTTTCCTCCATGGGAGTAATGTCTCAAACACTCTATGCTTTGATCGTTCCCAGGAAGACCAGTAGCAGTTTTCGATGCACATCTGATTTCATTCTGTAATCTGTGGACTATCAGAGTGTTGATGAAACACTGAAATTGCTTCGGGATTGAATACAACAGTCGCCATGCGCACTTTCCTCCATGGGAGTAATGTCTCAAACAGTCTACGCTTTGATCGTTAACTGGAAGACCAGTAGTGGTTTCCGATGCACATCTGGAGGCATTCTGTAATCTGTGGACTATCAGAGTATTAATGAAACACAGAAATTCCATCGGGATTGAATACAACAGTCACCATACGCACTTTCCTCCATGGGAGTAATGTCTCAAAGAGTTTGCGCTTTGATCGTTCCCTGGAAGACCAGTAGTAGTTTCCGATGCACATCTGGAGGCATTCTGTAATCTGATGGACTATCAGAGTGTTGATGAAACAAAGAAATTGCATCAGGATGGAATACAACAGTCACCATGCGCACTTTCCTCCATGAGAGTATTGTCTGAAACATTCTACCCTTTGATCGTTCCCTTTTAGACCAGTAGTAGTTTCCGATGCACATCTGGAGGCATACTGTAATCTGTGGACTATCAGAGTGTCGATGAAACACAGAAATTGCTTCGGGATTGAATACAACAGTCACCATGCGCACATTCCTCTATGTGAGTAATGTCTCAAACAGTCTACCTTTTGATCGTTCCCTGTTAGACCAGTAGTAGTTTCCGATGCACACCTGGAGTCATTCTGTAATCTGTGGACTATCAGAGTGTCGATGAATCACAGAAATTGCTTCGGGATTGAATACAACAGTCACCATGCGGACATTCCTCTATGTGAGTAATGTCTCAAACAGTCTACCATTTGATCGTTCCCTGTTAGACCAGTAGTAGTTTCCGATGCACATCTGGAGGCATTGTGTAATCTGTGGACTATCAGAGTGTTGATGAAACACAGAACTGCATCGGGAAGGAATACAACAGTAACCATGCACACTTTCCTCCACGGGTGTAATGTCTCAAACAGTCTATGCTTTGATCGTTCCCTTGAAGACCAGTAGTAGTTTCCGATGCACATCTGGAGGCATTCTGTAATCTGTGGACCTACAAAGTGTTGATGAAACACAGAAATTACATCCTGATTGAACACAACAGTCACCATGCGCACCTTCCTCCATGGGAGTAATGTCTCAAACACTCTATGCTTTGATCGTTCCCAGGAAGACCAGTAGTAGTTTTCGATGCACATCTGGAGGCAATCTGTAATCTGTGGACTATCAGAATGTTGATGAAACACAGAAATTGCATCGTTATTGAATACAACAGTCACCATGCGCACTTTCCTCCATGTGAGTAATGTCTCAAACAGTCTACGCTTTGATCGTTCCCTGGAAGACCAGTAGTAGTTTCCGATGCACATCTGGAGTCATTCTGTAATCTGTGGACTATCAGAGTGTCGATGAAACACAGAAATTGCTTCGGGATTGAATACAACAGTCACCATGCGCACTTTCCTCCATGTGAGTAATGTCTCAAACAGTCTACGCTTTGATCGTTCCCTGGAAGAAAAGTAGCAGTTTCCGTTCCACATCTGAAGGCATTCTGTAATCTGTGGACTAACTGAGTGTTGATGAAACACAGAAATTGCATCGGGATTGAATACAACAGTCACCATGCGCACTTTCCTCCACGGGAGTAATGTCTCAAACACTCTATGCTTTGATCGTTCCCAGGAAGAACAGTAGTAGTTTTCGATGCACATCTGGAGGCAATCTGTAATCTGTGGACTATCAGAGTGTTGATGAAACACAGAAATTGCATCGTTATTGAATACAAAAGTCACCATGCGCACTTTCCCCCATGGGAGTAATGTGTCAAACATTCTACGCTTTGATCGTTCCTTGTTAGACCAGTAGTAGTTTACGATTCACATCTGAATTCATTCTGTAATCTGTGGACCATCAGAGTGTTGATGAAACACAGAAATTGCTTCGGGATTGAATACAACAGTCGCCATGCGCACTTTCCTCCATGGGAGTAATGTCTCAAACAGTCTACGCTTTGATCGTTCCCTGGAAGACCAGTAGTAGTTTCCGATTCACATCTGGAGGCATTCTGTAATCTGTGGACTAACTGAGTGTTGATTAAACACAGAAATTACAATGGGATTGAATAGAACAGTCACCATGCGCACTTTCCTCCATGGGAGTAATGTCTCAAACAGACTACGCTTTGATCGTTCCCTGTTAGACCAGTAGTAGTTACTGTTGAACATCTGGAGGCATTCTGTAATTTGTGGACTAACTGAGTGTTCATTAAACACATAAATTGCATCGGGATTTAATGCAACAGTCACCATGCGCACTTTCCTCCATGGGAGTAATGTCTCAAACAGTCTACGCTTTGATCGTTCCCTGGAAGTCCAGTACTAGTTTCCGATGCACATCTGGAGGCAATCTGTAATCTGTGGACTATCAGAGTGTAGATGAAACTCAGAAATTGCATCGGGATTGAATACAACAGTCACCATGCGCACTTTCCTCCATGGGAGTAACGTCTCAAACAATCTACGCTTTGATCGTTAACTGTTAGAACCGTAATGGTTTCCGATGCACATCTGGAGTCGTTCTGTAATCTGTTTACTAACTGAGTGTTGATGAAACACAGAAATTGCATCGGGATTGAATACAACAGTCACCATGCGCACTTTCCTCCACGGGAGTAATGTCTCAAACACTCTATGCTTTGATCGTTCCCAGGAAGAACAGTAGTAGTTTTCGATGCACACCTGGAGGTAATCTGTAATCTGTGGACTATCAGAGTGTTGATGAAACACAGAAATTGCATCGTTATTGAATACAACAGCCACCATGCGCACTTTCCCCCATGGGAGTAATGTCTCAAACAATCTACGCTTTGATCGTTAACTGTTAGAACAGTAATGGTTTCCGATGCACATCTGGAGTCATTCTGTAATCTGTGGACTATCAGAGTGTCGATGAAACACAGAAATTGCTTCGGGATTGAATACAACAGTCACCATGCGCACATTCCTCTATGTGAGTAATGTCTCAAACAGTCTACCTTTTGATCGTTCCCTGTTAGACCAGTAGAAGTTTCCGATGCACATCTGGAGGCATTGTGTAATCTGTGGACTATCAGAGTGTTGATGAAACACAGAAAGTGCATCGGTAAGGAATACAACAGTCACAATGCGCACTTTCCTCCACGGGAGTAATGTCTCAAACAGTCTATTCTTTGATCGTTCCCTTGAGGACCAGTAGTAGTTTCCGATGCACATCTGGAGGCATTCTGTAATCTGTGGACCTTCAAAGTGTTGATGAAACACAGAAATTACATCGTGATGGAACACAACAATCACCATGCGCACTTTCCTGCATGGGAGTGATGTCTCAAACACTCTATGCTTTGATCGTTCCCAGGAAGACCAGTAGTAGTTTTCGATGCACATCTGGAGGCAATCTGTAATCTGTGGACTATCAGAGTGTTGATGAAACACAGAAATTGCATCGTTATTGAATACAACAGTCACCATGCGCACTTTCCTCCATGTGAGTATTGTCTCAAACAGTCTACGCTTTGATCGTTCCCTGGAAGACCAGTAGTAGTTTCCGATGCACATCTGGAGTCATTCTGTAATCTGTGGACTATCAGAGTGTCGATGAAACACAGAAATTGCTTCGGGATTGAATACAATAGTCACCATGCGCACTTTCCTCCATGTGAGTAATGTCTCAAACAGTCTACGCTTTGATCGTTCCCTGGAAGACCAGTAGCAGTTTCCGTTGCACATCTGAAGGCATTCTGTAATCTGTGGACTAACTGAGTGTTGATGAAACACAGAAATTGCATCGGGATTGAATACAACAGTCACCACGCGCACTTTCCTCCATGGGACTAATGTCTCAAACACTCTATGCTTTGATCGTTCCCAGGCAGACCAGTAGCAGTTTTCGATGCACATCTGGAGGCAATCTGTAATCTGTGGACTATCAGAGTGTTGATGAAACACGGAAATTGCATCGTTATTGAATACAACAGTCACCATGCGCACTTTCCCCCATGGGAGTAATGTGTCAAACATTCTACGCTTTGATCGTTCCTTGTTAGACCAGTAGTAGTTTACGATGCACATCTGATTTCATTCTGTAATCTGTGGACTATCAGAGTGTTGATGAAACACTGAAATTGCTTCGGGATTGAATACAACAGTCGCCATGCGCACTTTCCTCCATGGGAGTAATGTCTCAAACAGTCTACGCTTTGATCGTTAACTGGAAGACCAGTAGTGGTTTCCGATGCACATCTGGAGGCATTCTGTAATCTGTGGACTATCAGAGTATTAATGAAACACAGAAATTCCATCGGGATTGAATACAACAGTCACCATACGCACTTTCCTCCATGGGAGTAAAGTCTCAAAGAGTTTGCGCTTTGATCGTTCCCTGGAAGACCAGTAGTAGTTTCCGATGCACATCTGGAGGCATTCTGTAATCTGATGGACTATCAGAGTGTTGATGAAGCAAAGAAATTGCATCGGGATGGAATACAACAGTCACCATGCGCACTTTCCTCCATGAGAGTATTGTCTGAAACATTCTACCCTTTGATCGTTCCCTTTTAGACCAGTAGTAGTTTCCGATGCACATCTGGAGGCATTCTGTAATCTGTGGACTATCAGAGTGTTGATGAAACACAGAAATTGCTTCGGGATTGAATACAACAGTCACCATGCGCACTTTCCTCCATGGGAGTAATGTCTCAAACAGTCTACGCTTTGATCGTTCCCTGGAAGACCAGTAGTAGTTTCCGATTCACATCTGGAGGCATTCTGTAATCTGTGGACTAACTGAGTGTTGATGAAACACAGAAATTACAATGGGATTTAATAGAACAGTCACCATGCGCACTTTCCTCCATGGGAGTAATGTCTCAAACAGACTACGCTTTGATCGTTCCCTGTTAGACCAGTAGTAGTTACCGTTGAACATCTGGAGGCATTCTGTAATTTGTGGACTAACTGAGTGTTCATTAAACACATAAATTGCATCGGGATTTAATGCAACAGTCACCATGCGCACTTTCCTCCATGGGAGTAATGTCTCAAACAGTCTACGCTTTGATCGTTCCCAGGAAGACCAGTAGTAGTTTCAGATGCACATCTGGAGGCATTCTGTAATCTGTGGACTATTTGAGTGTTGATGAAACACAGAAATTGCAATGGGATTGAATAGAACAGTCACCATGCGCACTTTCCTCCATGGGAGTAATGTCTCAAACAGTCTACGCTTTGATCGTTCCCTGGAAGACCAGTAGTAGTTTCCGATGCACATCTGGAAGCATTCTGTAACCTGTGGACTATCAGAGTATTAATCAAACACAGAAATTATATCGGGATTGAAACAACAGTTACCATACGCACTTTCCTCCATTGGAGTAATGTCTCAAGGAGATTACGCTTTGATCGTTCCCTGGAAGACCAGTAGTAGTTTCCGATGCACATCTGGAGGCATTGTGTAATCTGTGGACTATCAGAGTGTTGATGAAACACAGAAACTGCATCGGGATGGAATACAACAGTCACCATGCGCACTTTCCTCCATGGGAGTAATGTCTCAAACAGTCTACGCTTGATCGTTTCCTGGAAGACCAGTAGTAGTTTCCGATGCACATCTGGAGGCATTCTGTAATCTGTGGACTAACTGAGTGTTGACGAAACACAGAAATTGCATCGGGATTGAATACAAAAGTCACCATGCGCACTTTCCTCCACGGGAGTAATGTCTCAAACAGTCTATGCTTTCATCGTTCCCTCGAAGACCAGTATTAGTTTCCGATGCACATCTGGAGGCATTCTGTAATCTGTGGACTATCAGAGTGTTGATGAAACACAGAAATTGCATCGGGATTGAATAGAACAGTCCCCATTCGCACTTTCCTCCACAGGAGTAATGTCTCAAACAGTCTACGCTTTGATCGTTCCCTGGAAGACCAGTAGTAGTTTCCGATGCACATCTGGAGGCATTCTGTAATCTGTGGACTATCCGAGTGCTAATGAAACACAGAAATTGCATCGGGATTGAATACACCAGTCACCATGACCACTTTCCTCCATGGGAGTAATGTCTCAAACAGTCTACGCTTTGATCGTTCCCTGGAAGGTCAGTAGTAGTTTCCGATGCATATCTGGAGGCATTCTGTAATCTGTTTACTATCAGAGTGTTGTTGAAACACAGAAATTTCATCGGGATTGAATACAACAGTCACTATGCGGACTTTCGTCAATGGGAGTAATGTCTCAAACAGTCTACGCTTTGATCGTTCATTGGGAGACCAGTAGTAGTTTCCGATGCACATCTGGTATCATTCTGTAATCTGTGGACTATCAGAGTGTTGTTGAAACACAGAAATTGCATCGGGATTGAATACAACAGTAACCATGCGCACTTTTCTCCATGGGAGAAATATCTCAAACAGTCTACGCTTTGATCGTTCCCTGGAAGACCAGTAGTAGTTTCCGATGCACATCTTGAGGCATTCTGTAATCTGTAGACCTTCAAAGTGTTGATGAAACACAGAAATTGCATCGGGATTGAATACAACAGTCACCATGCGCACTTTCCTCCACTGGAGTAATATCTTAAACAGTCTACGCTTTGATCGTTCCCTGGAAGACCAGTAGTAGTTTCCGATGCACATCTGGTGGCATTCTGTAATCTGTGGACTATCAGAGTGTTGATGAAACACAGAAATTGCATCGGGATTGAATACAACAGTCACCATTCGCACTTTCCTCCATGGGAGTAATGTCTCAAACAGTCTACGCTTTGATCGTTCCCTGGAAGACCAGTAGTAGTTTCCGATGCACATCTGGAGGCATTCTGTAATCTGTGGACGTTCAAAGTGTTGATGAAACACAGAAATTGCATCGTGATTGAATACAACAGTCACCATGCGCACTTTCTTTCACGGGAGTAGTGTCTCAAACAGTCTATGCTTTGATCGTTTCCTCGAAGACCAGTAGTAGTTTCCGATGCACATCTTGAGGCATTCTGTAATCTGTGGACCTTCAAAGTGTTGATGAAACACAAAAATTGCATCGTGATTGAATACAACAGTCACCATGCGCACTTTCCTCCATGGGAGTAATGTCTCAAACAGTCTATGCCTTGATCGATCCCTGGAAGAAAAGTAGTAGTTTCCCATGCACATCTGGAGGCATTCTGTACTGTGTGGACTATCAGAGTGTTGATGAAAGACAGAAACTGTATCGGGATTGAATATAACTGCCACCATGCGCACTTTCCTCCATGGGAGTAATGTCTCAAACAGTCTACGCCATGATCGTTCCCTGGAAGAAAAGTAGTAGTTTCCCATGCACATCTGGAGGCATTCTGTAATCTGTGGACTATCAGAGTGTTGATGAAACACAGAAATTGCATCGGGATTGAATACAACCGTCACCATGCGCACTTTCCTCCATGAGAGTAATGTCTCAAACAGTTTACGCTTTGATCGTTCCCTGGAAGACCAGTAGTAGTATCCGATGGACATCTGGAGGCATTCTGTAATCTGAGGACTATGAGAGTGTTGATGAACACAGAAATTGCATCAGGATTGAATACAACAGTTTCATGGGCACTTTCCCCCATGGGAGTATTGTCTCAAACAGTCTACGCTTTGATCGCTCCCTGGAAGACCAGTAGTATTTTCCGGTGCACATCTGGAGGCATTCTGTAATCTGTGGACTGTCAGAATGTTGATGAAACACAGAAATTGCATCGGGATTGAATACAACAGTCACTGTCCGCACTTTCCTGCATGGGAGTAATGTCTCAAACAGTCAACGCTTTGATCGTTCCCTGGAAGACCAGTAGCAGTTTCCGATGCACATCTGTAGGCATTCTGTTATCTGTTTACCATCGGAGTGGTGTTGAAACACAGAAATTGCCTCGCGATTGAATACAACAGTCACCATTCGGACTTTCCTAAATGGGAGTAGTGTCTCAAACAGTCTACGCTTTGATCGTTCACTGGAAGACCAGTAGTGGTTTCCGATGCACATCTGGAGGCATTCTGTAATCTGTGGACTATCAGAGTGTTGTTGAAACACAGAAATTGCATCGGGATTGAATACAAAAGTCACCACGCGCTCTTTCCTCAATGGGAGTTATGTCTCAAACAGTCTACGGTTTGATCGTTCCCTGGAAGACCAGTAGAAGATTCCGATGCACATCTCGAGGCAATCTGTAATCCGTGGACCTTCAAAGTGTTGATGAAACACAGAATTTGCATCGGGATTTAATACATCAGTAACCATGTGCAATTTTCTCCATGGGAGTAGTGCCTCAAACAATCTTCGCTTTAATCGTTCCCTAGAAGACCAGTAGTTGTTTCCGATGCACATCTGGTGGCATTCTGTAAGCTGTGGACTATCAGAGTGTTGTTGAAACACAGAAATTGCATCGGGATTGAATACAACAGTAACCATGCGCACTTTCCTCCATGGGAGTAATATCTCAAACAGTCTACGGCTTCATCGTTCCCTGGAAGACCAGTAGAAGATTCCAATGCACATCTGGAGGCATTCTGTAATCTGTGGAGCTTCAAATTGTTGATGAAACACAGAAATTGCATCGCGGTTTAATAAAACAGTCACCAAGCGCACTTCCCTCCATGGGAGTAATAGCTCAAACAGTCTATGCTTTGATCGTTCCCAGGAAGACCAGTAGTAGTTTCCGATGCACATCTGGAGTCATTCTGTAATCTGTGGACTAACTGAGTGTTGATGAAACACAGAAATTGCATCGGGATTGAATACAACAGTCACCATGCGCACTTTCCTCCATGGGAGTAATGTCTCAAACAGTCTACTCTTTTATCGTTCCCTGGAAGACCAGTAGTAGTTTCCGATGCACATCTGGAGGCATTCTGTAATCTGTGGACCTTCAAAGTGTTGATGAAACACAGAAATTGCATCGTGAGTGAATACAAGTCACCATGCGCACCTCCCTCCATGGGAGTAATGTCTCAAACAGTCTATTGTTTGATCGTTCCCAGGAAGACCAGTAGCAGTTTCCGATGCACATCTAGAGGCAATCTGTAATCTATGGACTATCAGAGTGTTGATGAAACTCAGAAATTGCATCGGGATTGAATACAACAGTCACCATGCACACTTTCCTCCGTGGGAGTAATGTCACAACAGTCTACTCTTTGATCGTTCCCAGGAAGACCAGTAGTAGTTTCAGATGCACATCTGGAGGCATTCTGTAATCTGTGGACTATCTGAGTGTTGATGAAACACAGAAATTGCATCGGGATTGAAAACAACAGTCACCATGCACACTTTCCCACATGGGAATATTGTCTGAAACGTTCTACCCTTTGATCGTTCCCTGTTAGACCAGTAGTAGGTTCCGATGCACATCTGGAGGCATTCTGTAAACTGTGGACTATCAGAGTGTTGATGAAACACAGAAATTGCATCGGGATTGAATACAACAGTCACCATGCGCACTTCCCTCCATGGGAGTAATGTCTCAAACAGTCTACGATTTGATCGTTCCCTGGAAGACCATTAGTAGTCTCCGATGCACATCTTTAGTCATTCTGTTATCTGTGGACTATCAGAGTGTTGATAAAACACGGAAATTGAATCGGGAATGAATACAACAGTCACCATGCGCACTTTCCTCCATGGGAGTAATGTCTCATAGAGTTTACGATTTGATCGTTCCCTGGAAGACCAGTAGAAGTTTCCGATGCACATCTGGAGGCATTGTGTAATCTGTGGACTATCAGAGTGTTGATGTAACACAGAAACTGCATCGGGATGGAATACAACAGTCACCATGCGCACTTTCCTCCGTGGGAGTAATGTCTCATACAGTTTACGCTTTGATCGTTTCCTGGAAGACCAGTAGTAGTTTCCGATGCACATCTGGAGGCATTCTGTAATCTGTGGACTAAATGAGTGTTGACGAAACACAGAAATTGCCTCGGGATTGAATACAAAAGTCACTATGCCCACTTTCCTCCACGGGAGTAATGTCTTAAACAGTCTATGCTTTGATCGTTCCCTCGAAGACCAGTATTAGTTTCCGATGCACATCTGGAGGCATTCTGTAATCTGTGGACTATCAGAGTGTTGATGAAACACAGAAATTGCGTCGGGATTGAATACAACAGTAACCATGCGCACTTTCCTCCATGGGAGTAATATCTCAAACAGTCTACGGCTTGATCGTTCCCTGGAAGACCAGTAGAGGATTCCAATGCACATCTGGAGGCATTCTGTAATCTGTGGAGCTTCAAAGTGTTGATGAAACACAGAAATTGCATCGCGGTTTAATACAACAGTCACCAAGCGCACTTCCCTCCATGGGAGTAATACCTCAAACAGTCAATGCTTTGATCGTTCCCAGGAAGACCAGTAGTAGTTTCCGATGCACATCTGGAGTCATTCTGTAATCTGTGGACTAACTGAGTGTTGATGAAACACAGAAATTGCATCAGGATTGAATACAACAGTCACCATGCGCACTTTCCTCCATGGGAGTAATGTCTCAAACAGTCTACTCTTTTATCGTTTCCTGGAAGACCAGTAGAAGATTCCAATGCACATCTGGAGGCATTCTGTAATCTGTGGAGCTTCATAGTGTTGATGAAACACAGAAATTGCATCGCGATTTAATACAACAGTCACCAAGCGCACTTCCCTCCATGGGAGTAATACCTCAAACAGTCTATGCTTTGATCGTTCCCTGGAAGACCAGTAGTAGTTTCCGATGCACATCTGGAGTCATTCTGTAATCTGTGGACTAACTGAGTGTTGGACAAACACAGAAATTGCATCGGGATTGAATACAACAGTCACCATGCGCACTTTCCTCCATGGGAGTAATACCTCAAACAGTCTATGTTTGATCGTTCCCAGGAAGACCTGTAGTAGTTTCCGATGCACATCTGGAGGCATTCTGTAATCTGTGGACCTTCAAAGTGTTGATGAAACACAGAAATTGCATCGTGATTGAATACAAGTCACCATGCGCACATCCCTCCATTGGAGTAATGTCTCAAACAGTCTATTGTTTGATCGTTCCCAGGAAGACCAGTAGCAGTTTCCGATGCACATCTGGAGGCAATCTGTAATCTGTGGACTAGCAGAGTGTTGATGAAACTCAGTAATTGCATCGGGATTGAATACCACAGTCACCATGCGCACTTTCCTCCGTGAGAGTAATGTCACAAACAGTCTACTCTTTGATCTTTCCCAGGAAGACCAGTAGTAGTTTCAGATGCACATCTGTAGGCATTCTGTACTCTGTGGACTATCTGAGTGTTGATGAAACACAGAAATTGCATCGGGATTGGAAACAACAGTCACCATGCGCACTTTCCCCCATGGGAGTATTGTCTGAAACGTTCTACTCTTTGATCGTTTCCTGTTAGACCAGTAGTAGGTTCCGATGCGCATCTGGAGGCATCCTGTAAACTGTGGACTATCAGAGTGTTGATGAAACACAGAAATTGCTTCGGGATTGAATACAACAGTCACCATGCGCACTTCCCTCCATGGGAGTAATGTCTCAAACAGTCTACGCTTTGATCGTTCCCTGGAAGACCAGTAGTAGTTTCCGATGCACATCTTTAGTCATTCTGTTATCTGTGGACTATCAGAGTGTTGATAAAACACGGAAATTGAATCGGGATTGAATACAACAGTCACTATGCGCACTTTCCTCAATGGGAGAAATGTCTCAAAGAGTTTACGCTTTGATCGTTCCCTGGAAGAACAGTAGAAGTTTCCGATGGACAGCTGGAGGCATTGTGTAATCTGTGGACTATCAGAGTGTTGATGAAACACAGAAATTGCTTCGGGATTGAATACAACAGTTACCATGTGCACTCTCCTCCACTGGAGTAATATCTTAAACAGTCTACGCTTTGATCGTTCCCTGGAAGACCAGTAGTAGTTTCCGATGCACATCTGGTGGCTTTCTGTAATCTGTGGACTATCAGAGTGTTGATGAAACACAGAAATTGCATCGGGATTGAGAACAACAGTCACCATTCGCACTTTCCTCCATGGGAGTAATGTCTCAAACAGTCTACGCTTTGATCGTTCCCTGGAAGAGCAGTAGTAGTTTCCGATGCACATCTGGAGGCATTCTGTAATCTGTGGACTAACTGAGTGTTGATGAAACACAGAAATTGCATCGGGATGGAATACAACAGTCACCATGCGCACTTTCTTCCACGGGAGTAATGTCTCAAACAGTCTATGCTTTGATCGTTTCCTCGAAGACCAGTAGAAGTTTCCGATTCACATCTTAAAGCATTCTGTAATCTGTGGACCTTCAAAGTGTTGATGAAACACAAAAATTGCATCGTGATTGAATACAACAGTCACCATGCGCACTTTCCTCCATGGGTGTAATGTCTCAAACAGTCTACGCCTTGATCGATCCCTGGAAGAAAAGTAGTAGTTTCCCATGCACATCTGGAGGCATTCTGTACTGTGTGGACTATCAGAGTGTTGATGAAAGACAGAAACTGTATCGGGATTGAATATAACTGCCACCATGCGCACTTTCCTCCATGGGAGTAATGTCTCAAACAGTCTACGCCATGATCGTTCCCTGGAAGAAAAGTAGTAGTTTCCGATGCACATCTGGAGGCATTCTGTAATCTGTGGAGCTTCAAAGTGTTGATGAAACACAGAAATTGCATCGCGATTTAATACAACAGTCACCAAGCGCACTTCCCTCCATGGGAGTAATACCTCAAACAGTCTATGCTTTGATCGTTCCCTGGGAGACCAGTAGTAGTTTCCGATGCACATCTGGAGTCATTCTGTAATCTGTGGATTAACTGAGTGTTGATGAAACACAGAAATTGCATCGGGATTGAATACAACAGTCACCATGCGCACTTTCCTCCATGAGAGTAATGTCTCAAACAGATTACGCTTTGATCGTTCCCTGGAAGACCAGTAGTAGTATCCGATGGACATCTGGAGGCATTCTGTAATCTGAGGACTATGAGAGTGTTGATGAACACAGAAATTGCATCGGGATTGAATACAACAGTTACCATGGGCACTTTCCCCCATGGGAGTATTGTCTCAAACAGTCTACACTTTGATCGCTCCCTGGAAGACCAGTAGTATTCTCCGGTGCACATCTGGAGGCATTCTGTAATCTGTGGACTATCAGAATGTTGATGAAACACTGAAATTGCATCGGGATTGAATACAACAGTCACTGTCCGCACTTTCCTGCATGGGAGTAATGTCTCAAACAGTCAACGCTTTGATCGTTCCCTGGAAGACCAGTAGTAGTTTCCGATGCACATCTGTAGGCATTCTGTTATCTGTTTACCATCGGAGTGGTGTTGAAACACAGAAATTACCTCGCGATTGAATACAACAGTCACCATTCGGACTTTCCTCCATGGGAGTAGTGTCTCAAACAGTCTACGCTTTGATCGTTCACTGGAAGACCAGTAGTGGTTTCCGATGCACATCTGGAGGCATTCTGTAATCTGTGGACTATCAGCGTGTTGTTGAAACACTGAAATTGCATCGGGATTGTATACAACAGTCACCATGCGCACTTTCCTGCATGGGAGTAATGTCTCAAATGTCTACGCTTTGATCGTTCCCTGGAAGACCAGTAGTAGATTCCGATGCACATCTGGAGTCATTCTGTAATCTGTGGACCTTCAAAATGTTGATGAAAGGCAGAAATTGCATCGGGATTGAATACAACAGTCACCATGCGCACTTTCCTCTTTGGGAGTAATGTCTCAAAGAGGGTTCCCTTTGTTCGGTCCCTGGAAGACCAGTAGTGCTTTCCGATGCACATCTGGAGGCGTTCTGTAATCTGTGGACTATCAGAGTGTTGTTGAAACACAGAAATTGCATCGGGATTGAATACAAAAGTCACCATGCGCTCTTTCCTCAATGGGAGTTATGTCTCAAACAGTCTACGGTTTGATCGTTCCCTGGAAGACCAGTAGAAGATTCCCTTGCACATCTCGAGGCATTCTGTAATCCGTGGACCTTCAAAGTGTTGATGAAACACAGAATTTGCATCGGGATTTAATACATCAGTAACCATGCGCAATTTTCGCCATGGGAGTAGTGCCTCAAACAATCTTCGCTTTAATCGCTCCCTAGAAGACCAGTAGTTGTTTCCGATGCACATCTGGTGGCATTCTGTAAGCTGTGGACTACCAGAGTGTTGTTGAAACACAGAAATTGCATCGGGTTTGAATACAACAGTAACCATACGCACTTTCCTCCATGGGAGTAATATCTCAAACAGTCTACGGCTTCATCGTTCCCTGGAAGACCAGTAGAAGATTCCAATGCACATCTGGAGGCATTCTGTAATCTGTGGAGCTTCAAAGTGTTGATGAAACACAGAAATTGCATCGCGATTTAATACAACAGTCACCAAGCGCACTTCCCTCCATGGGAGTAATACCTCAAACAGTCTATGCTTTGGTCGTTCCCTGGAAGACCAGTAGTAGTTTCCGATGCACATCTGGAGTCATTCTGTAATCTGTGGACTAACTGAGTGTTGATGAAACACAGAAATTGCATCGGGATTGAATACAACAGTCACCATGCGCACTTTCCTCCAAGGGAGTAATACCTCAAACAGTCTATACTTTGATCGTTCCCAGGAAGACCAGTAGTAGTTTCCGATGCACATCTGGAGGCATTCTGTAATCTGTGGACCTTCAAAGTGTTGATGAAACACAGAAATTGCATCGTGAGTGAATACAAGTCACCATGCGCACCTCCCTCCATGGGAGTAATGTCTCTAACAGTCTACGCTTTGATCGTTTCCTGGAAGACCAGTAGTAGTTTCAGATGCACATCTGGAATCATTCTGTAATCTGTGGACCATCTGAGTGTTGATGAAACACAGAAATTGCATCGGGATTTAAAACAACAGTCACCATGCACTCTTTCCCACATGGGAATATTGTCTGAAACGTTCTACCCTTTTATCGTTCCCTGTTAGATAGTAGTAGGTTCCGATGCACATCTGGAGGCATTCTGTAAACTGTGGACTATCAGAGTGTTGATGAAACACAGAAATTGCTTCGGGATTGAATACAACAGTCACCATGTGCACTTCCCTCCATGGGAGTAATGTCTCAAACAGTCTACGATTTGATCGTTCCCTGGAAGACCAGTAGTAGTTTCCGATGCACATCTTTAGTCATTCTGTTATCTGTGGACTATCAGAGTGTTGATAAAACACGGAAATTGAATCGGGATTGAATACAACAGTCACCATGCGCACTTTCCTCCATGGGAGTAATGTCTCAAAGAGTTTACGCTTTGATCGTGCCCTGGAAGACCAGTAGAAGTTTCTGGTGCACATCTGGAGGCATTGTGTAATCTGTGGACTATCAGAGTGTTGATGAAACACAGAAACTGCATCGGGATGGAATACAACAGTCACCATGCGCACTTTCATCCATGGGAGTAATACCTCAAACAGTCTATGCTTTGATCGTTCCCTGGAAGACCAGTAGTAGTTTCCGATGCACATCTGGAGTCATTCTGTAATCTGTGGACTAACTGAGTGTTGATGAAACACAGAAATTGCATCGGGATTGAATACAACAGTCACCATGCGCACTTTCCTCCAAGGGAGTAATACCTCAAACAGTCTATACTTTGATCGTTCCCAGGAAGACCAGTAGTAGTTTCCGATGCACATCTGGAGGCATTCTGTAATCTGTGGACCTTCAAAGTGTTGATGAAACACAGAAATTGCATCGTGAGTGAATACAAGTCACCATGCGCACCTCCCTCCATGGGAGTAATGTCTCTAACAGTCTACGCTTTGATCGTTTCCTGGAAGACCAGTAGTAGTTTCAGATGCACATCTGGAATCATTCTGTAATCTGTGGACCATCTGAGTGTTGATGAAACACAGAAATTGCATCGGGATTTAAAACAACAGTCACCATGCACTCTTTCCCACATGGGAATATTGTCTGAAACGTTCTACCCTTTTATCGTTCCCTGTTAGACCAGTAGTAGGTTCCGATGCACATCTGGAGGCATTCTGTAAACTGTGGACTATCAGAGTGTTGATGAAACACAGAAATTGCTTCGGGATTGAATACAACAGTCACCATGCGCACTTCCCTCCATGGGAGTAATGTCTCAAACAGTCTACGATTTGATCGTTCCCTGGAAGACCAGTAGTAGTTTCCGATGCACATCTTTAGTCATTCTGTTATCTGTGGACTATCAGAGTGTTGATAAAACACGGAAATTGAATCGGGATTGAATACAACAGTCACCATGCGCACTTTCCTCCATGGGAGTAATGTCTCAAAGAGTTTACGCTTTGATCGTGCCCTGGAAGACCAGTAGAAGTTTCCGGTGCACATCTGGAGGCATTGTGTAATCTGTGGACTATCAGAGTGTTGATGAAACACAGAAACTGCATCGGGATGGAATACAACAGTCACCATGCGCACTTTCATCCATGGGAGTAATGTCTCTAACAGTCTACGCTTTGATCGTTTCCTGGAAGACCAGTAGTAGTTTCCGATGCACATCTGGAGGCATTCTGTAATCTGTGGACTAACTGAGTGTTGACGAAACACAGAAATTGCATCGGGATTGAATACAAAAGTCACCATGCGCACTTTCCTCCACGGGAGTAATGTCTTAAACAGTCTATGCTTTGATCGTTCCCTCGAAGACCAGTATTAGTTTCCGATGCACATCTGGAGGCATTCTGTAATCTGTGGACTATCAGAGTGTTGATGAAACACAGAAATTGCTTCGGGATTGAATACAACAGTCACCATGCGCACTTCCCTCCATGGGAGTAATGTCTCAAACAGTCTACGGCTTGATCGTTCCCTGGAAGACCAGTAGAAGATTCCAATGCACATCTGGAGGCATTCTGTAATCTGTGGAGCTTCAAAGTGTTGATGAAACACAGAAATTGCATTGTGATTGAATACAAGTCACCATGCGCACATCTCTCCATTGGAGTAATGTCTCAAACAGTCTATTGTTTGATCGTTCCCAGGAAGACCAGTAGCAGTTTCCGATGCACATCTGGAGGCAATCTGTAATCTGTGGACTATCAGAGTGTTGATGAAACTCCGAAATTGCATCGGGATTGAATACAACAGTCACCATGCGCACTTTCCTCCGTGGGAGTAATGTCACACACAGTCTACTCTTTGATCGTTCCCAGGAAGACCAGTAGTAGTTTCAGATGCACATCTGGAGGCACTCTGTAATCTGTGGACTATCTGAGTGTTGATGAAACACAGAAATTGCATCGGGATTGAAAACAACAGTCACCATGCGCACTTTCCCCCATGGGAGTATTGTCTGAATCGTTCTACCCTTTGATCGTTTCCTGTTAGACCAGTAGTAGGTTCCGATGTGCATCTGGAGGCATCCTGTAAACTGTGGACTATCAGAGTGTTGATGAAACACAGAAATTGCTTCGGGATTGAATACAACAGTCACCATGCGCACTTCCCTCCATGGGAGTAATGTCTCAAACAGTCTACGCTTTGATCGTTCCCTGGAAGACCAGTAGTAGTTTCCGATGCACATCTTTAGTCATTCTGTTATCTGTGGACTATCAGAGTGTTGATAAAACACGGAAATTGAATCGGGATTGAATACAACAGTCACCATGTGCACTTTCCTCAATGGGAGTAATGTCTCAAAGAGTTTACGCTTTGATCGTTCCCTGGAAGACCAGTAGAAGTTTCCGATGGACAGCTGGAGGCATTGTGTAATCTGTGGACTATCAGAGTGTTGATGAAACACAGAAATTGCATCGCGATTGAATATAAAAGTCACCATGCGCACTTTCCTCCATGGGAGTAATGTCTCAAACAGTGTATTCTTTGATCGTCCCCTCGAAATCTAGTATTAGTTTCCGATGCACATCTGGAGGCATTCTGTAATCTGTGGACTATCAGAGTGTTGATGAAACACAGAAATTGCATCGGGATTGAATACAACAGTCACCATTCGCACTTTCCTCCACAGGAGTAATGTCTCAAACAGTCTACGCTTTGATCGTTCCCTGGAAGACCAGTAGTAGTTTCCGATGCACATCTGGAGGCATTCTGTAATCTGTGGACTATCCGAGTGCTATTGAAACACAGAAATTGCATCGGGATTGAATACAACAGTCACCATTCGCACTTTCCTCCTTGGGAGTAATGTCTCAAAGAGGGTACCCTTTGTTCGGTCTCTGGAAGCCCAGTAGTGCTTTCCGATGCACATCTGGAGGCGTTCTCTAATCTGTGGACTATCAGAGTGTTGTTGAAACACAGAAATTGCATCGGGATTGAAAACAACAGTCACCATGCGCACTTTCCTCAATGGGAGTAATGTCTCAAACAGTCTACGGTTTGATCGTTCCCTGGAAGACCAGTAGAAGATTCCGATGCACATCTCGAGGCATTCTGTAATCCGTGGACATTCAAAGTGTTGATGAAACACAGAATTTGCATCGGGATTTAGTACATCAGTAACCATGCGCAATTTTCTCCATGGGAGTAGTGCCTCAAACAATCTTCGCTTTAATCGTTCCCTAGAAGACCAGTAGTAGTTTCCGGTGCACATCCTTAGTCATTCTGTTATCTGTGGACTATCAGAGTGTTGATAAAACACGGAAATTGAATTGGGATTGAATACAACAGTCACCATGCGCACTTTCCTCAAGGGGAGTAATGTCTCAAAGAGTTTACGCTTTGATCGTTCCCTGGAAGACCAGTAGAAGTTTCCGATGCTCATCTGGAGGCATTGTGTAATCTGTGGACTATCTGAGTGTTGATGAAACACAGAAATTGCATCGGGATTTAAAACAACAGTCACCATGCACACTTTCCCATATGGGAATATTGTCTGAAACGTTCTACCCTTTGATCGTTCCCTGTTAGACCAGTAGTAGGTTCCGATGCACATCTGGTGGCATTCTGTAATCTGTGGACTAACTGAGTGTTGACGAAACACAGAAATTGCATCGGGATTGCATACAAAAGTCACCATGCGCACTTTCCTCCATGGGAGTAATGTCTCAAACAGTCTATGGTTTGATCGTTCCTGGAAGACCAGTAGAAGATTCCGATGCACATCTCGAGGCATTCGGTAATCTGTGGAGCTTCAAAGTGTTGATGAAACACAGAAATTGCATCGCGATTTAATACAACAGTCACCAAGCGCACTTCCCTCCATGGGAGTAATACCTCAAACAGTCTATGCTTTGATCGTTCCCAGGAAGACCAGTAGTAGTTTCCGATGCACATCTGGAGGCATTCTGTAATCTGTGGACCTTCAAAGTGTTGATGAAACACAGAAATTGCATCGCGATTGAATACAAGTCACCATGCGCATTTCCCTACATGGGAGTAATGTCTCAAACAGTCTATTGTTTGATCGTTCCCAGGAAGACCAGTAGCAGTTTCCGATGCACGTCTGGAGGCAATCTGTAATCTTTGGACTATCAGAGTGTTGATGAAACTCAGAAATTGCATCGGGATTGAATACAACAGTCACCATGCCACTTTCCACCGTGGGAGTAGTGTCACAAACAGTCTACTCTTTGATCGTTCCCAGGAAGACCAGTAGTAGTTTCATATGCACATCTGGAGGCATTCTGTAACCTGTGGACTATCTGAGTGTTGATGCAACACAGAAATTGCATCGGGATTGAAAACAACAGTCACCATGCACACTTTCCCCAATGGGTGTATTGTCTGAAACGTTCTACCCTTTGATCGTTCCCTGTTAGACCAGTAGTAGGTTCCGATGCACACCTGGAGGCATTCTGTAAACTGTGGACTATCAGAGTGTTGATGAAACACAGAAATTGCTTCGGGATTGAATACAACAGTCACCATGCGCACTTCCCTCCATGGGAGTAATGTCTCAAATAGTCTACGCTTTGATCGATCCCTGGAAGACCAGTAGTAGTTTCCGATGCACATCTTTAGTCATTCTGATATCTGTGGACTATCAGAGTGTTGATAAAACACGGAAATTGAATCGGGATTGAATACAACAGTCACCATGCGCACTTTCCTCCATGGGAGTAATGTCTCAAAGAGTTTACGCTTTGATCGTTCCCTGGAAGACCAGTAGAAGTTTCCGATGCACATCTGGAGGCATTGTGTAACCTGTGGACTATAAGAGTGTTGATGAAACACAGAAACTGCATCGGGATGGAATACAACAGTCACCATGCACTCTTTCCTCCATGGGAGTAATGTCTCAAACAGTCTACGCTTTGATCGTTTCCTGGAAGACCATTAGTAGTGTCCGATGCACATCTGGAGGCATTCTGTAATCTGTGGACTAACTGAGTGTTGACGAAACACAGAAATTGCATCGGGATTGAATACAAAAGTCACCATGCGCACTTTCCTCCACGGGAGTAATGTCTCTAACAATCTATGCTTTGATCGTTCCCTCGAAGACCAGTATTAGTTTCCGATGCACATCTGGAGGCATTCTGTAATCTGTGGACTATCAGAGTGTTGATGAAACACAGAAATTGCATCGGGATTGAATACAACAGTCACAATTCGCACTTTCCTCCACAGGAGTAATGTCCCAAACAGTCTACACTTTGATCGTTCCCTGGAAGACCAGTAGTAGTTTCCAATGCACATCTGGAGGCATTCTGTAAGCTGTGGACTATCAGAGTGTTGTTGAAACACAGAAATTGCATCGGGATTGAATACAACAGTAACCATGCGCACTTTCCTCCATGGGAGTAATATCTCAAACAGTCTACGGCTTGATCGTTCCCTGGAAGACCAGTAGAAGATTCCAATGCACATCTGGAGGCATTCTGTATTCTGTGGAGCTTCAAAGTGTTGATGAAACACAGAAATTGCACCGCGATTTAATACAACAGTCACCAAGCGCACTTCCCTCCATGGGAGTAATACTTCTAACAGTCTATGCTTTGATCGTTCCCTGGAAGACCAGTAGTAGTTTCCGATGCACATCTGGAGCCATTATGTAATCTGTGGACTAACTGAGTGTTGATGAAACAGAGAAATTGGATCGGGATTGAATACAACAGTCACCATGCGCACTTCCCTCCATGGGAGTAATGTCTCAAACAGTCTACGCTTTGATCGTTCCCTGGAAGACCGATAGTAGTTTCCGATGCACATCTTTAGCCATTCTGTTATCTGTATACTATCAGAGTGTTGATAAAACACGGAAATTGAATCGGGATTGAATACAACAGTCACCATGCGCACTTTCCTCCATGGGAGTAATGTCTCAAAGAGTTTACGCTTTGATCGTTCCCTGGAAGACCAGTAGAAGTTTCCGATGCACATCTGGAGGCATTGTGTAATCTGTGGACTATCAGAGTGTTGATGAAACACAGAAACTGCATCGGGATGGAATACAACAGTCACCATGCGCACTTTCCTCCATGGGAGTAATGTCTCAAACAGTCTACGCTTTGATCGTTCCCTGGAAGGTCAGTAGTAGTTTCCGATGCATATCTGGAGGCATTCTGTAATCTGTTTACTATCAGAGTGTTGTTGAAACACAGAAATTGCATCGGGATTGAATACAACAGTCACCATTCGCACATTCCTCCATGGGAGTAATGTCTCAAACAGTCTACGCTTTGATCGTTCACTGGAAGACCAGTAGTAGTTTCCGATGCACATCTGGAGGCATTCTGTAACCTGTTAACTATCAGAGTGTTGATGAAACACCGAAATTGCATCGGGATTGAATACAACAGTCACCATGCGCACTTTCCTTCGTGGGAGTAATGTCACAAACAGTCTACTCTTTGATCGTTCCCAGGAAGACCAGTAGTAGTTTCAGATGCACATCTGGAGGCATTATGTAATCTGTGCACTATCTGAGTGTTGATGAAACACAGAAATTGCATCGGGATTGAAAACAACAGTCACCATGCGCACTTTCCCCCATGGGAGTATTGTCTGAAACGTTCTACCCTTTGATCGTTTCCTGTTAGACCAGTAGTAGATTCCGATGTGCATCTGGAGGCATCCTGTAAACTGTGGACTATCAGAGTGTTAATGAAACACAGAAATTGCTTCGGGATTGAATACAACAGTCACCATGAGCACTTCCCTCCATGGGAGTAATGTCTCAAACAGTCTACGCTTTGATCGTTCCCTGGAAGACCAGTAGTAGTTTCCGATGCACATCTTTAGTCATTCTGTTATCTGTGGACTATCAGAGTGTTGATAAAACACGGAAATTGAATCGGGATTGAATACAACAGTCACCATGCGCACTTTCCTCAATGGGAGTAATGTCTCAAAGAGTTTACGCTTTGATCGTTCCCAGGAAGACCAGTAGTAGTTTCCGATGCACATCTGGAGGCATTCTGTAATCTGTGGACCTTCAAAGTGTTGATGAAACACAGAAATTGCATCGCGATTGAATACAAGTCACCATGCGCATTTCCCTACATGGGAGTAATGTCTCAATCAGTCTATTGTTTGATCGTTCCCAGGAAGACCAGTAGCAGTTTCCGATGCACGTCTGGAGGCAATCTGTAATCTGTGGACTATCAGAGTGTTGATGAAACTCAGAAATTGCATCGGGATTGAATACAACAGTCACCATGCCACTTTCCTCCGTGGGAGTAGTGTCACAAACAGTCTACTCTTTGATCGTTCCCAGGAAGACCAGTAGTAGTTTCATATGCACATCTGGAGGCATTCTGTAACCTGTGGACTATCTGAGTGTTGATGCAACACAGAAATTGCATCGGGATCGAAAACAACAGTCACCATGCACACTTTCCCCCATGGGTGTATTGTCTGAAACGTTCTACCCTTTGATCGTTCCCTGTTAGACCAGTAGTAGGTTCCGATGCACATCTGGAGGCATTCTGTAAACTGTGGACTATCAGAGTGTTGATGAAACACAGAAAATGCTTCGGGATTGAATACAACAGTCACCATGCGCACTTCCCTCCATGGGAGTAATGTCTCAAATAGTCTACGCTTTGATCGATCACTGGAAGACCAGTAGTAGTTTCCGATGCACATCTTTAGTCATTCTGATATCTGTGGACTATCAGAGTGTTGATAAAACACGGAAATTGAATCGGGATTGAATACAACAGTCACCATGCGCACTTTCCTCCATGGGAGTAATGTCTCAAAGAGTTTACGCTTTGATCGTTCCCTGGAAGACCAGTAGAAGTTTCCGATGCACATCTGGAGGCATTGTGTAACCTGTGGACTATCAGAGTGTTGATGAAACACAGAAACTGCATCGGGATGGAATACAACAGTCACCATGCGCTCTTTCCTCCATGGGAGTAATGTCTCAAACAGTCTACGCTTTGATCGTTTCCTGGAAGACCATTAGTAGTTTCCGATGCACATCTGGAGGCATTCTGTAATCTGTGGACTAACTGAGTGTTGACGAAACACAGAAATTGCATCGGGATTGAATACAAAAGTCACCATGCGCACTTTCCTCCACGGGAGTAATGTCTCTAACAATCTATGCTTTGATCGTTCCCTCGAAGACCAGTATTAGTTTCCGATGCACATCTGGAGGCATTCTGTAATCTGTGGACTATCAGAGTGTTGATGAAACACAGAAATCGCATCGGGATTGAATACAACAGTCACAATTCGCACTTTCCTCCACAGGAGTAATGTCCCAAACAGTCTACACTTTGATCGTTCCCTGGAAGACCAGTAGTAGTTTCCAATGCACATCTGGAGGCATTCTGTAAGCTGTGGACTATCAGAGTGTTGTTGAAACACAGAAATTGCATCGGGATTGAATACAACAGTAACCATGCGCACTTTCCTCCATGGGAGTAATATCTCAAACAGTCTACGGCTTGATCGTTCCCTGGAAGACCAGTAGAAGATTCCAATGCACATCTGGAGGCATTCTGTAATCTGTGGAGCTTCAAAGTGTTGATGAAACAGAGAAATTGGATCGGGATTGAATACAACAGTCACTATGCGCACTTCCCTCCATGGGAGTAATGTCTCAAACAGTCTACGCTTTGATCATTCCCTGGAAGACCGATAGTAGTTTCCGATGCACATCTTTAGCCATTCTGTTATCTGTGGACTATCAGAGTGTTGATAAAACACGGAAATTGAAATGGGATTGAATACAACAGCCACCATGCGCACTTTCCTCCATGGGAGTAATGTCTCAAAGAGTTTACGCTTTGATCGTTCCCTGGAAGACCAGTAGAAGTTTCCGATGCACATCTGGAGGCATTGTGTAATCTGTGGACTATCAGAGTGTTGATGAAACACAGAAACTGCATCGGGATGGAATACAACAGTCACCATGCGCACTTTCCTCCATGGGAGTAATGTCTCAAACAGTCTACGCTTTGATCGTTCCCTGGAAGGTCAGTAGTAGTTTCCGATGCATATCTGGAGGCATTCTGTAATCTGTTTACTATCAGAGTGTTGTTGAAACACAGAAATTGCATCGGGATTGAATACAACAGTCACCATTCGCACATTGCTCCATGGGAGTAATGTCTCAAACAGTCTACGCTTTGATCGTTCACTGGAAGACCAGTAGTAGTTTCCGATGCACATCTAAAGGCATTCTGTAACCTGTTAACTATCAGAGTGTTGATGAAACACCGAAATTGCATCGGGATTGAATTCAACAGTCACCATGCGCACTTTCCTCCATGGGAGTAATGTCTCAAACAGTCTACGCTTTGACCGTTCCCTGGAAGACCAGTAGTAGCGTCCGATGCACATCTGGAGGCATTCTGTAGTCTGTGGACTAGCAGAGTGTTCTTGAAACACAGAAATTGCATCGCGATTTAATACAACAGTCACCACGCGCAATTTCCTCCATGGGAGTAATGACTCAAACAGTCTATTGTTTGATCGTTCCCAGGAAGACCAGTAGCAGTTTCCGATGCACATCTGGAGGCAATCTGTAATCTGTGGACTATCAGAGTGTTGATGAAACTCAGAAATTGCATCGGGATTGAATACAACAGTCACCATGCGCACTTTCCCCCATGGGAGTATTGTCTGAAACGTTCTACCCTTTGATCGTTTCCTGTTAGACCAGTAGTAGGTTCCGATGTGCATCTGGAGGCATCCTGTAAACTGTGGACTATCAGAGTGTTAATGAAACACAGAAATTGCTTCGGGATTGAATACAACAGTCACAATGCGCACTTCCCTCCATGGGAGTAATGTCTCAAACAGTCTACGCTTTGATCGTTCCCTGGAAGACCAGTAGTAGTTTCCGATGCACATCTTTAGTCATTCTGTTATCTGTGGACTATCAGAGTGTTGATAAAACACGGAAATTGAATCGGGATTGAATACAACAGTCACCATGCGCACTTTCCTCAATGGGAGTAATGTCTCAAAGAGTTTACGCTTTGATCGTTCCCTGGAAGACCAGTAGAAGTTTCCGATGGACAGCTGGAGGCATTGTGTAATCTGTGGACTATCAGAGTGTTGATGAAACACAGAAATTGCATCGCGATTGAATACAAAAGTCACCATGCGCACTTTCCTCCAAGGGGTAATGTCTCAAACAGTGTATGCTTGGATCGTCCCCTCGAAGTCTAGTATTAGTTTCCGATGCACATCTGGAGGCATTCTGTAATCTGTGGACTATCAGAGTGTTGATGAAACACAGAAATTGCATCGGGATTGAATACAACAGTCACCATTCGCACTTTCCTCCACAGGAGTAATGTCTCAAACGCTTTGATCGTTCCCTGGAAGACCAGTAGTAGTTTCCGATGCACATCTGGAGGCATTCTGTAATCTGTGGACTATCCGAGTGCTAATGAAACACAGAAATTGCATCGGGATTGAATACAACAGTCACCATTCGCACTTTTCTCCTTGGGAGTAATGTCTCAAAGAGGGTACCCTTTGTTCGGTCCCTGGAAGACCAGTAGTGCTTTCAGATGCACATCTCGAGGCGTTCTCTAATCTGTGGACTATCAGAGTGTTGTTGAAACACAGAAATTGCATCGGGATTGAATACAACAGTCACCATGCGCACTTTCCTCAATGGGAGTAATGTCTCAAACTGTCTACGGTTTGATCGTTCCCTGGAAGACCAGTAGAAGATTCCGATGCACATCTCGAGGCATTCTGTAATCCGTGGACCTTCAAAGTGTTGATGAAACACAGAATTTGCATCGGGATTTAGTACATCAGTAACCATGCGCAATTTTCTCCATGGGAGTAGTGCCTCAAACAATCTTCGCTTTAATCGTTCCCTAGAAGACCAGTGGTAGTTTCAGATGCACATCTTTAGTCATTCTGTTATCTGTGGACTATCAGAGTGTTGATAAAACACGGAAATTGAATCGGGATTGAATACAACAGTCACCATGCGCACTTTCCTCAAGGGGAGTAATGTCTCAAAGAGTTTACGCTTTTATCGTTCCCTGGAAGACCAGTAGAAGTTTCCGATGCACATCTGGAGGCATTGTGTAATCTGTGGACTATCAGAGTGTTGATGAAACACAGAAACTGCATCGGGATGGAATACAACAGTCAGCATGCGCACTTTCCTCCATGGGAGTAATGTCACAAACAGTCTACGCTTTGATCGTTTCCTGGAAGACCAGTAGTAGTTTCCGATGCACATCTGGAGGCATTCTGTAATCTGTGGACTAACTGAGTGTTGACGAAACACAGAAATTGCATCGGCATTGCATACAAATGTCACCATGCGCACTTTCCTCCATGGGAGTAATGTCTCAAACAGTCTATGCGTTGATCGTTCCCTCGAAGACCAGTATTAGTTTCCGATGCACGTCTGGAAGCATTCTGTAATCTGTGGACTATAAGAGTGTTGATGAAACACAGAAATTGCATCGGGATTGAATACAACAGTCACCATGCGCACTTTCCTCAATGGGAGTAATGTCTCAAACAGTCTACGGTTTGATCGTTCCTGGAAGACCAGTAGAAGATTCCGATGCACATCTCGAGGCATTCTGTAATCTGTGGAGCTTCAAAGTGTTGATGAAACACAGAAATTGCATCGCGATTTAATACAACAGTCACCAAGCGCACTTCCCTCCATGGGAGTAATACCTCAAACAGTCTATGCTTTGATCGTTCCCAGGAAGACCAGTAGTAGTTTCCGATGCACATCTGGAGGCATTCTGTAATCTGTGGACCTTCAAAGTGTTGATGAAACACAGAAATTGCATCGCGATTGAATACAAGTCACCATGCGCATTTCCCTCCATGGGAGTAATGTCTCAAACTGTCTATTGTTTGATCGTTCCCAGGAAGACCAGTAGCAGTTTCCGATGCACATCTGGAGGCAATCTGTAATCTGTGGACTATCAGAGTGTTGATGAAACTCAGAAATTGCATCGGGATTGAATACAACAGTCACCATGCCACTTTCCTCCGTGGGAGTAGTGTCACAAACAGTCTACTCTTTGATCGTTCCCAGGAAGACCAGTAGTAGTTTCAGATGCACATCTGGAGGCATTCTGTAACCTGTGGACTATCTGAGTGTTGATGCAACACAGAAATTGCATCGGGATTGAAAACAACAGTCACCATGCACACTTTCCCCCATGGGTGTATTGTCTGAAACGTTCTACCCTTTGATCGTTCCCTGTTAGACCAGTAGTAGGTTCCGATGCACATCTGGAGGCATTCTGTAAACTGTGGACTATCAGAGTGTTGATGAAACACAGAAATTGCTTCGGGATTGAATACAACAGTCACCATGCGCACTTCTCTCCATGGGAGTAATGTCTCAAACAGTCTACGCTTTGATCGATCCCTGGAAGACCAGTAGTAGTTTCCGATGCACATCTTTAGTCATTCTGATATCTGTGGACTATCAGAGTGTTGATAAAACACGGAAATTGAATCGGGATTGAATACAACAGTCGCCATGCGCACTTTCCTCCATGGGAGTAATGTCTCAAAGAGTTTACGCTTTGATCGTTCCCTGGAAGACCAGTAGAAGTTTCCGATGCACATCTGGAGGCATTGTGTAATCTGTGGACTATCAGAGTGTTGATGAAACACAGAAACTGCATCGGGATGGAATACAACAGTCACCATGCGCACTTTCCTCCATGGGAGTAATGTCTCAAACAGTCTACGCTTTGATCGTTTCCTGGAAGACCATTAGTAGTTTCCGATGCACATCTGGAGGCATTCTGTAATCTGTAGACTAACTGAGTGTTGACGAAACACAGATATTGCATCGGGATTGAATACAAAAGTCACCATGCGCACTTTCCTCCACGGGAGTAATGTCTCTAACAATCTATGCTTTGATCGTTCCCTCGAAGACCAGTATTAGTTTCCGATGCACATCTGGAGGCATTCTGTAATCTGTGGACTATCAGAGTGTTGATGAAACACAGAAATTGCATCGGGATTGAATACAACAGTCACCATTCGCACTTTCCTCCACAGGAGTAATGTCTCAAACAGTCTACACTTTGATCGTTCCCTGGAAGACCAGTAGTAGTTTCCAATGCACATCTGGAGGCATTCAGTAAGCTGTGGACTATCAGAGTGTTGTTGAAACACAGAAATTGCATCGGGATTGAATACAACAGTAACCATGCGCACTTTCCTCCATGGGAGTAATATCTCAAACAGTCTACGGCTTCATCGTTCCCTGGAAGACCAGTAGAAGATTCCAATGCACATCTGGAGGCATTCTGTAATCTGTGGAGCTTCAAAGTGTTGATGAAACACAGAAATTGCATCGCGATTTAATACAACAGTCACCAAGCGCACTTCCCTCCATGGGAGTAATACCTCAAACAGTCTATGCTTTGATCGTTCCCTGGGAGACCAGTAGTAGTTTCCGATGCACATCTGGAGTCATTCTGTAATCTGTGGATTAACTGAGTGTTGATGAAACACAGAAATTGCATCGGGATTGAATACAACAGTCACCATGCGCACTTTCCTCCATGAGAGTAATGTCTCAAACAGATTACGCTTTGATCGTTCCCAGGAAGACCAGTAGTAGTTTCAGATGCACATCTGGAGGCATTCTGTAATCTGTGGACTATCTGAGTGTTGATGAAACACAGAAATTGCATCGGGATTTAAAACAACAGTCACCATGCACACTTTCCCCCATGGGAGTATTGTCTGAAACGTTCTACCCTTTGATCGTTCCCTGTTAGACCAGTAGTAGGTTCCGATGCACATCTGGAGGCATTCTGTAAACTGTGGACTATCAGAGTGTTGATGAAACACAGAAATTGCTTCGGGATTGAATACAACAGTCACCATGCGCACTTCCCTCCATGGGAGTAATGTCTCAAACAGTCTACGCTTTGTTCGTTCCCTGGAAGACCGATAGTAGTTTCCGATGCACATCTTTAGTCATTCTGTTATCTGTGGACTATCAGAGTGTTGATAAAACACGGAAATTTAATCGGGATTGAATACAACAGTCACCATGCGCACTTTCCTCCATGGGAGTAATGTCTCAAAGAGTTTACGCTTTGATCGTTCCCTGGAAGACCAGTAGAAGTTTCCGATGCACATCTGGAGGCATTGTGTAATCTGTGGACTATCAGAGTGTTGATGAAACACAGAAACTGCATCGGGATGGAATACAACAGTCACCATGCGCACTTTCCTCCATGGGAGTAAAGTCTCAAACGGTCTACGCTTTGATCGTTCCCTGGAAGGTCAGTAGTAGTTTCCGATGCATATCTGGAGGCATTCTGTAATCTGTTTACTATGAGAGTGTTGTTGAAACACAGAAATTGCATCGGGATTGAATACAACAGTCACCATTCGCACTTTCCTCCATGGGAGTAATGTCTCAAACAGTCTACGCTTTGATCGTTCACTGGAAGACCAGTAGTAGTTTCCGATGCACATCTGGAGGCATTCTGTAACCTGTTAACTATCAGAGTGTTGATGAAACACCGAAATTGCATCAGGATTGAATTCAACAGTCACCATGCGCACTTTCCTCCATGGGAGTAATGTCTCAAACAGTCTACGCTTTGATCGTTCCCTGGAAGACCAGTAGTAGCGTCCGATGCACATCTGGAGGCATTCTGTAGTCTGTGGACTAGCAGAGTGTTCTTGAAACACAGAAATTGCATCGCGATTTAATACAACAGTCACCACGCGCAATTTCCTCCATGGGAGTAATGACTCAAACAGTCTACGCTTTGATCGTTCCCTGGAAGACCAGTAGGAGTTTCAGATGCACATCTGGAGCCATTCTGTAATCTGATGAGTATCTGAGTGTTGATGAAACACAGAAATTGCATCGGGATTGAAAACAACAGCCACCATGCGCACTTTCCTCCATGGGAGTAATATCTCAAACAGTCTACTCTTTGATCGTTCCCAGGAAGACCAGTAGTATTTTCCGATGCACATCTGGAGGCATTCTGTAATCTGTGGAATATCTGGGTGTTGATGAAACACAGAAGTTGCATCGGGATTGAAAACAACAGTCACCATGCACACTTTCCCCCATGGGAGTTTTGTCTGAAACATTCTACCCTTTGATCGTTCCCTGGAAGACCAGTAGTAGCGTCCGATGCACGTCTGGAGGCATTCTGTAGTCTGTGGACTAGCAGAGTGTTCTTGAAACACAGAAATTGCATCGCGATTTAATACAACAGTCACCTCGCGCAATTTCCTCCATGGGAGTAATGACTCAAACAGTCTACGCTTTGATCGTTCCCTGGAAGACCAGTAGTAGTTTCCGATGCACATCTGGAGGCATTCTGTAATCTGATGAGTATCTGAGTGTTGATGAAACACAGAAATTGCATCGGGATTGAAAACAACAGTCACCATGCGCACTTTCCTCCATGGGAGTAATGTCTCAAACAGTTTACTCTTTGATCGTTCCCAGGAAGACCAGTAGTAGTTTCCGATGTACATCTGGAGACATTCTGTAATCTGATGAGTATCTGAGTGTTGATGAAACACAGAAATTGCATCGGGATTGAAAACAACAGTCACCATGCGCGCTTTCCTCCACGGCAGTAATGTCTCAAACAGTCTATGCCTTGATCGTTCCCTCGAAGACCAGTAGTAGTTTCCGATGCACATCTGGCGGCATTCTGTAATCTGTGGACTATCAGAGTGTTGATGAAACACAGAAATTGCATCGGGATGGAATACAACAGTCACCATGCGCACATTCCTCCATGGGAGTAATGTCTCAAACAGTCTACGCTTTGATCGTTTCCTGAAAGACCAGTAGTAGTTTCCGATGCACATTTGGAGGCATTCTATAATCTGTGGACTAACTGAGTGTTGACGAAACACAGAAATTTCATCGGGACTGAATACTAAAGTCACCATGCGCACTTTCCTCCACGGGAGTAATGTCTCAACCAGTCTATGCTTTGATCGTTCCCTCGAAGACCAGTATTAGTTTCCGATGCACATCTGGAGGCAATCTGTAATCTGTGGACTATCAGAGTGTTGATGAAACACAGAAATTGCATCGGGATGGAATACAACAGTCATCATGCGCACTTTCCTCCATGGGAGTAATGTCTCAAACAGTCTACGCTTTGATCGTTTCCTGAAAGACCAGTAGTAGTTTCCGATGCACATCTGGAGGCATTCTATAATCTGTGGACTAACTGAGTGTTGACGAAACACAGAAATTGCATCGGGACTGAATACAAAAGTCACCATGCCCACTTCCCTCCACGGGAGTAATGTCTCAAACAGTCTATGCTTTGATCGTTCCCTCGAAGACCAGTATTAGTTTCCGATGCACATCTGGAGGCAATCTGTAATCTGTGGACTACCAGAGTGTTGTTGAAACACTGAAATTGCACCGGGATTGAATACAACAGTGACTATGCGCACTTTTCTCCATGGGAGTAATATCTCAAACAGTCTACGATTTGATCGTTCCCTGGAAGACCAGTAGTAGTTTCCGATGCACATCTGGAGGCAATCTGTAATCTGTGGACTATCAGAGTGTTGATGAAACACAGAAATTGCATCGGGATGGAATACAACAGTCATCATGCGCACTTTCCTCCATGGGAGTCTTGTCTCAAACAGTCTATGATTTGATCGTTCCCTCGAAGACCAGTAGTAGTTTCCGATGCACATCTGGAGGCATTGTGTAATCTGTACACCTCCAAAGTGTTGATGAAACACAGAGGTTGCATCGTGATTGAATGCAACAGTCACCATGTGCACTTTCCTCCATGGGAGTAATGTCTCAAACAGTCTATGCTTTGATCGTTCCAGGAAGACCAGTAGTAGTTTCCGATGCACATCTGGAGGCAATCTGTAATCTGTGTACTACCAGAGTGATGATGAAACACAGAAATTGCATCGGGATTGAATACAACAGTCACCATTCGCACTTTCCTCCATGGGAGTAATGTCTCAAACAGTCTACGTTTTGATCATTCCCTGGAAGACCAGTAGCAGTTTCCGATGCACATCTGGAGGAATTCTGTAATCTGTGGACTATCAGAGTGTTGATGAAACACTGAAATTGCATCGGGATTGAATACAACAGTCACCATGCGCACTTTCTCCATGGGAGTAATGTCACAAACTGTCATCGATTTGATCGCTCCCTGAAGACCAGTAGTAGTTTCCGATGCACATCTGGAGGCATTCTGTAATCTGTGGTCCATCCGGGTGTTGATGAAACACAGAAATTGTATCGGCATTGAATACAACAGTCACCATGCGAACATTCCCCCATGGGAGTAATGTCTCAAACAGTCTGCGCCTTAATCTATCCCTGGAGGACCAGTAGTAGTTTCCGATGCACATCTGGAGTCACTATGTAATCTGTGGACCTTCAAAGTGTTGATGAAACACAGAAATTGCATCGTGATTGAATACAACAGTCACCATGTGCACTTTCCTCCATGGGACTAATGTCTCAAACAGTCTATGATTTGATCGTTCCCTCGTAGACCAGTAGTAGTTTCCGATGCACATCTGGAGGCATTGTGTAATCTGTAAACCTTCAAAGTGTTGATGAAACACAGAAGTCGCATCGTGATTGAATGCAACAGTCACCATGCGCACTTTCCTCCATGGGAGTAATGTCTCAAACAGTCTATGCTTTGATCGTTCCCAGGAAGACCAGTAGTAGTTTCCGATGCACATCTGGAGGCATTCTGTAATCTGTGGACTAACTGAGTGTTGATGAAACACAAAATTGCATCGTGATTGAATACAACAGTCACCATGAGCACTTTCTTCCACGGGAGTAATGTCTCAAACAGTCTATGTTTTGATCGTTTCCTCGATGACCAGTAAAAGTTCCCGATGCACATCTGGAGGCATTCTGTAATCAGTGGACCTTCAAAGTGTTGATGAAACACAGAAATTGCATCGTGATTGAATACAACAGTGACCATGCTCACATTCCTCCATGGGAGTAATGTCTCAAACAGTCTACGCTTTGATCGTTCCCTGGAAGGCCAGTAGTAGTTTCCGATGCACGTCTGGAGGTATTCTGTAATCTGTGGCCTATCCGGGTGTTGATAAAAGACAGAAATTGCATCGGGATTGAATACAACAGTCCCCATGCGCACTTTCCTCCATGGGAGTAATGTCTCAAAGAGTCTACGCTTTGATCGTTCCTTGGAAGACCAGTAGTAGTTTCGATTCACATCTGGAGTCATTCTGTAATCTGTGGTTCCTCAAAGTGTTGATGAAACACAGATATTGCATCGGGATTGAATACAACAGTCACCATACGCACTTTCCTCAATGGGAGTAATATCTCAAACTGTCATCGATTTGATCGTTCCCTGAAGACCAGTAGTAGTTTCCGATGCACATCTGGAGGCATTGTGTAATCTGTGGTCTATCTGGGTGTTGATGAAACACAGAAATTGCATCGGGATTGAATACAACAGTCAGAATGCGCACTTTCCACCATGGGAGTAATATCTCAAACAGTCTACGGTTTGATCGTTCCCTGGAAGACCAGTAGTTGTTTCCGATGCACATCTGGTATCATTCTGTAATCTGTGCACTATCAGAGTGTTGATGAAACACAGAAATTGCATCGGGATTGAATACAACAGTCACCATTCGCACCTTGCTCCATGGGAGTAAAGTCGCAAACAGTCTACGCTTTGATCGTTCCCTGGAAGACCAGTAGTAGTTTCCGATGCACATCAGCAGGCATTCTGAAATCTGTGGACTAACAGAGTGTTGATGAAACACAGAAATTGCATCGGGATTGAATACAACAGTCACCATGCGCACTTTCTTCCACGGGAGTAATGTCTAAAACAGTCTATGCTTTGATCGTTTCCTCGAAGACCAGTAGTAGTTTCCGATGCACATCTGGAGGCATTCTGTAATCTGTGGACCTTCAAAGTGTTGATGAAACACAGAAATTGCATCGTGATTGAATACAACAGTCACCATGCGCAATTTCTTCCATGGGAAAAATACCTCAAACAGTCTATGCTTTGATCGTTCCCAGGAAGCCTAGCAGTAGTTTCCGATGCACATCTGGAGACAATCTGTAATCTGTGGACTATCAGAGTGTTGATGAAACACAGAAATTGCATCGGGATTGAATACAACAGTCACCATCCGCACTTTCTTCCACAGGAGTAATTTCTCAAACAGTCTATGCTTTGATCGTTCCCTCGAAGACCAGTATTAGTTTCCGATGCACATCTGGAGGCAATCTGTAATCTGTGGACTATCACAATGTTGACGAAACACAGAAATTGCATCGGGATTGAATACAACAGTCACCATCCGCACTTTCTTCCACGGGAGTAATTTCTCAAACAGTCTATGCTTTGATCGTTCCCTCGAAGACCAGTATTAGTTTCCGATGCACATCTAGTGGCATTCTGTAATCTATGGACTATCAGAGTGTTGATGAAACACAGAGATTGAATGGGGATTGAATACAACAGTCCCCATGCGCACTTTCCTCATGATAGTAATGTCTCAAACAGTCTACGCTTTGATCGTTCCCTGGAAGACCAGTAGTACTTTCCGATGCACATCTGGAGGCATTCGGCAATCTGTGGACTATTAGAGTGTTGTTGAAACACAGAAATTGCACCGCGATTTAATTCAACAGACACCATGCGCTCTTTCCTCCATGGGAGTAATGACTCAAACAGTCTACGCTTTGATCGTTCCCTGGAAGACCAGTAGTAGTTTCAGATGCACATCTGGAGGCATTCTGTTATCTGATGAATACCTGAGTGTTGATGAAACACAGAAATTGCATTGGGATTGAAAACAACAGTCACTATGCGCACTTTCCTCGATGGGAGTGATGTCTCAAACAGTCTATTCTTTGATCGTTCCCAGGAAGACCAGTAGCAGTTTCCGATGCACATCTGGAGGCAACCTGTAATCTGTGGACTATCAGAGTGTTGATGAAAGACAGAAATTGCTTCGGGATTGAATACAACAGTCACCATGACCACTTTCCTCCATGGGAGTAATTCTCAAACAGTCTACGCCTTGATCGTTCCCTGGAAGACCAGTAGTAGTTTCCGATGCACATCATGAGGCATTCTGTAATCTGTGGACTATCAGAGTGTTGATGAAACACAGAAATCGCTTCGGGATTGAATACAACAGTCACCATGCACACTTCCCTCCATGGGAGTAATGTCTCAAAGAGTATACGCTTTGATCGTTCCCTGGAAGACCAGTAGTAGTTTCCGATGCACATCTGGAGGCATTCTGTAATCTGTGGACATTCAGAGTGTTGAAGAAACAAAGAAATTGCATCGGGATTGAATACAACAGTCACCATGCCCACTTTCCTCCATAGGAGTAATTCTCAAACAGTCTACGCCTTGATCGTTCCCTGGAAGACCAGTAGTAGTTTCCGATGCACATCATGAGGCATTCTGTAATCTGTAGACTATCTTAGTGTTGATGAGATACAGAAATTGCATCGGGATTGAAACAACAGTCATCATGCACACTTCCCCCCATGAGAGTAATGTCTCAAACATTCTATGCTTTGATCGTTCCCAGTTAGACCAGTAGTGGTTTCCGATGCACATCTGGAAGCATTCTGTAATCTGTGGACTGTCAGAGTGTCGATGAAACACAGAAATTGCTTCGGGATTGAATACAACAGTCACCATCCGCACTTTCTTCCACGGGAGTAATTTCTCAAACAGTCTATGCTTTGATCGTTCCCTCGAAGACCAGTATTAGTTTCCGATGCACATCTGGAGGCAATCTGTAATCTGTGGACTATCAGAGTGTTGATGAAACACAGAAATTGCATCGGGATTGAATACAACAGTCACCATCCGCACTTTCTTCCACGGGAGTAATTTCTCAAACAGTCTATGCTTTGATCGTTTCCTCGATGACCAGTAGTAGTTTCCGATGCACATCTGGTGGCATTCTGTAATCTGTGGACTATAAGAGTGTTGATGAAACACAGAGATTGAATGGGGATTGAATACAACAGTCCCCATGCGCACTTTCCTCCATGGGAGTAATGTCTCAAACAGTCTACGCTTTGATCGTTCCCTGGAAGACCAGTAGTAGTTTCCGATGCACATCTGGAGGCATTCTGTAATCTGTTGACGTTCAGAGTGTTGATGAAACAAAGAAATTGCATCGGGATTGAATACAACAGTCACCATGCGCACTTTCCTCCATGGGAGTAATGTCTCAAACAGTCTACGGTAGATCGTTCCCTGGGAGACCAGTAGTTGTTTCCGATGCACATCTGGTGGCATTCTGTAGTCTGTGGACTATCAGAGTGTTGTTGAAACACAGAAATTGCATCAGGATTGAATACAACAGTTAGAAACGGCACTTTCCTCCTTGGGAGTAATATCTCAGTCTACGCTTTGATCGTTCCCTGGAAGACCAGTAGTAGTATCCGTTGCACATCTGGAGGCATTCTGTAATCTGATGATTATCTGAGTGTTGATGAAACACAGAAATTGCATTGAGATTGAATGCAACAGTCACCATGAACACTTTGCTCCATGGGAGTAATGTCTCAAGCAGTCTATTCTTTGATCGTTCCCAGGAAGACCAGTAGTAGTTTCCGATGCACATCTGGAGGCAATCTGTAATCTGTGGACTATCAGAGTGTTGATGAAACTCAGACATTGCATCGGGATTGAATACAACAGTCACCATGCGCACTTTCCTCCGTGGGAGTAATGTCACAAACAGTCTACGCTTTGATCGTTCCCAGGAAGACCAGTAGTAGTTTCCGATGCACATCTTGAGGCATTCTGTAATCTGTAGACTATCTTAGTGTTGATGAGATACAGAAATTGCATCTTGATTGAAACAACAGTCATCATGCACACTTTCCCCCATGAGAGAAATGTCTCAAACATTCTATGCTTTGATCGTTCCCAGTTAGACCAGTAGTGGTTTCCGATGCACATCTGGAAGCATTCTGTAATCTGTGGACTGTCAGAGTGTCGATGAAACACAGAAATTGCTTCGGGATTGAATACAGCAGTCACCATCCGCACTTTCTTCCACGGGAGTAATTTCTCAAACAGTCTATGCTTTGATCGTTTCCTCGATGACCAGTAGTAGTTTCCGATGCACATCTGGAGTCATTCTGTAATCTGTGGACTATCAGAGTGTTGATGAAACACAGAGATTGAATGGGGATTGAATACAACAGTCCCCATGCGCACTTTCCTCCATGGGAGTAATGTCTCAAACAGTCTACGCTTTGATCGTTCCCTGCAAGACCAGTAGTACTTTCCGATGCACATCTGGAGACATTCGGTAATCTGTGGACTATCAGAGTGTTGTTGAAACACAGAAATTGCAACGCGATTTAATTCAACAGACACCATGCGCTCTTTCCTCCATGGGAGTAATGACTCAAACAGTCTACGCTTTGATCGTTCCCTGGAAGGCCAGTAGTAGTTTCAGATGCACATCTGGAGGCATTCTGTTATCTGATGAGTATCTGAGTGTTGATGAAACACAGAGATTGAATGGGGATTGAATACAACAGTCCCCATGCACACTTTCCTCCATGGGAGTAATGTCTCAAACAGTCTACGCTTTGATCGTTCCCTCGAAGACCAGTAGCAGTTTCCGATGCACATCTGGAGGCAATCTGTAATCTGTGGACTATCAGAGTGTTGATGAAAGACAGAAATTGCTTCGGGATTGAATACAACAGTCACCATGACCACTTTCCTCCATGGGAGTAATTCTCAAACAGTCTACGCCTTGATCGTTCCCTGGAAGACCAGTAGTAGTTTCCGATGCACATCTGGAGGCATTCTGTAATCTGTGGACATTCAGAGTGTTGATGAAACAAAGAAATTGCATCGGGATTGAATACAACAGTCACCATGCGCACTTTCCTCCATGGGAGTAATGTCTCAAACAGTCTACGGTAGATCGTTCCCTGGAAGACCAGTAGTTGTTTCCGATGAACATCTTGTGGCATTCTGTAGTCTGTGGACTATCAGAGTGTTGTTGAAACACAGAAATTGCATCAGGATTGAATACAACAGTAAAAAAGGGCACTTTCCTCCTTGGGAGTAATATCTCAGTCTACGCTTTGGCCGTTCCCTGGACGACCAGTAGTAGTTTCCGATGCACATCTGGAGGCATTCTGTAATCTGATGATTATCTGAGTGTTGATGAAACACAGAAATTGCATTGAGATTGAATGCAACAGTCACCATGCACACTTTGCTCCATGGGAGTAATGTCTCAAGCAGTCTATTCTTTGATCGTTCCCAGGAAGACCAGTAGTAGTTTCCGATGCACATCTGGAGGCAATCTGTAATAGTGGACTATCAGAGTGTTGATGTAACTCAGACATTGCATCGGGATTGAATACAACAGTCACCATGCGCACTTTCCTCCATGGGAGTAATGTTTCAAACAGTCTACGCTTTGATCGTTCCCAGGAGGACCAGTAGTAGTTTCCGATGCACATCTTGAGGCATTCTGTAATCTGTAGACTATCTTAGTATTGATGAAATACAGAAATTGCATCGGGATTGAAACAACAGTCATCATGCACACTTTCCCCCATGAGAGTAATGTCTCAAACATTATATGCTTTGATCGTTCCCAGTTAGACCAGTAGTAGTTTCCGATGCACATCTGGAAGCATTCTGTAATCTGTGGACTGTCAGAGTGTCGATGAAACACAGAAATTGCTTCGGGTTTGAATACAACAGTCACTATGGGCACTTTCCTCCATGGGAATAATGTCTCAAACAGTCTACGCTTTGATCGTTCCCTGGAAGACGAGTAGTAGTTTCCGATGCACATCTGGAGTCATTCTGTTATGTGTGGACTATCAGAGTGTTGATGAAACACAGAGATTGAATGGGGACTGAATACAGCAGTCACCATGCGCACTTCCCTCCAAGGCAGTTATGTCTCAAACAGTTTACGCTTTGATCGTTCCCTGGAAGACCAGTAGTAGTTTGCGATGTACATCTGGAGGCATTCTGTAATCTGTGGACTATCAGAGTGTTGATGAAACACAGAGATTGAATGGGGATTGGATACAACAGTCACCATGCGCACATTCCTCCATGGGAGTAATGTCTCAAACAGTCTACGCTTTGATCGTTCCCTGGAAGACCAGTAGTAGTTTCCGATGCACATCTTTAGTCATTCTGTTATCTGTGGACTATCAGAGTGTTGATAAAACACGGAAATTGAATCGGGATTGAATACAACAGTCACCATGCGCACTTTCCTCAATGGGACTAATGTCTCAAAGAGTTTACGCTTTGATCGTTCCCAGGAAGACCAGTAGTAGTTTCCGATGCACATCTGGAGGCATTCTGTAATCTGTGGACCTTCAAAGTGTTGATGAAACACAGAAATTGCATCGCGATTGAATACAAGTAACCATGCGCATTTCCCTACATGGGAGTAATGTCTCAATCAGTCTATTGTTTGATCGTTCCCAGGAAGACCAGTAGCAGTTTCCGATGCACGTCTGGAGGCAATCTGTAATCTGTGGACTATCAGAGTGTTGATGAAACTCAGAAATTGCATCGGGATTGAATACAACAGTCACCATGCCACTTTCCTCCGTGGGAGTAGTGTCACAAACAGTCTACTCTTTGATCGTTCCCAGGAAGACCAGTAGTAGTTTCATATGCACATCTGGAGGCATTCTGTAACCTGTGGACTATCTGAGTGTTGATGCAACACAGAAATTGCATCGGGATTGAAAACAACAGTCACCATGCACACTTTCCCCCATGGGTGTATTGTCTGAAACGTTCTACCCTTTGATCGTTCCCTGTTAGACCAGTAGTAGGTTCCGATGCACATCTGGAGGCATTCTGTAAACTGTGGACTATCAGAGTGTTGATGAAACACAGAAAATGCTTCGGGATTGAATACAACAGTCACCATGCGCACTTCCCTCCATGGGAGTAATGTCTCAAATAGTCTACGCTTTGATCGATCACTGGAAGACCAGTAGTAGTTTCCGATGCACATCTTTAGTCATTCTGATATCTGTGGACTATCAGAGTGTTGATAAAACACGGAAATTGAATCGGGATTGAATACAACAGTCACCATGCGCACTTTCCTCCATGGGAGTAATGTCTCAAAGAGTTTACGCTTTGATCGTTCCCTGGAAGACCAGTAGAAGTTTCCGATGCACATCTGGAGGCATTGTGTAACCTGTGGACTATCAGAGTGTTGATGAAACACAGAAACTGCATCGGGATGGAATACAACAGTCACCATGCGCTCTTTCCTCCATGGGAGTAATGTCTCAAACAGTCTACGCTTTGATCGTTTCCTGGAAGACCATTAGTAGTTTCCGATGCACATCTGGAGGCATTCTGTAATCTGTGGACTAACTGAGTGTTGACGAAACACAGAAATTGCATCGGGATTGAATACAAAAGTCACCATGCGCACTTTCCTCCACGGGAGTAATGTCTCTAACAATCTATGCTTTGATCGTTCCCTCGAAGACCAGTATTAGTTTCCGATGCACATCTGGAGGCATTCTGTAATCTGTGGACTATCAGAGTGTTGATGAAACACAGAAATTGCATCGGGATTGAATACAACAGTCACAATTCGCACTTTCCTCCACAGGAGTAATGTCCCAAACAGTCTACACTTTGATCGTTCCCTGGAAGACCAGTAGTAGTTTCCAATGCACATCTGGAGGCATTCTGTAAGCTGTGGACTATCAGAGTGTTGTTGAAACACAGAAATTGCATCGGGATTGAATACAACAGTAACCATGCGCACTTTCCTCCATGGGAGTAATATCTCAAACAGTCTACGGCTTGATCGTTCCCTGGAAGACCAGTAGAAGATTCCAATGCACATCTGGAGGCATTCTGTAATCTGTGGAGCTTCAAAGTGTTGATGAAACAGAGAAATTGGATCGGGATTGAATACAACAGTCACTATGCGCACTTCCCTCCATGGGAGTAATGTCTCAAACAGTCTACGCTTTGATCATTCCCTGGAAGACCGATAGTAGTTTCCGATGCACATCTTTAGCCATTCTGTTATCTGTGGACTATCAGAGTGTTGATAAAACACGGAAATTGAATTGGGATTGAATACAACAGTCACCATGCGCACTTTCCTCCATGGGAGTAATGTCTCAAAGAGTTTACGCTTTGATCGTTCCCTGGAAGACCAGTAGAAGTTTCCGATGCACATCTGGAGGCATTGTGTAATCTGTGGACTATCAGAGTGTTGATGAAACACAGAAACTGCATCGGGATGGAATACAACAGTCACCATGCGCACTTTCCTCCATGGGAGTAATGTCTCAAACAGTCTACGCTTTGATCGTTCCCTGGAAGGTCAGTAGTAGTTTCCGATGCATATCTGGAGGCATTCTGTAATCTGTTTACTATCAGAGTGTTGTTGAAACACAGAAATTGCATCGGGATTGAATACAACAGTCACCATTCGCACATTCCTCCATGGGAGTAATGTCTCAAACAGTCTACGCTTTGATCGTTCACTGGAAGACCAGTAGTAGTTTCCGATGCACATCTGGAGGCATTCTGTAACCTGTTAACTATCAGAGTGTTGATGAAACACCGAAATTGCATCGGGATTGAATTCAACAGTCACCATGCGCACTTTCCTCCATGGGAGTAATGTCTCAAACAGTCTACGCTTTGACCGTTCCCTGGAAGACCAGTAGTAGCGTCCGATGCACATCTGGAGGCATTCTGTAGTCTGTGGACTAGCAGAGTGTTCTTGAAACACAGAAATTGCATCGCGATTTAATACAACAGTCACCACGCGCAATTTCCTCCATGGGAGTAATGACTCAAACAGTCTATTGTTTGATCGTTCCCAGGAAGACCAGTAGCAGTTTCCGATGCACATCTGGAGGCAATCTGTAATCTGTGGACTATCAGAGTGTTGATGAAACTCAGAAATTGCATCGGGATTGAAAACAACAGTCACCATGCGCACTTTCCCCCATGGGAGTATTGTCTGAAACGTTCTACCCTTTGATCGTTTCCTGTTAGACCAGTAGTAGGTTCCGATGTGCATCTGGAGGCATCCTGTAAACTGTGGACTATCAGAGTGTTAATGAAACACAGAAATTGCTTCGGGATTGAATACAACAGTCACAATGCGCACTTCCCTCCATGGGAGTAATGTCTCAAACAGTCTACGCTTTGATCGTTCCCTGGAAGACCAGTAGTAGTTTCCGATGCACATCTTTAGTCATTCTGTTATCTGTGGACTATCAGAGTGTTGATAAAACACGGAAATTGAATCGGGATTGAATACAACAGTCACCATGCGCACTTTCCTCAATGGGAGTAATGTCTCAAAGAGTTTACGCTTTGATCGTTCCCTGGAAGACCAGTAGAAGTTTCCGATGGACAGCTGGAGGCATTGTGTAATCTGTGGACTATCAGAGTGTTGATGAAACACAGAAATTGCATCGCGATTGAATACAAAAGTCACCATGCGCACTTTCCTCCAAGGGGTAATGTCTCAAACAGTGTATGCTTTCATCGTCCCCTCGAAGTCTAGTATTAGTTTCCGATGCACATCTGGAGGCATTCTGTAATCTGTGGACTATCAGAGTGTTGATGAAAGACAGAAATTGCATCGGGATTGAATACAACAGTCACCATTCGCACTTTCCTCCACAGGAGTAATGTCTCAAACGCTTTGATCGTTCCCTGGAAGACCAGTAGTAGTTTCCGATGCACATCTGGAGGCATTCTGTAATCTGTGGACTATCCGAGTGCTAATGAAACACAGAAATTGCATCGGGATTGAATACAACAGTCACCATTCGCACTTTCCTCCTTGGGAGTAATGTCTCAAAGAGGGTACTTTTTGTTCGGTCCCTGGAAGACCAGTAGTGCTTTCCGATGCACATCTCGAGGCGTTCTCTAATCTGTGGACTATCAGAGTGTTGTTGAAACACGGAAATTGCATCGGGATTGAATACAACAGTCACCATGCGCACTTTCCTCAATGGGAGTAATGTCTCAAACTGTCTACGGTTTGATCGTTCCCTGGAAGACCAGTAGAAGATTCCGATGCACATCTCGAGGCATTCTGTAATCCGTGGACCTTCAAAGTGTTGATGAAACACAGAATTTGCATCGGGATTTAGTACATCAGTAACCATGCGCAATTTTCTCCATGGGAGTAGTGCCTCAAACAATCTTCGCTTTAATCGTTCCCTAGAAGACCAGTAGTAGTTTCAGATGCACATCTTTAGTCATTCTGTTATCTGTGGACTATCAGAGTGTTGATAAAACACGGAAATTGAATCGGGATTGAATACAACAGTCACCATGCGCACTTTCCTCAAGGGGAGTAATGTCTCAAAGAGTTTACGCTTTTATCGTTCCCTGGAAGACCAGTAGAAGTTTCCGATGCACATCTGGAGGCATTGTGTAATCTGTGGACTATCAGAGTGTTGATGAAACACAGAAACTGCATCGGGATGGAATACAACAGTCAGCATGCGCACTTTCCTCCATGGGAGTAATGTCTCAAACAGTCTACGCTTTGATCGTTTCCTGGAAGACCAGTAGTAGTTTCCGATGCACATCTGGAGGCATTCTGTAATCTGTGGACTAACTGAGTGTTGACGAAACACAGAAATTGCATCGGCATTGCATACAAAAGTCACCATGCGCACTTTCCTCCATGGGAGTAATGTCTCAAACAGTCTATGCGTTGATCGTTCCCTCGAAGACCAGTATTAGTTTCCGATGCACGTCTGGAAGCATTCTGTAATCTGTGGACTATAAGAGTGTTGATGAAACACAGGAATTGCATCGGGATTGAATACAACAGTCACCATGCGCACTTTCCTCAATGGGAGTAATGTCTCAAACAGTCTACGGTTTGATCGTTCCTGGAAGACCAGTAGAAGATTCCGATGCACATCTCGAGGCATTCTGTAATCTGTGGAGCTTCAAAGTGTTGATGAAACACAGATATTGCATCGCGATTTAATACAACAGTCACCAAGCGCACTTCCCTCCATGGGAGTAATACCTCAAACAGTCTATGCTTTGATCGTTCCCAGGAAGACCAGTAGTAGTTTCCGATGCACATCTGGAGGCATTCTGTAATCTGTGGACCTTCAAAGTGTTGATGAAACACAGAAATTGCATCGCGATTGAATTCAAGTCACCATGCGCATTTCCCTCCATGGGAGTAATGTCTCAAACTGTCTATTGTTTGAGCGTTCCCAGGAAGACCAGTAGCAGTTTCCGATGCACATCTGGAGGCAATCTGTAATCTGTGGACTATCAGAGTGTTGATGAAACTCAGAAATTGCATCGGGATTGAATACAACAGTCACCATGCCACTTTCCTCCGTGGGAGTAGTGTCACAAACAGTCTACTCTTTGATCGTTCCCAGGAAGACCAGTAGTAGTTTCAGATGCACATCTGGAGGCATTCTGTAACCTGTGGACTATCTGAGTGTTGATGCAACACAGAAATTGCATCGGGATTGAAAACAACAGTCACCATGCACACTTTCCCCCATGGGTGTATTGTCTGAAACGTTCTACCCTTTGATCGTTCCCTGTTAGACCAGTAGTAGGTTCCGATGCACATCTGGAGGCATTCTGTAAACTGTGGACTATCAGAGTGTTGATGAAACACAGAAATTGCTTCGGGATTGAATACAACAGTCACCATGCGCACTTCTCTCCATGGGAGTAATGTCTCAAACAGTCTACGCTTTGATCGATCCCTGGAAGACCAGTAGTAGTTTCCGATGCACATCTTTAGTCATTCTGATATCTGTGGACTATCAGAGTGTTGATAAAACACGGAAATTGAATCGGGATTGAATACAACAGTCGCCATGCGCACTTTCCTCCATGGGAGTAATGTCTCAAAGAGTTTACGCTTTGATCGTTCCCTGGAAGACTAGTAGAAGTTTCAGATGCACATCTGGAGGCATTGTGTAATCTGTGGACTATCAGAGTGTTGATGAAACACAGAAACTGCATCGGGATGGAATACAACAGTCACCATGCGCTCTTTCCTCCATGGGAGTAATGTCTCAAACAGTCTACGCTTTGATCGTTTCCTGGAAGACCATTAGTAGTTTCCGATGCACATCTGGAGGCATTCTGTAATCTGTAGACTAACTGAGTGTTGACGAAACACAGATATTGCATCGGGATTGAATACAAAAGTCACCATGCGCACTTTCCTCCACGGGAGTAATGTCTCTAACAATCTATGCTTTGATCGTTCCCTCGAAGACCAGTATTAGTTTCCGATGCACATCTGGAGGCATTCTGTAATCTGTGGACTATCAGAGTGTTGATGAAACACAGAAATTGCATCGGGATTGAATACAACAGTCACCATTCGCACGTTCCTCCACAGGAGTAATGTCTCAAACAGTCTACACTTTGATCGTTCCCTGGAAGACCAGTAGTAGTTTCCAATGCACATCTGGAGGCATTCTGTAAGCTGTGGACTATCAGAGTGTTGTTGAAACACAGAAATTGCATCGGGATTGAATACAACAGTAACCATACGCACTTTCCTCCATGGGAGTAATATCTCAAACAGTCTACGGCTTGATCGTTCCCTGGAAGACCAGTGGAAGATTCCATTGCACATCTGGAGGCATTCTGTAATCTGTGGAGCTTCAAAGTGTTGATGAAACACAGAAATTGCATCGCGATTTAATACAACAGTCACCAAGCGCACTTCCCTCCATGGGAGTAATACCTCAAACAGTCTATGCTTTGATCGTTCCCTGGAAGACCAGTAGTAGTTTCCGATGCACATCTGGAGCCATTCTGTAATCTGTGGACTAACTGAGTGTTGATGAAACAGAGAAATTGCATCGGGATTGAATACAACAGTAACCATGCGCACTTCCCTCCATGGGAGTAATGTCACAAACTACTCTTTGATCGTTCCCAGGAAGACCAGTAGTAGTTTCAGATGCACATCTGGAGGCATTCTGTAATCTGTGGACTATCTGAGTGTTGATGAAACACAGAAATTGCATCGGGATTTAAAACAACAGTCACCATGCACACTTTCCCCCATGGGAGTATTGTCTGAAACGTTCTACCCTTTGATCGTTCCCTGTTAGACCAGTAGTAGGTTCCGATGCACATCTGGAGGCATTCTGTAAACTGTGGACTATCAGAGTGTTGATGAAACACAGAAATTGCTTAGGGATTGAATACAACAGTCACCATGCGCACTTCCCTCCATGGGAGTAATGTCTCAAACAGTCTACGCTTTGATCGTTCCCTGGAAGACCGATAGTAGTTTCCGATGCACATCTTTAGTCATTCTGTTATCTGTGGACTATCAGAGTGTTGATAAAACACGGAAATTTAATCAGGATTGAATACAACAGTCACCATGCGCACTTTCCTCCATGGGAGTAATGTCTCAAAGAGTTTACGCTTTGATCGTTCCCTGGAAGACCAGTAGAAGTTTCCGATGCACATCTGGAGGCATTGTGTAATCTGTGGACTATCAGAGTGTTGATGAAACACAGAAACTGCATCGGGATGGAATACAACAGTCACCATGCGCACTTTCCTCCATGGGAGTAAAGTCTCAAACGGTCTACGCTTTGATCGTTCCCTGGAAGGTCAGTAGTAGTTTCCGATGCATATCTGGAGGCATTCTGTAATCTGTTTACTATGAGAGTGTTGTTGAAACACAGAAATTGCATCGGGATTGAATACAACAGTCACCATTCGCACTTTCCTCCATGGGAGTAATGTCTCAAACAGTCTACGCTTTGATCGTTCACTGGAAGACCAGTAGTAGTTTCCGATGCACATCTGGAGGCATTCTGTAACCTGTTAACTATCAGAGTGTTGATGAAACACCGAAATTGCATCGGGATTGAATTCAACAGTCACCATGCGCACTTTCCTCCATGGGAGTAATGTCTCAAACAGTCTACGCTTTGATCGTTCCCTGGAAGACCAGTAGTAGCGTCCGATGCACATCTGGAGGCATTCTGTAGTCTGTGGACTAGCAGAGTGTTCTTGAAACACAGAAATTGCATCGCGATTTAATACAACAGTCACCACGCGCAATTTCCTCCATGGGAGTAATGACTCAAACAGTCTACGCTTTGATCGTTCCCTGGAAGACCAGTAGGAGTTTCAGATGCACATCTGGAGCCATTCTGTAATCTGATGAGTATCTGAGTGTTGATGAAACACAGAAATTGCATCGGGATTGAAAACAACAGCCACCATGCGCACTTTCCTCCATGGGACTAATATCTCAAACAGTCTACTCTTTGATCGTTCCCAGGAAGACCAGTAGTATTTTCCGATGCACATCTGGAGGCATTCTGTAATCTGTGGAATATCTGGGTGTTGATGAAACACAGAAGTGGCATCGGGATTGAAAACAACAGTCACCATGCACACTTTCCCCCATGGGAGTTTTGTCTGAAACATTCTACCCTTTGATCGTTCCCTGGAAGACCAGTAGTAGCGTCCGATGCACGTCTGGAGGCATTCTGTAGTCTGTGGACCAGCAGAGTGTTCTTGAAACACAGAAATTGCATCGCGATTTAATACAACAGTCACCTCGCGCAATTTCCTCCATGGGAGTAATGACTCAAACAGTCTACGCTTTGATCGTTCCCTGGAAGACCAGTAGTAGTTTCCGATGCACATCTGGAGGCATTCTGTAATCTGATGAGTATCTGAGTGTTGATGAAACACAGAAATTGCATCGGGATTGAAAACAACAGTCACCATGCGCACTTTCCTCCATGGGAGTAATGTCTCAAACAGTTTACTCTTTGATCGTTCCCAGGAAGACCAGTAGTAGTTTCCTATGTACATCTGGAGACATTCTGTAATCTGATGAGTATCTGAGTGTTGATGAAACACAGAAATTGCATCGGGATTGAAAACAACAGTCACCATGCGCGCTTTCCTCCACGGCAGTAATGTCTCAAACAGTCTATGCCTTGATCGTTCCCTCGAAGACCAGTAGTAGTTTCCGATGCACATCTGGCGGCATTCTGTAATCTGTGGACTATCAGAGTGTTGATGAAACACAGAAATTGCATCGGGATGGAATACAACAGTCACCATGCGCACTTTCCTCCATGGGAGTAATGTCTCAAACAGTCTACGCTTTGATCGTTTCCTGAAAGACCAGTAGTAGTTTCCGATGCACATTTGGAGGCATTCTATAATCTGTGGACTAACTGAGTGTTGACGAAACACAGAAATTTCATCGGGACTGAATACTAAAGTCACCATGCGCACTTTCCTCCACGGGAGTAATGTCTCAACCAGTCTATGCTTTGATCGTTCCCTCGAAGACCAGTATTAGTTTCCGATGCACATCTGGAGGCAATCTGTAATCTGTGGACTATCAGAGTGTTGATGAAACACAGAAATTGCATCGGGATGGAATACAACAGTCATCATGCGCACTTTCCTCCATGGGAGTAATGTCTCAAACAGTCTACGCTTTGATCGTTTCCTGAAAGACCAGTAGTAGTTTCCGATGCACATCTGGAGGCATTCTATAATCTGTGGACTAACTGAGTGTTGACGAAACACAGAAATTGCATCGGGACTGAATACAAAAGTCACCATGCCCACTTCCCTCCACGGGAGTAATGTCTCAAACAGTCTATGCTTTGATCGTTCCCTCGAAGACCAGTATTAGTTTCCGATGCACATCTGGAGGCAATCTGTAATCTGTGGACTACCAGAGTGTTGTTGAAACACTGAAATTGCACCGGGATTGAATACAACAGTGACTATGCGCACTTTTCTCCATGGGAGTAATATCTCAAACAGTCTACGATTTGATCGTTCCCTGGAAGACCAGTAGTAGTTTCCGATGCACATCTCGAGGCATTCTGTAATCTGTGGACCTTCAAAGTGTTGATGAAACACAGATATTGCATCGTGATTGAATACAACAGTCACCATGCGCACTTTCCTACATGGGAGTAATGTCTCAAACTGTCATCGATTTGATCGTTCCCTGAAGAACAGTAGTAATTTCCGATGCACATCTAAAGGCATTCTGTAATTTGTTTTCTATCCGGGTGTTTATGAAACACAGAAATTGCATCGGGATTGAATACAACAGTCACCATGCGCACTTTCTCCAGGGGAGTAATATCTTAAACAGTCTACGCTTTGATCGTTCCCTGGAAGACCAGTAGTAGTTTCCGATGCACATCTGGTGGCTTTCTGTAATCTGTGGACTATCAGAGTGTTGATGAAACACCGAAGTTGCATCGGGATTGAATACAACAGTCACCATGCGCACTTTCCCCCACGGGAGTCTTGTCTCAAACAGTCTATGATTTGATCGTTCCCTCGAAGACCAGTAGTAGTTTCCGATGCACATCTGGAGGCATTGTGTAATCTGTACACCTCCAAAGTGTTGATGAAACACAGAGGTTGCATCGTGATTGAATGCAACAGTCACCATGCGCACTTTCCTCCATGGGAGTAATGTCTCAAACAGTCTATGCTTTGATCGTTCCAGGAAGACCAGTAGTAGTTTCCGATGCACATCTGGAGGCAATCTGTAATCTGTGTACTACCAGCGTGATGATGAAACACAGAAATTGCATCGGGATTGAATACAACAGTCACCATTCGCACTTTCCTCCATGGGAGTAATGTCTCAAACAGTCTACGTTTTGATCATTCCCTGGAAGACCAGTAGCAGTTTCCGATGCACATCTGGAGGAATTCTGTAATCTGTGGACTATCAGAGTGTTGATGAAACACTGAAATTGCATCGGGATTGAATACAACAGTCACCATGCGCACTTTCTCCATGGGAGTAATGTCACAAACTGTCATCGATTTGATCGCTCCCTGAAGACCAGTAGTAGTTTCCGATGCACATCTGGAGGCATTCTGTAATCTGTGGTCCATCCGGGTGTTGATGAAACACAGAAATTGTATCGGCATTGAATACAACAGTCACCATGCGAACATTCCCCCATGGGAGTAATGTCTCAAACAGTCTGCGCCTTAATCTATCCCTGGAGGACCAGTAGTAGTTTCCGATGCACATCTGGAGTCACTATGTAATCTGTGGACCTTCAAAGTGTTGATGAAACACAGAAATTGCATCGTGATTGAATACAACAGTCACCATGCGCACTTTCCTCCATGGGACTAATGTCTCAAACAGTCTATGATTTGATCGTTCCCTCGTAGACCAGTAGTAGTTTCCGATGCACATCTGGAGGCATTGTGTAATCTGTAAACCTTCAAAGTGTTGATGAAACACAGAAGTCGCATCGTGATTGAATGCAACAGTCACCATGCGCACTTTCCTCCATGGGAGTAATGTCTCAAACAGTCTATGCTTTGATCGTTCCCAGGAAGACCAGTAGTAGTTTCCGATGCACATCTGGAGGCATTCTGTAATCTGTGGACTAACTGAGTGTTGATGAAACACAAAATTGCATCGTGATTGAATACAACAGTCACCATGAGCACTTTCTTCCACGGGAGTAATGTCTCAAACAGTCTATGATTTGATCGTTTCCTCGATGACCAGTAAAAGTTCCCGATGCACATCTGGAGGCATCCTGTAATCAGTGGACCTTCAAAGTGTTGATGAAACACAGAAATTGCATCGTGATTGAATACAACAGTGACCATGCTCACATTCCTCCATGGGAGTAATGTCTCAAACAGTCTACGCTTTGATCGTTCCCTGGAAGGCCAGTAGTAGTTTCCGATGCACGTCTGGAGGTATTCTGTAATCTGTGGCCTATCCGGGTGTTGATAAAAGACAGAAATTGCATCGGGATTGAATACAACAGTCCCCATGCGCACTTTCCTCCATGGGAGTAATGTCTCAAAGAGTCTACGCTTTGACCGTTCCTTGGAAGACCAGTAGTAGTTTCGATTCACATCTGGAGTCATTCTGTAATCTGTGGTTCCTCAAAGTGTTGATGAAACACAGATATTGCATCGGGATTGAATACAACAGTCACCATACGCACTTTCCTCAATGGGAGTAATATCTCAAACTGTCATCGATTTGATCGTTCCCTGAAGACCAGTAGTAGTTTCCGATGCACATCTGGAGGCATTGTGTAATCTGTGGTCTATCTGGGTGTTGATGAAACACAGAAATTGCATCGGGATTGAATACAACAGTCAGAATGCGCACTTTCCACCATGGGAGTAATATCTCAAACAGTCTACGGTTTGATCGTTCCCTGGAAGACCAGTAGTTGTTTCCGATGCACATCTGGTATCATTCTGTAATCTGTGCACTATCAGAGTGTTGATGAAACACAGAAATTGCATCGGGATTGAATACAACAGTCACCATTCGCACCTTCCTCCATGGGAGTAAAGTCGCAAACAGTCTACGCTTTGATCGTTCCCTGGAAGACCAGTAGTAGTTTCCGATGCACATCAGCAGGCATTCTGAAATCTGTGGACTAACAGAGTGTTGATGAAACACAGAAATTGCATCGGGATTGAATACAACAGCCACCATGCGCACTTTCTTCCACGGGAGTAATGTCTAAAACAGTCTATGCTTTGATCGTTTCCTCGAAGACCAGTAGTAGTTTCCGATGCACATCTGGAGGCATTCTGTAATCTGTGGACCTTCAAAGTGTTGATGAAACACAGAAATTGCATCGTGATTGAATACAACAGTCACCATGCGCAATTTCTTCCATGGGAAAAATACCTCAAACAGTCTATGCTTTGATCGTTCCCAGGAAGCCTAGCAGTAGTTTCCGATGCACATCTGGAGACAATCTGTAATCTGTGGACTATCAGAGTGTTGATGAAACACAGAAATTGCATCGGGATTGAATACAACAGTCACCATCCGCACTTTCTTCCACAGGAGTAATTTCTCAAACAGTCTATGCTTTGATCGTTCCCTCGAAGACCAGTATTAGTTTCCGATGCACATCTGGAGGCAATCTGTAATCTGTGGACTATCAGAATGTTGATGAAACACAGAAATTGCATCGGGATTGAATACAACAGTCACCATCCGCACTTTCTTCCACGGGAGTAATTTCTCAAACAGTCTATGCTTTGATCGTTTCCTCGATGACCAGTAGTAGTTTCCGATGCACATCTAGTGGCATTCTGTAATCTGTGGACTATCAGAGTGTTGATGAAACACAGAGATTGAATGGGTATTGAATACAACAGTCCCCATGCGCACTTTCCTCATGATAGTAATGTCTCAAACAGTCTACGCTTTGATCGTTCCCTGGAAGACCAGTAGTACTTTCCGATGCACATCTGGAGGCATTCGGCAATCTGTGGACTATTAGAGTGTTGTTGAAACACAGAAATTGCACCGCGATTTAATTCAACAGACACCATGCGCTCTTTCCTCCATGGGAGTAATGACTCAAACAGTCTACGCTTTGATCGTTCCCTGGAAGACCAGTAGTAGTTTCAGATGCACATCTGGAGGCATTCTGTTATCTGATGAATATCTGAGTGTTGATGAAACACAGAAATTGCATTGGGATTGAAAACAACAGTCACTATGCGCACTTTCCTCGATGGGAGTGATGTCTCAAACAGTCTATTCTTTGATCGTTCCCAGGAAGACCAGTAGCAGTTTCCGATGCACATCTGGAGGCAACCTGTAATCTGTGGACTATCAGAGTGTTGATGAAAGACAGAAATTGCTTCGGGATTGAATACAACAGTCACCATGACCACTTTCCTCCATGGGAGTAATTCTCAAACAGTCTACGCCTTGATCGTTCCCTGGAAGACCAGTAGTAGTTTCCGATGCACATCATGAGGCATTCTGTAATCTGTGGACTATCAGAGTGTTGATGAAACACAGAAATCGCTTCGGGATTGAATACAACAGTCACCATGCACACTTCCCTCCATGGGAGTAATGTCTCAAAGAGTATACGCTTTGATCGTTCCCTGGAAGACCAGTAGTAGTTTCCGATGCACATCTGGAGGCATTCTGTAATCTGTGGACATTCAGAGTGTTGAAGAAACAAAGAAATTGCATCGGGATTGAATACAACAGTCACCATGCCCACTTTCCTCCATAGGAGTAATTCTCAAACAGTCTACGCCTTGATCGTTCCCTGGAAGACCAGTAGTAGTTTCCGATGCACATCATGAGGCATTCTGTAATCTGTAGACTATCTTAGTGTTGATGAGATACAGAAATTGCATCGGGATTGAAACAACAGTCATCATGCACACTTCCCCCCATGAGAGTAATGTCTCAAACATTCTATGCTTTGATCGTTCCCAGTTAGACCAGTAGTGGTTTCCGATGCACATCTGGAAGCATTCTGTAATCTGTGGACTGTCAGAGTGTCGATGAAACACAGAAATTGCTTCGGGATTGAATACAACAGTCACCATCCGCACTTTCTTCCACGGGAGTAATTTCTCAAACAGTCTATGCTTTGATCGTTCCCTCGAAGACCAGTATTAGTTTCCGATGCACATCTGGAGGCAATCTGTAATCTGTGGACTATCAGAGTGTTGATGAAACACAGAAATTGCATCGGGATTGAATACAACAGTCACCATCCGCACTTTCTTCCACGGGAGTAATTTCTCAAACAGTCTATGCTTTGATCGTTTCCTCGATGACCAGTAGTAGTTTCCGATGCACATCTGGTGGCATTCTGTAATCTGTGGACTATCAGAGTGTTGATGAAACACAGAGATTGAATGGGGATTGAATACAACAGTCCCCATGCGCACTTTCCTCCATGGGAGTAATGTCTCAAACAGTCTACGCTTTGATCGTTCCCTGGAAGACCAGTAGTAGTTTCCGATGCACATCTGGAGGCATTCTGTAATCTGTGGACGTTCAGAGTGTTGATGAAACAAAGAAATTGCATCGGGATTGAATACAACAGTCACCATGCGCACTTTCCTCCATGGGAGTAATGTCTCAAACAGTCTACGGTAGATCGTTCCCTGGGAGACCAGTAGTTGTTTCCGATGCACATCTGGTGGCATTCTGTAGTCTGTGGACTATCAGAGTGTTGTTGAAACACAGAAATTGCATCAGGATTGAATACAACAGTTAGAAACGGCACTTTCCTCCTTGGGAGTAATATCTCAGTCTACGCTTTGATCGTTCCCTGGAAGACCAGTAGTAGTATCCGTTGCACATCTGGAGGCATTCTGTAATCTGATGATTATCTGAGTGTTGATGAAACACAGAAATTGCATTGAGATTGAATGCAACAGTCACCATGAACACTTTGCTCCATGGGAGTAATGTCTCAAGCAGTCTATTCTTTGATCGTTCCCAGGAAGACCAGTAGTAGTTTCCGATGCACATCTGGAGGCAATCTGTAATCTGTGGACTATCAGAGTGTTGATGAAACTCAGACATTGCATCGGGATTGAATACAACAGTCACCATGCGCACTTTCCTCCGTGGGAGTAATGTCACAAACAGTCTACGCTTTGATCGTTCCCAGGAAGACCAGTAGTAGTTTCCGATGCACATCTTGAGGCATTCTGTAATCTGTAGACTATCTTAGTGTTGATGAGATACAGAAATTGCATCTTGATTGAAACAACAGTCATCATGCTCACTTTCCCCCATGAGAGAAATGTCTCAAACATTCTATGCTTTGATCGTTCCCAGTTAGACCAGTAGTGGTTTCCGATGCACATCTGGAAGCATTCTGTAATCTGTGGACTGTCAGAGTGTCGATGAAACACAGAAATTGCTTCGGGATTGAATACAACAGTCACCATCCGCACTTTCTTCCACGGGAGTAATTTCTCAAACAGTCTATGCTTTGATCGTTTCCTCGATGACCAGTAGTAGTTTCCGATGCACATCTGGAGTCATTCTGTAATCTGTGGACTATCAGAGTGTTGATGAAACACAGAGATTGAATGGGGATTGAATACAACAGTCCCCATGCGCACTTTCCTCCATGGGAGTAATGTCTCAAACAGTCTACGCTTTGATCGTTCCCTGGAAGACCAGTAGTACTTTCCGATGCACATCTGGAGGCATTCGGTAATCTGTGGACTATCAGAGTGTTGTTGAAACACAGAAATTGCAACGCGATTTAATTCAACAGACACCATGCGCTCTTTCCTCCATGGGAGTAATGACTCAAACAGTCTACGCTTTGATCGTTCCCTGGAAGGCCAGTAGTAGTTTCAGATGCACATCTGGAGGCATTCTGTTATCTGATGAGTATCTGAGTGTTGATGAAACACAGAGATTGAATGGGGATTGAATACAACAGTCCCCATGCACACTTTCCTCCATGGGAGTAATGTCTCAAACAGTCTACGCTTTGATCGTTCCCTCGAAGACCAGTAGCAGTTTCCGATGCACATCTGGAGGCAATCTGTAATCTGTGGACTATCAGAGTGTTGATGAAAGACAGAAATTGCTTCGGGATTGAATACAACAGTCACCATGACCACTTTCCTCCATGGGAGTAATTCTCAAACAGTCTACGCCTTGATCGTTCCCTGGAAGACCAGTAGTAGTTTCCGATGCACATCTGGAGGCATTCTGTAATCTGTGGACATTCAGAGTGTTGATGAAACAAAGAAATTGCATCGGGATTGAATACAACAGTCACCATGCGCACTTTCCTCCATGGGAGTAATGTCTCAAACAGTCTACGGTAGATCGTTCCCTGGAAGACCAGTAGTTGTTTCCAATGAACATCTTGTGGCATTCTGTAGTCTGTGGACTATCAGAGTGTTGTTGAAACACAGAAATTGCATCAGGATTGAATACAACAGTAAAAAAGGGCACTTTCCTCCTTGGGAGTAATATCTCAGTCTACGCTTTGGCCGTTCCCTGGACGACCAGTAGTAGTTTCCGATGCACATCTGGAGGCATTCTGTAATCTGATGATTATCTGAGTGTTGATGAAACACAGAAATTGCATTGAGATTGAATGCAACAGTCACCATGCACACTTTGCTCCATGGGAGTAATGTCTCAAGCAGTCTATTCTTTGATCGTTCCCAGGAAGACCAGTAGTAGTTTCCGATGCACATCTGGAGGCAATCTGTAATCTGTGGACTATCAGAGTGTTGATGTAACTCAGACATTGCATCGGGATTGAATACAACAGTCACCATGCGCACTTTCCTCCATGGGAGTAATGTTTCAAACAGTCTACGCTTTGATCGTTCCCAGGAGGACCAGTAGTAGTTTCCGATGCACATCTTGAGGCATTCTGTAATCTGTAGACTATCTTAGTGTTGATGAAATACAGAAATTGCATCGGGATTGAAACAACAGTCGTCATGCACACTTTCCCCCATGAGAGTAATGTCTCAAACATTATATGCTTTGATCGTTCCCAGTTAGACCAGTAGTAGTTTCCGATGCACATCTGGAAGCATTCTGTAATCTGTGGACTGTCAGAGTGTCGATGAAACACAGAAATTGCTTCGGGTTTGAATACAACAGTCACTATGGGCACTTTCCTCCATGGGAATAATGTCTCAAACAGTCTACGCTTTGATCGTTCCCTGGAAGACGAGTAGTAGTTTCCGATGCACATCTGGAGTCATTCTGTTATGTGTGGACTATCAGAGTGTTGATGAAACACAGAGATTGAATGGGGACTGAATACAGCAGTCACCATGCGCACTTCCCTCCAAGGCAGTTATGTCTCAAACAGTTTACGCTTTGATCGTTCCCTGGAAGACCAGTAGTAGTTTGCGATGTACATCTGGAGGCATTCTGTAATCTGTGGACTATCAGAGTGTTGATGAAACACAGAGATTGAATGGGGATTGGATACAACAGTCACCATGCTCACTTTCCTCCATGGGAGTAATGTTTCAAACAGTCTACGCTTTGATCGTTCCCTGGAAGACCAGTAGTACTTTCCGATGCACATCTGGAGGCATTCGGTAATCTGTGGACTATCAGAGTGTTGCTGAAACACAGAAATTGCATCGCAATTTAATTCAACAGCCACCATTCGCTCTTTCCTCCATGGGAGTAATGACTCAAACAGTCTACGCTTTGATCGTTCCCTGGAAGACCAGTCGTAGTTTCAGATGCACATCTGGAGGCATTCTGTAATCTGATGAGTATCTGAGTATTGATGAAACACAGAACATGCATTGGGATTGAAAACAACAGTCACCATGCGCACTTTCCTCCATGGGAGTGATGTCTCAAACAGTCTATTCTTTGATCGTTCCCAGGAAGACCAGTAGCAGTTTCCGATGCACATCTGGAGGCAATCTGTAATCTGTGGACTATCAGAGTGTTGATGAAACTCAGAAATTGCATCGGGATTGAATACAACAGTCACCAAGCGCACTTTCCCCTATGGGAGTAATGTCTCAAACATTCTACGTTTTGATCGTTCCCTGTTAGACCAGTAGTAGTTTCCGATGCACATCTGGAGGCATTCTGTAATCTGTGGACTATCAGAGTGTTGATGAAACACAGAAATTGTTTCGGGATTGAATACAACAGTCACCATGCGCACTTCCCTCCATGGGAGTAATGTCTCAAAGAGTATACGCTTTGATCGTTACCTGGAAGACCAGTAGTAGTTTCCGATGCACATCTGGAGGCATTCTGTAATCTGTGGACTATCAGAGTGTTGATGAAACAAAGAAATTACATCGGGATTGAATACAACAGTCACCATGCGCACTTTCCTCCATGGGAGTAATGTCTCAAACAGTCTACTCTTTTATCGTTCCCTGGAAGACCAGTAGTAGTTTCCGATGCACATCTGGAGGCATTCTGTAATCTGTGGACTATCAGAGTGTTGATGAAACACAGAAATTACATCGGGATTGTATACAACAGTCACCATGCGCACTTTCCTACATAGGAGTAATGTCTCAAACAGTCTACGCTTTGATCGTTCCCTGGAAGACCAGTAGTAGTTTCCGATGCGCATCTGGAAGCATTCTGTAATCTGTGGACTATGAGAGTGTTTATGAACGCAGAAATTGCATCGGGATTGAATACAACAGTTACCATACGCACTTTCCTCCATGGGAGTAATGTCTGAAACAGTCTACGATTTGATCGTTCCCTCGAGGACCAGTAGTGGTTTCCGATGCACATCTAGTGGTATTCTGTAATCTGTGGTCTATCCGGGTGTTGATAAAAGAGAGAAATTGAATCGGGATTGAATACAACAGTCACCATGCGCACTTTCCTCCATGGGAGTAATGTCTCAAACAGTCTACGCTTTGATCGTTCCCTGGAAGACCAGTAGTAGTTTCGATTCACATCTGGAGGCATTCTGTAATCTGTGGTTCATCAAAGTGTTGATGAAACCCAGAAATTGCATCGTGATTGAATACAACAGTCACCATGGGTACTTTCCTCCATGGGAGTAATGTCTGAAACAGTCTATGATTTGATCGTTCCCTCGAAGACCAGTAGTAGTTTCGGATGCACATATGGAGGCATTCTGTAATCTGAGACTTTCAAAGTGTTGATGAACACAGAAATTGCACCGGGATTGAATACAACAGTCACCATGACCACTTTCCTCCATGGGAGTAATTCTCAAACAGTCTACGCCTTGATCGTTCCCTGGAAGACCAGTAGTAGTTTCCGATGCACATCTGGAGGCATTCTGTAATCTGTGGACTAACTGAGTGTTGATGAAACACAAAATTGCATCGTGATTGAATACAACAGTCACCATGAGCACTTTCTTCCACGGGAGTAATGTCTCAAACAGTCTATGTTTTGATCGTTTCCTCGATGACCAGTAGTAGTTCCCGATGCACATCTGGAGGCATTCTGTAATCAGTGGACCTTCAAAGTGTTGATGAAACACAGAAATTGCATCGTGATTGAATACAACAGTGACCATGCTCACATTCCTCCATGGGAGTAATGTCTCAAACAGTCTACGCTTTGATCGTTCCCTGGAAGGCCAGTAGTAGTTTCCGATGCACGTCTGGAGGTATTCTGTAATCTGTGGCCTATCCGGGTGTTGATAAAAGACAGAAATTGCATCGGGATTGAATACAACAGTCCCCATGCGCACTTTCCTCCATGGGAGTAATGTCTCAAAGAGTCTACGCTTTGATCGTTCCTTGGAAGACCAGTAGTAGTTTCGATTCACATCTGGAGTCATTCTGTAATCTGTGGTTCCTCAAAGTGTTGATGAAACACAGATATTGCATCGGGATTGAATACAACAGTCACCATACGCACTTTCCTCAATGGGAGTAATATCTCAAACTGTCATCGATTTGATCGTTCCCTGAAGACCAGTAGTAGTTTCCGATGCACATCTGGAGGCATTGTGTAATCTGTGGTCTATCTGGGTGTTGATGAAACACAGAAATTGCATCGGGATTGAATACAACAGTCAGAATGCGCACTTTCCACCATGGGAGTAATATCTCAAACAGTCTACGGTTTGATCGTTCCCTGGAAGACCAGTAGTTGTTTCCGATGCACATCTGGTATCATTCTGTAATCTGTGCACTATCAGAGTGTTGATGAAACACAGAAATTGCATCGGGATTGAATACAACAGTCACCATTCGCACCTTCCTCCATGGGAGTAAAGTCGCAAACAGTCTACGCTTTGATCGTTCCCAGGAAGACCAGTAGTAGTTTCCGATGCACATCAGCAGGCATTCTGAAATCTGTGGACTAACAGAGTGTTGATGAAACACAGAAATTGCATCGGGATTGAATACAACAGTCACCATGCGCACTTTCTTCCACGGGAGTAATGTCTAAAACAGTCTATGCTTTGATCGTTTCCTCGAAGACCAGTAGTAGTTTCCGATGCACATCTGGAGGCATTCTGTAATCTGTGGACCTTCAAAGTGTTGATGAAACACAGAAATTGCATCGTGATTGAATACAACAGTCACCATGCGCAATTTCTTCCATGGGAAAAATACCTCAAACAGTCTATGCTTTGATCGTTCCCAGGAAGCCTAGCAGTAGTTTCCGATGCACATCTGGAGACAATCTGTAGTCTGTGGACTATCAGAGTGTTGATGAAACACAGAAATTGCATCGGGATTGAATACAACAGTCACCATCCGCACTTTCTTCCACAGGAGTAATTTCTCAAACAGTCTATGTTGTGATCGTTCCCTCGAAGACCAGTATTAGTTTCCGATGCATATCTGGAGGCAATCTGTAATCTGTGGACTATCAGAATGTTGATGAAACACAGAAATTGCATCGGGATTGAATACAACAGTCACCACCCGCACTTTCTTCCACGGGAGTAATTTCTCAAACAGTCTATGCTTTGATCGTTTCCTCGATGACCAGTAGTAGTTTCCGATGCACATCTAGTGGCATTCTGTAATCTGTGGACTATCAGAGTGTTGATGAAACACAGAGATTGAATGGGGATTGAATACAACAGTCCCCATGCGCACTTTCCTCATGATAGTAATGTCTCAAACAGTCTACGCTTTGATCGTTCCCTGGAAGACCAGTAGTACTTTCCGATGCACATCTGGAGGCATTCGGCAATCTGTGGACTATTAGAGTGTTGTTGAAACACAGAAATTGCACCGCGATTTAATTCAACAGACACCATGCGCTCTTTCCTCCATGGGAGTAATGACTTAAACAGTCTACGCTTTGATTGTTCCCTGGAAGACCAGTAGTAGTTTCAGATGCACATCTGGAGGCATTCTGTTATCTGATGAATATCTGAGTGTTGATGAAACACAGAAATTGCATTGGGATTGAAAACAACAGTCACTATGCGCACTTTCCTCGATGGGAGTGATGTCTCAAACAGTCTATTCTTTGATCGTTCCCAGGAAGACCAGTAGCAGTTTCCGATGCACATCTGGAGGCAACCTGTAATCTGTGGACTATCAGAGTGTTGATGAAAGACAGAAATTGCTTCGGGATTGAATACAACAGTCACCATGACCACTTTCCTCCATGGGAGTAATTCTCAAACAGTCTACGCCTTGATCGTTCCCTGGAAGACCAGTAGTAGTTTCCGATGCACATCATGAGGCATTCTGTAATCTGTGGACTATCAGAGTGTTGATGAAACACAGAAATCGCTTCGGGATTGAATACAACAGTCACCATGCGCACTTCCCTCCATGGGAGTAATGTCTCAAAGAGTATACGCTTTGATCGTTCCCTGGAAGACCAGTAGTAGTTTCCGATGCACATCTGGAGGCATTCTGTAATCTGTGGACATTCAGAGTGTTGATGAAACAAAGAAATTGCATCGGGATTGAATACAACAGTCACCATGCCCACTTTCCTCCATGGGAGTAATTCTCAAACAGTCTACGCCTTGATCGTTCCCTGGAAGACCAGTAGTAGTTTCCGATGCACATCATGAGGCATTCTGTAATCTGTAGACTATCTTAGTGTTGATGAGATACAGAAATTGCATCGGGATTGAAACAACAGTCATCATGCACACTTCCCCCCATGAGAGTAATGTCTCAAACATTCTATGCTTTGATCGTTCCCAGTTAGACCAGTAGTGGTTTCCGATGCACATCTGGAAGCATTCTGTAATCTGTGGACTGTCAGAGTGTCGATGAAACACAGAAATTGCTTCGGGATTGAATACAACAGTCACCATCCGCACTTTCTTCCACGGGAGTAATTTCTCAAACAGTCTATGCTTTGATCGTTCCCTCGAAGACCAGTATTAGTTTCCGATGCACATCTGGAGGCAATCTGTAATCTGTGGACTATCAGAGTGTTGATGAAACACAGAAATTGCATCGGGATTGAATACAACAGTCACCATCCGCACTTTCTTCCACGGGAGTAATTTCTCAAACAGTCTATGCTTTGATCGTTTCCTCGATGACCAGTAGTAGTTTCCGATGCACATCTGGTGGCATTCTGTAATCTGTGGACTATCAGAGTGTTGATGAAACACAGAGATTGAATGGGGATTGAATACAACAGTCCCCATGCGCACTTTCCTCCATGGGAGTAATGTCTCAAACAGTCTACGCTTTGATCGTTCCCTGGAAGACCAGTAGTAGTTTCCGATGCACATCTGGAGGCATTCTGTAATCTGTGGACGTTCAGAGTGTTGATGAAACAAAGAAATTGCATCGGGATTGAATACAACAGTCACCATGCGCACTTTCCTCCATGGGAGTAATGTCTCAAACAGTCTACGGTAGATCGTTCCCTGGGAGACCAGTAGTTGTTTCCGATGCACATCTGGTGGCATTCTGTAGTCTGTGGACTATCAGAGTGTTGTTGAAACACAGAAATTGCATCAGGATTGAATACAACAGTTAGAAACGGCACTTTCCTCCTTGGGAGTAATATCTCAGTCTACGCTTTGATCGTTCCCTGGAAGACCAGTAGTAGTTTCCGTTGCACATCTGGAGGCATTCTGTAATCTGATGATTATCTGAGTGTTGATGAAACACAGAAATTGCATTGAGATTGAATGCAACAGTCACCATGAACACTTTGCTCCATGGGAGTAATGTCTCAAGCAGTCTATTCTTTGATCGTTCCCAGGAAGACCAGTAGTAGTTTCCGATGCACATCTGGAGGCAATCTGTAATCTGTGGACTATCAGAGTGTTGATGAAACTCAGACATTGCATCGGGATTGAATACAACAGTCACCATGCGCACTTTCCTCCGTGGGAGTAATGTCACAAACAGTCTACGCTTTGATCGTTCCCAGGAAGACCAGTAGTAGTTTCCGATGCACATCTTGAGGCATTCTGTAATCTGTAGACTATCTTAGTGTTGATGAGATACAGAAATTGCATCTTGATTGAAACAACAGTCATCATGCACACTTTCCCCCATGAGAGAAATGTCTCAAACATTCTATGCTTTGATCGTTCCCAGTTAGACCAGTAGTGGTTTCCGATGCACATCTGGAAGCATTCTGTAATCTGTGGACTGTCAGAGTGTCGATGAAACACAGAAATTGCTTCGGGATTGAATACAACAGTCACCATCCGCACTTTCTTCCACGGGAGTAATTTCTCAAACAGTCTATGCTTTGATCGTTTCCTCGATGACCAGTAGTAGTTTCCGATGCACATCTGGAGTCATTCTGTAATCTGTGGACTATCAGAGTGTTGATGAAACACAGAGATTGAATGGGGATTGAATACAACAGTCCCCATGCGCACTTTCCTCCATGGGAGTAATGTCTCAAACAGTCTACGCTTTGATCGTTCCCTGGAAGACCAGTAGTACTTTCCGATGCACATCTGGAGGCATTCGGTAATCTGTGGACTATCAGAGTGTTGTTGAAACACAGAAATTGCAACGCGATTTAATTCAACAGACACCATGCGCTCTTTCCTCCATGGGAGTAATGACTCAAACAGTCTACGCTTTGATCGTTCCCTGGAAGGCCAGTAGTAGTTTCAGATGCACATCTGGAGGCATTCTGTTATCTGATGAGTATCTGAGTGTTGATGAAACACAGAGATTGAATGGGGATTGAATACAACAGTCCCCATGCACACTTTCCTCCATGGGAGTAATGTCTCAAACAGTCTACGCTTTGATCGTGCCCTCGAAGACCAGTAGCAGTTTCCGATGCACATCTGGAGGCAATCTGTAATCTGTGGACTATCAGAGTGTTGATGAAAGACAGAAATTGCTTCGGGATTGAATACAACAGTCACCATGACCACTTTCCTCCATGGAGTAATTCTCAAACAGTCTACGCCTTGATCGTTCCCTGGAAGACCAGTAGTAGTTTCCGATGCACATCTGGAGGCATTCTGTAATCTGTGGACATTCAGAGTGTTGATGAAACAAAGAAATTGCATCGGGATTGAATACAACAGTCACCATGCGCACTTTCCTCCATGGGAGTAATGTCTCAAACAGTCTACGGTAGATCGTTCCCTGGAAGACCAGTAGTTGTTTCCGATGAACATCTTGTGGCATTCTGTAGTCTGTGGACTATCAGAGTGTTGTTGAAACACAGAAATTGCATCAGGATTGAATACAACAGTAAAAAAGGGCACTTTCCTCCTTGGGAGTAATATCTCAGTCTACGCTTTGGCCGTTCCCTGGACGACCAGTAGTAGTTTCCGATGCACATCTGGAGGCATTCTGTAATCTGATGATTATCTGAGTGTTGATGAAACACAGAAATTGCATTGAGATTGAATGCAACAGTCACCATGCACACTTTGCTCCATGGGAGTAATGTCTCAAGCAGTCTATTCTTTGATCGTTCCCAGGAAGACCAGTAGTAGTTTCCGATGCACATCTGGAGGCAATCTGTAATCTGTGGACTATCAGAGTGTTGATGTAACTCAGACATTGCATCGGGATTGAATACAACAGTCACCATGCGCACTTTCCTCCGTGGGAGTAATGTCACAAACAGTCTACGCTTTGATCGTTCCCAGGAGGACCAGTAGTAGTTTCCGATGCACATCTTGAGGCATTCTGTAATCTGTAGACTATCTTAGTGTTGATGAAATACAGAAATTGCATCGGGATTGAAACAACAGTCATCATGCACACTTTCCCCCATGAGAGTAATGTCTCAAACATTCTATGCTTGATCGTTCCCAGTCAGACCAGTAGTGGTTTCCGATGCACATCTGGAAGCATTCTGTAATCTGTGGACTGTCAGAGTGTCGATGAAACACAGAAATTGCTTCGGGTTTGAATACAACAGTCACTATGGGCACTTTCCTCCATGGGAATAATGTCTCAAACAGTCTACGCTTTCATCGTTCCCTGGAAGACGAGTAGTAGTTTCCGATGCACATCTGGAGTCATTCTGTTATGTGTGGACTATCAGAGTGTTGATGAAACACAGAGATTGAATGGGGACTGAATACAACAGTCACCATGCGCACTTCCCTCCAAGGCAGTTATGTCTCAAACAGTTTACGCTTTGATCGTTCCCTGGAAGACCAGTAGTAGTTTGCGATGTACATCTGGAGGCATTCTGTAATCTGTGGACTATCAGAGTGTTGATGAAACACAGAGATTGAATGGGGATTGGATACAACAGTCACCATGCGCACTTTCCTTCATGGGAGTAATGTTTCAAACAGTCTACGCTTTGATCGTTCCCTGGAAGACCAGTAGTACTTTCCGATGCACATCTGGAGGCATTCGGTAATCTGTGGACTATCAGAGTGTTGCTGAAACACAGAAATTGCATCGCAATTTAATTCAACAGCCACCATTCGCTCTTTCCTCCATGGGAGTAATGACTCAAACAGTCTACGCTTTGATCGTTCCCTGGAAGACCAGTCGTAGTTTGAGATGCACATCTGGAGGCATTCTGTAATCTGATGAGTATCTGAGTATTGATGAAACACAGAAAATGCATTGGGATTGAAAACAACAGTCACCATGCGCACTTTCCTCCATGGGAGTGATGTCTCAAACAGTCTATTCTTTGATCGTTCCCAGGAAGACCAGTAGCAGTTTCCGATGCACATCTGGAGGCAATCTGTAATCTGTGGACTATCAGAGTGTTGATGAAACTCAGAAATTGCATCGGGATTGAATACAACAGTCACCAAGCGCACTTTCCACTATGGGAGTAATGTCTCAAACATTCTACGTTTTGAACGTTCCCTGTTAGACCAGTAGTAGTTTCCGATGCACATCTGGAGGCATTCTGTAATCTGTGGACTATCAGAGTGTTGATGAAACACAGAAATTGTTTCGGGATTGAATACAACAGTCACCATGCGCACTTCCCTCCATGGGAGTAATGTCTCAAAGAGTATACGCTTTGATCGTTACCTGGAAGACCAGTAGTAGTTTCCGATGCACATCTGGAGGCATTCTGTAATCTGTGGACTATCAGAGTGTTGATGAAACAAAGAAATTACATCGGGATTGAATACAACAGTCACCATGCGCACTTTCCTCCATGGGAGTAATGTCTCAAACAGTCTACTCTTTTATCGTTCCCTGGAAGACCAGTAGTAGTTTCCGATGCACATCTGGAGGCATTCTGTAATCTGTGGACTATCAGAGTGTTGTTGAAACACAGAAATTGCAGCGGGATTGAATACAAGAGTCACCATGCGCACTTTCCTCCATGGGAGTAATGTCTCAAACAGTCTACGGTTTCATCTTCCCCTGGAAGACCAGTAGTTGTTTCCGATGCACATCAGGTGGCATTATGTAGTCTGTGGACTATCAGAGTGTTGATGAAACACAGAAATGACATCGGGATTGTATACAACAGTCACCATGCGCACTTTCCTACATAGGAGTAATGTCTCAAACAGTCTACGCTTTGATCGTTCCCTGGAAGACAAGTAGTAGTTTCCGATGCGCATCTGGAAGCATTCTGTAATCTGTGGACTATGAGAGTGTTTATGAACGCAGAAATTGCATCGGGATTGAATACAACAGTTACCATGCGCACTTTCCTCCATGGGAGTAATTCTCAAACAGTCTACGCCTTGATCGTTCCCTGGAAGACCAGTAGTAGTTTCCGATGCACATCTGGAGGCATTCTGTAATCTGTGGACTAACTGAGTGTTGATGAAACATAGAAATTGCATCGGGATTGAATACAACAGTCACCACGCGCACTTTCTTCCACGGGAGTAATGTCTCAAACAGTCTATGTTTTGATCGTTTCCTCGATGACCAGTAGTAGTTTCCGATGCACATCTGGAGGCATTCTGTAATCTGTGGACTATCAGAGTGTTGATGAAACACAGAAATTACATCGGGATTGAATACAACAGTCACCATTCGCACTTTCATCCATGGGAGTAATGTCTCAAACAGTCTACGCTTTGATCGTTCCCTGGAAGACCAGTATTAGTTTCCGATGCACATCTGGAAGCATTCTGTAATCTGTGCACTGTCAGAGTGTTGATGAAACACAGAAATTGCATCGTGATTGAATACATCAGTCACCATGCGCACTTTCCTCCATGGGAGTAATGTCTGAAACAGTCTATGATTTGATCGTTCCCTCGAAGACCAGTAGTGGTTTCCGATGCACATCTAGAGGTATTCTGTAATCTGTGGTCTATCCGGGTGTTGATAAAAGACAGAAATTGAATCGGGATTGAATACAACAGTCACCATGCGCACTTTCCTCCATGGGAGTAATGTCTCAAACAGTCTACGCTTTGATCGTTCCCTGGAAGACCAGTAGTAGTTTCGATTCACATCTGGAGGCATTCTGTAATCTGTGGTTCATCAAAGTGTTGATGAAACCCAGAAATTGCATCGTGATTGAATACAACAGTCACCATGGGTACTTTCCTCCATGGGAGTAATGTCTCAAACAGTCTACTCTTTTATCGTTCCCTGGAAGACCAGTAGTAGTTTCCGATGCACATCTGGAGGCATTCTGTAATCTGTGGACTATCAGAGTGTTGTTGAAACACAGAAATAGCAGCGGGATTGAATACAAGAGTCAGCATGCGCACTTTCCTCCATGGGAGTAATGTCTCAAACTGTCATCGGTTTGATCGTCCCCTGAAGACCAGTAGTAGTTTCCGATGCACATCTGGAAGCATTCTGTAATCTGTTGTCTATCTGGGTGTTGATGAAACACAGAAATTGCATTGGGATTGAATACAACAGTAACCATGCGCACTTTCCTCCATGGGAGTAATATCTCAGTCTACGCTTTGATCGTTCCCTGGAAGACCAATAGTAGTTTCCGATGAACATCTTGAGGCATTCTGTAATCTGTGGACCTTCAAAGTGTTGATGAAACACAGAATTTGCCTCGGGATTGAATACAACAGTCACCATGCGCACTTTCCTCCATGGGAGTAATGTCTCAAACAGTCTACGCTTTGATTGTTGCCTGGAAGAACAGTAGTAGTTTCCGATGCACATCTGGAGGCATTCTATAATCAGTGGACTATCAGAGTGTTGATGAAACACAGAAATTACATCGGGATTGAATACAACGGTCACCATGCGCACTTTCCTCCATGGGAGTAATGTCTCAATTGTCATCGATTTGATCGTTTCCTCGAAGACCAGTAGTAGTTTCCGATGCACATCTGGAAGCACTATGTAATCTGTTTTCTATCCGGGTGTTGATGAAACACAGAAAGTGTATCGGCATTGAATACAACAGTCACCAATGCGATTTTTCCTCCTTGGAGTAATGTCTCAAACAGTCTACTCCTTGATCGTTCCCTGGAGGACCAGTAGTAGTTTCCGATGCACATCTGGAGCCATTCTGTAAACTGTGGACTGAAACACAGAAATTGCATCGCGAATTAATACTACACACACCATGCGCACTTTCCTCCATGGGAGCAATGACTCAAACAGTCTACGATTTGGTCGTTCCCTGGAAGACCAGTAGTAGTTTCCGATGCACATCTGGAGGCATTCTGTAATCTGATGAATATCTGAGTGTTGATGAAACACAGAAATTGCATTGGAATTGAATACAACAGTCACCATGCGCACTTTCTTCCATGGGAGTAATGTCTCAAACAGACTACGCTTTGATCGTTCCCAGGAAGACCAGTAGTAGTTTCCGATGAACATCTGGAGGCAATCTGCAATCTGTGGAGTATCAGAGTGTTGATGAAACTCAGAAATTGCATCTGGATTGAATACAACAGTCACCATGCGCACTTTCATCCATGGGAGTAATGTGTCAAACATTCTGCGATTTGTTCGTTCCCTGTTAGACCAGTAGTGGATTCCGATGCACAACTGGAGGCATTCTGTAATCTGTGGACTATCAGAGTGTCGATGAAACACAGAAATTGCTTCGGGATTGAATACAACAGTCACCATGCGTACTTTCCTCCATGGGAGTAATGTCTCAAACAGTCTACGGTTTGATCGTTCCCTGGAAGACCAATAGTAGTTTACGATGCACATCTGGAGGCATTCTGTAATCTGTGGACTATCAGAGTGTTGATGAAACACAGAAATTACATCGGGATTGTATACAACAGTCACCATGCGCACTTTCCTCCATGGGAGTAATTACTCAAACAGTCTACGATTTGATCGTTCCCTGGAAGACCAGTAGTAGTTTCCGATGCACATCTGGAGGCATTCTGTAATCTGATGAATATCTGAGTGTTGATGAAGCACAGAAATTGCATTGGGATTGAATACAACAGTCACCATGCGCACTTTCCTCCATGGGAGTAATGTCTCAAACAGTCTACGGTTTGAACGTTCCCTGGAAGACCAATAGTAGTTTCCGATGCACATCTGGAGGCATTCTGTAATCTGTGGAATATAAGAGTGTTGATGAAACACAGAAATTACATCGGGATTGTATACAACAGTCACCATGCCCACTTTCCTACATAAGAGTAATGTCTCAAACAGTCTACGCCTTGATCGTTCCCTTGAAGACCAGTAGTATTTTCCGATGCACATCTGGAAGCATTCTGTAATCTGTGGACTATGAGAGTTTTGATGAACACAGAAAATGCATCGGGATTGAATACAACAGTTACCATGCGCACTTTCACCCATGGGAGTAATGTCTGAACAGTCTATGCTTTGATCGTTCCCTCGAAGACCAGTAGTAGTTTCCGATGCACATCTGGAGGCATTCTGTAATCTGTGGACTATCAGAGTGTTGATGAAACACAGAAATTAGATCGGGATTGAATACAACAGTCACCATTCGCACTTTCATCCATGGGAGTAATGTCTCAAACAGTCTACGCTTTGATCGCTCCCTGGAAGACCAGTAGCAGTTTCCGATGCACATCTGGAGGCATTCTGTAATCTGTGGACTATCAGAGTGTTGATGAAGCAAAGAAATTGCATCGGGATTGAATACAACAGTCACCATGCGCACTTTCCTCCATGGGAGAAATGTCTCAAACAGTCTACGCTTTGATCGTACCCTGGAAGACCAGTAGTAGTTTCCGATGCACATATGGAGGCATTGTGTAATCTGTGACTATCAGAGTGTTGATGAAACACAGAAATTACATCGGGATTGAATACAACAGTCACCATGCGCACCTTCCTACATAGGAGTTATGTCTCAAACAGTCTACGCTTTGATCGTTCCCTGGAAGACCAGTATTAGTTTCCGATGCTCATCTGGAAGCATTCTGTAATCTGTGGACTGTCAGAGTGTTGATGAAACACAGAAATTGCATCGTGATTGAATACAACAGTTACCATGCGCACTTTCCCCCATAGGAGTAATGTCTCATACAGTCTATGATTTGATCGTTCCCTCGAAGACCAGTAGTATTTTTCGATGCACATCTGGAGGCATTCTGTAATCTGTGGTTCATCAAAGTGTTGATGAAACCCAGAAATTGCATCGTGATTGAATACAACAGTCACCATGGGTACTTTCCTCCATGGGAGTAATGTCTCAAACAGTCCACTCTTTTATCGTTCCCTGGAAGACCAGTAGTAGTTTCCGATGCACATCTGGAGGCATTCTGTAATCTGTGGACTATCAGAGTGTTGTTGAAACACAGAAATAGCAGCGGGATTGAATACAAGAGTCACCATGCGCACTTTCCTCCATGGGAGTAATGTCTCAAACAATCTACGGTTTCATCGTCCCTGGAAGACCAGTATTTGTTTCCGATGCACATCAGGTGGCATTCTGTAGTCTGTGGACTATCAGAGTGTTGTTGAAACACAGACATTGCATCAGGATTGAATACTAAAGTAACCATGTGCACTTTCCTCCATGGGAGTAATATCTCAGTCTACTCTTTGATCGTTCCCTGGAAGACCAATAGTAGTTTCCGATGAACATCTTGAGGCATTCTATAATCTGTGGACCTTCAAAGTGTTGATGAAACACAGAATTTGCCTCGGGATTGAATACAACAGTCACCATGCCCACTTTCTTCCATGGGAGTAATGTCTCAAACAGTCTACGCTTTGATCGTTCCCTGGAAGAACAGTAGTAGTTTCCGATGCACATCTGGAGGCATTCTGTAATCTGTGGACTATCAGAGTGTTGATGAAACACAGAAATTACATCGGGATTGAATACAACGGTCACCATGCGCACTTTCCTCCTTGGCAGTAATGTCTCAATTGTCATCGATTTGATCGTTCCCTAAAGACCAGTAGTAGTTTCCGATGCACATCTGGAAGCACTCTGTAATCTGTGGTCTATCCGAGTGTTGATGAAACCCAGAAAGTGTATCGGCATTGAATACAACAGTCACCAATGCGATCTTTCCTCCTTGGAGTAATGTCTCAAACAGTCTACTCCTTGATCGTTCCCTGGAGGACATGTAGTAGTTTCCGATGCACATCTGGAGCCATTCTGTAAACTGTGGACTATCAGAGTGTTGTTGAAACACAGAAATTGAATCGCGATTTAATACAACACACACCATGTGCACGTTCCTCCATGGGAGTAATGACTCAAACAGTCTACGATTTGATCGTTCCCTGGAAGAGCAGTAGTAGTTTCCGATGCACATCTGGAGGCATTCTGTATTCTGATGAATATCTGAGTGTTGATGAAACACAGAAATTGCATTAGGATTGAATACAACAGTCACCATGCGCACTTTCCTCCATGGGAGTATTATCTCAACCAGTCTACGGTTTCATAGTCCCTGGAAGACCAGTAGTTGTTTCCGATGCCCATCAGGTGGCATTCTGTAGTCTGTGGACTATCAGAGTGTTGTTGAAACACAGAAATTGCATCAGGATTGAATACAACAGTAACCATGTGCACTTTCCTCCATGGGAGTAATATCTCAGTCTACGCTTTGATCGTTCCCTGGAAGACCATTAGTAGTTTCCGATGAACATCTTGAGGCATTCTGTAATCTGTGGACCTTCAAAGTGTTGATGAAACACAGAATTTGCCTCGGGATTGAATACAACAGTCACCATGCGCTCTTTCCTCCATGGGAGTAATGTCTCAAACAGTCTACGGTTTGATCGTTCCCTGGAAGACCAATAGTAGTTTCCGATGCACATCTGGAGGCATACTGTAATCTGTGCAATATCAGAGTGTTGATGAAACACAGAAATTACATCGGGATTGTATACAACAGTCACCATGCCCACTTTCCTACATAGGAGTAATGTCTCAAACAGTCTACGCTTTGATCGTTCCCTGGAAGACCAGTAGTAGTTTCCGATGCACATCTGGAAGCATTCTGTAATCTGTGGACTATGAGAGTTTTGATGAACACAGAAAATGCATCAGGATTGAATACAACAGTTACCATGCGCACTTTCCCCCATGGGAGTAATGTCTGAACAGTCTATGCTTTGATCGTTCCCTCGAAGACCAGTAGTAGTTTCCGATGCACATCTGGAGGCATTCTGTAATCTGTAGACCTTCAAAGTGTTGATGAACACAGAAATTGCATCGGGATTGAATACAACAGTCACCATGACCACTTTCCTCCCTGGGAGTAATTCTCAAACAGTCTACGACTTGATCGTTCCCTGGAAGACCAGTAGTAGTTTCCGATGCACATCTGGAGGCATTCTGTAATCTGTGGAGTAACTGAGTGTTGATGAAACATAGAAATTGCATCGGGCTTGAATACAACAGTCACCACGCGCACTTTCTTCCACGGGAGTAATGTCTCAAACAGTCTATGCTTTGATCGTTTCCTCGATGACCAGTAGTAGTTTCCGATGCACATCTGGAGGCATTCTGTAATCTGTGGACTATCAGAGTGTTGTTGAAACACAGAAATAGCAGCGGGATTGAATACAAGAGTCACCATGCGCACTTTCCTCCATGGGAGTAATGTCTCAAACAGTCTACGGTTTCATCGTCCCTGGAACACCAGTAGTTGTTTCCGATGCACATCAGGTGGCATTCTGTAGTCTGTGGACTATCAGAGTGTTGTTGAAACACAGAAATAGCATCAGGATTGAATACAAAAGTAATCATGTGCACTTTCCTCCATGGGAGTAATATCTCAGTCTACGCTTTGATCGTTCCCTGGAAGACCAATAGTAGTTTCCGATGAACATCTTGATGCATTCTGTAATCTGTGGACTATCAGAGTGTTGATGAAACACAGAAATTACATCGGGATTTAATACAACAGTCACCATGCGCACTATCCTCCATGGGAGTAATGTCTCAAACTGTCATCGGTTTGATCGTCCCCTGAAGACCAGTAGTAGTTTCCGATGCACATCTGGATGCATACTGCAATCTGTGGTCCATCCGGGTGTTGATGAAACACAGAAATTGCATTGGGATTGAATACAACAGTAACCATGCGCACTTTCCTCCATGGGAGTAAAATCTCAGTCTACGCTTTGATCGTTCCCTGGAAGACCAATAGTAGTTTCCGACAACATCTTGAGGCATTCTGTAATCTGTGGACCTTCAAAGTGTTGATGAAACACAGAATTTGCTTCGGGATTGAATACAACAGTCACCATGCGCACATTCCTCCACGGGAGTAATGTCTCAAACAGTGTACGCTTTGATCGTTGCCTGGAAGATCAGTAGTAGTTTCCGATGCACATCTGGAGGCATTCTGTAATCTGTGGACTATCAGAGTGTTGATGAAACACAGAAATTATATCGGGATTGATTACAACGGTCACCATGTGCCCTTTCCTCCATGGGAGTAATGTCTCAATTGTCATCGATTTGAACGTTCCCTGAAGACCAGTCGTATTTTCCGATCCACATCTGGAAGCACTCTGTAATCTGTGGTCTATCCGTGTGTTGATCAAACATAGAAAGTGTATCGCCATTGAATACAACAGTCACCAATGCGATCTTTACTCCTTGGAGTAAAGTCTCAAACAGTCTACTCCTTGATCGTTCCCTGGAGGACCAGTAGTAGTTTCCGATGCACATCTGGAGCCATTCTGTAAACTGTGGACTATCAGAGTGTTGTTGAAACACAGAAATTGAATCGCGATTTAATACAACACACACCATGTGCACTTTCCTCCATGGGAGTAATGACTCAAACAGTCTACGATTTGATCGTTCCCTGGAAGACCAGTAGTAGTTTCCGATGCACATCTGGAGGCATTCTGTAATCTGATGAATATCTGAGTGTTGATGAAACACAGAAATTGCATTGGGATTGAATACAACAGTCACCATGCGCACTTTCCTCCATGGGAGTAATATCTCAACCAGTCTACGGTTTCATCGTCCCTGGAAGACCAGTAGTTGTGTCCGATGCACATCAGGTGGCATTCTGTAGTCTGTGGACTATCAGAGTGTTGATGAAATACAGAAATTGCATCAGGATTGAATACAACAGTAACCATGTGCACTTTCCTCCATGGGAGTAATATCTCTGTCTACGCTTTGATCGTTCCCTGGAAGACCATTAGTAGTTTCCGATGAACATCTTGAGGCATTCTGTAATCTGTTGACCTTCAAAGTGTTGATGAAACACAGAATTTGCCTCGGGATTGAATACAACAGTCACCATGCGCTCTTTCCTCCATGGGAGTAATGTCTCAAACAGTCTACGGTTTGATCGTTCCCTGGAAGACCAATAGTAGTTTCCGATGCACATCTGGAGGCATTCTGTAATCTGTGGAATATCAGAGTGTTGATGAAACACAGAAAATACATCGGGATTGTATACAACAGTCACCATGCCCACTTTCCTACATAGGAGTAATGTCTCAAACAGTCTACGCTTTGATCGTTCCCTGGAAGACCAGTAGTAGTTTCCGATGCACATCTGGAAGCATTCTGTAATCTGTGGACTATGAGAGTTTTGATGAACACAGAAAATGCATCGGGATTGAATACAACAGTTACCATGCGCACTTTCCCCCATGATAGTAATGTCTGAACAGTCTATGCTTTGATCGTTCCCTCGAACACCAGTAGTAGTTTCCGATGCACATCTGGAGGCATTCTGTAATCTGTAGACCTTCAAAGTGTTGATGAACACAGAAATTGCATCGGGATTGAATACAACAGTCACCATGCCCACTTTCCTCCATGGGAGCATTCTCAAACAGTCTACGCTTTTATCGTTCCCTGGAAGACCAGTAGTAGTTTCCGATGCACATCTGGAGGCATTCTGTAATCTGTGGACTAACTGAGTGTTGATGAAATATAGAAATTGCATAGGGATTGAATACAACAGTCACCACGCGCACTTTCTTCCATGGGAGTAATGTCTCAAACAGTCTATGCTTTGATCGTTTCCTCGATGACCAGTAGTAGTTTCCGATGCACATCTGGAGGCATTCTGTAATCTGTGGACTATCAGAGTGTTGATGAAACACAGAAATTACATCGGGATTGAATACAACAGTCACCATTCGCACTTTCATCCATGGGAGTAATGTCTCAAACAGTCTACGCTTTGATCGCTCCCTGGAAGACCAGTAGCAGTTTCCGATGCACATCTGGAGGCATTCTGTAATCTGTGGACTATCAGAGAGTTGATGAAGCAAAGAAATTGCATCGGGATTGAATACAACAGTCACCATGCGCACTTTCCTCCATGGGAGAAATGTCTCAAACAGTCTACGCTTTGATCGTACCCTGGAAGACCAGTAGTAGTTTCCGATGCACATATGGAGGCATTGTGTAATCTGTGGACTATCAGAGTGTTGATGAAACACAGAAATTACATCGGGATTGAATACAACAGTCACCATGCGCACCTTCCTACATAGGAGTTATGTCTCAAACAGTCTTCGCTTTGATCGTTCCCTGGAAGACCGGTATCAGTTTCCGATGCTCATCTGGAAGCATTCTGTAATCTGTGGACTGTCAGAGTGTTGATGAAACACAGAAATTGCATCGTGATTGAATACAACAGTTACCATGCACACTTTCCCCCATGGGAGTTATGTCTCATACAGTCTATGATTTGATCGTTCCCTCGAAGACCAGTAGTATTTTTCGATGCACATCTGGAGGCATTCTGTAATCTGTGGTTCATCAAAGTGTTGATGAAACCCAGAAATAGCATCGTGATTGAATACAACAGGCACCATGGGTACTTTCCTCCATGGGAGTAATGTCTCAAACAGTCTACTCTTTTATCGTTCCCTGGAAGGCCAGTAGTAGTTTCCGATGCACATCTGGAGGCATTCTGTAATCTGTGGACTATCAGAGTGTTGTTGAAACACAGAAATAGCAGCGGGATTGAATACAAGAGTCACCATGCGCACTTTCCTCCATGGGAGTAATGTCTCAAACAGTCTACGCTTTGATCGTTCCCTGGAAGAACAGTGGTAGTTTTCGATGCACATCTGGAGGCATTCTGTAATCTGTGGACTATCAGAGTGTTGATGAAACACAGAAATTACATCGGGATTGAATACAACGGTCACCATGCGCACTTTCCTCCATGGCAGTAATGTCTCAATTGTCATCGATTTGATCGTTCCCTAAAGACCAGTAGTAGTTTCCGATGCACATCTGGAAGCACTCTGTAATCTGTGGTCTATCCGAGTGTTGATGAAACCCAGAAAGTGTATCGGCATTGAATACAACAGTCACCAATGCGATCTTTCCTCCTTGGAGTAATGTCTCAAACAGTCTACTCCTTGATCGTTCCCTGGAGGACCAGTAGTAGTTTCCGATGCACATCTGGAGCCATTCTGTAAACTGTGGACTATCAGAGTGTTGTTGAAACACAGAAATTGCATCAGGATTGAATACAACAGTAACCATGTGCACTTTCCTAAATGGGAGTAATATCTCAGTCTAAGCTTTGATCGTTCCCTGGAAGACCATTAGTAGTTTCCGATGCACATCTTGAGGCATTCTGTAATCTGTGGACCTTCAAAGTGTTGATGAAACACAGAATTTGCCTCGGGATTGAATACAACAGTCACCATGCGCTCTTTCCTCCATGGGAGTAATGTCTCAAACAGTCTACGCTTTGATCGTTCCCTGGAAGACCAACAGTAGTTTCCGATGAACATCTTGAGGCATTCTGTAATCTGTGGACCTTCAAAGTGTTGATGAAACACAGAATTTGCTTCGGGATTGAATACAACAGTCACCATGCGCACTTTCCTCCACGGGGGGAATGTCTCAAACAGTCTACGCTTTGATCGTTGCCTGGAAGAACAGTAGTAGTTTCCGATGCACATCTGGAGGCATTCTGTAATCTGTGGACTATCAGAGTGTTGATGAAACTCAGAAATTATATCGGGATTGAATACAAAGGTCACCATGCGCCCTTTCCTCCATGGGAGTAATGTCTCTATTGTCATCGATTTGAACGTTCCCTGAAGACCAGTCGTAGTTTCCGATACACATCTGGAAGCACTCTGTAATCTGTGGTCTATCCGGGTGTTGATCAAACCCAGAAAGTGTATCGCCATTGAATACAACAGTCACCAATGCGATCTTTCCTCCTTGGAGTAATGTCTCAAACAGTCTACTCCTTGATCGTTCCCTGGAGGACCAGTAGTAGTTTCCGATGCACATCTGGAGCCATTCTGTAAACTGTGGACTATCAGAGTGTTGTTGAAACACAGAAAATGAATCGCGATTTAATACAACACATACCATGTGCACTTTCCTCCATGGGAGTAATGACTCAAACAGTCTACGATTTGATCGTTCCCTGGAAGACCAGTAGTAGTTTCCGATGCACATCTGGAGGCATTCTGTAATCTGATGAATATCTGAGTGTTGATGAAACACAGAAATTGCATTAGGATTGAATACAACAGTCACCATGCGCACTTTCCTCCATGGGAGTAATATCTCAACCAGTCTACGGTTTCATCGTCCCTGGAAGACCAGTAGTTGTGTCCGATGCACATCAGGTGGCATTCTGTAGTCTGTGGACTATCAGAGTGTTGTTGAAACACAGAAATTGCATCAGGATTGAATACAACAGTAACCATGTGCACTTTCCTCCATGGGAGTAATATCTCAGTCTACGCTTTGATCGTTCCCTGGAAGACCATTAGTAGTTTCCGATGAACATCTTGAGGCATTCTGTAATCTGCGGACCTTCAAAGTGTTGATGAAACACAGAATTTGCCTCGGGATTGAATACAACAGTCACCATGCGCTCTCTCCTCCATGGGAGTAATGTCTCAAACAGTCTACGGTTTGATCGTTCCCTGGAAGACCAATAGTAGTTTCCGATGCACATCTGGAGGCATTCTGTAATCTGTGGAATATCAGAGTGTTGATGAAACACATAAATTACATCGGGATTGTATACAACAGTCACCATGCCCACTTTCCTACATAGGAGTAATGTCTCAAACAGTCTACGCTTTGATCGTTCCCTGGAAGACCAGTAGTAGTTTCCGATGCTCATCTAAAAGCATTCTGTAATCTGTGGACTGTCAGAGTGTTGATGAAACACAGAAATTGCATCGTGATTGAATACAACAGTTACCATGCACACTTTCCCCCATGGGAGTAATGTCTCATACAGTCTATGATTTGATCGTTCCCTCGAAGACCAGTAGTATTTTTCGATGCACATCTGGAGGCATTCTGTAATCTGTGGTTCATCAAAGTGTTGATGAAACCCAGAAATTGCATCGTGATTGAATACAACAGTCACCATGGGTACTTTCCTCCATGGGAGTAATGTCTCAAACAGTCTACTCTTTTATCGTTCCCTGGAAGACCAGTAGTAGTTTCCGATGCACATCTGGAGGCATTCTGTAATCTGATGAATATCTGAGTGTTGATGAAACACAGAAATTGCATTGGGATTGAATACAACAGTCACCATGCGCACTTTCCTCCATGGGAGTATTATCTCAACCAGTCTACGGTTTCATCGTCCCTGGAAGACCAGTAGTTGTTTCCGATGCCCATCAGGTGGCATTCTGTAGTCTGTGGACTATCAGAGTGTTGTTGAAACACAGAAATTGCATCAGGATTGAATACAACAGTAACCATGAGCACTTTCCTCCATGGGAGTAATATCTCAGTCTACGCTTTGATCGTTCCCTGGAAGACCATTAGTAGTTTCCGATGAACATCTTGAGGCATTCTGTAATCTGTGGACCTTCAAAGTGTTGATGAAACACAGAATTTGCCTCGGGATTGAATACAACAGTCACCATGCGCACTTTCCTCCATGGGAGTAATGTCTCAAACAGTCTACGCTTTGATCGTTCCCTGGAAGAACAGTAGTAGTTTCCGATGCACATCTGGAGGCATTCTGTAATCTGTGGACTATCAGAGTGTTGATGAAACACAGAAATTACATCGGGGTTTAATACAACGGTCACCGTGCGCACTATCCTCAATGGGAGTAATGTCTCAAACTGTCATCGGTTTGATCGTCCCCTGAAGACCAGTAGTAGTTTCCGATGCACATCTGGATGCATACTGTAATCTGTGGTCCATCCGGGTGTTGATCAAACCCAGAAAGTGTATCGCCATTGAATACAACAGTCACCAATGCGATCTTTCCTCCTTGGAGTAATGTCTCAAACAGTCTACTCCTTGATCGTTCCCTGGAGGACCAGTAGTAGTTTCCGATGCACATCTGGAGCCATTCTGTAAACTGTGGACTATCAGAGTGTTGTTGAAACACAGAAATTGAATCGCGATTTAATACAACACACACCATGTGCACTTTCCTCCATGGGAGTAATGACTCAAACAGTCTACGATTTGATCGTTCCCTGGAAGACCAGTAGTAGTTTCCGATGCACATCTGGAGGCATTCTGTAATCTGATGAATATCTGAGTGTTGATGAAACACAGAAATTGCATTGGGATTGAATACAACAGTCACCATGCGCACTTTCCTCCATGGGAGTAATATCTCAATCAGTCTACGGTTTCATCGTCCCTGGAAGGCCAGTAGTTGTGTCCGATGCACATCAGGTGGCATTCTGTAGTCTGTGGACTATCAGAGTGTTGTTGAAACACAGAAATTGCATCAGGATTGAATACAACAGTAACCATGTGCACTTTCCTAAATGGGAGTAATATCTCAGTCTAAGCTTTGATCGTTCCCTGGAAGACCATTAGTAGTTTCCGATGCACATCTTGAGGCATTCTGTAATCTGTGGACCTTCAAAGTGTTGATGAAACACAGAAGTTGCCTCGGGATTGAATACAACAGTCACCATGCGCTCTTTCCTCCATTGGAGTAATGTCTCAAACAGTCTACGCTTTGATCGTTCCCTGGAAGAACTGTAGTAGTTTCCGATGCACATCTGGAGGCATTCTGTAATCTGTGGACTATCAGAGTGTCGATGAAACACAAAAATTGCTTCGGGATTGAATACAACAGTCACCACGCGTACTTACCTCCATGGGAGTAATGTCTCAAACAGTCTACGGTTTGATCGTTCCCTGGAAGACCAATAGTAGTTTACGATGCACATCTGGAGGCATTCTGTAATCTGTGGAATATCAGAGTGTTGATGAAACACAGAAATTACATCGGGATTGTATACAACAGTCACCATGCCCACTTTCCTACATAGGAGTAATGTCTCAAACAGTCTACGCTTTGGTCGTTCCCTGGAAGACCAGTAGTAGTTTCTGATGCACATCTGGAAGCATTCTGTAATCTGTGGACTATGAGAGTTTTGATGAACACAGAAAATGCATCGGGATTGAATACAACAGTTACCATGCGCACTTTCCCCCATGGGAGTAATGTCTGAACAGTCTATGATTTGATCGTTCCCTCGAAGACCAGTGGTAGTTTCCGATGCACATCTGGAGGAATTCTGTAATCTGTAGACCTTCAAAGTGTTGATGAACACAGAAATTGCATCGGGATTGAATACAACAGTCACCATGACCACTTTCCTCCATGGGAGTAATTCTCAAACAGTCTACGACTTGATCGGTCCCTGGATGACCAGTAGTAGTTTCCGATGCACATCTGGAGGCATGCTGTAATCTGTGGACTAACTGAGTGTTGATGAAACATAGAAATTGCATCGGGATTGAATACAAGAGTCAAGACGCGCACTTTCTTCCACGGGAGTAATGTCTCAAACAGTCTATGCTTTGATCGTTTCCTCGATGAACAGTAGTAGTTTCCGATGCACATCTGGAGGCATTCTGTAATCTGTGGACTATCAGAGTGTTGATGAAACACAGAAATTACATCGGGATTGAATACAACAGTCACCATTCGCACTTTCATCCATGGGAGTAATGTCTCAAACAGTCTACGCTTTGATCGTTCCCTGGAAGACCAGTAGCAGTTTCCGATGCACATCTGGAGGCATTCTGTAATCTGGGGACTATCAGAGTGTTGATGAAGCAAAGAAATTGCATCGGGATTGAATACAACAGTCACCATGCGCACTTTCCTCCATGGGAGAAATGTCTCAAACAGTCTACGCTTTGATCGTACCCTGGAAGACCAGTAGTAGTTTCCGATGCACATCTGGACGCATTGTGTAATCTGTGGACTATCAGAGTGTTGATGAAACACAGAAATTACATCGGGATTGAATACAACAGTCACCATGCGCACCTTCCTACATAGGAGTTATGTCTCAAACAGTCTACGCTTTGATCGTTCCCTGGAAGACCAGTATTAGTTTCCGATGCTCATCTGGAAGCATTCTGTAATCTGTGGACTGTCAGAGTGTTGATGAAACACAGAAATTGCATCGTGATTGAATACAACTGTTACCATGCGCACTTTCCCCCATGGGAGTAATGTCTCATACAGTCTATGATTTGATCGTTCCCTCGAAGACCAGTAGTATTTTTCGATGCACATCTGGAGGCATTCTGTAATCTGTGGTTCATCAAAGTGTTGATGAAACCCAGAAATTGCATCGTGATTGAATACAACAGTCACCATAGGTATTTTCCTCCATGGGAGTAATGTCTCAAACAGTCTACTCTTTTATCGTTCCCTGGATGACCAGTGGTAGTTTCCGATGCACATCTGGAGACATTCTGTAATCTGTGGACTATCAGATTGTTGTTGAAACACAGAAATAGCAGCGGGATTGAATACAAGAGTCACCATGCGCACTTTCCTCCATGGGAGTAATGTCTCAAACAGTCTACGGTTTCATCGTCCCTGGAAGACCAGTAGTTGTTTCCGATGCACATCAGGTGGAATTCTGTAGTCTGTGGACTATCAGAGTGTTGTTGAAACACAGAAATTGCATCAGGATTGAATAGAAAAGTAACCACGTGCACTTTCCTCCATGCGAGTAATATCTCAGTCTACGATTTGATCGTTCCCAGGAAGACCAATAGTAGTTTCCGATGAACATCTTGAGGCATTCTGTAATCTGTGGACCTTCAAAGTGTTGGTGAAACACAGAATTTGCCTCGGGATTGAATACAACAGTCACCATGCCCACTTTCCTCCATGGGAGTAATGTCTCAAACAGTCTACGCTTTGATCGTTCACTGGAAGAACAGTAGTAGTTTCCGATGCACATCTGGAGGCATTCTGTAATCTGTGGACTATCAGAGTGTTGATGAAACACAGAAATTACATCGGGATTGAATACAACGGTCACCATGCGCACTTTCCTCCATGGGAGTAATGTCTGAATTGTCATCGATTTGATCGTTCCCTAAAGACCAGTAGTAGTTTCCGATGCACATCTGGAAGCACTCTGTAATCTGTGGTCTACACGGGTATTGATGAAACCCAGAAAGTGTATCGGCATTGAATACTACAGTCACCAATGCGATCTTTCCTCCTTGGAGTAATGTCTCAAACAGTCTACTCCTTGATCGTTCCCTGGAGGACCAGTAGTAGTTTCCGATGCACATCTGGAGCCATTCTGCAAACTGTGGACTATCAGAGTGTTGTTGAAACACAGAAATTGAATCGCGATTTAATACAACACACACCATGTGCACGTTCCTCCATGGGGGTAATGACTCAAACAGTCTACGATTTGATGTGACTTCTGACATTTTCCCGGCGTATTTGTTCTTCTAATATTAGAAGTCTACGATTTGATCGTTCCCTGGAAGACCAGTAGTAGTTTCCGATGCACATCTTTAGGCATTCTGTAATCTGATGAATATCTGAGTGTTGATGAAACATAGAAATTGCATTGGGATTGAATACAACAGTCACCGTACGCACTTTCCTCCATGGGAGTATTATCTCAACCAGTCTACGGTTTCATCGTCCCTGGAAGACCAGTAGTTGTTTCCGATGCCCATCAGGTGGCATTCTGTAGTCTGTGGACTATCAGAGTGTTGTTGAAACACAGAAATTGCATCAGGATTGAATACAACAGTAACTATGAGCACTTTCCTCCATGGGAGTAATATCTCAGTCTACGCTTTGATCGTTCCCTGGAAGTTTAGTAGTTTCCGATGAACATCTTGAGGCATTCTGTAATCTGTGGACCTTCAAAGTGTTGATGAAACACAGAATTTGCCTCGGGATTGAATACAACAGTCACCATGCGCACTTTCCTCCATGGGAGTAATGTCTCAAACAGTCTACGCTTTGATCGTTCCCTGGAAGAACAGTAGTAGTTTCCGATGCACATCTGGAGGCATTCTGTAATCTGTGGACTATCAGAGTTTTGATGAAACACAGAAATTACATCGGGATTTAATACAACGGTCACCATGCGCACTATCCTCCATGGGAGTAATGTCTCAAACTGTCATCGGTTTGATCGTCCCCTGAAGACCAGTAGTAGTTTCCGATGCACATCTGGATGCATACTGTAATCTGTGGTCCATCCGGGTGTTGATGAAACACAGAAATTGCATTGGGATTGAATACAGCAGTAACCATGCGCACTTTCCTCCATGGGAGTAATATCTCAGTCTACGCTTTGATCGTTCCCTGGAAGACCAATAGTAGTTTCCGATGCACATCTGGAGGCATTGTGTAATCTGATGAATATCTGAGTGTTGATGAAACACAGAAATTGCATTGGGATTGAATACAACAGTCACCATGCGCACTTTCCTCCATGGGAGTAATATCTCAACCAGTCTACGGTTTCATCGTCCCTGGAGGACCAGTAGTTGTTTCCGATGCACATCAGGTGGCATTCTGTAGTCTGTGGACTATCAGAGTGTTGTTGAAACACAGAAATTGCATCAGGATTGAATACAACAGTAACCATGTGCACTTTCCTCCATGGGAGTAATATCTCAGTCTACGCATTGATCGTTCCCTGGAAGACCATTAGTAGTTTCCGATGAACATCTTGAGGCATTCTGTAATCTGTGGACCTTCAAAGTGTTGATGAAACACAGAATTTGCCTCGGGATTGAATACAACAGTCACCATGCGCACTTTCCTCCACGGGAGTAATGTCTCAAACAGTCTACGCTTTGATCGTTGCCTGGAAGAACAGTAGTAGTTTCCGATGCACATCTGGAGGCATTCTGTAATCTGTGGATTATCAGAGTGTTGATGAAATACAGAAATTACATCGGGATTGAATACAACGGTCACCATGCGCCCTTTCCTCCATGGGAGTAATGTCTCAATTGTCATCGATTTGATCGTTCCCTGAAGACCAGTCGTAGTTTCCGATGCACATCTGGAAGCACTCTGTAATCTGTCCTCTATCCGGGTGTTGATGAAACCCAGAAAGTGTATCGCCATTGAATACAACAGTCACCAATGCGATCTTTCCTCCTTGGAGTAATGTCTCAAACAGTCTACTCCTTGATCGTTCCCTGGAGGACCAGTAGTAGTTTCCGATGCACATCTGGAGCCATTCTGTAAATTGTGGACTATCAGAGTGTTCTTGAAACACAGAAATTGAATCGCGATTTAATACAACACACACCATGCGCACTTTCCTCCATGGGAGTAATGACTCAAACAGTCTACGATTTGATCGTTCCCTGGAAGACCAGTAGTAGTTTCCGATGCACATCTGGAGGCATTCTGTAATCTGATGAATATCTGAGTGTTGATGAAACACAGAAATTGCATTGGGATTGAATACAACAGTCCCCATGCGCACTTTCCTCCATGGGAGTATGGTCTCAAACAGTCTACGCTTTGATCGTTCCCAGGAAGACCAGCATTAGTTTCCGATGCTCATCTGGAAGCATTCTGTAATCTTTAGACTGTCAGCGTGTTGATGAAAAACAGAAATTGCATCGTGATTGAATACAACGGTTACCATGCGCACTTTCCCCCATGGGAGTAATGTCTCATACAGTCTATGATTTGATCGTTCCCTCGAAGACCAGTAGTATTTTTCGATGCACATCTGGAGGCATTCTGTAATCTGTGGACCTTCAAAGAGTTGATGAAACACAGAAATTGCATCGTGATTGAATACATCAGTCAGCATGCGCACTTTCCTCCATGGGAGTAATGTCTGAAACAGTCTATGATTTGATCGTTCCCTCGAAGACCAGTAACGGTTTCCGATGCACATCTAGAGGTATTCTGTAATCTGTGGTCTATCTGGGTGTTGATAAAAGACAGAAATTGCATCGGGATTGAATACAACAGTCACCATGCGCACTTTCCTCCATGGGAGTAATGTCTCAAACAGTCTACGCTTTGATCGTTCCCTGGAAGACCAGTAGTAGTTTCGATTCACATCTGGAGGCATTCTGTAATCTGTGGTTCATCAAAGTGTTAATGAAACCCAGCAATTGCATCGTGATTGAATACAACAGTCACCAGGGGGTACTTTCCTCCATGGGAGTAATGTCTCAAACAGTCTACTCTTTGTTCGTTCCCTGGTAGACCAGTAGTAGTTTCCGATGCACATCTGGAGGCATTCTGTAATCTGTGGACTATCAGAGTGTTGTTGAAACACAGAAATAGCAGCGGGATTGAATACAAGAGTCACCGTGCGCACTTTCCTCCATTTGAGTAATGTCTCAAACAGTCTACGGTTTCTTCGTCCCTGGAAGACCAGTAGTTGTTTCCGATGCACATCAGGTGGCATTCTGTAGTCTGTGGACTATCAGAGTGTTGTTGAAACACAGAAATTGCATCAGGATTGAATACAACAGTAACCATGCGCACTTTCCTCCATGGGAGTAATATCTCAGTCTACGCTTTGATCGTTCCCTGGTAGACCAATAGTAGTTTCCGATGAACATCTTGAGTCATTCTGTAATCTGTGGACCTTCAAAGTGTTGATGAAACACAGAATTTGCCTCGGGATTGAATACAACAGTCACCATGCGCACTTTCCTCCACGGGAGTAATGTCTCAAACAGTCTACGCTTTGATCGTTGCCTGGAAGAAAAGTAGTAGTTTCCGATGCACATCTGGAGGCATTCTGTAATCTGCGGACTATCAGAGTGTTGATGAAACACAGAAATTACATCGGGATGAATACAACGGTCACCATGAGCACTTTCCTCCATGGGAGTAATGTCTCAATTGTCATCGATTTGATCGTTCCCTGGAAGACCAGTAGTAGATTCCGATGCACATCTTTAGTCATTCTGTTATCTGTGGACTATCATAGTGTTGTTGAAACACAGAAATTGCATCGCGATTTAATACAACACACACCATGCGCACACTCCTCCATAGGAGTAATGACTCAAACAGTCTTCGATTTGATCGTTCCCTGGAAGACCAGGAGTAGTTTCCGATGCACATCTGGAGGCATTCTGTAATCTGATGAATATCTGAGTGTTGATGAAACACAGAAATAGCATTGGGATTGAATACAACAGTCACCATGCGTACTTTCCTCAATGGGAGTAATGTCTCATACAGTCTACGGTTTGATCGTTCCCTGAAAAAATCAATAGTAGTTTCCGATGCACATATAGAAGCATTCTGTATTCTGTGGACTATCAGAGTGTTGATGAAAAACAGAAATTACATCGGGATTGTATACAACAGTCACCATTCGCACTTTCCTACATTGGAGTAATGTCTCAAACAGTCTACGCTTTGATCGTTCCCTGGAAGACCAGTAGAAGTTTCCGATGCACATCTGGAAGCATTCTGTAATCTGTGGACTATGAGAGTGTTGATGAATACAGAAATTGCATCGGGATTGAATACAACAGTTACCATGCGCACTTTCCCCCATGGGAGTAATGTCTGAAACAGTCTATGATTTGATCGTTCCCTCGAACACCAGTAGTAGTTCCCGATGCACATCTGGAGGCATTCTGTAATCTGTGGACTATCAGAGTGTTGATGAAACACAGAAATTGCACCGGGATTGAATACAACAGTCACCATTCGCACTTCCTTCCATGGGAGTAATGTCTCAAACAGTCTACGCTTTGATCGTTCCCTGGAAGACCAGTAGCAGTTTCCAATGCACATCTGGAGGCATTCCGTAATCTGTGGACTATCAGAGTGTTGATGAAGCAAAGAAATTGCATCGGGATTGAAAACAACAGTCACCATGCGCACTTTCCTCCATGGGAGAAATTTCTCAAACAGTCTACGCTTTGATCGTACCCTGGAAGACCAGTAGTAGTTTCCGATGCACATCTGGGGGCATTGTGTAATCTGTGGACTAGCAGAGTGTTGACGAAACACAGAAATTACAACGGGATTGAATACAACAGTCACCATGCGCACTTTCCTACATAGGAGTTATGTCTCAAACAGTCTACGCTTTGATCGTTCCCTGGAAGACCAGTAGTAGTTTCCGATGCTCATCTGGAAGCATTGTGTAAACTGTGGACTGTCGGAGTGTTGATGAAACACAGAAATTGCATCGTGATTGAATACAACATTTACCATGCGCACTTTCCCCCATAGGAGTATTGTCTCATACAGTCTATTATTTGATCGTTCCCTGAAGACCAGTAGTAGTTTCAGATGCACATCTGGAAGCACTCTGTAATCTGTGGTCTATCCGGGTGTTGATGAAACCCAGAAAGTGTATCGGCATTGAATACAACAGTCACCAATGCGATCTTTCCTCCTTGGAGTAATGTCTCAAACAGTCTCCTCATTGATCGTTCCCTGGAGGACCAGTAGTAGTTTCCGATGCACATCTGGAGGCATTCTGTAATCTGATGAATATCTGAGTGTTGATGAAACACAGAAATTGCATTGGGATTGAATACAACAGTCACCATGCGCACTTTCCTCCGTGGGAGTAATGTCTCAAACAGTCTACGCTTTGATCGTTCCCAGGAAGACCAGTAGTAGTTTCCGATGCACATCTGGAGGCAATCTGTAATCTGTGGACTAACAGAGTGTTAATGAAACTCAGAGATTGCATCTGGATTGAATACAACAGTCACCATCGGCACTTTCCTCCGTGGGAGTAATGTCACAAACAGTCTACGCTTTGATCGTTCCCAGGAAGACCAGTAGTAGTTTCCGATGCACATCTGGAGGCATTCTGTAATCTGTGGACTATCAGAGTGTTGATGAAAAACAGAAATTACATCGGGATTGTATACAACAGTCACCATGCGCACTTTCCTACATAGGAGTAATGTCTCAAACAGTCTACGTTTGGTCGTTCCCTGGAAGACCAGTAGTAGTTTCCGATGCACATCTGGAAGCATTCTGTAATCTGTGGACTATGAGAGTGGTGATGAATACAGAAATTGCATCGGGAATGAATACAACAGTTACCATGCGCACTTTCCCCCATGGGAGTAATGTCTGAAACAGTCTATGATTTGATCGTTCCCTCGAAGACCAGTAGTAGTTTCCGATGCTCATCTGGAGGCATGCTGTAATCTGTAGACCTTCAAAGTGTTGATGAAACACAGAAATTGCACCGGGATTGAATACAACAGTCACCATGGGCACTTTCCTCCGTGGGAGTAATGTCACAAACAGTCTACGCTTTGATCATTCCCTGGAAGACCAGTAGTAGTTTCCGATGCACATCTGGAAGCATTCTGTAATCTGTGGACTATGAGAGTGGTGATGAATACAGAAATTGCATCGGGAATGAATACAACAGTTACCATGCGCACTTTCCCCCATGGGAGTAATGTCTGAAACAGTCTATGATTTGATCGTTCCCTCGAAGACCAGTAGTAGTTTCCGATGCTCATCTGGAGGCATGCTGTAATCTGTAGACCTTCAAAGTGTTGATGAAACACAGAAATTGCACCGGGATTGAATACAACAGTCACCATGGGCACTTTCCTCAATGGGAGTAATGTCTCAAACAGTCTACGGTTTGATCGTTCCCTGGAAGACCAATAGCAGTTTCCGATGAACATCTAGAGGCATTCTGTAATCTGTGGACTATCAGAGTGTTGATGAGAAACAGAAATTACATCGGGATTGTATACAACAGTCACCATGCGCACTTTCCTACATAGGGGTAATGTCTCAAACAGTCTACGCTTTGATCGTACCCTGGAAGACCAGTAGTAGTTTCCGATGCACATCTGGGGGCATTGTGTAATCTGTGGACTAGCAGAGTGTTGACGAAACACAGAAATTACAACGGGATTGAATACAACAGTCACCATGCGCACTTTCCTACATAGGAGTTATGTCTCAAACAGTCTACGCTTTGATCGTTCCCTGGAAGACCAGTAGTAGTTTCCGATGCTCATCTGGAAGCATTGTGTAAACTGTGGACTGTCGGAGTGTTGATGAAACACAGAAATTGCATCGTGATTGAATACAACATTTACCATGCGCACTTTCCCCCATAGGAGTATTGTCTCATACAGTCTATTATTTGATCGTTCCCTGAAGACCAGTAGTAGTTTCAGATGCACATCTGGAAGCACTCTGTAATCTGTGGTCTATCCGGGTGTTGATGAAACCCAGAAAGTGTATCGGCATTGAATACAACAGTCACCAATGCGATCTTTCCTCCTTGGAGTAATGTCTCAAACAGTCTCCTCATTGATCGTTCCCTGGAGGACCAGTAGTAGTTTCCGATGCACATCTGGAGGCATTCTGTAATCTGATGAATATCTGAGTGTTGATGAAACACAGAAATTGCATTGGGATTGAATACAACAGTCACCATGCGCACTTTCCTCCGTGGGAGTAATGTCTCAAACAGTCTACGCTTTGATCGTTCCCAGGAAGACCAGTAGTAGTTTCCGATGCACATCTGGAGGCAATCTGTAATCTGTGGACTAACAGAGTGTTAATGAAACTCAGAGATTGCATCTGGATTGAATACAACAGTCACCATCGGCACTTTCCTCCGTGGGAGTAATGTCACAAACAGTCTACGCTTTGATCGTTCCCAGGAAGACCAGTAGTAGTTTCCGATGCACATCTGGAGGCATTCTGTAATCTGTGGACTATGAGAGTGGTGATGAATACAGAAATTGCATCGGGAATGAATACAACAGTTACCATGCGCACTTTCCCCCATGGGAGTAATGTCTGAAACAGTCTATGATTTGATCGTTCCCTCGAAGACCAGTAGTAGTTTCCGATGCTCATCTGGAGGCATGCTGTAATCTGTAGACCTTCAAAGTGTTGATGAAACACAGAAATTGCACCGGGATTGAATACAACAGTCACCATGGGCACTTTCCTCAATGGGAGTAATGTCTCAAACAGTCTACGGTTTGATCGTTCCCTGGAAGACCAATAGCAGTTTCCGATGAACATCTAGAGGCATTCTGTAATCTGTGGACTATCAGAGTGTTGATGAGAAACAGAAATTACATCGGGATTGTATACAACAGTCACCATGCGCACTTTCCTACATAGGGGTAATGTCTCAAACAGTCTACGCTTTGATCGTACCCTGGAAGACCAGTAGTAGTTTCCGATGCACATCTGGAGGCACTGTGTAATCTGTGGACTATCAGAGTGTCGATGAAACACAGAAATTGCATCGTGATTGAATACAACAGTTACCATGCGCACTTTCCCCCATAGGAGTATTGTCTCATACAGTAATGATTTGATCGTTCCCTAAAAGACCAGTAGTATTTTTCGATGCACATCTGGAGGCATTCTGTAATCTGTGGAGTATCAGAGTGTTGATGGAACACAGAAATTGCACCGGGATTGAATACAACAGTCACCAATCGCACTTCCTTCCATGGGAGTAATGTCTCAAACAGTCTACGCTTTTATCGTTCCCTGGAAGACCAGTAGTAGTGTCCGATGCACATCTGGAGGCATTATATAATCTGTGGACTATCAGAGTGATGTTGAAACACAGAAATTGCAGCGGGATTGAATACAAGAGTCACAATGCGCACTTTCCCCCATGGGAGTAATGTCTCAAACAGTCTACGGTTTCATCGTCCCCTGGAAGACCAGTAGTTGTTTCCGATGCACATCAGGTGGCATTCTGTAGTCTGTGGACTATCAGAGTGTTGTTGAAACACAGAAATTGCATCGGGATTTACTACAACAGTAACCATCCGCACTTTCCTCCATGGGAGTAATATCTCAGTCTACGCTTTGATCGTTCCCTGGAAGACCAATAGTAGTTTCCGATGAACATCTTGAGGCATTCTGTAATCTGTGGACCTTCAAAGTGTTGATGAAACACAGAATATGCCTCGGGATTGAATACAACAGACACCATGCGCACTTTCCTAAATGGGAGTTATGTCTCAAACAGTCTACGCTTTGATCGTTCCCTGGAAGAACAGTAGTAGTTTCCGATGCACATCTGGAGGCAATCTGTAATCTGTGGGCTATCAGAGTGTTGATGAAACTCAGAAATTGCATCGGGATTGAATACAACAGTCACCATTCGCAATTTCCTCCGTGGGAGTAATGTCTCAAACAGTCTACGCTTTGATCGTTCCCTGGAAAACCAGTAGTAGTTTCCGATGCACATCTGGAGGCATTCTGTAGTCTGTGGACTATCAGAGTGTTGTTGAAACACAGAAATTGCATCGGGATTTAATACAACAGTTACCATGCGCACTTTCCCCCATGGGAGGAATGTCTGAAACAGTCTATGATTTGATCGTTCCCTCGAAGACCAGTAGTAGTTTCCGATGCACAACTGGAGGCATTCTGTAATCTGTAGACCTTCAAAGTGTTGATGAAACACAGAAATTGCATCGTGATTGAATACAACAGTCACCATGCGCAATTTCTTCCATGGGAGTAATACCTCAAACAGTCTATGCTTTGATCGTTCCCAGGAAGTCTAGCAGTAGTTTCCGATGCACATCTGGAGGCATTCTGTAATATGTGGACTATCAGAGTGTTGTTGAAACACAGAAATTGAATCGGGATTGAATACAACAGTCACCATGCGCACTTTCCTCCAAGGGAGTAATGTCTCAAAACAGTTTACGCTTTGATAGTTCCCTGGATGACCAGTAGTAGTTTCCGATGCACATCTGGAGGCATTCTGTAATCTGTGGACTATCCGAGTGTTGACAAAACACAGAAACTGCATCTGGATTGAATACAACAGTCACCATGCGCACTTTCCTCCATGGGATAAATGTCTCAAACAATCTACGCTTTGATGGTTCCCAGGAAGACCAATAGTAGTTTCCGATGCACATCTGGAGGCATTCTATAATCTGTGAAGTAACTGAGTGTTGATGAAACACAGAAATTGCATCGGGATTGAATACAACTGTCACCATGCGCACTTTCCTCCACAGGAGTAATGTCTCAAACAGTCTATGCTTTGAACGTTCCCTCGTAGGATAGTAGTAGTTTCCGATACACATCTGGAGGCATTCTGTAATCTGTGTCCTTCAAAGTGTTGATGAAACACAGAAATTACATCGTGATTTAATACAACAATCACCATGGTCACTTTCCTACATGGGAGTTATGTCTCAAGCAGTCTACGCCTTGATCGTTCGATGGAAGACCAGTAGTAGTTTCCGATGCACATCTGGAGGCATTCTGTAATCTGTGGACTATCTGAGTGTTGATGAATCACAGAAATTGCTTCGGGATTGAATACAACAGTCACCATGCGCACTTTCCTCCATTGGAGTAATGTCTCAAACAGTTTACGCTTTGATCGTTCCCTGGAAGACCAGTAGTAGTTTCCGATGCACATCTGGAGGCATTCTGTAATCTGTGGACTATCAGAGTGTTGATGAAACAAAGAAATTGCATCGGGATTGAATACAACAGTCACCATGCGCACTTTCCTCCGTGGGAGTAATGTCTCATACAGTCTACGCATTGATCGTTCCATGGAAGACCAGTAGTAGTTTCCGATGCACATCTGGAGGAATTTTGTAATCTGTGGACTATAATAGTGTTGATGAACACAGAAATTGCATCGGGATTGAATACAACTGTCACCATGCGCACTTTCCTCCACAGGAGTAATGTCTCAAACAGTCTATGCTTTGAACGTTCCCTCGTAGGATAGTAGTAGTTTCCGATACACATCTGGAGACATTCTGTAATCTGTGTCCTTCAAAGTGTTGATGAAACACAGAAATTACATCGTGATTGAATACATCAGTCACCATGGTCACTTTCCTACATGGGAGTTATGTCTCAAACAGTCTATGCTTTGATCATTCCCAGGAAGACGAGTAGTAGTTTCCGATGCACATCTGGAGGCATTCTGTAATCTGTGGACCTTCAAAGTGTTGATGAAACACAGAAATTGCATCGGGATTGAATACAACAGTCACCATGCACACTTTCCTCCATGGGAGTATATCTCAAACAGTCTACGCCTTGATCGTTCGATGGAAGACCAGTAGTAGTTTCCGATGCACCTCTGGAGGCATTCTGTAATCTGTGGACTATCTGAGTGTTGATGAATCACAGAAATTGCTTCGGGATTGAATACAACAGTCACCATGCGCACTTTCCTCCATTGGAGTAATGTCTCAAACAGTTTACGCTTTGATCGTTCCCTGGAAGACCAGTAGTAGTTTCCGATGCACATCTGGAGGCATTCTGTAATCTGTGGACTATCAGAGTGTTGATGAAACAAAGAAATTGCATCGGGATTGAATACAACAGTCACCATGCGCACTTTTCTCCGTGGGAGTAATGTCTCATACAGTCTACGCATTGATCGTTCCATGGAAGACCACTAGTAGTTTCCGATGCACATCTGGAGGAATTTTGTAATCTGTGGACTATAAGAGTGTTGATGAACACAGAAATTGCATCATGATTGAATACAACAGTTACGATGCACACTTTCCCCAATGGGAGTAATGCCTCAAACAGTCTACGCTTTGATCGCTCCCTGCAAGACCAGTAGTAGTTTCCGATGCACATCTGGAGGCATTCTGTAATCTGTGGACTATCAGAGTGTTGATGAAACACAGAAATTGCATCGGGATTGCATACAACAGTCACCATCGCACTTTCCTACATAGGAGTAATGTCTCAACAGTCTACGCTTTGATCGTTCCCTGGAAGACCAGTAGTAGTTTCCGATGCACGTCTTTAGGCATTCTGTTATCTGCTTACTATCAGAGTGTTGTTGAAACACTGAAATTGCATCGGGTTTTAATACAACAGTCACCATGCGGACTTCCTTCCATGGGAGTAATGTCTCAAACAGTCAACGCTTTGATCGATCCCTGGAAGACCAGTAGTAGTTTCCGAACACATCTGGAGGCATTCTGTAATCTGTGGACTATCAGAGTGTTGTTGAAACACTGAAATTGCATCGGGATTGAATACAACAGTCACCATGCGCACTTTCATCCATGGGAGTAATGTCTCAAGAAGTCTACGCTTTGATCGTTCATTGGAAGACCAGTAGTAGTTTCCGATGCACATCTGGAGGCATTCTCTAATTTGTGGACTATCAGAGTGTTGATGAAACACAGAAATTGCATCGGGATTGAATACAACAGTCACCATGCGCACTTTCCTACATAGGAGTAATGTCTCAAACAGTCTACGCTTTGATCGTGCCCTGGAAGACCAGTAGCAGGTTCAGGTGCACAACTGAAAGAATTCTGTAATCTGTGGACTATCAGAGTGTTGATGAAACACAGAAATTGCATCGGGATTGAATACAACAGTCACCATGCGCACATACCTCCATGGGAGTAAAGTGTCAAACAGTCTACGCTTTGATCGTTCACTGGAAGACCAGTAGTAGATTCCGATGCACATCTGGAGGCATTCTGTAATCTGTGGACCTTCAAAGTGTTGACGAAACGCAGAAATTGCATCGGGATTGAATACAGCATGCACCATGCGTACATTTCTACATTGGAGTAATGTCTCAAACTGTCATCGCATTGATCATTCACTCAAGACCAGTAGTAGTTTCCGATGCACATCTGGAGGCCTTCTGTAATCTGTGGACTATCCGAGTTCTAATGAAACACAGAAATTGCATCGGGATTGAATACAATAGTCACCATGCGCACTTTCCTCCATGGGAGTAATGTCTCAAACAGTCTAAGCTTTGATCGTTCCCTTGAAGACCAGTAGTAGTTTCGATTCACATATGGAGGCATTCTGTAATCTGTGGACCTTCGAAGTGTTGATGAAACACAGAAATTGCATCGGGATTTAATACGACAGTCACCATGCGCACTTTCCTCCATTGGAGTAATGTCTCAAACTTTCTACGCCTTTATCGTTCCCTGGAAGACCAGTAGTGGTTTCCGATGCACGTCTGGTGGCATTCTGTAAGCTGTGGACTATCAGAGTAGTCTTGAAACACAGAAATTGCATCGGGATTGAATACAACAGTAACCGTGCGCACTTTCCTCCATGGGAGTAATATCTTAAACAGTCTACGCTTTGATCGTTCCCTGGAAAACCAGTAGTAGTTTCCGATGCACATCTCGAGGCATTCTGTAATCTGTGGACCTTCAAAGTGTTGATGAAACACAGAAAATGCATCGGGATTGAATAAACAGTCACCATGCGCACTTTCCTCCATGGGAGTAACGTCTCAAACTGTCATCGATTTGATCGTTCCCTGAAGACCAGTAGTAGTTTCCAATGCACATCTGGAGGCATTCTGTAATTTGTGGTCTATCCGGGTGTTGATGAAACACAGAAATTGCATCGGCATTGAATACAACAGTCACCATGCGAACTTTCCTCCATGGGAGTAATGTCTCAAACAGTGTACGCCTTGATCGTTCCCTGGTAGAAAAGTAGTAGTTTCCGATGCACATCTGGAGGCATTCTGTAATTTGTGGTCTATCCGGGTGTTGATGAAACACAGAAATGGCATCGGGATTGAATACAACAGTCACCATGCGCACTTTCTTCCACGGAAGTAATGTCTCAAACAGTCTATGCTTTGATCGTTTCCTCGAAGACCAGTAGTAGTTTCCGATGCACATCTGGAGGCATTCTGTAATCTGTGGACTATCAGAGAGTTGATGAAGCACAGAAATTGCATCGGGATTGCATACAACAGTCACCATCGCACTTTCCTACATAGGAGTAATGTCTCAACAGTCTACGCTTTGATCGTTCCCTGGAAGACCAGTAGTAGTTTCCGATGCACGTCTTTAGGCATTCTGTTATCTGTTACTATCAGAGTGTTGTTGAAACACAGAAATTGCATTGGGATTTAATACAACAGTCACCATGCGGACTTCCTTCCATGGGAGTAATGTCTCAAACAGTCAACGCTTTGATCGATCCCTGGAGGACCAGTAGTAGTTTCCGAACACATCTGGAGGCATTCTGTAATCTGTGGACTATCAGAGTGTTGTTGAAACACTGAAATTGCATCGGGATTGAATACAACAGTCACCATGCGCACTTTCATCCATGGGAGTAATGTCTCAAGAAGTCTACGCTTTGATCGTTCCCTGGAAGACCAGTAGTAGTTTCCGATGCACATCTGGAGGCATTCTCTAATTTGTGGACTATCAGAGTGTTGATGAAACACAGAAATTGCATCGGGATTGAATACAACAGTCACCATGCGCACTTTCCTACATAGGAGTAATGTCTCAAACAGTCTACGCTTTGATCGTGCCCTGGAAGACCAGTAGCAGGTTCAGGTGCACAACTGAAAGAATTCTGTAATCTGTGGACTATCAGAGTGTTGATGAAACACAGAAATTGCATCGGGATTGAATACAACAGTTACCATGCGCACATTCCTCCATGGGAGTAAAGTGTCAAACAGTCTACGCATTGATCGTTCACTGGAAGACCAGTAGTAGATTCCGATGCACATCTGGAGGCATTCTGTAATCTGTGGACCTTCAAAGTGTTGACGAAACGCAGAAATTGCATCGGGATTGAATACAGCATGCACCATGCGTACATTTCTACATTGGAGTAATGTCTCAAACTGTCATCGCATTGATCATTCCCTCAAGACCAGTAGTAGTTTCCGATGCACATCTGGAGGCCTTCTGTAATCTGTGGACTATCCGAGTGCTAATGAAACACAGAAATTGCATCGGGATTGAATACAATAGTCACCATGCGCACTTTCCTCCATGGGAGTAATGTCTCAAACAGTCTAAGCTTTGATCGTTCCCTGGAAGACCAGTAGTAGTTTCGATTCACATATGGAGGCATTCTGTAATCTGTGGACCTTCGAAGTGTTGATGAAACACAGAAATTGCATCGGGATTTAATACGACAGTCACCATGCGCACTTTCCTCCATTGGAGTAATGTCTCAAACTTTCTACGCCTTTATCGTTCCCTGGAAGACCAGTAGTGGTTTCCGATGCACGTCTGCTGGCATTCTGTAAGCTGTGGACTATCAGAGTAGTCTTGAAACACAGAAATTGCATCGGGATTGAATACAACAGTAACCGTGCGCACTTTCCTCCATGGGAATAATATCTTAAACAGTCTACTCTTTGATCGTTCCCTGGAAAACCAGTAGTAGTTTCCGATGCACATCTCGAGGCATTCTGTGGACCTTCAAAGTGTTGATGAAACACAGAAAATGCATCGGGATTGAATAAACAGTCACCATGCGCACTTTCCTCCATGGGAGTAACGTCTCAAACTGTCATCGATTTGATCGTTCCCTGAAGACCAGTAGTAGTTTCCAATGCACATCTGGAGGCATTCTGTAATTTGTGGTCTATCCGGGTGTTGATGAAACACAGAAATTGCATCGGCATTGAATACAACAGTCACCATGCGAACTTTCCTCCATGGGAGTAATGTCTCAAACAGTGTACGCCTTGATCGTTCCCTGGTAGAAAAGTAGTAGTTTCCGATGCACATCTGGAGGCATTCTGTAATTTGTGGTCTATCCGGGTGTTGATGAAACACAGAAATGGCATCGGGATTGAATACAACAGTCACCATGCGCACTTTCTTCCACGGAAGTAATGTCTCAAACAGTCTATGCTTTGATCGTTTCCTCGAAGACCAGTAGTAGTTTCCGATGCACATCTGGAGGCATTCTGTAATCTGTGGACTATCAGAGAGTTGCTGAAACACAGAAATTGCATCGTTATTGAATACAACAGTCACCATGCGCATTTTCCTCCATGGGAGTAATACCTCAAACAGTCTACACTTTGATCGTTCTCAGGAAGACCAGTAGTGGTTTCCGATGCACATCTGGTGGCATTCTCTAATCTGTGGACTATCAGAGTTTTGATGAAACACAGACATTGCATCGGGATTGAATACAACAGCCACCATTCGCCTTTTCCTCCATGGGAGTAATGTCTCAAAGAGTCTACGGTTTGATCGTTCCCTGGAAGACCAGTAGTTGTTTCCGATGCACATCTGGTGGCGTTCTGTAATCTGTGGACTATCAGGGTGTTGATGAAACACAGAAATTGCATCGGGATTGAATAGAACGGTCACCATGCAGACTTTCCTCCATGGGAGTAATGTCTCAAAAAGTCTATTCTTTGATCGTTCCCAGGAAGACCAGTAGTAGTTTCCGATGCATATCTGGAGGCAATCTGTAATCTGTGGACTATCAGAGTGTTGATGAATCACAGAAATTGCTTCGGGATTGAATACAACAGTCACCATGCGCACTTTCCTCCATGGGAGTAATGTCTCAAACAGTCTACGTTTTGATCGTTCCCTGGAGGACCAGTAGTAGTTTCCGATGCACGTCTTTAGGCATTCTGTTATCTGTTTACTATCAGAGTGTTTTTGAAACACAGAAATTGCCTCGGGATTGAATACAACAGTCACCATGCGGACTTCCCTCCATGGGAGTAATGTCTCAAACAGTCAACGCTTTGATCGATACCTGGAAGACCAGTAGTAGTTTCCGATGCACATCTGGAGATATTCTGTAATCTGTGGACTATCAGAGTGTTGATGAAACACTGAAATTGCATCGGGATTGAATACAACAGTCACCATGCGCACTTTCATCCATGGGAGTAATGTCTCAAGAAGTTTATGCTTTGATCGTTCCCTGGAAGACCAGTAGTAGTTTCCGATGCACATCTGGAGGCATTCTGTAGTCTGTGGACTATCAGAGTGTTGATGAAACACAGAAATTGCATCGGGATTGAATACAACAGTCACCATGACCACTTTCCTCCATGGGAGTAATGTCTCAAACAGTCTACGCTTTGATCGATCCGTGGAAGACCAGTAGTAGTTTCCGCTGCACATCTGGAAGCATTCTGTAATCTGTTCACTATCAGGGTGTTGTTGAAACACAGAAATTGCATCGGGATTGAATACACCAGTCACCATGCGGACTTTCCTCAATGGGAGTAACATCTCAAACAGTCTAAGCTTTGATGGTTCCCTGGAAGACCACTAGTAGTTTCCGATGCACATCTGGTGGCATTCTGTAATCTGTAGACTATCAGAGTGTTGTTGAAACACAGAAATTGCATCGGGATTGAATACAACAGTCACAATGCGCCCCTTCCTCCATGGGAGTAATGTCTCAAACAGTGTAAACTTTGATCGTTCCCTGGAAGACCAGTAGTAGTTTCGATTCACATATGGAGGCATTCTGTAAGCTGTGGACCTTTAAAGTGTTGATGAAACACAGAAATTGCATCGAGATTGAATACAACAGTCACAATGCGCACTTTCCTCCTTGGGAGTAATGTCTCAAAGAGTCTACGCTTTGATCGTTCCCTGGAAGACCAGTAGTAGATTCCGATGCACATCTGGCAGCATTCTGTAATCTGTGAACTATCAGAGTGTTGTTGAAACACAGAAATTGCAATCGGGATTGAATACAACAGTCACCATGCGCACTTTCCTCCATGGGAGTAAAGTTTCAAACAGTCTACGCTTTGATCGTTCCCTGGAAGAGGAAATTGTGCATGGTGACTGTTGTATTCAATCCCGATGCAATTTCTGTGTTTCATCAACACTCTGATAGTCCACAGATTACAGAATGCCACCAGATATACATCAGTAACTACTACTGGTCTTTCAGGGAATGATCAAAGCGTAGACTGTTTGACACACTACTCCCGTTTGGGAAAGTGCGCATGGTGACTATTGTATTCAATCCCGATGCAATTTCTGTGTTGCATCAACACTCTCACAGTCCACATATTACAGAATGAAACCAGATGTGCATCGGAAACTACTACTGGTCTTCCAGGGAACGATCAAAGCGTAAACTGTTTGAGACATTACTCCCTTGGAGGAAAGTGCGCATGGTGACTGTTGTATTCAATCCCGATGCAATTTCTCTGTTTCATCAACACTCTGATAGCCCACAGATTACAGAATGCCACCAGATGTGCATCGGAAACTACTACTGGTCTTCCAGGAAACGATTAAAGCGAGGACTCTTTCAGATATTACTCCCACGGCGGAAAGTGTGGATGGTGACTGTTGTATTCAATCCCGATGCAATTTCTGTGTTTTATCAACACTCTGATAGTCCACAGAATACAGATTGTCTCCAGATGTGCATCGGAAACTACTACTGGTCTTCTTGGGTACGATCAAAGCGTAGACTGTACCAGACATTACTCCCATTGAGGAAAGTACGGATTGTGACAGTTGTATTCACTCCCGATGCAATTTCTGTGTTTCATCAACACTTTGAAGGTCCACAGATTACAGAATGCCTCCAGATGTGCATCGGAAGCTACTACTGGTCTTCCAGGGAACGATCAAAGCGTAGACTGTTTTAGACATTATTCCCATGGAGAAAAGTGCGGATTGTGACTGTTGTATTTAATCCCGATGCAATTTCTGTGTTTCATCAACTCTCTGATAGTCCACAGATTACAGAATGCCACCAGATGTGCATCGGAAACTACTACTGGTCTAACAGGGAACGATCTTAGCGATGACAGTTTGAGACATTACTCCCATGGAGAAATGTACGCATGGTGCCTGTTGTATTCAATCCCGATGCAATTTCTGTCTTTTATCAACACCCGGATAGACCTCAGATTACAGAGTACCTGAAGATGTGCATCGAAAACTATTACTGGTCTTCCAGGGAACGATCAAAGCGTAGACTGTTTGAGACATTACTCCCATGGAGGGAAGTGCGCATGGTGACTGTTGTATTCAATCCCGATGCAATTTCTGTGTTCATCAACTCTCTGATAGTCCACAGATTACAGAATGCCTCGAGATGTGCATCGGTAACTACTACTGGTCTTCCAGTGAACGATCAAAGCGTAGACTGTTAGAGCCATTACTCCCTTGGAGGAAAGTCTGCATGGTGACTGTTGAATTCAATCCCGATGCAATTTCTGTTTTTCATCAAAACTCTGATAGTCCACAGATTACAGATTGCCTCCAGAAGTGCATCGGAAACTACTACTGGTCTTCCAGGGAACGATCAAAAGGTAGACTGTTGCAGACGTTACTCCCATGGAGGAATGTGCAGATGGTGACTGTTGTATTCAATCCCGATGCAATTTTTTGTGTTTCGTCAACACTCTGATAGTCCACAGCTTACAGAATGCCTCCAGATGTGCGTCGGAAACTACTACTTGTCTTCCAGGGAACGATCAAAAGGTAGACTGTTGCAGACGTTACTCCCATGGAGGAATGTGCAGATGGTGACTGTTGTATTCAATCCCGATGCAATTTTTTGTGTTTCGTCAACACTCTGATAGTCCACAGCTTACAGAATGCCTCCAGATGTGCGTCGGAAACTACTACTGTTCTTCCAGGGAACGATCAAAGCATAGACTGTTTGAGACATTACTCCCATGGAGGAATGTGCGCATGTTGACTGTTATATTCAATCCCGATGCAATTTCTGTGTTTATCAACTCTCTGATAGTCCACAGATTACAGAATGCCTCCACATGTGCATCGGAAACTACTAATGGTCTTCAGGGAACGATCAAAGCGATGACAGTTTGAGACATTACTCCCATGGAGAAATGTACGCTTGGTGCCTGTTGTATTCAATCCCGGTGCAATTTCTGTCTTTTATCAACACCCGGATAGACCACAGATTACAGATTACCTCAAGATGTGCATCGGAAACTACTACTGGTCTTCCAGAGAACGATCAAAGTGTAGACTGTTTTAGACATTACTCCCATGGAGGAAAGTGGTCATGGTGACTGTAGTATTCAATCCCGATGTAATTTCTGTGTTTCATCAACACTCTGATAGTCCACAGATTTCAGAATGCCTCCAGATGTGCATCGGAAACTACTACTGGTCTTCCAGGGAGCGATCAAAGCGTAAACTGTTTGAGACATTACACCCATGGGGGAATGTGCGTATGGTGACTGTTGTATTCAATCCCGATGCAGATTCTGTGTTTCATCAACACTCTGATAGCTCACAGGTTACACAATGCTACCAGATGTGCATCGGAAACTACTACTGGTCTTCCAGGGAACGATTAAAGCGAGGACTGTTTCAGACATTACTCCCATGGCGGAAATTGCGGATGGTGACTGTTGTATTCAATGCCGATGCAATTTCTGTGTTTCATCCACACTCTGATAGTCCACAGATTACAGATTGTCCCCAGATGTGCATCGGAAACTATTACTGGTATTCCTGGGACCGATCAAGGCGTAGACTGTTTCAGACATTACTCCCATGGAGGAATGTGCGCATGGTGACTGTTGTATTAAATCCCGATGCAATTTCTATGTTTCATCAACACTCTGATAGTCCACAATTTACAGATTGCCTCCAGATGTGCATCGGAAACTACTACTGGTATTCCTGGGAACGATTAGAGCGTAGATGTTAGACACATTACTCCCATGGAGGCAAGTGTGCATGGTGACTGTTGTATTCAATCCCGATGCAATTTCTGTGTTTCATCAACACTCTGATAGTCCACAGATAACAGATTGCCTCCAGAAGTGCATCGAAAACTACTACTTCCTGGGAACGATCAAAGCGTAGACTGTTTGAGACATTAATCCTGTGGAATAAAGTGTGCATGGTGCCTGTTGTATTCAATCCCGATGCAATTTCTGTGTTTCATCAACACTCTGATAGTCCACAGAATACAGAATGCCACCAGATGTGCATCGGAAACTAATACTGGTCTTCCAGGGAAGGATCAAAGGGTAGACTGTTTCAGACGTTACTCCCATGGAGGAATGTGCGGATGGTAACTGTTGTATTGAATCCCAATGGAATTTCTGTGTTTCATCAACACTCTGATAGTCCACAGCTTACAGAATGCCTCCAGATGTGCATCGGAAACTACTACTTTTCTTCCAGGAACGATCAAAGCGTAGACTGTTTGAGACATTATTTCCATGGAGGAAAGTGCGCATGGTGACTGTTGTATTCAATCCCGAGGCAATTTCTGTGTTTCATCAACACTTTAAAGGTCCACAGATTACAGAATTCCTCAAGAAGTTCACTGGAAACTACTATTGGTGTTCCAGGGAACGATCAAAGCGTAGACTGAGATACAACTCCCATGGAGGAAAGTGCGCATGGTTACTGTTGTATTCAATCCTGATGCAATTTCTGTGTTTCAACAACACTCTGATAGTCAACAGATTACAGAATGCCTCCAGATGTGCATCGGAAACTACTACTGGTCTTCCAGGGAACGATAAAAGAGTAGACTGTTTGAGACATTACCCCCATGGAGGAAAGTGACCATGGTGATTGTTGTATTCAATCCCGATGCAATTTCTGTGTTCATCAACTCTCTGATAGTCCACAGATTTCAGAATGCCTCCAGATGTGCATCGGAAACTACTACTGCTCTAACAGGGAACGATCTTAGCGATGACTGTGTGAGACATTACTCCCAGGGAGAAATGTACGCATGGTGTCTGTTGTATTCAATCCCGATGCAATATCTGTCTTTTATCAACACCCGGAGAGACCACAGATTACAGAATACCTCCAGATGTGCATCGGAAACTACTACTGGTCTTCCAGGGAACGATCAAAGCGTAGACTGTTTGAGACATTACTCCCATGGAGGAAAGTGCGCTTGGTGACTGTTGTATTCAATCCCGATGCAATTTCTGTGTTCATCAACTCTCTGATAGTCCTAAGATTACAGAATGCCTCCAGATGTGCATCGGAAACTACTACTGGTCTTCCAGGGAGCGATCAAAGCGTAAACTGTTTGAGACATTACACCCATGGGGGAAAGTGCGCATGGTGACTGTTGTATTCAATCCCGATGCAGATTCTGTGTTTCATCAACACTCTGATAGCTCACAGGTTACAGAATGCTACCAGATGTGCATCGGAAACTACTACTGGTCTTCCAGGGAACGATTAAAGCGAGGACTGTTTCAGACATTACTCCCATGGCGGAAATTGCGGACGGTGATTGTTGTATTCAATGACGATGCAATTTCTGTGTTTCATCCACACTCTGATAGTCCACAGATTACAGATTGTCCCCAGATGTGCATCGGAAACTATTACTGGTATTCCTGGGACCGATCAAGGCGTAGACTGTTTCAGACATTACTCCCATGGAGGAATGTGCGCATGGTGACTGTTGTATTAAATCCCGATGCAATTTCTATGTTTCATCAACACTCTGATAGTCCACAATTTACAGATTGCCTCCAGATGTGCATCGGAAACTACTACTGGTATTCCTGGGAACGATTAGAGCGTAGACTGTATGAGACATTACTCAAATGGAGGAAAGTGCGCATGGTGACTGTTGTAATCAAACCCGATGCAATTTCTGTGTATTCATCAACACTTTGAAGGTCCACAGATTAAAGAATGCCTCCAGATGTGCATCGGAAACTACTACTTGTCTTCCAGGGAGCGATCAAAGTGAAGACTGCTTGAGACATTACTCCCATGGAGGAAAGTGCGGATGGTGACTGTTGTATTCAATCTCGATGCAATTTCTGTGTTTTATCATCACTCTGATAGTCCACAGATTACAGAGTGCCACCAGATGTACATCGGGAACTACTACTGGTATTCCTGGGACCGATCAAGGCGTAGACTGTTTCAGACATTACTCCCATGGAGGAAAGTGGTCATGGTGACTGTTGTATTCAATCCGGATGTAATTTCTGAGTTTCATCAACACTCTGATATTCCACAGATTACAGAATGCATGCAGATGTGCATCGCAAAGTTCTTCTGGTCTTCCAGGGAACGATCAAAACTTAGACTGTTTGAAACATTATTCCCATGGAGGAAAGTGTGCATGGTGACTGTTGTATTCAATCCCTATGAAATATCTGTGTTTCATCAACCCTTTGAAGGTCCACAGATTACAGAATGCCTCCAGATGTGCATCGGAAACTACTACTGGTCTTCCAGGGAACGATCAAAGGGTAGACTGTTTCAGACGTTACTCCCATGGAGGAATGTGCGGATGGTGACTGTTGTATTCAATCCCGATGCAATTTTTTGTGTTTCGTCAACACTCTGATAGTCCACAGCTTACAGAATGCCTCCAGATGTGCATCGGAAACTACTACTGGTCTTCCAGGGAACGATCAAAGCGTAGACTGTTTGAGAAATTAATCCTGTGGAGGAAAGTGAGCATGGTGCCTGTTGTATTCAATCCCGATGCAATTTCTGTGTTTCATCAACACTCTGATAGTCCACAGAATACAGAATGCCACCAGATGTGCATCGGAAACTACTACTGGTCTTCCAGGGAACGATCAAAGCGTAGACTGTTTGAGACATTACTCCCGTGGAGGAAAGTGTGCATGGTGACTGTTGTATTCAATCCCGATGCAATTTCTGTGTTTCATCAACACTTTGAAGGTCAACAGATTTCAGAATGCCTCCAGATATGCATCGGAAACTACTACTGGTCTTCCTGGGAACGATCAAAGCATAGACTGTTTGAGACAATACTCGAATGTAGGAAAGCACGCATGGTGAGTGTTGTATTCAATCCCGATGCAATTTCTGTGTTTCATCAATACTCTGATACTCCTCAGATTACAGAATGACTCCAGATGTGCATCGGAAACTACTACTGGTCTTCCAGGGAACGATCAAAGCGTAGACTGTTTGAGACATTGCTCCAATGGAGGAAAGTGCGCATCGAGTCTGTTGTATTCAAACCCGATGCCATTTATGTGTTTCATCAACAATCTGATAGTCCACAGATTACAGAATGCCACCAGATGTGCATCGGAAACTACTACTGGTCTTCCAGGGAACGATCAAAGCGTAGACTGTTTGAGACATTAATCCTGTGGAATAAAGTGTGCATGGTGCCTGTTGTATTCAATCCCGATGCAATTTCTGTGTTTCATCAACACTCTGATAGTCCACAGATTTCAGAATGCCTCCAGATGTGCATCGGAAACTACTACTGGTCTTCCAGGGAGCGATCAAAGCGTAAACTGTTTGAGACATTACACCCATGGGGGAAAGTGCGTATGGTGACTGTTGTATTCAATCCCGATGCAGATTCTGTGTTTCATCAACACTCTGATAGCTCACAGGTTACAGAATGCTACCAGATGTGCATCGGAAACTACTACTGGTCTTCCAGGGAACGATTAAAGCGAGGACTGTTTCAGACATTACTCCCATGGCGGAAATTGCGGATGGTGACTGTTGTATTCAATGCCGATGCAATTTCTGTGTTTCATCCACACTCTGATAGTCCACAGATTACAGATTGTCCCCAGATGTGCATCGGAAACTATTACTGGTATTCCTGGGACCGATCAAGGCGTAGACTGTTTCAGACATTACTCCCATGGAGGAATGTGCGCATGGTGACTGTTGTATTAAATCCCGATGCAATTTCTATGTTTCATCAACACTCTGATAGTCCACAATTTACAGATTGCCTCCAGATGTGCATCGGAAACTACTACTGGTATTCCTGGGAACGATTAGAGCGTAGATGTTAGACACATTACTCCCATGGAGGCAAGTGTGCATGGTGACTGTTGTATTCAATCCCGATGCAATTTCTGTGTTTCATCAACACTCTGATAGTCCACAGATAACAGATTGCCTCCAGAAGTGCATCGAAAACTACTACTTCCTGGGAACGATCAAAGCGTAGACTGTTTGAGACATTAATCCTGTGGAATAAAGTGTGCATGGTGCCTGTTGTATTCAATCCCGATGCAATTTCTGTGTTTCATCAACACTCTGATAGTCCACAGAATACAGAATGCCACCAGATGTGCATCGGAAACTAATACTGGTCTTCCAGGGAAGGATCAAAGGGTAGACTGTTTCAGACGTTACTCCCATGGAGGAATGTGCGGATGGTAACTGTTGTATTGAATCCCAATGGAATTTCTGTGTTTCATCAACACTCTGATAGTCCACAGCTTACAGAATGCCTCCAGATGTGCATCGGAAACTACTACTTTTCTTCCAGGAACGATCAAAGCGTAGACTGTTTGAGACATTATTTCCATGGAGGAAAGTGCGCATGGTGACTGTTGTATTCAATCCCGAGGCAATTTCTGTGTTTCATCAACACTTTAAAGGTCCACAGATTACAGAATTCCTCAAGAAGTTCACTGGAAACTACTATTGGTGTTCCAGGGAACGATCAAAGCGTAGACTGAGATACAACTCCCATGGAGGAAAGTGCGCATGGTTACTGTTGTATTCAATCCTGATGCAATTTCTGTGTTTCAACAACACTCTGATAGTCAACAGATTACAGAATGCCTCCAGATGTGCATCGGAAACTACTACTGGTCTTCCAGGGAACGATAAAAGAGTAGACTGTTTGAGAAATTACCCCCATGGAGGAAAGTGACCATGGTGATTGTTGTATTCAATCCCGATGCAATTTCTGTGTTCATCAACTCTCTGATAGTCCACAGATTTCAGAATGCCTCCAGATGTGCATCGGAAACTACTACTGGTCTAACAGGGAACGATCTTAGCGATGACTGTGTGAGACATTACTCCCAGGGAGAAATGTACGCATGGTGTCTGTTGTATTCAATCCCGATGCAATATCTGTCTTTTATCAACACCCGGAGAGACCACAGATTACAGAATACCTCCAGATGTGCATCGGAAACTACTACTGGTCTTCCAGGGAACGATCAAAGCGTAGACTGTTTGAGACATTACTCCCATGGAGGAAAGTGCGCTTGGTGACTGTTGTATTCAATCCCGATGCAATTTCTGTGTTCATCAACTCTCTGATAGTCCTAAGATTACAGAATGCCTCCAGATGTGCATCGGAAACTACTACTGGTCTTCCAGGGAGCGATCAAAGCGTAAACTGTTTGAGACATTACACCCATGGGGGAAAGTGCGCATGGTGACTGTTGTATTCAATCCCGATGCAGATTCTGTGTTTCATCAACACTCTGATAGCTCACAGGTTACAGAATGCTACCAGATGTGCATCGGAAACTACTACTGGTCTTCCAGGGAACGATTAAAGCGAGGACTGTTTCAGACATTACTCCCATGGCGGAAATTGCGGATGGTGATTGTTGTATTCAATGACGATGCAATTTCTGTGTTTCATCCACACTCTGATAGTCCACAGATTACAGATTGTCCCCAGATGTGCATCGGAAACTATTACTGGTATTCCTGGGACCGATCAAGGCGTAGACTGTTTCAGACATTACTCCCATGGAGGAATGTGCGCATGGTGACTGTTGTATTAAATCCCGATGCAATTTCTATGTTTCATCAACACTCTGATAGTCCACAATTTACAGATTGCCTCCAGATGTGCATCGGAAACTACTACTGGTATTCCTGGGAACGATTAGAGCGTAGACTGTATGAGACATTACTCAAATGGAGGAAAGTGCGCATGGTGACTGTTGTAATCAAACCCGATGCAATTTCTGTGTATTCATCAACACTTTGAAGGTCCACAGATTAAAGAATTCCTCCAGATGTGCATCGGAAACTACTACTTGTCTTCCAGGGAGCGATCAAAGTGAAGACTGCTTGAGACATTACTCCCATGGAGGAAAGTGCGGATGGTGACTGTTGTATTCAATCTCGATGCAATTTCTGTGTTTTATCATCACTCTGATAGTCCACAGATTACAGAGTGCCACCAGATGTACATCGGGAACTACTACTGGTATTCCTGGGACCGATCAAGGCGTAGACTGTTTCAGACATTACTCCCATGGAGGAAAGTGGTCATGGTGACTGTTGTATTCAATCCGGATGTAATTTCTGAGTTTCATCAACACTCTGATATTCCACAGATTACAGAATGCATGCAGATGTGCATCGCAAAGTTCTTCTGGTCTTCCAGGGAACGATCAAAACTTAGACTGTTTGAAACATTATTCCCATGGAGGAAAGTGTGCATGGTGACTGTTGTATTCAATCCCTATGAAATATCTGTGTTTCATCAACACTTTGAAGGTCCACAGATTACAGAATGCCTCCAGATGTGCATCGGAAACTACTACTGGTCTTCCAGGGAACGATCAAAGGGTAGACTGTTTCAGACGTTACTCCCATGGAGGAATGTGCGGATGGTGACTGTTGTATTCAATCCCGATGCAATTTTTTGTGTTTCGTCAACACTCTGATAGTCCACAGCTTACAGAATGCCTCCAGATGTGCATCGGAAACTACTACTGGTCTTCCAGGGAACGATCAAAGCGTAGACTGTTTGAGAAATTAATCCTGTGGAGGAAAGTGAGCATGGTGCCTGTTGTATTCAATGCCGATGCAATTTCTGTGTTTCATCAACACTCTGATAGTCCACAGAATACAGAATGCCACCAGATGTGCATCGGAAACTACTACTGGTCTTCCAGGGAACGATCAAAGCGTAGACTGTTTGAGACATTACTCCCGTGGAGGAAAGTGTGCATGGTGACTGTTGTATTCAATCCCGATGCAATTTCTGTGTTTCATCAACACTTTGAAGGTCAACAGATTTCAGAATGCCTCCAGATATGCATCGGAAACTACTACTGGTCTTCCTGGGAACGATCAAAGCATAGACTGTTTGAGACAATACTCGAATGCAGGAAAGCGCGCATGGTGAGTGTTGTATTCAATCCCGATGCAATTTCTGTGTTTCATCAATACTCTGATACTCCTCAGATTACAGAATGACTCCAGATGTGCATCGGAAACTACTACTGGTCTTCCAGGGAACGATCAAAGCGTAGACTGTTTGAGACATTACTCCAATGGAGGAAAGTGCGCATCGAGTCTGTTGTATTCAAACCCGATGCCATTTATGTGTTTCATCAACAATCTGATAGTCCACAGATTACAGAATGCCACCAGATGTGCATCGGAAACTACTACTGGTCTTCCAGGGAACGATCAAAACATAGACTGTTTCAGACGTTACTCCCATGGAGGAATGTGCGGATGGTGACTGTTGTATTCAATCCCGATGCAATTTCAGTGTTTCAACAACATTATGATAGTCCACAGATTACAGAATGCCACCGGAAGTGCATCGGAAACTACTACTGGTCTTCCAGGGAACTATCAATGTGTAGACTGTTTGAGACATTACTCCCATGGAGGAAGGTGCACATGGTGACTGTTGTATTGAATCCCGAGGCAATTTCTGTGTTTCATCAACACTCTGATAGTCCACAGATAACAGATTGCCTCCAGAAGTGCATCGAAAACTACTACTGGTCTTCCTGGGAACGATCAAAGCTTAGACTGTTTGAAACATTATTCAGATGGAGGAAAGTGTGCATGGTGACCGTTGTATTCAATCCCGATGCAATTTCTGTGTTTCATCAACACTTTGAAGGTCCACAGATTACAGAATGCCTCCAGATGTGCATGGGAAACTACTACTGGTCTTCCAGGGAACGATCAAAGGGTAGACTGTTTCAGATGTTACTCCCATGGAGGAATGTGCGGATTGTGACTGTTGTATTCAATCCCGATGCAATTTCTGTGTTTCATCAACACTCTGATAGTCCACAGATTACAGATTGTCTCCAGATGTGCATCGGAAACTACTACTGGTCTTCCTCTGACCGATCAACGCGTAGACCGTTTGAGACATTCTTCCCATGGAGGAAAGTGCGGATAGTGACTGTTGTATTCAATCCCGATGCAATTTCTGTGTTTCATCAACACTCTGATAGTCCACAGATTTCAGAATACCACCAGATGTACATCGGGAACTACTACTGGTCTTCCAGGGAATGATCAAAGCGTAGACTGTTTGACACACTACTCCCGTTTGGGAAAGTGCGCATGGTGACTATTGTATTCAATCCCGATGCAATTTCTGTGTTTTATCAACACTCTGACTGTCCACATATTACAGAATGCCACCAGATGTGCGTCGGACACTACTACTGGTCTTCCAGGAATCGATTAAAGCGAGGACTGTTTCAGACATTACTCCCATGGCAGAAGGTGTGGATGGTGACTGTTGTATTCAATCCCGATGCAATTTCTGTGTTTCATTAACACTCTGATAGTCCACAGATAACAGAATGCCACCAGATGTGCATCGGAAACTACTACTGGTCTTCCAGGGAACGATCAAAGCGTAGACTGTTTGAGAAATTAATCCTGTGGAGGAAAGTGAGCGTGGTGCCTGTTGTATTCAATCCCGATGCAATTTCTGTGTTTCATCAACACTCTGATAGTCCACAGATTACAGAATGCCTCCAGATGTGCATCGGAAACAACTACTGGTCTTAAAGGGAACGATCAAAGCGTAGACTGTTAGAGACATTACTCCCATGGAGGAAAGTGTGCATGGTGACTGTTGTATTCAATCCCGATGCAATTTCTGTGTTTCATCAACACTCTGATAGTCCACAGATAACAGATTGCCTCCAGAAGTGCATCGAAAAATACTACTGGTCTTCCTGGGAACGATCAAAACTTAGACTGTTTGAGACATTATTCTCATGGCGGAAAGTGTGCATGGTGACCGTTGTATTCAATCCCGATGCAATTTCTGTGTTTCATCAACACTTTGAAGGTCCACAGATTACAGAATGCCTCCAGATGTGCATCGGAAACTACTACTGGTCTTCCTGGGTACGATCAAAGCGTAGACTGTACCAGACATTGCTCCCATTGAGGAAAGTGCGGATTGTGACAGTTGTATTCACTCCCGATGCCATTTCTGTGTTTCATCAACACTTTGAAGGTCCGCAGATTACAGAATGCCTCCAGATGTGCATCGGAAACTCCTACTGGTCTTCCAGGGTACAATCAAAGCGTAGACTGTTTTAGTCATTACTCCCATGAAGGAATGTGCGGATGGTGACTGTTGTATTCAATCCCGATGCAATTCCTATGTTTCATCAACACTCTGATAGTCCACAATTTACAGATTGCCTCCAGATGTGCATCGGAAACTACTACTGGTATTCCTGGGAACGATTAGAGCGTAGACTGTATGAGACATTACTCAAATGGAGGTAAGTGAGCATGGTGACTGTTGTATTCAATCCCGATGCAATTTCTGTGTTTCATCAACACTCTGATAGCTCACAGGTTACAGAATGCCACCAGATGTGCATCGGAAACAACTACTGGTCTTCCAGGGAACGATTAAAGCGAGGACTGTTTCAGACATTACTCCCATGGCGGAAATTGCGGATGGTGACTGTTGTATTCAATCCCGATGCAATTTCTGTGTTTCATCAACACTCTGATAGTCCGCAGATTACAGAATGATACCAGATGTGCATCGGAAACTACTACTGGTCTTCCAGGGAACGATCAAAGCGTAGACTGCTTGAGACATTACTCCCATGGAGGGAAGTGCGCATGCTGACAGTTGTATTCAATCCCGATGCAATTTCTGTGTTTCATCAACACTCTGATAGTCCACAGATTACAGAATGATACCAGATGTGCATCGGAAACTACTACTGGTCTTCCTGGGAACGATCAAAGCTTAGACTGTTTGAGACATTATTCAGATGGAGGAATGTGTGCATGGTGACCGTTGTATTCAATCCCGATGCAATTTCTGTGTTTCATCAACACTTTGAAGGTCCACAGATTACAGAATGCCTCCAGATGTGCATGGAAAACTACTACTGGTCTTCCAGGGAACGATCAAAGGGTAGACTGTTTCAGTCGTTACTCCCATGGAGGAATGTGCGGATGGTGACTGTTGTATTCAATCCCGATGCAATTTCTGTGTTTCATCAACACTCTGATAGTCCACAGATTACAGATTGTCTCCAGATGTGCATCGGAAACTACTACTGGTCTTCCTGGGACCGATCAACGCGTAGACCGTTTGAGACATTCCTCCCATGGAGGAAAGTGCGGATAGTGACTGTTGTATTCAATCCCGATGCAATTTCTGTGTTTCATCAACACTCTGATAGTCCACAGATTACAGAATACCACCAGATGTACATCGGGAACTACTACTGGTCTTCCAGGGAATGATCAAAGCGTAGACTGTTTGACACAATACTCCCGTTTAGGAAAGTGCGCATGGTGACTATTGTATTCAATCCCGATGCAATTTCTGTGTTTAATCAACACTCTGACTGTCCACATATTACAGAATGCCACCAGATGTGCGTCGGAAACTACTGCTGGTCTTCCAGGAAACGATTAAAGCGAGGACTGTTTCAGACATTACTCCCATGGCGGAAAGTGTGGATGGTGACTGTTGTATTCAATCCCGATGCAATTTCTGTGTTTCATTAACACTCTGATAGTCCACAGATAACAGAATGCCACCAGATGTGCATCGGAAACTACTACTGGTCTTCCAGGGAACGATCAAAGCGTAGACTGTTTGAGAAATTAATCCTGTGGAGGAAAGTGAGCATGGTGCCTGTTGTATTCAATCCCGATGCAATTTCTGTGTTTCATCAACACTCTGATAGTCCACAGTTTACAGAATGCCTCCAGATGTGCATCGGAAACTACTACTGGTCTTAAAGGGAACGATCAAAGCGTAGACTGTTAGAGACATTACTCCCATGGAGGAAAGTGTGCATGGTGACTGTTGTATTCAATCCCGATGCAATTTCTGTGTTTCATCAACACTCTGATAGTCCACAGATAACAGATTGCCTCCAGAAGTGCATCGAAAAATACTACTGGTCTTCCTGGGAACGATCAAACCTTAGACTGTTTGAGACATTATTCCCATGGAGGAAAGTGTACATGGTGACCGTTGTATTCAATCCCGATGCAATTTCTGTGTTTCATCAACACTTTGAAGGTCCACAGATTACAGAATGCCTCCAGATGTGCATCGGAAACTACTACTGGTCTTCCAGGGACCGATCAAAGCGTAGATTGTTTGAGACATTACTCCCATGGAGGAAAGTGTGCATGGTGACTGTTGTATTCAATCCCGATGCAATTTCTGTGTTTCATCAACACTTTGAAGGTCAACAGATTACAGAATGCCTCCAGATGTGCATCGGAAACTACTACTGGTCTTCCAGGGAACGATCAAAGCGTAGACTGTTTGTGACATTACTCCCGTGGTGGAAAGTGCGGATGGTGACTGTTGTATTCAATCCCAATGCAATTTCTGCGGTTCATCAACACTCCGATAGTCCACAGATTACAGATTGCCTCCAGATATGCATCGGAAACTACTACTGGTCTTCCTGGGAACGATCAAAGCATAGACTGTTTGAGACATTACTCCCATGTAGGAAACCGCGCATGGTGACTGTTGTATTCATTCCCGATGCAATGTCTGTGTTTCATCAACACTCTGATACTCCACAGATTACAGAATGCCTCCAGATGTGCATCGGAAACTACTACTGGTCTTCCTGGGTACGATCAAAGCGTAGACTGTACCAGACATTGCTCCCATTGAGGAAAGTGCGGATTGTGACAGTTGTATTCACTCCCGATGCAATTTCTGTGTTTCATCAACACTTTGAAGGTCCGCAGATTACAGAATGCCTCCAGATGTGCATCGGAAACTCCTACTGGTCTTCCAGGGTACAATCAAAGCGTAGACTGTTTTAGTCATTACTCCCATGAAGGAATGTGCGGATGGTGACTGTTGTATTCAATCCCGATGCAATTTCTATGTTTCATCAACACTCTGATAGTCCACAATTTACAGATTGCCTCCAGATGTGCATCGGAAACTACTACTGGTATTCCTGGGAACGATTAGAGCGTAGACTGTATGAGACATTACTCAAATGGAGGAATGTGCGCATGGTGACTGTTGTATTCAATCCCGATGCAATTTCTGTGTTTCATCAACACTCTGATAGCTCACAGGTTACAGAATGCCACCAGATGTGCATCGGAAACAACTACTGGTCTTCCAGGGAACGATTAAAGCGAGGACTGTTTCAGACATTACTCCCATGGCGGAAATTGCGGATGGTGACTGTTGTATTCAATCCCGATGCAATTTCTGTGTTTCATCAACTCTCTGATAGTCCGCAGATTACAGAATGATACCAGATGTGCATCGGAAACTACTACTGGTCTTCCAGGGAACGATCAAAGCGTAGACTGCTTGAGACATTACTCCCATGGAGGGAAGTGCGCATGGTGACAGTTGTATTCAATCCCGATGCAATTTCTGTGTTTCATCAACACTCTGATAGTCCACAGATTACAGAATGCCACCAGATGTGCATCCGAAACTACTACTGGTCTTTCAGGGAACGATCAAAGCGTAGACTCTTTGAAACTTTACTCCTGTGGAGCAAAGAGCACATGGTGCCTGTTGTATTCAATCACGATGCAATTTCTGTGTTTCATCAACACTCTGATAGTCCACAGAATACAGAATGCCACCAGATGTGCATCGGAAACTAGTACTGGTCTTTCAGGGAACTATCAAAGCGAAGACTGTTTGTGACATTACTCCCGTGGAGAAAAGTGCGCATGGTGACTGTTGTATTCAATCCCGATGCAATTTCTATGTTTCATCAACACTCTGATAGTCCAAAGATTATAGAATGCCACCAGATGTGCATCGGAAACTACTACTGGTCTTCCAGGGAACGATCAAAGCGTAGACTGTTTGTGACATTACTCCCGTGGAGGAAAGTGCGCATGGTGACTGTTGTATTCAATCCCGATGCAATTTCTGTGTTTCCTCAACACTTTAAAGGTCAACACATTACAGAATGCCTCCCGATGTGCATCTGAAACTACTACTGGTCTTCCAGGGAACGATCAAAGCGTAGACTGATTGAGACATTACTCCCGTGGTGGAATGTGCGGATGGTGACTGTTGTATTCAATCCCAATGCAATTTCTGTGTTTCATCAACACTCTGATAGTCCACAGATTACAGATTGCCTCCAGATATGCATCGGAAACTATTACTGGTCTTCCTGGGAACGGTCAAAGCATAGACTGTTTGAGACATTACTCCCATGTAGGAAAGTGCGCATGGTGACTGTTGTATTCAATCCCGATGCAATTTCTGTGTTTCATCAACACCCTGATGTTCCACAGATTACAGAATGCCTCCAGATGTGCATCGGAAACTACTACTGGTCATCCAGGGAACGATCAAAGCGTAGACTGTTTGAGACATTACTCCCGTGGAGGATAGTGTGCATGGTGACTGTTGTATTCAATCCCAATGCAATTTCTGTGTTTTATCAAAACTCAGATAGTCCACAGATTACAGAATGCCCCCAGATGTGCATCGCAAACTACTACTGGTCTTCCAGGGAACGATCAAAGCGTAGACTGTTTCAGACGTTACTCCATGGAGGAAATTGCGGATGGTGACTGTTGTATTCAATCCCGATGCAATTTCTGTGTTCATCAACTCTCTGATAGTCCACAGATTACAGAATGCCTCCAGATGTGCATCGGTAACTACTACTGGTCTTCCAGGGAACGATCAAAGCGTAGACTGTTAGAGACATTACTCCCTTGGAGGAAAGTGTGCATGGTGACTGTTGAATTCAATCCCGATGCAATTTCTGTTTCTCATCAACACTCTAATAGTCCACAGATTACAGATTGCCTCCAGAAGTGCATCTAGAACTACTACTGGTCTTCCAGGGAACGATCAAAGCGTAGACTGTTTGTGACATTACACCCGTGGTGGAAAGTGCGGATGGTGACTGTTGTATTCAATCCCAATGCAATTTCTGTGTTTCATCAACACTCTGATAGTCCACAGATTACAGATTGCCTCCAGATATGCATCGGAAACTACTACTGGTCTTCCTGGGAACGATTAAAGCATAGACTGTTTGAGACATTACTCCCATGTAGGAAACCGCGCATGGTGACTGTTGTATTCAATCCCGATGCAATTTCTGTGTTTCATCAACACTCTGATACTCCACAGATTACAGAATGCCTCCAGATGTGGATCGGAAACTACTACTGGTCATACTGGGTTCGATCAAAGCGTAGACTGTACCAGACATTGCTCCCATTGAGGAAAGTGCGGATTGTGACAGTTGTATTCACTCCTGATGAAATTTCTGTGTTTCATCAACACTTTGAAGGTCCGCAGATTATAGAATGCCTCCAGATGTGCATCGGAAACTACTACTGGTCTTCCAGGGTTCAATCAAAGCGTAGACTGTTTCAGTCATTACTCCCATGAAGGAATGTGCTTATGGTGACTGTTGTATTCAATCCCGATGCAATTTCTATGTTTCATCAACACTCTGATAGTCCACAATTTACAGATTGCCTCCAGATGTGCATCGGAAACTACTACTTGTTTTCCTGGGAACGATTAGAGCGTAGACAGTATGAGACATTACTCAAATGGAGGAAAGTGCGGATGGTGACTGTTGTAATCAAACCCGATGGAATTTCTGTGTTTCATCAACACTTTGAAGGTCCACAGATTACAGAATGCCTCCAGATGTGCATCGGAAACTACTACCTGTCTTCCAGTGAGCGATCAAAGTGTAGACTGCTTGAGACTTTACTCCCATGGAGGAAAGTGCGGATGGTGACTGTTGTATTCAATCTCGATGTAATTTCTGTGTTTTATCATCACTCTGATAGTCCACAGATTACAGAATGCCACCAGATGTACATCGGGAACTACTACTGGTCTTCCAGGGAACGATCAAAGCGTAGAGTATTTGGGACATTACTCCCGTGGAGGAAAGTGCGCATGGTGACTGTTGTATTCAATCCCGATGCAATTTCTGTGTTTCATCAACACTCTGATAGCTCACAGGTTACAGAATGCCACCAGATGTGCATCGGAAACAACTACTGGTCTTCCAGGGAACGATTAAAGCGAGGACTGTTTCAGACATTACTCCCATGGCGGAAATTGCGGATGGTGACTGTTGTATTCAATCCTGATGCAATTTCTGTGTTTCATCAACACTCTGATAGTCCGCAGATTAAAGAATGATACCAGATGTGCATCGGAAACTACTACTGGTCTTCCAGGGAACGATCAAAGCGTAGACTGTTTGAGACATTACTCCCATGGAGGGAAGTGCGCATGGTGACTGTTGTATTCAATCCCGATGCCATTTCTGTGTTTCATCAACACTCTGATACTCCACAGATTACAGAATGCCTCCAGATGTGGATCGGAAACTACTACTGGTCATACTGGGTACGATCAAAGCGTAGACTTGACCAGACATTGCTCCCATTGAGGAAAGTGCGGATTGTGACAGTTGTATTCACTCCCGATGAAATTTCTGTGTTTCATCAACACTTTGAAGGTCCGCAGATTATAGAATGCCTCCAGATGTGCATCGGAAACTACTACTGGTCTTCCAGGGTGCAATCAAAGCGTAGACTGTTTCAGTCATTTCTCCCATGAAGGAATGTGCGGATGGTGACTGTTGTATTCAATCCCGATGCAATTTCTATGTTTCATCAACACTCTGATAGTCCACAATTTACAGATTGCCTCCAGATGTGCATCGGAAACTACTACTGGTATTCCTGGGAACGATTAGAGCGTAGACAGTATGAGACATTACTCAAATGGAGGAAAGTGCGCATGGTGACTGGTTTAATCAAACCCGATGGAATTTCTGTGTTTCATCAACTCTTTGAAGGTCCACAGATTACAGAATGCCTCCAGATGTGCATCGGAAACTACTACCTGTCTTCCAGTGAGCGATCAAAGTGTAGACTGCTTGAGACTTTACTCCCATGGAGGAAAGTGCGGATGGTGACTGTTGTATTTAATCTCGATGTAATTTCTGTGTTTTATCATCACTCTGATAGTCCACAGATTACAGAATGCCACCAGATGTACATCGGGAACTACTACTGGTCTTCCAGGGAACGATCAAAGCGTAGAGTATTTGGGACATTACTCCCGTGGAGGAAAGTGCGCATGGTGACTGTTGTATTCAATCCCGATGCAATTTCTGTGTTTCCTCAACACTTTAAAGGTCAACACATTACAGAATGCCTCCCGATGTGCATCTGAAACTACTACTGGTCTTCCAGGGAACGATCAAAGTGTAGACTGATTGAGACATTACTCCCGTGGTGGAATATGCGGATGGTGACTGTTGTATTCAATCCCAATGCAATTTCTGTGTTTCATCAACTCTCTGATAGTCCGTAGATTACAGATTGCCTCCAGATATGCATCGGAAACTATTACTGGTCTTCCTGGGAACGGTCAAAGCATAGACTGTTTGAGACATTACTCCCATGTAGGAAAGTGCGCATGGTGACTGTTGTATTCAATCCCGATGCAATTTCTGTGTTTCATCAACACCCTGATGCTCCACAGATTACAGAATGCCTCCAGATGTGCATCGGAAACTACTACTGGTCATCCAGGGAACGATCAAAGCGTAGACTGTTTGAGACATTACTCCCGTGGAGTATAGTGTGCATGGTGACTGTTGTATTCAATCCCAATGCAATTTCTGTGTTTCATCAAAACTCAGATAGTCCACAGATTACAGAATGCCCCCAGATGTGCATCGGAAATTACTACTGGTCTTCCAGGGAACGATGAAAGCGTAGACTGTTTGAGACATTACTACTATGTTGGAAAGTGCGCATGGTGACTGTTGTATTCAACCCCGATGCAATTTCTGTGTTTAATCAACACTTTAAAGGTCAAAACATTACAGAATGCCTCCCGATGTGCATCTGAAACTACTACTGTTCTTCCAGGGAACGATCAAAGTGTAGACTGTTTGAGACATTAATCCCGTGGTGGAATGTGCGGATGGTGACTGTTGTATTCAATCCCAATGCAATTTCTGTGTTTCATCAAAACTCTGATAGTCCATAGATTACAGATTGCCTCCAGATATGCATCGGAAACTATTACTGGTCTTCCTGGGAACGGTCAAAGCATAGACTGTTTGAGACATTACTCCCATGTAGGAAAGTGCGCATGGTGACTGTTGTATTCAATCCCGATGCAATTTCTGTGTTTCATCAACACCCTGATTTTCCACAGATTACAGAATGCCTCCAGATGTGCATCGGAAACTACTACTGGTCATCCAGGGAACGATCAAAGCGTAGACTCTTTGAGACATTACTCCCGTGGAGGATAGTGTGCATGGTGACTGTTGTATTCAATCCCAATGCAATTTCTGTGTTTCATCAAATCTCAGATAGTCCACAGATTACAGAATGCCCCCAGATGTGCATCGCAAACTACTACTGGTCTTCCAGGGAACGATCAAATCGTAGACTGTTTGAGACATTACTCCCATGGAGGAAAGTGCGCATCTTGTCTGTTGTATTCAAACCCGATGCCATTTCTGTGTTTCATAAACAATCTGATAGTCCACAGATTACAGAATGAGCCCAGATGTGCATAGAAAACTACTACTGGTCTCCCCAGGAACGATCAAAGCGTAGACTGTACCAGACATTACTCCCATTGAGGAAAGTGCGGATTGTGACAGTTGAATTCACTCCCGATGCAATTTCTGTGTTTCATCAACACTTTGAAGGTTCCCAGATTACAGAATGCCTCCAGATGTGCATCGGAAACTACTACTGGTCTTCCAGGGAACGATCAAAGCGAAGACTGTTTTAGACATTATTCCCATGGAGAAAAGTGCGGATTGTGACTGTTGTATTCAATCCCGATGCAATTTCTGTGTTTCATCAACACTTGATAGTCCACAGATTACAGAATGCCACCATATGTGCATCGGAAGCTACTACTGGTCTTCCAGGGAACGATCAAAGCGATGACAGTTTGAGACATTACTCACATGGAGAAATGTAAGCATGGTGTCAGTTGTATTCAATCCCGATGCAATTTCTGTTTTTTATCAACACCCGGATAGACCACAGATTACCGAATACCTCCAGATGTGCTCCGGAAATTACTACTGATCATCCAGGGAACGATGAAAGCGTAGGCTGTTTGAGACATTACTACTATGTAGGAAAGTGCGCATGGTGACTGTTGTATTCAATCCCGATGCAATTTCTGTGTTTCCACAACACTCTCATAGTCCACAGATTACAGAATGCCTCCAGATGTGCATCGGAAACTACTACTGGTCTTCCAGGGAACGATAAAAGAGTACACTGTTTGATACATTACTCCCATGGAGGAAAGTGCCCATGGTGACTGTTGTATTTAATCCCGATGCAATTTCTGTGTTTCATCAACACTTTGAAGAACCACAGATTACAGAATGCCTCCTGATGTGAATCGATACTACTACTGGTCTTCCCGGGAACGATCAAAATGTAGACTGTTTGAGACATTACTCCCATGGAGGAAATTGCGCATGGTGACTGTTGTATTCAATCCCGATGCAATTTCAGTGTTTCAACAACATTCTGATAGTCCACAGATTACAGAATGCCACCGGATGTGCATCGGAAACTACTACTGGTCTTCCAGGGAACTATCAAATCGTAGACTGTTTGAGACAGTACTCCCATGGAGGAAGGTGCACATGGTGACTGTTGTATTGAATCCCGATTCAATTGCTGTGTTTCATCAACACTCTGATAGTCCACAGATTACAGAATGCCTCCAGATGTGCATCGGAAACTACTACAGGTCTTTAAGGGAACGATCAAATCGTAGACTGTTAGACAACTTACTCCCATGGAGGAAAGTGTGCATGGTGACCGTTGTATTCAATCCCGATGCAATTTCTCTGTTTCATCAACACTCTGATAGTCCACAGATAACAGATTGCCTCCAGAAGTGCATCGAAAACTACTAAAGGTCTTCCTGGGAACGATCAAAGCGTAGACTGTTTGAGACATTACTCCCATGGAGGAAGGTGCACATGGTGACTGTTGTAATTAATCCCGATGCAATTGCTGTGTTTCATCAACACTCTGATAGTCCACAGATTACATAATGCCTCCAGATGTGCATCGGAAACTGCTACTGGTCTTAAAGGGAACGATCAAAGCGTAGACTGTTAGACACATTACTCCCATGGAGGAAAGTGTGCATGGTGACTGTTGTATTCCATCCCGATGCAATTTCTGTGTTTCATCAACACTCTGATAGTCCACAGATAACAGATTGCCTTCAGAAGTGCATCGAAAACTACTACAGGTCTTCCTGGGAACGATCAAAGCTTAGACTGTTTGAGACATTATTCCCATGGAGGAAAGTGTGCATGGTGACTGTTGTATTCAATCCCGATGCAATTTCTGTGTTTCATCAACACTCTGATAGTCCACAGATTACAGAATGCCACCAGATATACATCGGTAACTACTACTGGTCTTTCAGGGAATGATCAAAGCGTAGACTGTTTGACACACTACTCCCATTTAGGAAAGTGCGCATGGTGACTATTGTATTCAATCCCGATGCAATTTCTGTGTTGCATCAACACTCTGACAGTCCACATATTACAGAATGAAACCAGATGTGCATCGGAAACTACTACTGGTCTTCCAGGGAACGATCAAAGCGTAAACTGTTTGAGACATTACTCCCTTGGAGGAAAGTGCGCATGGTGAATGTTGTATTCAATCCCGAAGCAATTTCTCTGTTTCATCAACACTCTGATAGCCCACAGATTACAGAATGCCACCAGATGTGCATCGGAAACTACTACTGGTCTTCCAGGAAACGATTAAATCGAGGACTGTTTCTGATATTACTCCCATGGCGGAAAGTGCGGATGGTGACTGTTGTATTCAATCCCGATGCAATTTCTGTGTTTCATCAACACTCTGATAGTCCACAGATAACTGAATGCCCCCAGATGTGCATCGGAAACTACTACTGGTCTTCCAGGGAACGATCAAATCGTAGCCTGTTTGAGACATTACTCCCATGGAGGAAAGTGCGCATCGTGTCTGTTGTATTGAAACCCGATGCCATTTCTGTGTTTCATCAACAATCTGATAGTCCACAGATTACAGAATGCCCCCAGATGTGCATCGGAAACTACTACTGGTCTTACAGGGAACGATCAAAGCATAGACTGTTTGAGAATTACTCCCATGGAGGAAAGTGCGCATGTTGACTGTTGTATTCAATCCCGATGCAATTTCTGTGTTTCATAAACACTTTGAAGGTCCACAGATTACAGAATGCCTCCAGATGTGCATCGGAAGCTACTACTGGTCTTCCAGGGAACCATCAAAGGGTAGACTGTTTCAGACGTTACTCCCATGGAGGAATGTGCGGATGGTAACTGTTGTATTGAATCCCGATGGAATTTCTGTGTTTCATCAACACTCTGATAGTCCACAGCTTACAGAATGCCTCCAGATGTGCATCGGAAACTACTACTTTTCTTCCAGGAACGATCAAAGCGTAGACTGTTTGAGACATTATTTCCATGGAGGAAAGTGCGCATGGTGACTGTTGTATTCAATCCCGAGGCAATTTCTGTGTTTCATCAACACTTTGAAGGTCCACAGATTACAGAATTCCTCAAGATGTTCACTGGAAACTACTATCGGTGTTCCAGGGAACGGTCAAAGCGTAGACTGAGATACAACTCCCATGGAGAAATGTACGCATGGTGCCTGTTGTATTCAATCCCGATGCAATTTCTGTCTTTTATCAACACCCGGAGAGACCACAGATTACAGAATACCTCCAGATGTGCATCGGAAACTACTACTGGTCTTCCAGGGAACGGTCAAAGCGTAGACTGAGATACAACTCCCATGGAGAAATGTACGCATGGTGCCTGTTGTATTCAATCCCGATGCAATTTCTGTCTTTTATCAACACCCGGATAGACCACAGATTACAGAGTACCTAAAGATGTGCATCGAAAACTACTACTGGTCTTCCAGGGAACGATCAAAGCGTAGACTGTTTGAGACATTACTCCCATGGAGGGAAGTGCGCATGGTGACTGTAGTATTCAATCCCGATGTAATATCTGTGTTTCATCAACACTCTGATAGTCCACAGATTTCAGAATGCCTCCAGATGTGATTCGGAAACTACTACTGGTCTAACAGGGAACGATCTTATCGATGACAGTGTGAGACATTACTCCCAGGGAGAAATGTACGCATGGTGCCTGCTGTATTCAATCCCGATGCAATTTCTGTCTTTTATCAACACCCGGAGAGACCACAGATTACAGAATACCTCCAGATGTGCATCGGAAACTACTACTGGTCTTCCAGGGAACGATCAAAGCCTACACTGTTTGAGACATTACTCCCATGGAGAAAAGTGCGCATGGTGACTGTTGTATTCACTCCCGACGCAATTTCTGTGTTTCGTCAAACTTTGAAGGTCACAGATTACAGAATGCATCCAGATGTGCATCGGAAACTACTACTGGTCTTCCAGGGTACAATCAAAGCGTAGACTGTTTCAGACATTACTCCCATGAAGGAATGTGCGGATGGTGACTGTTGAATTCAATCCCGATGCAATATCTCTGTTTCATCAACACTCTGATAGCCCACAGATTACAGAATGCCACCAGATGTGCATCGGAAACTACTACTGGTCTTCCAGGAAACGATTAAAGCGAGGACTGTTTCAGATATTACTCCCATGGCGGAAAGTGTGGATGGTGACTGTTGTATTCAATCCCGATGCAATTTCTGTGTTTCATCAACACTCTGATAGTCCACAGTTAACTGAATGCCCCCAGATGTGCATCGGAAACTACTACTGCTCTTCCAGGGAACGATCAAATCGTAGACTGTTTGAGACATTACTCCCATGGAGGAAAGTGCGCATCGTGTCTGTATTATTGAAACCCGAAGCCATTTCTGTGTCTCATCAACAATCTGATAGTCCACAGATTACAGAACGCCCTCAGATGTGCATCGGAAACTACTACTGGTCTTCCTGGGAACGATCAAAGCGTAGACTGTTTCAGACGTTACTCCATGGAGGAAATTGCGGATGGTGACTGTTGTTGAGACATTACTCCCATGGAGAAAAGTGCCCATGGTGACTGTTGTATTCAATCCCGATGCAATTTCTGTGTTTCATCAACACTCTGATAGTCCACAGATAACAGATTGCCTCCAGAAGTGCATCGAAAACTACTACTGGTCTTCCTGGGAATGATCAAAGCGTAGACTGTACCAGACATTACTCCCATGGAGGAAATTGCGGATGGTGACTGTTGTATTCAATCCCGATGCAATTTCTGTGTTTCATCAACACTCCGATAGTCCACAGAATACAGATTGTCTCCAGATGTGCATCGGAAACTACTACTGGACTTCTTGGGTACGATCAAAGCGTAGACTGTACCAGACATTACTCCCATTGAGGAAACTGCGGATTGTGACAGTTGTATTCACTCCCGATGCAATTTCTGTGTTTAATCAACACTCTGAAGGTCCACAGATTACAGAATGCCTCCAGATGTGCATCGGAAGCTACTACTGGTCTTCCAGGGAACGATCAAAGCATAGACTGTTTTAGACATTATTCCCATGGAGAAAAGTGCGGATTGTGACTGTTGTATTTAATCCCGATGCAATTTCTGTGTTTCATCAACTCTCTGAAAGTCCACAGATTACAGAATGCCACCAGATGTGCAATGGAAACTACTACTGGTCTTCCAGGGAACGATAAAAGAGTAGACTGTTTGAGACATTACTCCCATGGAGGAAAGTGCACATGGTGACTGTTGTATTCAATCCCGATGCAATTTCTGTGTTTCATCAACACTTTGAAGAACCACAGATTACAGAATGCCTCCAGATGTGAATCGAAACTACTACTGGTCTTCCAGGGAACGATCAAAGCGTAGACTGTTTGAGACATTACTCCCATGAGGGTAAGTGTGCATGGTGACTGTTGCATTCAATCCCGATGCAATTTCAGTGTTTCAACAACATTCTGATAGTCCACAGATAACAGAATGCCTAAAGATGTGCATTGGAAACTACTGCTGGTCTTCCAGCGAACGATCAAAGCGTAGACTGTTTGAGACATTACTCCCATGGAGGAAGGCGCACATGGTGAATGTTGTATTGAATCCCGATGCAATTGCTGTGTTTCATCAACACTCTGATAGTCCACAGATTACAGAATGCCTATAGATGTGCATCGGAATCTACTACTGGTCATAAAGGGAACGATCAAAGCGTAGACTGTTAGACACATTACTCCCATGGAGGAAAGTGTGCATGGTGACTGTTGTATTCAATCCCGATGCTATTTCTGTGTTTCATCAACACTCTGATAGTCCACAGATAACAGATTGCCTCCAGAAGTGCATCGAAAACTACTACTTGTCTTCCTGGGAACGATCAAAGCGTAGACTCTTTGAGACATTAATCCTGTGGAGGAAAGTGAGCATGGTGCCTGTTGTATTCAATCCCGATGCAATTTCTGTGTTTCATCAACACTCTGATAGTCCACAGAATACAGAATGCCACCAGATGTGCATCGGAAACTACTACTGGTCTTCCAGGGAACGATCAAAGGGTAGACTGTTTCAGACGTTACTCCCATGGAGGAATGTGCGGATGGTAACTGTTGTATTGAATCCCGATGGAATTTCTGTGTTTCATCAACACTCTGATAGTCCACAGCTACAGAACGCCTCCAGACGTGCATCGGAAACTACTACTTTTCTTCCAGGAACGATCAAAGCGTAGACTGTTTGAGTCATTATTTCCATGGAGGAAAGTGCGCATGGTGACTGTTGTATTCAATCCCGAGGCAATTTCTGTGTTTCATCAACACTTTGAAGGTCCACAGATCACAGAATTCCTCAAGATGTTCACTTGAAACTACTATTGGTGTTCCAGGGAACGGTCAAAGCGTAGACTGAGATACAACTCCCATGGAGGACAGTGCGCATGGTTACTGTTGTATTCAATCCTGATGCAATTTCTGTGTTTCAACAACACTCTGATAGTCCACAGATTACAGAATGCCACCAGATGTGCATCGGAAACTACTACTGGTCTAACAGGGAACGAACTAGCGATGACAGTTTGAGACATTACTCCCATGGAGAAATGTACGCATGGTGCCTGTTGTATTCAATCCCGATGCAATTTCTGTCTTTTATCAACACCCGGATAGACCACAGATTACAGTGTACCTAAAGATGTGCATCGAAAACTACTACTGGTCTTCCAGGGAACGATCAAAGCGTAGACTGTTTGAGACATTACTCCCATGGAGGGAAGAGCGCATGGTGACTGTTGTATTCAATCCCGATGCAATTTCTGTGTTCATCAACTCTCTGATAGTCCACAGATTACAGAATGCCTCCAGATGTGCATCGGTAACTACTACTGGTCTTCCAGTGAACGATCAAAGCGTAGACTGTTAGAGACATTACTCCCTTGGAGGAAAGTGTGCATGGTGACTGTTGAATTCAATCCCGATTCAATTTCTGTTTTTCATCAACACTCTGATAGTCCACAGATTATTGATTGCCTCCAGAAGTGCATCGGAAACTACTACTGGTCTTCCAGGGAACGATCAAAACTTAGACTGTTTGAAACATTATTCCCATGGAGGAAAGTGTGCATGGTGACTGTTGTATTGAGTCCCGATGAAATATCTGTGTTTCATCAACACTTTGAAGCTCCACAGATTACAGAATGCCTCCAGATGTGCATCGGAAACTACTACTGGTCTTCCAGGGAACGATCAAAGGGTAGACTGTTTCAGACGTTACTCCCATGGAGGAATGTGCAGATGGTGGCTGTTGTATTCAATCCCGATGCAATTTTTTGTGTTTCGTCAACACTCTGATAGTCCACGGCTTACAGAATGCCTCCAGATGTGCGTCGGAAACTTCTACTGTTCTTCCAGGGAACGATCAAAGCGTAGACTGTTTGAGACACTACTCCCAAGGAGGAATGTGCGCATGTTGACTGTTGTATTCAATCCCGATGCAATTTCTGTGTTTATCAACTCTCTGATAGTCCACAGATTACAGAATGCCTCCACATGTGCATCGGAAACTACTAATGGTCTTCAGGGAACGATCAAAGCGATGACAGTTTGAGACATTACTCCCATGGAGAAATGTACGCTTGGTGCCTGTTGTATTCAATCCCGGTGCAATTTCTGTCTTTTATCAACACCCGGATAGACCACAGATTACAGATTACCTCAAGATGTGCATCGGAAAGTACTACTGGTCTTCCAGAGAACGATCAAAGTGTAGACTGTTTGAGACATTACTCCCATGGAGGAAAGTGGTCATGGTGACTGTAGTATTCAATCCCGATGTAATTTCTGTGTTTCATCAACACTCTGATAGTCCACAGATTTCAGAATGAGTCCAGATGTGATTCGGAAACTACTACTGGTCTAACAGGGAACGATCTTAGCGATGACAGTGTGAGACATTACTCCCAGGGAGAAATGTACGCATGGTGCCTGTTGTATTCAATCCCGATGCAATTTCTGTCTTTTATCAACACCCGGAGAGACCACAGATTACAGAATACCTCCAGATGTGCATCGGAAACTACTATTGGTCTTCCAGGGAACGATCAAAGCGTACACTGTTTGAGACATTACTCCCATGGAGAAAAGTGCGCTTGGTGACTGTTGTATTCAATCCCGATGCAATTTCTGTGTTCATCAACTCTCTGATAGTCCTAAGATTACAGAATGCCTCCAGATGTGCATCGGAAACCACTACTGGTATTCCTGGGACCGATCAAGTCGTAAACTGTTTCAGACATTACTCCCATGGAGGTATGTGCGCATGGTGACTGTTGTATTCACTCCCGATGCAATTTCTGTGTTTCGTCAAACTTTGAAGGTCACAGATTACAGAATGCCTCCAGATGTGCATCGGAAACTACTACTGGTCTTCCAGGGTACAATCAAAGCGTAGACTGTTTCAGACATTAGTCCCATGAAGGAATGTGCGGATGGTGACTGTTGTATTAAATCCCGATGCAATTTCTATGTTTCATCAACACTCTGATAGTCCACAATTTACAGATTGCCTCCAGATGTGCATCGGAAACTACTACTGGTATTCCTGGGAGCGATTAGAGCGTAGACTGTATGAGACATTACTCAAATGGAGGAAAGTGCGCATGGTGACTGTTGTAATCAAACCCGATGCAATTTCTGTGTTTCATCAACACTTTGAAGGTCCACAGATTAAAGAATGCCTCCAGATGTGCATCGGAAACTACTACTTGTCTTCCAGGGAGCGATCAAAGTGAAGACTGCTTGAGACATTACTCCCATTTAGGAAAGTGCGGATGGTGACTGTTATATTCAATCTCGATGCAATTTCTGTGTTTTATCATCACTCTGATAGTCCACAGATTACAGAATGCCACCAGATGTACATCGGGAACTACTGCTGGTATTCCTGGGACCGATCAAGGCGTAGATTGTTTCAGACATTACTCCCATGGAGGAAAGTGGTCATGGTGACTGTTGTATTCAATCCGGATGTAATTTCTGAGTTCATCAACACTCTGATAGTCCACAGATTACAGAATGCCTCCAGATGTGCATCGGAAACTACTACTGGTCTAACAGGGAACGATCTTAGCGATGACAGTTTGAGACATTACTCCCATGGAGAAATGTACGCATGGTGCCTGTTGTATTCAATCCCGATGCAATTTCTGTCTTTTATCAACACCCGGATAGACCACAGATTACAGAGTACCTAAAGATGTGCATCGAAAACTAGTACTGGTCTTCCAGGGAACGATCAAAGCGTAGACTGTTTGAGACATTACTCCCATGGAGGGAAGTGCGCATGGTGACTGTTGTATTCAATCCCGATGCAATTTCTGTGTTCATCAACTCTCTGATAGTCCACAGATAACAGAATGCCTCCAGATGTGCATCGGTAACTACTACTGGTCTTCCAGGGAACGATCAAAGCGTAGACTGTTAGAGACATTACTCCCTTGGAGGAAAGTGTGCATGGTGACTGTTGAATTCAATCCCGATGCAATTTCAGTTTTTCATCAACACTCTGATAGTCCACAGATTACAGATTGCCTCCAGAAGTGCATCGAAAACTACTACTGGTCTTCCAGGGAACGATCAAAACTTAGACTGTTTGAAACATTATTCCCATGGAGGAAAGTGTGCATGGTGACTGTTGTATTCAATCCCTATGAAATATCTGTGTTTCATCAACACTTTGAAGGTCCACAGATTTCAGAATGCCTCCAGATGTGCATCGGAAACTACTACTGGTCTTCCAGGGAACGATCAAAGGGTAGACTGTTTCACACGTTACTCCCATGGAGGAATGTGCGGATGGTGACTGTTGTATTCAATCCCGATGCAATTTTTTGTGTTTCGTCAACACTCTGATAGTCCACAGCTTACAGAATGCCTCCAGATGTGCATCGGAAACTACTACTGTTCTTCCAGGGAACGATCAAATCGTAGACTGTTTGAGACATTACTCCCATGGAGGAATGTGCGCATGTTGACTGTTGTATTCAATCCCGATGCAATTTCTGTGTTTATCAACTCTCTGATAGTCCACAGATTACAGAATGCCTCCACATGTGCATCGGAAACTACTAATGGTCTTCAGGGAACGATCAAAACGATGACAGTTCGAGACATTACTCCCATGGTGAAATGTACGCTTGGTGCCTGTTGTATTCAATCCCGGTGCAATTTCTGTCTTTTATCAACACCCGGATAGACCACAGATTACAGAATACCTCAAGATGTGCATCGGAAACTACTACTGGTCTTCCAGAGAACGATCAAAGCGTAGACTGTTTTAGACATTACTCCCATGGAGGAAAGTGGTCATGGTGACTGTAGTATTCAATCCCGATGTAATTTCTTTGTTTCATCAACACTCTGATAGTCCACAGATTTCAGAATGCCTCCAGATGTGCATCGGAAACTACTACTGGTCTAACAGGGAACGATCTTAGCGATGACATTTTGAGACATTACTCCCAGGGAGAAATGTACGCATGGTGCCTGTTGTATTCAACCCCGATGCAATTTCTGTCTTTTATCAACACCCGGAGAGACCACAGATTACAGAATACCTCCAGATGTGCATCGGAAACTACTACTGGTCTTCCAGGGAACGATCAAAGCGTAGACTGTTTCAGACATTACTCCCATGGCGGAAATTGCGGATGGTGACTGTTGTATTCAATGCCGATGCAATTTCTGTGTTTCATCCACACTCTGATGGTCAACAGATTACAGATTGTCCCCAGATGTGCATCGGAAACTACTACTGGTATTCCTGGGACCGATCAAGGCGTAGACTGTTTCAGACATTACTCCCATGGAGGAAAGTGCGCATGGTGACTGTTGTATTCCCTCCCGATGCAATTTCTGTGTTTCGTCAAACTTTGAAGGTCACAGATTACAGAATGCCTCCAGATGTGCATCGGAAACTACTACTGGTCTTCCAGGGTACAATCAAAGCGTAGACTGTTTCAGACATTACTCCCATTAAGGATTGTGCGGATGGTGACTGTTGTATTAAATCCCGATGCAATTTCTATGTTTCATCAACACTCTGATAGTCCACAATTTACAGATTGCCTCCAGATGTGCATCGGAAACTACTACTGGTATTCCTGGGAGCGATTAGAGCGTAGACTGTATGAGACATTACTTAAATGGAGGAAAGTGCGCATGGTGACTGTTGTAATCAAACCCGATGCAATTTCTGTGTTTCATCAACACTTTGAAGGTCCACAGATTAAAGAATGCCTCCAGATGTGCATCGGAAACTACTACTTGTCTTCCAGGGAGCGATCAAAGTGAAGACTGCTTGAGACATTACTCCCATGGAGGAAAGTGCGGATGGTGACTGTTGTATTCAATCTCGATGCAATTTCTGTGTTTTATCATCACTCTGATAGACCACAGATTGCAGAATGCCACCAGATGTACATCGGGAACTACTACTGGTCTTCCAGGGAGCGATCAAAGCGTAGACTGTTTGAGACATTACTCCCGTGGAGGAAAGTGCGCATGGTGACTGTTGTATTCAATCCCGATGCAATTTCTGTGTTTCATCAACACTTTGAAGGTCCACAGATTACAGAATGCCTCCAGATGTGCATCGGAAACTACTACTGGTCTTCCAGGGAACGATCAAAGCTTAGACTGTTTGAGACATTACTCCCGTGGTGGAAACTGCGGATGGTGACTGTTGTATTCAATCCCAATGCAATTTCTGTGTTTCATCAACACTCTGATAGTCCACAGATTACAGATTTCCTCCAGATATGCATCGGAAACTACTACTGGTCTTCCTATGAACGGTCAAAGCATAGACTGTTTGAGACATTACTCCCATGTAGGAAAGTGCGCATGGTGACTGTTGTATTCAATCCAGATGCAATTTCTGTGTTTCATCAACTCTCTGATAGTCCACATATTACAGAATGCCACCAGATGTGCATCGGAAACTACTACTGGTCTTCTAGGGAACGATCAAAGCGTAGACTGTTTGAGACATTACTCCCGTTGAGAAAAGTGCGCATGGTGACTGTTGTATTCAATCCCGATGCAATTTCTGTGTTTCATCAACACTCTGATAGTCCACAGATTACAGATTGTCTCCAGATGTGCATCGGAATGTACTACTGGTCTTCCTGGGACCGATCAACGCGTAGACCGTTTGAGACATTGATCCCATGGAGGAAAGTGCGGATGGTGACTGTTGTATTCAATCCCGATGCAATTTCTGTGTTTCATCAACACTCTGATAGTCCACAGAATACAGATTGTCTCCAGATGTGCATCGGAAACTACTACTGGTCTTCTTGGGTACGATCAAAGCGTAGACTGTACCAGACATTACTCCCATTGAGGAATGTGCGGATTGTGACAGTTGTATTCACTCCCGATGCAATTTCTGTGTTTCATCAACACTTTGAAGGTCCACAGATTACAGAATGCCTCCAGATGTGCATCGGAAACTACTACTGGTCTTCCAGGGAACGATCAAAGCGTAGACTGTTTTAGACATTATTCCCATGGAGAAAAGTGCGGATTGTGACTGTTGTATTTAATCCCGATGCAATTTCTGTGTTTCATCAACTCTCTGATAGTCCACAGATTACAGAATGCCACCAGATGTGCAATGGAAACTACTACTGGTCTTCCAGGGAACGATAAAAGTGTAGACTGTTTGAGACATTACTCCCATGGAGGAAAGTGCCCATGGTGACTATTGTATTCAATCCCGATGCAATTTCTGTGTTTCATCAACACTTTGAAGGTCCACAGATTACAGAATGCCTCCAGATGTGCATCGGAAACTACTACTGGTCTTCCAGGGAACGATCAAAGCGTAGACTGTTTTAGACATTATTCCCATGGAGAAAAGTGCGGATTGTGACTGTTGTATTTAATCCCGATGCAATTTCTGTGTTTCATCAACTCTCTGATAGTCCACAGATTACAGAATGCCACCAGATGTGCAATGGAAACTACTACTGGTCTTCCAGGGAACGATAAAAGTGTAGACTGTTTGAGACATTACTCCCATGGAGGAAAGTGCCCATGGTGACTATTGTATTCAATCCCGATGCAATTTCTGTGTTTCATCAACACTTTGAAGAACCACAGATTACAGAATGCCTCCAGATGTGAATCGAAACTACTACTGGTCTTCCAGGGAACGATCAAAGCGTAGACTGTTTGAGACATTACTCCCATGGAGGAAAGTGCGCATGGTGACTGTTGTATTAAATCCCGATGCAATTTCAGTGTTTCAACAACATTCTGATAGACCACAGTTAACAGAATGCCTAAAGATGTACATTGGAAACTACTGCTGGTCTTCCAGCGAACGATCAAAGCGTAGACTGTTTGAGACATTACTCCCATGGAGGAAGGCGCACATGGTGACTGTTGTATTGAATCCCTATGCAATTTCTGTGTTTCATCAACACTCTGATAGTCCACAGAATACAGATTGTCTCCAGATGTGCATCGGAAACTACTACTGGTCTTCTTGGGTACGATCAAAGCGTAGACTGTACCAGACATTACTCCCATTGAGGAAAGTGCGGATTGTGACAGTTGTATTCACTCCCGATGCAATTTCTGTGTTTCAGCAGGAACTGCTCATGAGTGCAGAACATCTGATGCTCTTGTTAATACTCGTACTTCTGTATTTATTGGTAGGATTGTTCGGTTATCTACATCTAGTAGTCGAAATCCATCATTTTCTAGGTCTTGTTCTGGTGTTATATAAGTGTCAAATTCTACGTCTATGAAGTCTGAATATTCATATCTTCAATATCATTGTCGTCCAATGGTTTTAATTGTATTATTGCATCTACTGAATCATCAAGTAAATATAATAGTCATAATGGTGGAAGGGCAATAAAAATTAATGTAATTGCTGGTAAAGCTGTTCAGATTGTTTCAATTAAATGTCCATGAAGTATATTACGGTTAGTATAGGCAATAAATAATATATAACTTAGGGCATAACCTACAATTACTGTAATTAATAATAATACGACCATAGTATGATCATGAAAGAATGATAATTGCTCCATTAATGGTGAAGCTCCATCTTAAAGAGATAAATTTGATCATGTTGCCATTAATAAATATTTTCTAATAAAAGGTCAAACCTTTATTTGTAGAGCTTAAATCTACTGCAGGGTCAAAGAATGATGTATTTAAATTTCGATCTGTTAATAATATAGTAATAGCTCCTGCTAAAACTGGAAGTGAAAGAAGGAGAAGTAATGCTGTAATAGCTACAGATCATACAAATAAAGGTGTTTGATCTAAAGTTATACTTTCTGATCGTATATTAATTGCTGTTGTAATGAAATTCACTGCACCAAGAATAGATGATACACCTGCTAAGTGCAGTGAAAAAATAGCTAGATCTACAGATGCACCCCCGTGTGCAATAGCTCCTGCTAGAGGAAGGTAAACTGTTCATCCTGTACCAGCACCATTATCTACTATAGAAGATGTAAGAAGAAGGGTTAGTGAAGGTGGTAGTAATCAAAAACTTATATTATTTATTCGTGGAAATGCTATATCTGGTGCACCAATTATTAGTGGAACAAGTCAATTACCAAATCCACCAATTATAATAGGTATTACTATAAAGAAAATTATTACGAATGCGTGAGCTGTAATAATAACATTATAAATCTGGTCATCCCCAATTAGAGATCTGGGTTGGCCAAGTTCAGCACGAATAAGTATTCTTATTGATGTTCCTACTATTGCTGCTCATGCTCCAAATATGAAGTATAAAGTACCAATGTCCTTATGGTTTGTTGAGAATAATCATTTTTGCGGTAAGATGGCTGAATTTTAGGTGGTAGACTGTAAATCTACTTATGAGATGTTTTCTCTCTTATCATATTTAGGTCTTATATTCAATTATGATTCTAGACTGCAATTCTAGAGGTGTAAAATTTTACTAAGGCCTAAAAGATTATTCTTTTAATTATAACTTTGAAGGTTATTAGTTTGATTAACTTAAGTCCTTAGTATAATGAAATTAAGGTTGATGTTGAAATCAATCCTATTGTTGAAATTATTACTGTTATAGGAAGAATGATTCTTGATTTTTGGGACTTTATCTTTATAGATCACGAATTTTCTGTGTATGATATAATTAGAGCTGAGAATCTAATACGTATATAGTAGTAGAGTGTAATTGTAGTTAATACAACTATAATAGTTATAATAGTTGTTATATTGTTTTCTATTAATGATTGTATTACAATTCATTTTGGTAAGAATCCAAGGAATGGTGGTAGTCCACCTAAAGATAATAAAGATAAGAATATTATGAATTTAATTTCGGTTTTTATATTTCTGGCTGAATAAATTTGATTAAATAATAAAACTATAATTAATCTTAATAGTGAGTAAATAATGAAGTATAGTTCTCAGATGTTTTCTCTGACTGTTAATGATCTAATTATTCAACCTAGATGTCTGATTGATGAATATGCTAAAAGTTGTCGTAAGGATGTTTGATTTAAACCTCCTATTGCCCCAATAATAATTCTTAAGATAATAATTGTTCAAATAAAAGTTCTTAATTGAATACAATAAGATAAGACCATTATTGGGGCGATTTTTTGTCATGTTATTAATGTTAAACAATTATTTTATCTTGATGCTCCTATAACTTCTGGAAATCAGAAATGGAAAGGTGCAGCTCCAATCTTTAATAATAGTCTAGATCTAATTATTATTGATGGGATAAATTCTGTTTCCCATCCCATGGGATATGTTATTTGAATCAGCAAAATTGAAAATAATAATATTGTCGATGCTATTGCTTGGACAATAAAATATTTAATTGATGATTCATTTATTATTATATTTTTATTTCTTGTTAGGAGCGGAATAAATGAAAGTAAGTTGATCTCAAGTCCTATTCAAACCCCAAATCAGGAATTTGATGAAATGGACAGGATCGTTCCTATCATTAATGTTGATAGGAAGAGAAGTTTTGTAGAGTTGTTGGTCATTAAAAAGGAGAGGATTGATACCTCTATAAATGGGGTATGAACCCATTAGCTTGTTTAGCTTACCCTTTTACATTAAGGTGTATGATGCACGTTAGTTTTTGATACTAAAGGAGGTAGTTTAATTCTATCTTATGTAATTTTAATGAAGGTAATTTTATTTACTTTATTTACCCTATCAAGGTAACCCTTTAATCAGGCACTTCATTTATTTAATATATAAATCGAAAGTTTTTTTTTGAAATTCTTTTATGTATTATTTTATTTAATTAGGATTAATTTATCCTGCTCATTTTATTTTTTTATATATATACATATAATAAACAATTTATATTAATATATTACATTTAATTGAGTTTAAAGTATTATAAGTTCATCTTACCATTATCAATTGATTATTTTAATGCAATTATTTACCTAGGATTATAGCTACTTATGTTTTTAGCTTAAAATAGGTTATTATAATATAATATATATAATAATATGTAATTTAATATTTAATATTATTATAATTGGATATAATAAATAAAATTATTAATTTAAATATAAAATATTATAATTAATATAAATAATTATATTAATTATAATAATATAATTATGTAAATTATCTATAATTAGATTATTTAACTAATATATATGAAAGTTAACTTAATATAAAAAAAGAATTCATATTAATAACATATTATATTAAATTACATAATTGTATAAAATATATTTATTATATTATTTAATCTTTCTTTATTTATTAGTGAAAAGAAAGATTAAATAAGAAAGAATATAATACATTTATTGCTATACATGTTCCATATTAATCTTTAATTATATATAATAGAGAAGTTGTTGTGGTCATACATAGGGGCGTTTCTTTTTTTTTTTTTTTGCTAATGTTTGTGGTTTTTTTCTTTTTTTTTCTTTAAATATTTGAATCTTTTATTTTTTCCTGAATTAATAGATTTAAAATTTTCTTATTTTTTATTGTTAAAAGTTTTATTCTTGCTTGTTTATTCACTTTTTCTTTGTATTATATTTAAGTTTTGTTAGACTAAATGTTCTTTTTGCAGTAATTTGATTTAATTATCAAGTGATTTTGGATTTAGCAATTGATTTAGTATCGGCATAATTCGTGCCAGCAGCCGCGGTTATACGATTGATACAAGTGAATATTATTGGTTAAAACAGTTGTTTATATTATTAGGGTTGAAATATAAATTTGTAAGGTGAAATGTTAAAATTTATTTGTGGCCCTTTTTATGAATCTGTGAAATTTAAATAATAAACTAGGATTAGATACCCTATTATTTTAAATGTTAATTATATTTACCAGGGTACTATTAGTTAAGGTCTTTAAACCCAAAGAATTTGGCGGTATCTCATTCCATTCAGAGGAACCTACCCCATGATTGATAATACACGATTTACTCTACTTAATTTATTTGTTTGTATATCTCCGTTATCAGAGAATCTCTTTAGAGTTATAATTCTCAAGATTTATAATTATAAAATATTTCAGGTCAAGGTGCAGCTTATAGTTAAGAGGAGGTGGGTTACAATAGATTTTTGTTTATAACGGATTTGATAGTGAAATACTGTTAATGAAGGTGGATTTGATAGTAATTTAATTTATTTAATTTAACTGATATTGGCTCTGAGATGTGTACACATCGCCCGTCGCTCTCATTATTGATTATTCTATTTTATTTTAAAGTAGCTTCAATTTAGATGAGATAAGTCGTAACATAGTAGATGTACTGGAAAGTGTATCTAGGAAGAGTTTCAAGATATAACTTATTAGTAAAGTGTTTCATTTACACTGAAAATTTTTCTGTGCAAATCAGGATATCTTGATTATTTATTTTATTATTTTTATTTTTTGTTTATTTAATTATTTAATATAAATAATTTTATTGTATTTTTGTCTTAGTATATTTTATAGAATTGATTTTTTAAATTATAGTTTATTGGTAATGTAAGTGTTTTATGAAATATTATTTTAAATTTTTTAAGTAGATTTTATTTATTGTACCTTTTGTATCAGGGTTTATCAAAATTTTAGTATTTATTTTACTTGTCTCTATTTGGGTTGATTTATAAATAATTTATAGTTAATGTATCATAATTATTATTAAATTATTTATAGAAATGAGATGTTAATCGTTTCCCAAGATATCTAGTTTCTTAAGAAAAAATTTAATTTTTTAAAGTTATTTGTTTTTATTTAATTTTTTAAGTAAAAATATTAACTTATTTATTCTTTAAGGGATAAGCTTTGAAGTTAATAACCTATAATTTATTTTATAGAAATATAATAGTAAGCTTTAAACCAGCTATCTTTAAGATTACGTTTTAGTTCATTATTTTTTATTTTGATTTTATAAATATTTTAGGTTTTTTATTAAGATTATTAATTTAATTTTAAAATTTTTGTAATAATGATAGAATTAGTATATTTATTTGTATGAAATTTTTACCTTGTGAACTTATTATAAGGAACTAGGCAAAATTGATTTCCGCCTGTTTATCAAAAACATGTGCTCTTGTTTATATTTTGAGGTCTGGCCTGCTCACTGAGCGTATTTTTAAAGAGCCGCGGTATTTTGACCGTGCAAAGGTAGCATAATCATTAGTCTCTTAATTAGTGGCTGGAATGAATGGCTTGACGAGAAATCAACTGTCTCTTAATAAATTTTTGAATTTAACTTTTGAGTCAAAAGGCTTAAATTCTTCTTTAGGACGAGAAGACCCTATAGAGCTTGACATTTTACTTTTATATAGTTTTTTGTTTGTCTTTCTATATTTAATGATGATGTTTTGTTGGGGTGACATGAAGAATAGATAAACTCTTCATTATTATATCATTTATTTATGTTTGTTATTTTGATCCATAATTTATGATCATAAGATTAAGTTACCTTAGGGATAACAGCGTAATTGTTTTTGAGAGCTCATATCGACAAAGCAGATTGCGACCTCGATGTTGGATTAAGAAAAATTTTGGGTGCAGGAGCCCAATGATTAGGTCTGTTCGACCTTTAAATTCTTACATGATCTGAGTTCAGACCGGCGTGAGCCAGGTCGGTTTCTATCCTAAGATTGTTAATCCATATTAGTACGAAAGGACCATATGGTTAAAATATTTTTTGTTATATTGATTAATATTAATTTATTTACTATTTTGACAGATTAATGTGTTGAATTTAGAATTGATTTATGTAGATTTTTTCTACAAATAGTATTGATACTTTATGATTTATTTATATTTATTTTGAATTTTCTTTTATTGGTTATTTGTGTTTTAATTAGTGTTGCCTTTTTAACTTTATTAGAGTGTAAGGTTTTAGGTTATATTCAGATTCGAAAGGGTCCAAATAAGGTAGGTTTTGTTGGAATTCCTCAGCCATTTAGAGATGCTATTAAGTTAATTTGTAAGGAGCTGCCAATTCCTATTATATCTAATTACCTACTTTATTATTTTTCCCCTGTTTTTAATTTAATGATTTCTTTAGCCGTTTGAGTAATTTTTCCTTATTTAACTTATATGTGTTCTTTTTCTTATGGATTTTTATTTTTTTTATGTTGTACTAGATTAGGTGTTTATACTGTTATAATTGCTGGTTGATCTTCTAATTCAAATTATTCATTATTAGGTTCTCTTCGTTCTGTTGCTCAAACAATTTCTTATGAAGTTAGTTTAGCTTTAATTTTATTGTCTTTAATTATTTTAATTGGTAGTTTTAATATGTTTGATTTTATAAACTATCAGCTTTATTGTTGATTTATTATTATTTCTTTTCCTTTAGCTTTAGCTTGTTTTGCTTCTTCCTTAGCTGAAACTAATCGTACTCCTTTTGATTTTGCTGAAGGGGAATCTGAGTTAGTTTCAGGATTTAATATTGAGTATGGTGCGGGTGGTTTTACTTTAATTTTTTTAGCTGAATATACTAGAATTGTCTTCATAAGAATGTTATTGGCTTTAATTTTTTTGGGCGGTGATTTTTATTCTTTTATATTTTTTATTAAGCTTGCTATTATATCTTTTGGTTTTATTTGGGTTCGTGGAACATTACCACGGTTCCGTTATGATAAATTAATGTACTTAGCTTGAAAAAGTTTTTTACCTTTATCTTTGAATTTTTTTATTTTCTTTGTTGGTTTAAAGATTTTATTTATCTCATTTGTTTAGTGAAATTTTTTGAGAAAAGTTAATAGAAGAGTTAAACTTCTAATTTTATGTTTTCAAAACATATGCTTTTCCTAAGCTAATTAACTTTATTCCTTAATTAATTTATCTCATGCGTTTGCGACATGGACATTAATTAAGAAATATGTGAAGTAAATAATTGTTAAGATTTGACCTGTTATAATATAAGGTTCTTCAACAGGTCGTTTACCAATTCACGTTAGTAAGCATACAACAACTACTATAATTCAGAATAAAATTTGATTAATAGGGTAAAATTGAATGCCTCGGAATGGTGTTTTATTATAAAATGGTAAAATTATTAAGATTCTAATTGATAAAAATAATGCAATAACACCTCCTAACTTATTAGGGATAGATCGTAGAATTGCATATGCAAATAGGAAATATCATTCTGGTTGAATGTGAACTGGTGTTACTAATGTGTTGGCAGGTACAAAGTTATCTGGATCTCCTAATAGGTAAGGATTAATTAAACATAGTATAATTAATAATGATGTTATTATTACAAAAGTAATAGAATCCTTAAAGGTAAAGTATGGATGGAATGGAATTTTTTCAATATCTCCATTTAGTCCACGAGGATTATTAGATCCTGTTTGGTGAAGAAAAAATAAATGAATTGCTGCTATAGCAGCAATAATAAATGGTAATACAAAATGGAATGTGAAGAATCGATTTAATGTTGCATTATCAACAGCGAATCCTCCTCATACTCATTGGACTAAATCTGTTCCTAAGTATGGGATTGCTGATAATAAATTAGTAATTACTGTTGTACCTCAAAAAGATATTTGGCCTCAGGGTAAGACATATCCTATAAATGCAGTTGCTATAACTAAAAATAAAATCACTGTACCAATTATTCAGGTATGTATATATATATAAGATCCATAGTAAATTCCCCGTCCTACATGTAAGTAAATACAAATAAAAAATATAGATGCTCCATTTGCGTGTAAGGTTCGGATAATTCAACCATTATTTACGTCTCGGCAGATGTGTACTACACTACTGAATGCTATTTCAATATTTGATGTATAATGTATAGCTAAAAATAGTCCAGTTACGATTTGAATTACCAAACATAACCCTAATAGGGATCCAAAATTTCATCAAAATGAAATATTTGTTGGGGCAGGTAAGTCAATTAAAGAGTTATTAATAATTTTAATTGAAGGATGTCTTAATCGTAAGGGTTTATTCATTAGTAATTATCTTATTTTACGAATAGGTCCCTGATTAATATTGGTGATTTTAACAACTGCTAGTAGTGCTAAAAATAAATAAATTATTATTATTATTGTAATAATGAATGTTGGTCTATTATATAATTTTTCTAAAGATATTGTTATTTCTTGATAATTGATTGAATTATCAATATTTATAGTTTCGGTGTTTTTGAAAAAGTCTATAAATATAGATATATCTAGAATAATTAATATTAATATGATAAATACTCACATTATTAATGTAATAATTATAGTGATTGATTTAGGCTGAAATATTTCGTTTGATGCAATTCTTGTGATGTAAATAAATAATACTAGTAGACCACCAAGAAATGTTAAAAATAAAATATATGATAATCAATATCTTTCTATTATTGTTCCTGTTATTAATCCAACTAGGAAGGTTTGAAGGATAATAAAAAGCATTATTGATATTGGGTGTCTTAATTTAATAAAATTAATATTTATTACATTTGATAATGATATAATTATTATTTTGATCATTTCAGGGGTTAGTTTATTTAAAATACCGGTTTTGGGGACCGATGATGGAAGCTTTTCCACCTCTGAAGTTTTAAAAGTGGGGGCTGGACTTATTTCCGGTTTACAAGACCGGCGTTTTTTTTAAACTATTAAAACTAATGTTTATATTCTCTATTTTTACTTCTTTATTGATTTATTTTGCTGGTGTTTATGTTTTTTCTTCTAAACGTAAACATTTATTAATGGTTCTTTTGAGATTAGAATATATTGTTCTTTCTTTATTTATGTTAGTTATTGTTTTTCTTATTGAGTTTGATTATGATTATTTTTTTCCTGTTATTTTTTTAGTTTTTTCTGTTTGTGAGGGTGCTTTAGGTCTTTCTATTTTAGTTTCAATAATTCGTTCTCATGGTAATGATTTTTTAATTCTTTTGGTTTATCTTTATGTTAAAGTATTTATTTATAACCATTTTTTTGATCCCTCTTTGTTTATTAAATAATTGTTGATGGTTGGTTCATTCTTTAATGTTTCTGTCGGGTTTTGTTTTTATAATTTGTGTTTATTCATATGCTGATTTGAATATAATTAGATATTATTTTGGTATTGATTATTTTTCTTTTAGTTTAATTTTACTTAGTTTTTGGATTTGTTCTTTAATAATCACTGCTAGAGGTTCAGTTTATTTAAGTTCATATCATTCTAATTTTTTTGTTTTTATGGTTTTGATTTTAATAATTATGCTTTATTGTTCATTTGCTAGATTAAGTCTTCTTTCTTTTTATATTTTTTTTGAGGCTAGATTAGTTCCTACTTTACTTTTAATTTTGGGTTGGTGTTATCAACCTGAGCGTTTGCAGGCTGGTGTTTATTTAATTTTTTGTACTTTGGTTGCTAGATTACCTTTATTATTAGTTTTATTTAAGGTTTATGATTTTTCTAATACTTTATATTTTCCTTTATTGGTTGATTTTGGTTCTTATTATTTTATGTTTTATGTATTTATAATTTTGGCTTTTTTAGTTAAGATACCTATGTTTTTGGTTCATTTATGACTTCCTAAGGCTCATGTAGAGGCCCCTATTTCAGGTAGAATAATTCTTGCTGGTGTTTTATTAAAGTTAGGTGGTTATGGTATTTTTCGTGTTATAAAGGTTATTTCTTATTTGGGTTTAAAGTTTAATTATTTTTGATTGTCTTTAGGTTTATCTGGGGGTGTTATTGTAAGATTTATTTGTTTTCGTCAGGTTGATTTAAAGTCTTTAATTGCATATTCTTCTGTTGCTCATATAAGAATGGTTATTGGTGGATTGATGACTATGAATTGATGAGGTTGTGTAGGTTCTCTTTCTCTAATGGTTGGTCATGGTTTATGTTCTTCTGGTTTATTTTGTTTATCTAATATTATTTATGAACGTTTAGGTAGACGAAGATTATTAATTAACAAGGGTATAATTAATTTGATGCCAAGAATGGCTTTATGATGATTTCTTTTAAGATCATCAAATATGGCTGCACCTCCTTCTTTAAATTTGGTAGGTGAAATTAGATTATTAAATAGAATTATATCTTGATCTTCTTTTAGATTCTTTGCTTTGATTTTTTTATCTTTTTTTAGAGCTGTTTATACTTTGTATATTTATTCTTATTCTCAGCATGGGAATTATTATTCTGGTGTTTATACTTGTTCTCTTGGTTATTGTCGTGAATATCATCTTTTACTTTTACATTGATTGCCTTTAAATATTCTCTGTTTAAAGGGTGAATATTTCTTTGTTTAGTTTGCTTAAGTATTTTAATTAAAAATATTGTTTTGTGGAATCAATGATATGAAGTTTTTCATCTTAGGCCGTGAATTTATTTTCTATTTGTTCTTTGAGTTTTTTTTCTTTGTTTATTTCGAGAACTATAATTTTTATTTTAGGTATTTATTATTTAATAATTGATTATAGAGTTTTTGTTGAGTGAGAGCTTTTCAATTTAAATGGTTCTATAGTTGTTATAACTTTAATTTTGGATTGAATATCTCTTATTTTTATATCTTTTGTTATATATATTTCTTCTTTGGTTTTTTATTATAGAGAGGATTATATATCTGGTGAAAAGAATATAAATCGTTTTATTATTATTGTTTTAATATTTATTCTTTCTATAGGTTTTTTAATTATTAGTCCTAATTTAATTAGAATTTTATTAGGTTGAGATGGTTTAGGTTTAGTTTCTTATTGTTTAGTTATTTATTATCAAAATGTAAAATCTTATAGTGCTGGTATATTAACTGCACTTTCTAATCGTATTGGTAATGTTGCTATTTTAATTTCTATTGCATGAATGTTAAATTTTGGTGGTTGAAATTATATTTATTATTATGATTTTATTTCTAATTCTTTTGAAATAAAGCTCATTACTATATTAATTGTTTTAGCAGCTATAACTAAGAGAGCTCAGATTCCTTTCTCTTCATGACTTCCTGCTGCTATAGCAGCTCCTACTCCTGTTTCTGCTTTAGTTCATTCTTCTACTCTTGTTACTGCTGGTGTTTATTTATTAATTCGTTTTAGACCAATATTGGGTAATTATAATTGTGGTTGATTTTTACTTTTAATTGGTTGTATAACTATATTTATGGCTGGATTGGGCGCTAATTTTGAGTTTGATTTAAAGAAGATTATTGCTCTTTCTACTTTAAGACAACTTGGTTTAATAATAAGAATTTTGGCTATAGGTTATCCAAAGCTTGCATTTTTTCATTTATTGGCTCATGCTTTATTTAAGGCATTATTATTTATATGTGCAGGTTCAATAATTCATAATTTGAAGGATTCTCAGGATATTCGTTTTATAGGATCAATTGTTAATTTCATACCTTTAACTTCAGTTTGTTTTAATGTTTCTAGTTTATCTTTGTGTGGAATACCTTTTTTAGCGGGATTTTATTCAAAGGATTTAATTCTTGAGATGGTTTGTTTAAGATGAATTAATTTTTTAATTTTTTTTCTTTATTTTTTTTCTACTGGTTTAACTGCTTCTTATTCTTTTCGTTTGTTTTATTATTCAATATCTGGTGATAATAATTTTTATTCTAGATTTTCTTTTGATGATAAGGGTTATTATATTTCATTTGGAATAATTGGTCTATTGTTTGTTGCTGTTTTTGGTGGTAGTCTTTTATCTTGATTAATTTTTCCTATTCCTCATGTGATTGCTTTACCTAATTATTTAAAGTTTTTAACTATTACAGTTGTTATTTTAGGTGCTTATTTAGGTTATCTTATTTCTAATTTTGATTTTTCTCATAATTTATTTTATTTAAGTATACTTTCTTTTGTTAGATTTGCTGGTTCTATATGATTTATACCTTTTCTTTCAACTAAGTTTATTAGATATATTCCTTTAAAAATAGGTTATTATTCATCTAAGTCATTTGATTATGGTTGAGGTGAATTACTTGGTGGTCAAGGTTTATATAGATTATTTATTATTTAATTGGTTATATTCAAGGTTGATATGATTCTAATTTCAAGATTTATCTTTTAACTTTTATTTTTTGAATATTTATTTTGGTAATAATGTTTTTCGTTTACTTAAATAGCTTATAATTAGAGCGTGACACTGAAGATGTTAAGGAAGTATTTTTACTTTTAAGTATTTATAAATATAGATATATTATTTTTACAGTGAAAATGTAATGTTTTATTTAAACTATATAAATTTTAGAAATGTTAACGGAGTTTAACCGCTAATATAAAAAGTTAGCAGCTTTCATATTGGCTTTACATTTCCTTAATTGGAACTATTATAGTTCAATTATATTATTAACAGTAATACGCCTCTTTTTGGCTTCAATTAATAAGAATAAGGGTAGTACATACCAATCTTCCAGGTCGAAACTGACTGCAATATTTCGCTTCTTATTCTATTTAAGGTTGATTGATAATATCAATACTTTTTGAATGCAACCCAAATGTTATATTTAACTACAACCCTTTATTCTGCTCATTGTAATGCTCCTTGGTTTCATTCATGGTATAGTCCTCCTAATAGAACTAGAATAAAAAATATTGTTGATACTGTTCAGATTATAATGTCTGAAGTTTTAAAAATAATTACAATTGGTAGAATCAGTGCAATTTCTACATCAAAAATTAAAAAGATTACTGCGATTAGGAAGAATCGTATTGAGAATGGTATTCGTGCTGATCTTTTTGGATCAAACCCACATTCAAATGGTGATCTTTTTCCTCGATCATTAATTAATTTTTTTGATAGTGTTGTTGCCAGGATTATAACAATTATTGGAATAATAAATCTAATGAAAACTCTTGTTGATAGAATTAGAATTGTTTTTCTTGATTTATATCAAGCTTTCTGATTGGAAGTCAAATGTACTATTTATACTAGAAAAACAATTATCTACCTCATCAATAAATAGAGATATATAAGAATAATCATACTACGTCTACGAAGTGTCAGTATCATGCTGCTGCTTCAAATCCAAAGTGATGTCTTGGTGAAAATTGATTTATTGAGTGTCGAAGTAGACATGTTGATAAAAAGATTGTTCCAATAATTACGTGTAAACCATGGAATCCTGTTGCAACGAAGAATGTTGATCCATAAACTGCATCTGCAATGGTAAAAGGTGCTTCTCAATATTCATATGCTTGAAGTATTGTAAAGTATAGTCCTAATAACACTGTGAAGAATAATCCTTGTACTGCTTGAGTATGATTAGATTCCATTAAACTATGATGTGCTCATGTTACTGTTACTCCTGATGCTAAAAGAATAGCTGTATTAAGTAATGGAATTTGTATAGGGTTAAAGGGTTGAATTCCTATTGGAGGTCATAGTATTCCTAGTTCAATTGTTGGTGCTAATCGTCTTCTAAAGAATGCTCAAAAAAAAGAAACGAAAAATAATACCTCTGATGCAATAAATAAAATTATTCCTCATCGTAATCCAATTGATACAAATCCTGTATGTAATCCTTGATATGTTCCTTCTCGTACTACATCTCGTCATCATTGAATTATAGTTAGTAGGGTAATTCCAAATCCAATTATGAATAAGTTAATATTAAATAGGTGGAATCATTTTGCTAGTCCTGATACTAGGACTATTGCACGAATTGCTCCTGTTAATGGTCAAGGTCTATAGTCTACTAAGTGGAATGGGTGGTTTGAGTGAGTTGTTAACATAGGTTTAATATACTTCTCTAGAATATAGAGTTCTTAGAATTGAGAAAACATAGGCTTGAATTATTGCTACTGCTGATTCTAGAATTAATAGAAGTATTTGTCCAATAATTAGTAATGAGATTAAGTTTATTGCTATAGATGGTCCTGTGTTTCCTAATAAGGTTAATAATAAGTGTCCTGCAATTATATTTGCTGCCAACCGTACTGCTAATGTACCTGGTCGAATAACATTACTAATTGTTTCAATTAGTACTATAAATGATACTAATGCAGGCGGTGTACCTTGTGGTACAAGGTGTGTAAATATATGATTAATATGGTTAATTCATCCAAATAATATAAATCTTAGCCATATAGGTAGGGCAATTGCAAATGTTAATGCTAAATGTCTTGTTCTAGTAAAAATATAAGGGAATAATCCTATGAAATTGTTAAATAAAATTATAATAAAAATTGAGATGAAAATGAATGTTGTTCCATTAAATGATTTTGGTCCAAGAAATGTTTTAAATTCATTATGTAAGGTTAAATTTAGTTTATTTCAGATAATGTTAATTCGTGATGGTGTAAGTCAAAATAGTGATGGGATTAATAATAGTCCTAGAAATGTTCTAGTTCAATTTAATGATAAATTAAAGATGTTAGTTGATGGGTCAAATGTTGAGAATAGATTTGTTATCATTTTCAATTTAAGTACTTTCAGTCATCTGATGAATTTCAAGGTGTACTAATTTTTTTTAGTTACTTTAGATTGACACTCTAATGTTATTTATTTTAACTAACTCCTTAAATTATCTTAGATAATCACTTAATAAATAAATTTACTGAAGTTCTTTCAATTACAATTGGTATAAATCTGTGGTTTGCTCCACAGATTTCTGAGCATTGTCCAAAGAATAATCCAGGTCGATTTATTGTGAATGTTCCTTGATTTAACCGACCTGGCGTTGCATCAATTTTAACCCCTAATGCAGGAACTGCTCATGAGTGTAGAACATCTGATGCTCTTGTTAATACTCGTACTTATGTATTTATTGGTAGGATTGTTCGGTTATCTACATCTAGTAGTCGGAATCCATCATTTTCTAGGTCTTGTTCTGGTGTTATATAAGTGTCAAATTCTACGTCTATGAAGTCTGAATATTCATATCTTCAATATCATTGTCGTTCAATGGTTTTAATTGTAATTATTGCATCTACTGAATCATCAAGTAAATATAATAGTCGTAATGATGGAAGGGCAATAAAAATTAATGTAATTGCTGGTAAAGCTGTTCAGATTGTTTCAATTAAATGTCCATGAAGTATATTACGGTTAGTATAGGCAATAAATAATATATAACTTAGGGCATAACCTACAATTACTGTAATTAATAATAATACGACCATAGTATGATCATGAAAGAATGATAATTGCTCCATTAATGGTGAAGCTCCATCTTAAAGAGATAAATTTGATCATGTTGCCATTAATAAATATTTTCTAATAAAAGGTCAAACCTTTATTTGTAGAGCTTAAATCTACTGCACTAATCTGCCATATTAGAATCTAGAGATTAATGGTAATTCTGAGTAACTATGTTCTGCAGGAGGGTTATTTTGTAGTCATTCTGTTGATCTTCTTATGTTAGCTCTAAATATAATTGCTCGGTTTGTAATCATTCTTTCTCATATAATTACAATGAATATAATGATTCCTACAATATAAATTGTAGACCCAATTCTTCATACTACGTTTCATGATGTATATGCGTCTGGGTACTCAGAGTATCGTCGAGGTATTCCTGCTAATCCTAGGAAGTGTTGAGGAAAGAATGTTAAATTTACTCCAATGAATATAATTGTAAATTGGATTTTTAATCATGTATTATTTATAGTTAATCCTGTAAATAGTGGATATCATTGAATGACACCTCCTATAATTGCAAATACTGCTCCTATAGATAATACATAATGAAAGTGGGCTACTACATAATATGTATCATGTAATACAATATCAAGTGATGAATTTGCTAATACTAATCCTGTTAATCCACCAATTGTAAATAGGAAAATAAATCCTAGAGCTCATAATAATGGTGGATTGAACTTGAATTTAGTTCCATATAATGTAGCTAATCATCTAAATACCTTAATTCCTGTAGGTACAGCAATAATTATTGTTGCTGATGTAAAATATGCTCGTGTGTCAACATCCATTCCTACTGTAAATATATGATGTGCTCATACAATAAATCCTATTAGTCCAATTGATAGTATAGCATAAATTATACCTAATGTTCCAAATGATTCAATTTTTCCTCTTTCTTGACATACAATATGTGAAATAATTCCGAACCCCGGTAGAATTAAAATATAAACTTCTGGGTGTCCAAAGAATCAAAATAGATGTTGATATAGAATTGGGTCACCCCCTCCTGCAGGGTCAAAGAATGATGTATTTAAATTTCGATCTGTTAATAATATAGTAATAGCTCCTGCTGAAACTGGAAGTGAAAGAAGGAGAAGTAATGCTGTAATAGCTACAGATCATACAAATAAAGGTGTTTGATCTAAAGTTATACTTTCTGATCGTATATTAATTGCTGTTGTAATGAAATTCACTGCACCAAGAATAGATGATACACCTGCTAAGTGCAGTGAAAAAATAGCTAGATCTACAGATGCACCCCCGTGTGCAATAGCTCCTGCTAGAGGAGGGTAAACTGTTCATCCTGTACCAGCACCATTATCTACTATAGAAGATGTAAGAAGAAGGGTTAGTGAAGGTGGTAGTAATCAAAAACTTATATTATTTATTCGTGGAAATGCTATATCTGGTGCACCAATTATTAGTGGAACAAGTCAATTACCAAATCCACCAATTATAATAGGTATTACTATAAAGAAAATTATTACGAATGCGTGAGCTGTAATAATAACATTATAAATCTGGTCATCCCCAATTAGAGATCCGGGTTGGCCAAGTTCAGCACGAATAAGTATTCTTATTGATGTTCCTACTATTCCTGCTCATGCTCCAAATATGAAGTATAAAGTACCAATGTCCTTATGGTTTGTTGAGAATAATCATTTTTGCGGTAAGATGGCTGAATTTTAGGTGGTAGACTGTAAATCTACTTATGAGATGTTTTCTCTCTTATCATATTTAGGTCTTATATTCAATTATGATTCTAGACTGCAATTCTAGAGGTGTAAAATTTTACTAAGGCCTAAAAGATTATTCTTTTAATTATAACTTTGAAGGTTATTAGTTTGATTAACTTAAGTCCTTAGTATAATGAAATTAAGGTTGATGTTGAAATCAATCCTATTGTTGAAATTATTACTGTTATAGGAAGAATGATTCTTGATTTTTGGGACTTTATCTTTATAGATCACGAATTTTCTGTGTATGATATAATTAGAGCTGAGAATCTAATACGTATATAGTAGTAGAGTGTAATTGTAGTTAATACAACTATAATAGTTATAATAGTTGTTATATTGTTTTCTATTAATGATTGTATTACAATTCATTTTGGTAAGAATCCAAGGAATGGTGGTAGTCCACCTAAAGATAATAAAGATAAGAATATTATGAATTTAATTTCGGTTTTTATATTTCTGGCTGAATAAATTTGATTAAATAATAAAACTATAATTAATCTTGATAGTGAGTAAATAATGAAGTATAGTTCTCAGATGTTTTCTCTGACTGTTAATGATCTAATTATTCAACCTAGATGTCTGATTGATGAATATGCTAAAAGTTGTCGTAAGGATGTTTGATTTAAATCTCCTATTGCCCCAATAATAATTCTTAAGATAATAATTGTTCAAATAAAAGTTCTTAATTGAATACAATAAGATAAGACCATTATTGGGGCGATTTTTTGTCATGTTATTAATGTTAAACAATTATTTCATCTTGATGCTCCTATAACTTCTGGAAATCAGAAATGGAAAGGTGCAGCTCCAATCTTTAATAATAGTCTAGATCTAATTATTATTGATGGGATAAATTCTGTTTCCCATCCCATGGGATATTTTATATGAATCAGCAAAATTGAAAATAATAATATTGTCGATGCTATTGCTTGGACAATAAAATATTTAATTGATGATTCATTTATTATTATATTTTTATTTCTTGTTAGGAGCGGAATAAATGAAAGTAAGTTGATCTCAAGTCCTATTCAAACCCCAAATCAGGAATTTGATGAAATGGACAGGATCGTTCCTATCATTAATGTTGATAGGAAGAGAAGTTTTGTAGAGTTGTTGGTCATTAAAAAGGAGAGGATTGATACCTCTATAAATGGGGTATGAACCCATTAGCTTGTTTAGCTTACCTTTTTACATTAAGGTTTATGATGCACGTTAGTTTTTGATACTAAAGGAGGTAGTTTAATTCTATCTTATGTAATTTTAATGAAGGTAATTTTATTTACTTTATTTACCCTATCAAGGTAACCCTTTAATCAGGCACTTCATTTATTTAATATATAAATCGAAAGTTTTTTTTTGAAATTCTTTTATGTATTATTTTGTTTAATTAGGATTAATTTATCCTGCTCATTTTTTTATATATATATATATATAATAAATAATTTATATTAATATATTACATTTAATTGAAATTAAAGTATTATAAGTTCATCTTACCATTATCAATTGATTATTTTAATGCAATTATTTACCTAGGATTATAGCTACTTATGTTTTTAGCTTAAAATAGGTTATTATAATATAATATATATAATAATATGTAATTTAATATTTAATATTATTATAATTGGATATAATAAATAAAATTATTAATTTAAATATAAAATATTATAATTAATATAAATAATTATATTAATTATAATAATATAATTATGTACATTATCTATAATTAGACTATTTAACTAATATATATGAAAGTTAACTTAATATAAAAAAAGAATTCATATTAATAACATATTATATTAAATTACATAATTGTATAAAATATATTTATTATATTATTTAATCTTTCTTTATTTATTAGTGAAAAGAAAGATTAAATAAGAAAGAATATAATACATTTATTGCTATACATGTTCCATATTAATCTTTAATTATATATAATAGAGAAGTTGTTGTGGTCATACATAGAGGCGTTTCTTTTTTTTTTTGCTAATGTTTGTGGTTTTTTTCTTTTTTTTTCTTTAAATATTTGAATCTTTTATTTTTTCCTGAATTAATAGATTTAAAATTTTCTTATTTTTTATTGTTATAAGTTTTATTCTTGCTTGTTTATTCACTTTTTCTTTGTATTATATGTAAGTTTTGTTAGACTAAATGTTCTTTTTGCAGTAATTTGATTTAATTATCAAGTGATTTTGGATTTAGCAATTGATTTAGTATCGGCATAATTCGTGCCAGCAGCCGCGGTTATACGATTGATACAAGTGAATATTATTGGTTAAAACAGTTGTTTATATTATTAGGGTTGAAATATAAATTTGTAAGGTGAAATGTTAAAATTTATTTGTGGCCCTTTTTATGAATCTGTGAAATTAAAATAATAAACTAGGATTAGATACCCTATTATTTTAAATGTTAATTATATTTACCAGGGTACTATTAGTTAAGGTCTTTAAACCCAAAGAATTTGGCGGTATCTCATTCCATTCAGAGGAACCTACCCCATGATTGATAATACTCGATTTACTCTACTTAATTTATTTGTTTGTATATCTCCGTTATCAGAGAATCTTTTTAGAGTTATAATTCTCAAGATTTATAATTATAAAATATTTCAGGTCAAGGTGCAGCTTATAGTTAAGAGGAGGTGGGTTACAATAGATTTTTGTTTATAACGGATTTGATAGTGAAATACTGTTAATGAAGGTGGATTTGATAGTAATTTAATTTATTTAATTTAACTGATATTGGCTCTGAGATGTGTACACATCGCCCGTCGCTCTCATTATTGATTATTCTATTTTATTTTAAAGTAGCTTCAATTTAGATGAGATAAGTCGTAACATAGTAGATGTACTGGAAAGTGTATCTAGGAAGAGTTTCAAGATATAACTTATTAGTAAAGTGTTTCATTTACACTGAAAATTTTTCTGTGCAAATCAGGATATCTTGATTATTTATTTTATTATATTTATTTTTTGTTTATTTAATTATTTAATATAAATAATTTTATTGTATTTTTGTCTTAGTATATTTTATAGAATTGATTTTTTAAATTATAGTTTATTGGTAATGTAAGTGTTTTATGAAATATTATTTTAAATTTTTTTAAGTAGATTTTATTTATTGTACCTTTTGTATCAGGGTTTATCAAAATTTTAGTATTTATTTTACTTGTCTCGATTTGGGTTGATTTATAAATAATTTATAGTTAATGTATCATAATTATTATTAAATTATTTATAGAAATGAGATGTTAATCGTTTCCCAAGATATCTAGTTTCTTAAGAAAAAATTTAATTTTTTAAAGTTATTTGTTTTTATTTAATTTTTTAAGTAAAAATATTAACTTATTTATTCTTTAAGGGATAAGCTTTGAAGTTAATAACCTATAATTTATTTTATAGAAATATAATAGTAAGCTTTAAACCACCTATCTTTAAGATTACGTTTTAGTTCATTATTTTTTATTTTGATTTTATAAATATTTTAGGTTTTTTATTAAGATTATTAATTTAATTTTAAAATTTTTGTAATAATGATAGAATTAGTATATTTATTTGTATGAAATTTTTACCTTGTGAACTTATTATAAGGAACTAGGCAAAATTGATTTCCGCCTGTTTATCAAAAACATGTCCTCTTGTTTATATTTTGAGGTCTGGCCTGCTCACTGAGCGTATTTTTAAAGAGCCGCGGTATTTTGACCGTGCAAAGGTAGCATAATCTTTAGTCTCTTAATTAGTGGCTGGAATGAATGGCTTGACGAGAAATCAACTGTCTCTTAATAAATTTTTGAATTTAACTTTTGAGTCAAAAGGCTTAAATTCTTCTTTAGGACGAGAAGACCCTATAGAGCTTGACATTTTACTTTTATATAGTTTTTTGTTTGTCTTTCTATATTTAATGATGATGTTTTGTTGGGGTGACATGAAGAATAGATAAACTCTTCATTATTATATCATTTATTTATGTTTGTTATTTTGATCCATAATTTATGATCATAAGATTAGGTTACCTTAGGGATAACAGCGTAATTGTTTTTGAGAGCTCATATCGACAAAGCAGATTGCGACCTCGATGTTGGATTAAGAAAAATTTTGGGTGCAGGAGCCCAATGATTAGGTCTGTTCGACCTTTAAATTCTTACATGATCTGAGTTCAGACCGGCGTGAGCCAGGTCGGTTTCTATCCTAAGATTGTTAATCCATATTAGTACGAAAGGACCATATGGTTAAAATATTTTTTGTTATATTGATTAATATTAATTTATTTACTATTTTGACAGATTAATGTGTTGAATTTAGAATTCATTTATGTAGATTTTTTCTACAAATAGAATTGATACTTTATGATTTATTTATATTTATTTTGAATTTTCTTTTATTGGTTATTTGTGTTTTAATTAGTGTTGCCTTTTTAACTTTATTAGAGCGTAAGGTTTTAGGTTATATTCAGATTCGAAAGGGTCCAAATAAGGTAGGTTTTGTTGGAATTCCTCAGCCATTTAGAGATGCTATTAAGTTAATTTGTAAGGAGCAGCCAATTCCTATTATATCTAATTACCTACTTTATTATTTTTCCCCTGTTTTTAATTTAATGATTTCTTTAGCCGTTTGAGTAATTTTTCCTTATTTAACTTATATGTGTTCTTTTTCTTATGGATTTTTATTTTTTTTATGTTGTACTAGATTAGGTGTTTATACTGTTATAATTGCTGGTTGATCTTCTAATTCAAATTATTCATTATTAGGTTCTCTTAGTTCTGTTGCTCAAACAATTTCTTATGAAGTTAGTTTAGCTTTAATTTTATTGTCTTTAATTATTTTAATTGGTAGTTTTAATATGTTTGATTTTATAAACTATCAGCTTTATTGTTGATTTATTATTATTTCTTTTCCTTTAGCTTTAGCTTGTTTTGCTTCTTGCTTAGCTGAAACTAATCGTACTCCTTTTGATTTTGCTGAAGGGGAATCTGAGTTAGTTTCAGGATTTAATATTGAGTATGGTGCGGGTGGTTTACTTTAATTTTTTTAGCTGAATATACTAGAATTGTCTTCATAAGAATGTTATTGGCTTTAATTTTTTTGGGCGGTGATTTTTATTCTTTTATATTTTTTATTAAGCTTGCTATTATATCTTTTGGTTTTATTTGGGTTCGTGGAACATTACCACGGTTCCGTTATGATAAATTAATGTACTTAGCTTGAAAAAGTATTTTACCTTTATCTTTGAATTTTTTTATTTTCTTTGTTGGTTTAAAGATTTTATTTATCTCATTTGTTTAGTGAAATTTTTTGAGAAAAGTTAATAGAAGAGTTAAACTTCTAATTTTATGTTTTCAAAACATATGCTTTTCCTAAGCTAATTAACTTTATTCCTTAATTAATTTATCTCATGCGTTTGCGACATGGACATTAATTAAGAAATATGTGAAGTAAATAATTGTTAAGATTTGACCTGTTATAATATAAGGTTCTTCAACAGGTCGTTTACCAATTCACGTTAGTAAGCATACAACAACTACTATAATTCAGAATAAAATTTGATTAATAGGGTAAAATTGAATGCCTTGGAATGGTGTTTTATTATAAAATGGTAAAATTATTAAGATTCTAATTGATAAAAATAATGCAATAACACCTCCTAACTTATTAGGGATAGATCGTAGAATTGCATATGCAAATAGGAAATATCATTCTGGTTGAATGTGAACTGGTGTTACTAATGGGTTGGCAGGTACAAAGTTATCTGGATCCCCTAATAGGTAAGGATTAATTAAACATAGTATAATTAATAATGATGTTATTATTACAAATGTAATAGAATCCTTAAAGGTAAAGTATGGATGGAATGGAATTTTTTCAATATCTCCATTTAGTCCAAGAGGATTATTAGATCCTGTTTGGTGAAGAAAAAATAAATGAATTGCTGCTATAGCAGCAATAATAAATGGTAATACAAAATGGAATGTGAAGAATCGATTTAATGTTGCATTATCAACAGCGAATCCTCCTCATACTCATTGGACTAAATCTGTTCCTAAGTATGGGATTGCTGATAATAAATTAGTAATTACTGTTGTACCTCAAAAAGATATTTGGCCTCAGGGTAAGACATATCCTATAAATGCAGTTGCTATAACTAAAAATAAAATCACTGTACCAATTATTCAGGTATGTATATATATATAAGATCCATAGTAAATTCCCGTCCTACATGTAAGTAAATACAAATAAAAAATATAGATGCTCCATTTGCGTGTAAGGTTCGGATAATTCAACCATTATTTACGTCTCGGCAGATGTGTACTACACTACTGAATGCTATTTCAATATTTGATGTATAATGTATAGCTAAAAATAGTCCAGTTACGATTTGAATTACCAAACATAACCCTAATAGGGATCCAAAATTTCATCAAAATGAAATATTTGTTGGGGCAGGTAAGTCAATTAAAGAGTTATTCATAATTTTAATTAAAGGATGTCTTAATCGTAAGGGTTTATTCATTAGTAATTATCTTATTTTACGAATAGGTCCCTGATTAATATTGGTGATTTTAACAACTGCTAGTAGTGCTAAAAATAAATAAATTATTATTATTATTGTAATAATGAATGTTGGTCTATTATATAATTTTTCTAAAGATATTGTTATTTCTTGATAATTGATTGAATTATCAATATTTATAGTTTCGGTGTTTTTGAAAAAGTCTATAAATATAGATATATCTAGAATAATTAATATTAATATGATAAATACTCACATTATTAATGTAATAATTATAGTGATTGATTTAGGCTGAAATATTTCGTTTGATGCAATTCTTGTAATGTAAATAAATAATACTAGTATACCACCAAGAAATGTTAAAAATAAAATATATGATAATCAATATCTTTCTATTATTGTTCCTGTTATTAATCCAACTAGGAAGGTTTGAAGGATAATAAAAAGCATTATTGATATTGGGTGTCTTAATTTAATAAAATTAATATTTATTACATTTGATAATGATATAATTATTATTTTGATCATTTCAGGGGTTAGTTTATTTAAAATACCGGTTTTGGGGACCGATGATGGAAGCTTTTCCACCTCTGAAGTTTTAAAAGTGGGGGCTGGACTTATTTCCGGTTTACAAGACCGGCGTTTTTTTTAAACTATTAAAACTAATGTTTATATTCTCTATTTTTACTTCTTTATTGATTTATTTTGCTGGTGTTTATGTTTTTTCTTCTAAACGTAAACATTTATTAATGGTTCTTTTGAGATTAGAATATATTGTTCTTTCTTTATTTATGTTAGTTATTGTTTTTCTTATTGAGTTTGATTATGATTATTTTTTTCCTGTTATTTTTTTAGTTTTTTCTGTTTGTGAGGGTGCTTTAGGTCTTTCTATTTTAGTTTCAATAATTCGTTCTCATGGTAATGATTTTTTTAATTCTTTTGGTTTATCTTTATGTTAAAGTATTTATTTATAACTATTTTTTTGATCCCTCTTTGTTTATTAAATAATTGTTGATGGTTGGTTCATTCTTTAATGTTTCTGTCGGGTTTTGTTTTTATAATTTGTGTTTATTCATATGCTGATTTGAATATAATTAGATATTATTTTGGTATTGATTATTTTTCTTTTAGTTTAATTTTACTTAGTTTTTGGATTTGTTCTTTAATAATCACTGCTAGAGGTTCAGTTTATTTAAGTTCATATCATTCTAATTTTTTTGTTTTTATGGTTTTGATTTTAATAATTATGCTTTATTGTTCATTTGCTAGATTAAGTCTTCTTTCTTTTTATATTTTTTTTGAGGCTAGATTAGTTCCTACTTTACTTTTAATTTTGGGTTGGGGTTATCAACCTGAGCGTTTGCAGGCTGGTGTTTATTTAATTTTTTATACTTTGGTTGCTAGATTACCTTTATCATTAGTTTTATTTAAGGTTTATGATTTTTCTAATACTTTATATTTTCCTTTATTGGTTGATTTTGGTTCTTATTATTTTATGTTTTATGTATTTATAATTTTGGCTTTTTTAGTTAAGATACCTATGTTTTTGGTTCATTTATGACTTCCTAAGGCTCATGTAGAGGCCCCTATTTCAGGTAGAATAATTCTTGCTGGTGTTTTATTAAAGTTAGGTGGTTATGGTATTTTTCGTGTTATAAAGGTTATTTCTTATTTGGGTTTAAAGTTTAATTATTTTTGATTGTCTTTAGGTTTATCTGGGGGTGTTATTGTAAGATTTATTTGTTTTCGTCAGGTTGATTTAAAGTCTTTAATTGCATATTCTTCTGTTGCTCATATAAGAATGGTTATTGGTGGATTGATGACTATGAATTGATGAGGTTGTGTAGGTTCTCTTTCTCTAATGGTTGGTCATGGTTTATGTTCTTCTGGTTTATTTTGTTTATCTAATATTATTTATGAACGTTTAGGTAGACGAAGATTATTAATTAACAAGGGTATAATTAATATGATGCCAAGAATGGCTTTATGATGATTTCTTTTAAGATCATCAAATATGGCTGCTCCTCCTTCTTTAAATTTGGTAGGTGAAATTAGATTATTAAATAGAATTATATCTTGATCTTCTTTTAGATTCTTTGCTTTGATTTTTTTATCTTTTTTTAGAGCTGTTTATACTTTGTATATATATTCTTATTCTCAGCATGGGAATTATTATTCTGGTGTTTATACTTGTTCTCTTGGTTATTTTCGTGAATATCATCTTTTACTTTTACATTGATTGCCTTTAAATATTCTCTGTTTAAAGGGTGAATATTTCTTTGTTTAGTTTGCTTAAGTATTTTAATTAAAAATATTGTTTTGTGGAATCAATGATATGAAGTTTTTCATCTTAGGCCGTGAATTTATTTTCTATTTGTTCTTTGAGTTTTTTTTCTTTGTTTATTTCGAGAACTATAATTTTTATTTTAGGTATTTATTATTTAATAATTGATTATAGAGTTTTTGTTGAGTGAGAGCTTTTCAATTTAAATGGTTCTATAGTTGTTATAACTTTCATTTAGGATTGAATATCTCTTATTTTTATATCTTTTGTTATATATATTTCTTCTTTGGTTATTTATTATAGAGAGGATTATATATCTGGTGAAAAGAATATAAATCGTTTTATTATTATTGTTTTAATATTTATTCTTTCTATAGGTTTTTTTAATTATTAGTCCTAATTTAATTAGAATTTTATTAGGTTGAGATGGTTTAGGTTTAGTTTCTTATTGTTTAGTTATTTATTATCAAAATGTAAAATCTTATAGTGCTGGTATATTAACTGCACTTTCTAATCGTATTGGTAATGTTGCTATTTTAATTTCTATTGCATGAATGTTAAATTTTGGTGGTTGAAATTATATTTATTATTATGATTTATTTCTAATTCTTTTGAAATAAAGCTCATTACTATATTAATTGTTTTAGCAGCTATAACTAAGAGAGCTCAGATTCCTTTCTCTTCATGACTTCCTGCTGCTATAGCAGTTCCTACTCCTGTTTCTGCTTTAGTTCATTCTTCTACTCTTGTTACTGCTGGTGTTTATCTATTAATTCGTTTTAGACCAATATTGGATACTTATAATTGTGGTTGATTTTTACTTTTCATTGGTTGTATAACTATATTTATGGCTGGATTGGGCGCTAATTTTGAGTTTGATTTAAAGAAGATTATTGCTCTTTCTACTTTAAGACAACTTGGTTTAATAATAAGAATTTTGGCTATAGGTTATCCAAAGCTTGCATTTTTTCATTTATTGGGTCATCCTTTATTTAAGGCATTATTATTTATATGTGCAGGTTCAATAATTCATAATTTGAAGGATTCTCAGGATATTCGTTTTATAGGATCAATTGTTAATTTCATACCTTTAACTTCAGTTTGTTTTAATGTTTCTAGTTTATCTTTGTGTGGAATACCTTTTTTAGCGGGATTTTATTCAAAGGATTTAATTCTTGAGATGGTTTGTATAAGATGAATTAATTGTTTAATTTTTTTTCTTTATTTTTTTTCTACTGGTTTAACTGCTTCTTATTCTTTTCGTTTGTTTTATTATTCAATATCTGGTGATAATAATTTTTATTCTAGATTTTCTTTTGATGATAAGGGTTATTATATTTCATTTGGAATAATTGGTCTATTGTTTGTTGCTGTTTTTGGTGGTAGTCTTTTATCTTGATTAATTTTTCCTATTCCTCATGTGATTGCTTTACCTTATTATTTAAAGTTTTTAACTATTACAGTTGTTATTTTAGGTGCTTATTTAGGTTATCTTATTTCTAATTTTGATTTTTCTCATAATTTATTTTCTTTAAGTATACTTTCTTTTGTTAGATTTGCTGGTTCTATATGATTTATACCTTTTCTTTCAACTAAGTTTATTAGATTTATTCCTTTAAAAATAGGTTATTATTCATCTAAGTAATTTGATTATGGTTGAGGTGAATTACTTGGTGGTCAAGGTTTATATAGATTATTTATTTATTTAATTGGTTATATTCAAGGTTGATATGATTCTAATTTCAAGATTTATCTTTTAACTTTTATTTTTTGAATATTTATTTTGGTAATATTGTTTTTCGTTTACTTAAATAGCTTATAATTAGAGCGTGACACTGAAGATGTTAAGGAAGTATTTTTACTTTTAAGTATTTATAAATATAGATATATTATTTTTACAGTGAAAATGTAATGTTTTATTTAAACTATATAAATTTTAGAAATGTTAACGGAGTTTAACCGCTAATATAAAAAGTTAGCAGCTTTCATATTGGCTTTACATTTCCTTAAGTGGAACTATTATAGTTCAATTATATTATTAACAGTAATACGCCTCTTTTTGGCTTCAATTAATAAGAATAAGGGTAGTACATACCAATCTTCCAGGTCGAAACTGACTGCAATATTTCGCTTCTTATTCTATTTAAGGTTGATTGATAATATCAATACTTTTTGAATGCAACCCAAATGTTATATTTAACTACAACCCTTTATTCTGCTCATTGTAATGCTCCTTGGTTTCATTCATGGTATAGTCCTCCTAATAGAACTAGAATAAAAAATATTGTTGATACTGTTCAGATTATAATGTCTGAAGTTTTAAAAATAATTACAATTGGTAGAATTAGTGCAATTTCTACATCAAAAATTAAAAAGATTACTGCGATTAGGAAGAATCGTATTGAGAATGGTATTCGTGCTGATCTTTTTGGATCAAACCCACATTCAAATGGTGATCTTTTTTCTCGATCATTAATTAATTTTTTTGATAGTGTTGTTGCCAGGATTATAACAATTATTGGAATAATAAATCTAATGAAAACTCTTGTTGATAGAATTATAATTGTTTTTCTTGATTTATATCAAGCTTTCTGATTGGAAGTCAAATGTACTATTTATACTAGAAAAACAATTATCTACCTCATCAATAAATAGAGATATATAAGAATAATCATACTACGTCTACGAAGTGTCAGTATCATGCTGCTGCTTCAAATCCAAAGTGATGTCTTGGTGAAAATTGATTTATTGAGTGTCGAAGTAGACATGTTGATAAAAAGATTGTTCCAATAATTACGTGTAAACCATGGAATCCTGTTGCAACGAAGAATGTTGATCCATAAACTGCATCTGCAATGGTAAAAGGTGCTTCTCAATATTCATATGCTTGAAGTATTGTAAAGTATAGTCCTAATAACACTGTGAAGAATAATCCTTGTAGTGCTTGAGTATGATTAGATTCCATTAAACTATGATGTGCTCATGTTACTGTTACTCCTGATGCTAAAAGAATAGCTGTATTAAGTAATGGAATTTGTATAGGGTTAAAGGGTTGAATTCCTATTGGAGGTCATAGTATTCCTAGTTCAATTGTTGGTGCTAATCTTCTTCTAAAGAATGCTCAAAAAAAAGAAACGAAAAATAATACCTCTGATGCAATAAATAAAATTATTCCTCATCGTAATCCAATTGATACAAATCCTGTATGTAATCCTTGATATGTTCCTTCTCGTACTATATCTCGTCATCATTGAATTATAGTTAGTAGGGTAATTCCAAATCCAATTATGAATAAGTTAATATTAAATAGGTGGAATCATTTTGCTAGTCCTGATACTAGGACTATTGCTCCAATTGCTCCTGTTAATGGTCAAGGTCTATAGTCTACTAAGTGGAATGGGTGGTTTGAGTGAGTTGTTAACATAGGTTTAATATACTTCTCTAGAATATAGAGTTCTTAGAATTGAGAAAACATAGGCTTGAATTATTGCTACTGCTGATTCTAGAATTAATAGAAGTATTTGTCCAATAATTAGTAATGAGATTAAGTTTATTGCTATAGATGGTCCTGTGTTTCCTAATAAGGTTAATAATAAGTGTCCTGCAATTATATTTGCTGCCAACCATACTGCTAATGTACCTGGTCGAATAACATTACTAATTGTTTCAATTAGTACTATAAATGATATTAATGCAGGCGGTGTACCTTGTGGTACAAGGTGTGTAAATATATGATTAGTATGGTTAATTCATCCAAATAATATAAATCTTAGCCATATAGGTAGGGCAATTGCAAATGTTAATGCTAAATGTCTTGTTCTAGTAAAAATATAAGGGAATAATCCTATGAAATTGTTAAATAATATTATAATAAAAATTGAGATGAAAATGAATGTTGTTCCATTAAATGATTTTGGTCCAAGAACTGTTTTAAATTCATTATGTAAGGTTAAATTTAGTTTATTTCAGATAATGTTAATTCGTGATGGTGTAAGTCAAAATAGTGATGGGATTAATAATAGTCCTAGAAATGTTCTAGTTCAATTTAATGATAAATTAAAGATGTTAGTTGATGGGTCAAATGTTGAGAATAGATTTGTTATCATTTTCAATTTAAGTTTTTTATTTCAATTGTTCCTTTTTCTGCTCTTTTAATAAGGTTAGGTTTAAATGAGAAGAAGTTTATTTGATTAAACAAGATTAATGTAGCTGAAAATATAATGAATAGTGAGAATCATATAAGAGGGGATATTTGAGGGATTTGGATATAATTTCCCCATCAGAAGTAGTCGTTAATTTACTATTATTTGGTTTAAGAGACCATTACTTACTTTCAGTCATCTGATGAATTTCAAGGTGTACTAATTTTTTTTAGTTACTTTAGATTGACACTCTAATGTTATTTATTTTAACTAACTCCTTAAATTATCTTAGATAATCACTTAATAAATAAATTTACTGAAGTTCTTTCAATTACAGTTGGTATAAATCTGTGGTTTGCTCCACAGATTTCTGAGCATTGTCCAAAGAATAATCCAGGTCGATTTATTGTGAATGTTCCTTGATTTAACCGACCTGGCGTTGCATCAATTTTAACCCCTAATGCAGGAACTACTCATGAGTGTAGAACATCTGATGCTCTTGTTAATACTCGTACTTCTGTATTTATTGGTAGGATTGTTCGGTTATCTACATCTAGTAGTCGGAATCCATCATTTTCTAGGTCTTGTTCTGGTGTTATATAAGTGTCAAATTCTACGTCTATGAAGTCTGAATATTCATATCTTCAATATCATTGTCGTCCAATGGTTTTAATTGTAATTATTGCATCTACTGAATCATCAAGTAAATATAATAGTCGTAATGATGGAAGGGCAATAAAAATTAATGTAATTGCTGGTAAAGCTGTTCAGATTGTTTCAATTAAATGTCCATGAAGTATATTACGGTTAGTATAGGCAATAAATAATATATAACTTAGGGCATAACCTACAATTACTGTAATTAATAATAATACGACCATAGTATGATCATGAAAGAATGATAATTGCTCCATTAATGGTGAAGCTCCATCTTGAAGAGATAAATTTGATCATGTTGCCATTAATAAATATTTTCTAATAAAAGGTCAAACCTTTATTTGTAGAGCTTAAATCTACTGCACTAATCTGCCATATTAGAATCTAGAGATTAATGGTAATTCTGAGTAACTATGTTCTGCAGGAGGGTTATTTTGTAGTCATTCTGTTGATCTTCTTATGTTAGCTCTAAATATAATTGCTCGGTTTGTAATCATTCTTTCTCATATAATTACAATGAATATAATGATTCCTACAATAGAAATTGTAGACCCAATTCTTGATACTACGTTTCATGATGTATATGCGTCTGGGTAGTCAGAGTATCGTCGAGGTATTCCTGCTAATCCTAGGAAGTGTTGAGGAAAGAATGTTAAATTTACTCCAATGAATATAATTGTAAATTGGATTTTTAATCATGTATTATTTATAGTTAATCCTGTAAATAGTGGATATCATTGAATGACACCTCCTATAATTGCAAATACTGCTCCTATAGATAATACATAATGAAAGTGGGCTACTACATAATATGTATCATGTAATACAATATCAAGTGATGAATTTGCTAATACTAATCCTGTTAATCCACCAATTGTAAATAGGAAAATAAATCCTAGAGCTCATAATAATGGTGGATTGAACTTGAATTTAGTTCCATATAATGTAGCTAATCATCTAAATACCTTAATTCCTGTAGGTACAGCAATAATTATTGTTGCTGATGTAAAATATGCTCGTGTGTCAACATCCATTCCTACTGTAAATATATGATGTGCTCATACAATAAATCCTATTAGTCCAATTGATAGTATAGCATAAATTATACCTAATGTTCCAAATGATTCAATTTTTCCTCTTTCTTGACATACAATATGTGAAATAATTCCGAACCCCGGTAGAATTAAAATATAAACTTCTGGGTGTCCAAAGAATCAAAATAGATGTTGATATAGAATTGGGTCACCCCCTCCTGCAGGGTCAAAGAATGATGTATTTAAATTTCGATCTGTTAATAATATAGTAATAGCTCCTGCTAAAACTGGAAGTGAAAGAAGGAGAAGTAATGCTGTAATAGCTACAGATCATAAAAATAAAGGTGTTTGATCTAAAGTTATACTTTCTGATCGTATATTAATTGCTGTTGTAATGAAATTCACTGCACCAAGAATAGATGATACACCTGCTAAGTGCAGTGAAAAAATAGCTAGATCTACAGATGCACCCCCGTGTGCAATAGCTCCTGCTAGAGGAGGGTAAACTGTTCATCCTGTACCAGCACCATTATCTACTATAGAAGATGTAAGAAGAAGGGTTAGTGAAGGTGGTAGTAATCAAAAACTTATATTATTTATTCGTGGAAATGCTATATCTGGTGCACCAATTATTAGTGGAACAAGTCAATTACCAAATCCACCAATTATAATAGGTATTACTATAAAGAAAATTATTACGAATGCGTGAGCTGTAATAATAACATTATAAATCTGGTCATCCCCAATTAGAGATCCGGGTTGGCCAAGTTCAGCACGAATAAGTATTCTTATTGATGTTCCTACTATTCCTGCTCATGCTCCAAATATGAAGTATAAAGTACCAATGTCCTTATGGTTTGTTGAGAATAATCATTTTTGCGGTAAGATGGCTGAATTTTAGGTGGTAGACTGTAAATCTACTTATGAGATGTTTTCTCTCTTATCATATTTAGGTCTTATATTCAATTATGATTCTAGACTGCAATTCTAGAGGTGTAAAATTTTACTAAGGCCTAAAAGATTATTCTTTTAATTATAACTTTGAAGGTTATTAGTTTGATTAACTTAAGTCCTTAGTATAATGAAATTAAGGTTGATGTTGAAATCAATCCTATTGTTGAAATTATTACTGTTATAGGAAGAATGATTCTTGATTTTTGGGACTTTATCTTTATAGATCACGAATTTTCTGTGTATGATATAATTAGAGCTGAGAATCTAATACGTATATAGTAGTAGAGTGTAATTGTAGTTAATACAACTATAATAGTTATAATAGTTGTTATATTGTTTTCTATTAATGATTGTATTACAATTCATTTTGGTAAGAATCCAAGGAATGGTGGTAGTCCACCTAAAGATAATAAAGATAAGAATATTATGAATTTAATTTCGGTTTTTATATTTCTGGCTGAATAAATTTGATTAAATAATAAAACTATAATTAATCTTAATAGTGAGTAAATAATGAAGTATAGTTCTCAGATGTTTTCTCTGACTGTTAATGATCTAATTATTCAACCTAGATGTCTGATTGATGAATATGCTAAAAGTTGTCGTAAGGATGTTTGATTTAAACCTCCTATTGCCCCAATAATAATTCTTAAGATAATAATTGTTCAAATAAAAGTTCTTGATTGAATACAATAAGATAAGACCATTATTGGGGCGATTTTTTGTCATGTTATTAATGTTAAACAATTATTTCATCTTGATGCTCCTATAACTTCTGGAAATCAGAAATGGAAAGGTGCAGCTCCAATCTTTAATAATAGTCTAGATCTAATTATTAATGATGGGATAAATTCTGTTTCCCATCCCATGGGATATTTTATTTGAATCAGCAAAATTCAAAATAATAATATTGTCGATGCTATTGCTTGGACAATAAAATATTTAATTGATGATTCATTTATTATTATATTTTTATTTCTTGTTAGGAGCGGAATAAATGAAAGTAAGTTGATCTCAAGTCCTATTCAAACCCCAAATCAGGAATTTGATGAAATGGACAGGATCGTTCCTATCATTAATGTTGATAGGAAGAGAAGTTTTGTAGAGTTGTTGGTCATTAAAAAGGAGAGGATTGATACCTCTATAAATGGGGTATGAACCCATTAGCTTGTTTAGCTTACCTTTTTACATTAAGGTGTATGATGCACGTTAGTTTTTGATACTAAAGGAGGTAGTTTAATTCTATCTTATGTAATTTTAATGAAGGTAATTTTATTTACTTTATTTACCCTATCAAGGTAACCCTTTAATCAGGCACTTCATTTATTTAATATATAAATCGAAAGTTTTTTTTTGAAATTCTTTTATGTATTATTTTGTTTAATTAGGATTAATTTATCCTGCTCATTTTATTTTATATATATATATATATATAATAAAAAATTTATATTAATATATTACATTTAATTGAAATTAAAGTATTATAAGTTCATCTTACCATTATCAATTGATTATTTTAATGCAATTATTTACCTAGGATTATAGCTACTTATGTTTTTAGCTTAAAATAGGTTATTATAATATAATATATATAATAATATGTAATTTAATATTTAATATTATTATAATTGGATATAATAAATAAAATTATTAATTTAAATATAAAATATTATAATTAATATAAATAATTATATTAATTATAATAATATAATTATGTAAATTATCTATAATTAGATTATTTAACTAATATATATGAAAGTTAACTTAATATAAAAAAAAGAATTCATATTAATAACATATTATATTAAATTACATAATTGTATAAAATATATTTATTATATTATTTAATCTTTCTTTATTTATTAGTGAAAAGAAAGATTAAATAAGAAAGAATATAATACATTTATTGCTATACATGTTCCATATTAATCTTTAATTATATATAATAGAGAAGTTGTTGTGGTCATACATAGGGGCGTTTCTTTTTTTTTTGTTAATGTTTGTGGTTTTTTTCTTTTTTTTTCTTTAAATATTTGAATCTTTTATTTTTTCCTGAATTAATAGATTTAAAATTTTCTTATATTTTATTTTTAAAAGTTTTATTCTTGCTTGTTTATTCACTTTTTCTTTGTATTATATGTAAGTTTTGTTAGACTAAATGTTCTTTTTGCAGTAATTTGATTTAATTATCAAGTGATTTTGGATTTAGCAATTGATTTAGTATCGGCATAATTCGTGCCAGCAGCCGCGGTTATACGATTGATACAAGTGAATATTATTGGTTAAAACAGTTGTTTATATTATTAGGGTTGAAATTTAAATTTGTAAGGTGAAATGTTAAAATTTATTTGTGGCCCTTTTTATGAATCTGTGAAATTTAAATAATAAACTAGGATTAGATACCCTATTATTTTAAATGTTAATTATATTTACCAGGGTACTATTAGTTAAGGTCTTTAAACCCAAAGGATTTGGCGGTATCTCATTCCATTCAGAGGAACCTACCCCATGATAGATAATACACGATTTACTCTACTTAATTTATTTGTTTGTATATCTCCGTTATCAGAGAATCTTTTTAGAGTTATAATTCTCAAGATTTATAATTATAAAATATTTCAGGTCAAGGTGCAGCTTATAGTTAAGAGGAGGTGGGTTACAATAGATTTTTGTTTATAACGGATTTGATAGTGAAATACTGTTAATGAAGGTGGATTTGATAGTAATTTAATTTATTTAATTTAACTGATATTGGCTCTGAGATGTGTACACATCGCCCGTCGCTCTCATTATTGATTATTCTATTTTATTTTAAAGTAGCTTCAATTTAGATGAGATAAGTCGTAACATAGTAGATGTACTGGAAAGTGTATCTAGGAAGAGTTTCAAGATATAACTTATTAGTAAAGTGTTTCATTTACACTGAAAATTTTTCTGTGCAAATCAGGATATCTTGATTATTTATTTTATTATATTTATTTTTTGTTTATTTAATTATTTAATATAAATAATTTTATTGTATTTTTGTCTTAGTATATTTTATAGAATTGATTTTTTAAATTATAGTTTATTGGTAATGTAAGTGTTTTATGAAATATTATTTTAAATTTTTTTAAGTAGATTTTATTTATTGTACCTTTTGTATCAGGGTTTATCAAAATTTTAGTATTTATTTTACTTGTCTCGATTTGGGTTGATTTATAAATAATTTATAGTTAATGTATCATAATTATTATTAAATTATTTATAGAAATGAGATGTTAATCGTTTCCCAAGATATCTAGTTTCTTAAGAAAAAATTTAATTTTTTAAAGTTATTTGTTTTTATTTAATTTTTTAAGTAAAAATATTAACTTATTTATTCTTTAAGGGATAAGCTTTGAAGTTAATAACCTATAATTTATTTTATAGAAATATAATAGTAAGCTTTAAACCAGCTATCTTTAAGATTACGTTTTAGTTCATTATTTTTTATTTTGATTTTATAAATATTTTAGGTTTTTTATTAAGATTATTAATTTAATTTTAAAATTTTTGTAATAATGATAGAATTAGTATATTTATTTGTATGAAATTTTTACCTTGTGAACTTATTATAAGGAACTAGGCAAAATTGATTTCCGCCTGTTTATCAAAAACATGTCCTCTTGTTTATATTTTGAGGTCTGGCCTGCTCACTGAGCGTATTTTTAAAGAGCCGCGGTATTTTGACCGTGCAAAGGTAGCATAATCTTTAGTCTCTTAATTAGTGGCTGGAATGAATGGCTTGACGAGAAATCAACTGTCTCTTAATAAATTTTTGAATTTAACTTTTGAGTCAAAAGGCTTAAATTCTTCTTTAGGACGAGAAGACCCTATAGAGCTTGACATTTTACTTTTATATAGTTTTTTGTTTGTCTTTCTATATTTAATGATGATGTTTTGTTGGGGTGACATGAAGAATAGATAAACTCTTCATTATTATATCATTTATTTATGTTTGTTATTTTGATCCATAATTTATGATCATAAGATTAGGTTACCTTAGGGATAACAGCGTAATTGTTTTTGAGAGCTCATATCGACAAAGCAGATTGCGACCTCGATGTTGGATTAAGAAAAATTTTGGGTGCAGGAGCCCAATGATTAGGTCTGTTCGACCTTTAAATTCTTACATGATCTGAGTTCAGACCGGCGTGAGCCAGGTCGGTTTCTATCCTAAGATTGTTAATCCATATTAGTACGAAAGGACCATATGGTTAAAATATTTTTTGTTATATTGATTAATATTAATTTATTTACTATTTTGACAGATTAATGTGTTGAATTTAGAATTCATTTATGTAGATTTTTTCTACAAATAGAATTGATACTTTATGATTTATTTATATTTATTTTGAATTTTCTTTTATTGGTTATTTGTGTTTTAATTAGTGTTGCCTTTTTAACTTTATTAGAGCGTAAGGTTTTAGGTTATATTCAGATTCGAAAGGGTCCAAATAAGGTAGGTTTTGTTGGAATTCCTCAGCCATTTAGAGATGCTATTAAGTTAATTTGTAAGGAGCAGCCAATTCCTATTATATCTAATTACCTACTTTATTATTTTTCCCCTGTTTTTAATTTAATGATTTCTTTAGCCGTTTGAGTAATTTTTCCTTATTTAACTTATATGTGTTCTTTTTCTTATGGATTTTTATTTTTTTTATGTTGTACTAGATTAGGTGTTTATACTGTTATAATTGCTGGTTGATCTTCTAATTCAAATTATTCATTATTAGGTTCTCTTAGTTCTGTTGCTCAAACAATTTTCTTTGTTGGTTTAAAGATTTTATTTATCTCATTTGTTTAGTGAAATTTTTTGAGAAAAGTTAATAGAAGAGTTAAACTTCTAATTTTATGTTTTCAAAACATATGCTTTTCCTAAGCTAATTAACTTTATTCCTTAATTAATTTATCTCATGCGTTTGCGACATGGACATTAATTAAGAAATATGTGAAGTAAATAATTGTTAAGATTTGACCTGTTATAATATAAGGTTCTTCAACAGGTCGTTTACCAATTCACGTTAGTAAGCATACAACAACTACTATAATTCAGAATAAAATTTGATTAATAGGGTAAAATTGAATGCCTTGGAATGGTGTTTTATTATAAAATGGTAAAATTATTAAGATTCTAATTGATAAAAATAATGCAATAACACCTCCTAACTTATTAGGGATAGATCGTAGAATTGCATATGCAAATAGGAAATATCATTCTGGTTGAATGTGAACTGGTGTTACTAATGGGTTGGCAGGTACAAAGTTATCTGGATCCCCTAATAGGTAAGGATTAATTAAACATAGTATAATTAATAATGATGTTATTATTACAAATGTAATAGAATCCTTAAAGGTAAAGTATGGATGGAATGGAATTTTTTCAATATCTCCATTTAGTCCAAGAGGATTATTAGATCCTGTTTGGTGAAGAAAAAATAAATGAATTGCTGCTATAGCAGCAATAATAAATGGTAATACAAAATGGAATGTGAAGAATCGATTTAATGTTGCATTATCAACAGCGAATCCTCCTCATACTCATTGGACTAAATCTGTTCCTAAGTATGGGATTGCTGATAATAAATTAGTAATTACTGTTGTACCTCAAAAAGATATTTGGCCTCAGGGTAAGACATATCCTATAAATGCAGTTGCTATAACTAAAAATAAAATCACTGTACCAATTATTCAGGTATATATATATATATAAGATCCATAGTAAATTCCCGTCCTACATGTAAGTAAATACAAATAAAAAATATAGATGCTCCATTTGCGTGTAAGGTTCGGATAATTCAACCATTATTTACGTCTCGGCAGATGTGTACTACACTACTGAATGCTATTTCAATATTTGATGTATAATGTATAGCTAAAAATAGTCCAGTTACGATTTGAATTACCAAACATAACCCTAATAGGGATCCAAAATTTCATCAATATTTATAGTTTCGGTGTTTTTGAAAAAGTCTATAAATATAGATATACCTAGAATAAATAATATTAATATGATAAATACTCACATTATTAATGTAATAATTATAGTGATTGATTTAGGCTGAAATATTTCGTTTGATGCAATTCTTGTAATGTAAATAAATAATACTAGTATACCACCAAGAAATGTTAAAAATAAAATATATGATAATCAATATCTTTCTATTATTGTTCCTGTTATTAATCCAACTAGGAAGGTTTGAAGGATAATAAAAAGCATTATTGATATTGGGTGTCTTAATTTAATAAAATTAATATTTATTACATTTGATAATGATATAATTATTATTTTGATCATTTCAGGGGTTAGTTTATTTAAAATACCGGTTTTGGGGACCGATGATGGAAGCTTTTCCACCTCTGAAGTTTTAAAAGTGGGGGCTGGACTTATTTCCGGTTTACAAGACCGGCGTTTTTTTTAAACTATTAAAACTAATGTTTATATTCTCTATTTTTACTTCTTTATTGATTTATTTTGCTGGTGTTTATGTTTTTTCTTCTAAACGTAAACATTTATTAATGGTTCTTTTGAGATTAGAATATATTGTTCTTTCTTTATTTATGTTAGTTATTGTTTTTCTTATTGAGTTTGATTATGATTATTTTTTTCCTGTTTTTTTTTTTTAGTTTTTTCTGTTTGTGAGGGTGCTTTAGGTCTTTCTATTTTAGTTTCAATAATTCGTTCTCATGGTAATGATTTTTTTAATTCTTTTGGTTTATCTTTATGTTAAAGTATTTATTTATAACTATTTTTTTGATCCCTCTTTGTTTATTAAATAATTGTTGATGGTTGGTTCATTCTTTAATGTTTCTGTCGGGTTTTGTTTTTATAATTTGTGTTTATTCATATGCTGATTTGAATATAATTAGATATTATTTTGGTATTGATTATTTTTCTTTTAGTTTAATTTTACTTAGTTTTTGGATTTGTTCTTTAATAATCACTGCTAGAGGTTCAGTTTATTTAAGTTCATATCATTCTAATTTTTTTGTTTTTATGGTTTTGATTTTAATAATTATGCTTTATTGTTCATTTGCTAGATTAAGTCTTCTTTCTTTTTATATTTTTTTTGAGGCTAGATTAGTTCCTACTTTACTTTTAATTTTGGGTTGGGGTTATCAACCTGAGCGTTTGCAGGCTGGTGTTTATTTAATTTTTTATACTTTGGTTGCTAGATTACCTTTATCATTAGTTTTATTTAAGGTTTATGATTTTTCTAATACTTTATATTTTCCTTTATTGGTTGATTTTGGTTCTTATTATTTTATGTTTTATGTATTTATAATTTTGGCTTTTTTAGTTAAGATACCTATGTTTTTGGTTCATTTATGACTTCCTAAGGCTCATGTAGAGGCCCCTATTTCAGGTAGAATAATTCTTGCTGGTGTTTTATTAAAGTTAGGTGGTTATGGTATTTTTCGTGTTATAAAGGTTATTTCTTATTTGGGTTTAAAGTTTAATTATTTTTGATTGTCTTTAGGTTTATCTGGGGGTGTTATTGTAAGATTTATTTGTTTTCGTCAGGTTGATTTAAAGTCTTTAATTGCATATTCTTCTGTTGCTCATATAAGAATGGTTATTGGTGGATTGATGACTATGAATTGATGAGGTTGTGTAGGTTCTCTTTCTCTAATGGTTGGTCATGGTTTATGTTCTTCTGGTTTATTTTGTTTATCTAATATTATTTATGAACGTTTAGGTAGACGAAGATTATTAATTAACAAGGGTATAATTAATATGATGCCAAGAATGGCTTTATGATGATTTCTTTTAAGATCATCAAATATGGCTGCTCCTCCTTCTTTAAATTTGGTAGGTGAAATTAGATTATTAAATAGAATTATATCTTGATCTTCTTTTAGATTCTTTGCTTTGATTTTTTTATCTTTTTTTAGAGCTGTTTATACTTTGTATATATATTCTTATTCTCAGCATGGGAATTATTATTCTGGTGTTTATACTTGTTCTCTTGGTTATTTTCGTGAATATCATCTTTTACTTTTACATTGATTGCCTTTAAATATTCTCTGTTTAAAGGGTGAATATTTCTTTGTTTAGTTTGCTTAAGTATTTTAATTAAAAATATTGTTTTGTGGAATCAATGATATGAAGTTTTTCATCTTAGGCCGTGAATTTATTTTCTATTTGTTCTTTGAGTTTTTTTTCTTTGTTTATGTCGAGAACTATAATTTTTATTTTAGGTATTTATTATTTAATAATTGATTATAGAGTTTTTGTTGAGTGAGAGCTTTTCAATTTAAATGGTTCTATAGTTGTTATAACTTTCATTTTGGATTGAATATCTCTTATTTTTATATCTTTTGTTATATATATTTCTTCTTTGGTTATTTATTATAGAGAGGATTATATATCTGGTGAAAAGAATATAAATCGTTTTATTATTATTGTTTTAATATTTATTCTTTCTATAGGTTTTTTAATTATTAGTCCTAATTTAATTAGAATTTTATTAGGTACAGATGGTTTAGGTTTAGTTTCTTATTGTTTAGTTATTTATTATCAAAATGTAAAATCTTATAGTGCTGGTATATTAACTGCACTTTCTAATCGTATTGGTGATGTTGCTATTTTAATTTCTATTGCATGAATGTTAAATTTTGGTGGTTGAAATTATATTTATTATTATGATTTTATTTCTAATTCTTTTGAAATAAAGCTCATTACTATATTAATTGTTTTAGCAGCTACAATAAGAGAGCTCAGATTCCTTTCTCTTCATGACTTCCTGCTGCTATAGCAGCTCCTACTCCTGTTTCTGCTTTAGTTCATTCTTCTACTCTTGTTACTGCTGGTGTTTATTTATTAATTCGTTTTAGACCAATATTGGATACTTATAATTGTGGTTGATTTTTACTTTTAATTGGTTGTATAACTATATTTATGGCTGGATTGGGCGCTAATTTTGAGTTTGATTTAAAGAAGATTATTGCTCTTTCTACTTTAAGACAACTTGGTTTAATAATAAGAATTTTGGCTATAGGTTATCCAAAGCTTGCATTTTTTCATTTATTGGCTCATGCTTTATTTAAGGCATTATTATTTATATGTGCAGGTTCAATAATTCATAATTTGAAGGATTCTCAGGATATTCGTTTTATAGGATCAATTGTTAATTTCATACCTTTAACTTCAGTTTGTTTTAATGTTTCTAGTTTATCTTTGTGTGGAATACCTTTTTTAGCGGGATTTTATTCAAAGGATTTAATTCTTGAGATGGTTTGTTTAAGATGAATTAATTGTTTAATTTTTTTTCTTTATTTTTTTTCTACTGGTTTAACTGCTTCTTATTCTTTTCGTTTGTTTTATTATTCAATATCTGGTGATAATAATTTTTATTCTAGATTTTCTTTTGATGATAAGGGTTATTATATTTCATTTGGAATAATTGGTCTATTGTTTGTTGCTGTTTTTGGTGGTAGTCTTTTATCTTGATTAATTTTTCCTATTCCTCATGTGATTGCTTTACCTAATTATTTAAAGTTTTTAACTATTACAGTTGTTATTTTAGGTGCTTATTTAGGTTATCTTATTTCTAATTTTGATTTTTCTCATAATTTATTTTATTTAAGTATACTTTCTTTTGTTAGATTTGCTGGTTCTATATGATTTATACCTTTTCTTTCAACTAAGTTTATTAGATATATTCCTTTAAAAATAGGTTATTATTCATCTAAGTCATTTGATTATGGTTGAGGTGAATTACTTGGTGGTCAAGGTTTATATAGATTATTTATTTATTTAATTGGTTATATTCAAGGTTGATATGATTCTAATTTCAAGATTTATCTTTTAACTTTTATTTTTTGAATATTTATTTTGGTAATATTGTTTTTCGTTTACTTAAATAGCTTATAATTAGAGCGTGACACTGAAGATGTTAAGGAAGTATTTTTACTTTTAAGTATTTATAAATATAGATATATTATTTTTACAGTGAAAATGTAATGTTTTATTTAAACTATATAAATTTTAGAAATGTTAACGGAGTTTAACCGCTAATATAAAAAGTTAGCAGCTTTCATATTGGCTTTACATTTCCTTAATTGGAACTATTATAGTTCAATTATATTATTAACAGTAATACGCCTCTTTTTGGCTTCAATTAATAAGAATAAGGGTAGTACATACCAATCTTCCAGGTCGAAACTGACTGCAATATTTCGCTTCTTATTCTATTTAAGGTTGATTGATAATATCAATACTTTTTGAATGCAACCCAAATGTTATATTTAACTACAACCCTTTATTCTGCTCATTGTAATGCTCCTTGGTTTCATTCATGGTATAGTCCTCCTAATAGAACTAGAATAAAAAATATTGTTGATACTGTTCAGATTATAATGTCTGAAGTTTTAAAAATAATTACAATTGGTAGAATTAGTGCAATTTCTACATCAAAAATTAAAAAGATTACTGCGATTAGGAAGAATCGTATTGAGAATGGTATTCGTGCTGATCTTTTTGGATCAAACCCACATTAGAATGGTGATCTTTTTTCTCGATCATTAATTAATTTGTTTGATAGTGTTGTTGCCAGGATTATAACAATTATTGTAATAATAAATCTAATGAAAACTCTTGTTGATAGAATTAGAATTGTTTTTCTTGATTTATATCAAGCTTTCTGATTGGAAGTCAAATGTACTATTTATACTAGAAAAACAATTATCTACCTCATCAATAAATAGAGATATATAAGAATAATCATACTACGTCTACGAAGTGTCAGTATCATGCTGCTGCTTCAAATCCAAAGTGATGTCTTGGTGAAAATTGATTTATTGAGTGTCGAAGTAGACATGTTGATAAAAAGATTGTTCCAATAATTACGTGTAAACCATGGAATCCTGTTGCAACGAAGAATGTTGATCCATAAACTGCATCTGCAATGGTAAAAGGTGCTTCTCAATATTCATATGCTTGAAGTATTGTAAAGTATAGTCCTAATAACACTGTGAAGAATAATCCTTGTAGTGCTTGAGTATGATTAGATTCCATTAAACTATGATGTGCTCATGTTACTGTTACTCCTGATGCTAAAAGAATAGCTGTATTAAGTAATGGAATTTGTATAGGGTTAAAGGGTTGAATTCCTATTGGAGGTCATAGTATTCCTAGTTCAATTGTTGGTGCTAATCTTCTTTTAAAGAATGCTCAAAAAAAAGAAACGAAAAATAATACCTCTGATGCAATAAATAAAATTATTCCTCATCCTAATCCAATTGATACAAATCCTGTATGTAATCCTTGATATGTTCCTTCTCGTACTACATCTCGTCATCATTGAATTATAGTTAGTAGGGTAATTCCAAATCCAATTATGAATAAGTTAATATTAAATAGGTGGAATCATTTTGCTAGTCCTGATACTAGGACTATTGCTCCAATTGCTCCTGTTAATGGTCAAGGTCTATAGTCTACTAAGTGGAATGGGTGGTTTGAGTGAGTTGTTAACATAGGTTTAATATACTTCTCTAGAATATAGAGTTCTTACAATTGAGAAAACATAGGCTTGAATTATTGCTACTGCTGATTCTAGAATTAATAGAAGTATTTGTCCAATAATTAGTAATGAGATTAAGTTTATTGCTATAGATGGTCCTGTGTTTCCTAATAAGGTTAATAATAAGTGTCCTGCAATTATATTTGCTGCCAACCATACTGCTAATGTACCTGGTCGAATAACATTACTAATTGTTTCAATTAGTACTATAAATGATATTAATGCAGGCGGTGTACCTTGTGGTACAAGGTGTGTAAATATATGATTAGTATGGTTAATTCATCCAAATAATATAAATCTTAGCCATATAGGTAGGGCAATTGCAAATGTTAATGCTAAATGTCTTGTTCTAGTAAAAATATAAGGGAATAATCCTATGAAATTGTTAAATAATATTATAATAAAAATTGAGATGAAAATGAATGTTGTTCCATTAAATGATTTTGGTCCAAGAAGTGTTTTAAATTCATTATGTAAGGTTAAATTTAGTTTATTTCAGATAATGTTAATTCTTGATGGTGTAAGTCAAAATAGTGATGGGATTAATAATAGTCCTAGAAATGTTCTAGTTCAATTTAATGATAAATTAAAGATGTTAGTTGATGGGTCAAATGTTGAGAATAGATTTGTTATCATTTTCAATTTAAGTTTTTTATTTCAATTGTTCCTTTTTCTGCTCTTTTAATAAGGTTAGGTTTAAATGAGAAGAAGTTTATTTGATTAAACAAGATTAATGTAGCTGAAAATATAATGAATAGTGAGAATCATATAAGAGGGGATATTTGAGGGATTTGGATATAATTTCCCCATCAGAAGTAGTCGTCAATTTACTATTATTTGGTTTAAGAGACCATTACTTACTTTCAGTCATCTGATGAATTTCAAGGTGTACTAATTTTTTTTAGTTACTTTAGATTGACACTCTAATGTTATTTATTTTAACTAACTCCTTAAATTATCTTAGATAATCACTTAATAAATAAATTTACTGAAGTTCTTTCAATTACAATTGGTATAAATCTGTGGTTTGCTCCACAGATTTCTGAGCATTGTCCAAAGAATAATCCAGGTCGATTTATTGTGAATGTTCCTTGATTTAACCGACCTGGCGTTGCATCAGTTTTAACCCCTAATGCAGGAACTGCTCATGAGTGTAGAACATCTGATGCTCTTGTTAATACTCGTACTTCTGTATTTATTGGTAGGATTGTTCGGTTATCTACATCTAGTAGTCGGAATCCATCATTTTCTAGGTCTTGTTCTGGTGTTATATAAGTGTCAAATTCTACGTCTATGAAGTCTGAATATTCATATCTTCAATATCATTGTCGTTCAATGGTTTTAATTGTAATTATTGCATCTACTGAATCATCAAGTAAATATAATAGTCGTAATGATGGAAGGGCAATAAAAATTAATGTAATTGCTGGTAAAGCTGTTCAGATTGTTTCAATTAAATGTCCATGAAGTATATTACGGTTAGTATAGGCAATAAATAATATATAACTTAGGGCATAACCTACAATTACTGTAATTAATAATAATACGACCATAGTATGATCATGAAAGAATGATAATTGCTCCATTAATGGTGAAGCTCCATCTTGAAGAGATAAATTTGATCATGTTGCCATTAATAAATATTTTCTAATAAAAGGTCAAACCTTTATTTGTAGAGCTTAAATCTACTGCACTAATCTGCCATATTAGAATCTAGAGATTAATGGTTATTCTGAGTAACTATGTTCTGCAGGAGGGTTATTTTGTAGTCATTCTGTTGATCTTCTTATGTTAGCTCTAAATATAATTGCTCGGTTTGTAATCATTCTTTCTCATATAATTACAATGAATATAATGATTCCTACAATAGAAATTGTAGACCCAATTCTTGATACTACGTTTCATGATGTATATGCGTCTGGGTAGTCAGAGTATCGTCGAGGTATTCCTGCTAATCCTAGGAAGTGTTGAGGAAAGAATGTTAAATTTACTCCAATGAATATAATTGTAAATTGGATTTTTAATCATGTATTATTTATAGTTAATCCTGTAAATAGTGGATATCATTGAATGACACCTCCTATAATTGCAAATACTGCTCCTATAGATAATACATAATGAAAGTGGGCTACTACATAATATGTATCATGTAATACAATATCAAGTGATGAATTTGCTAATACTAATCCTGTTAATCCACCAATTGTAAATAGGAAAATAAATCCTAGAGCTCATAATAATGGTGGATTGAACTTGAATTTAGTTCCATATAATGTAGCTAATCATCTAAATACCTTAATTCCTGTAGGTACAGCAATAATTATTGTTGCTGATGTAAAATATGCTCGTGTGTCAACATCCATTCCTACTGTAAATATATGATGTGCTCATACAATAAATCCTATTAGTCCAATTGATAGTATAGCATAAATTATACCTAATGTTCCAAATGATTCAATTTTTCCTCTTTCTTGACATACAATATGTGAAATAATTCCGAACCCCGGTAGAATTAAAATATAAACTTCTGGGTGTCCAAAGAATCAAAATAGATGTTGATATAGAATAGGGTCACCCCCTCCTGCAGGGTCAAAGAATGATGTATTTAAATTTCGATCTGTTAATAATATAGTAATAGCTCCTGCTAAAACTGGAAGTGAAAGAAGGAGAAGTAATGCTGTAATAGCTACAGATCATACAAATAAAGGTGTTTGATCTAAAGTTATACTTTCTGATCGTATATTAATTGCTGTTGTAATGAAATTCACTGCACCAAGAATAGATGATACACCTGCTAAGTGCAGTGAAAAAATAGCTAGATCTACAGATGCACCCCCGTGTGCAATAGCTCCTGCTAGAGGAGGGTAAACTGTTCATCCTGTACCAGCACCATTATCTACTATAGAAGATGTAAGAAGAAGGGTTAGTGAAGGTGGTAGTAATCAAAAACTTATATTATTTATTCGTGGAAATGCTATATCTGGTGCACCAATTATTAGTGGAACAAGTCAATTACCAAATCCACCAATTATAATAGGTATTACTATAAAGAAAATTATTACGAATGCGTGGGCTGTAATAATAACATTATAAATCTGGTCATCCCCAATTAGAGATCCGGGTTGGCCAAGTTCAGCACGAATAAGTATTCTTATTGATGTTCCTACTATTCCTGCTCATGCTCCAAATATGAAGTATAAAGTACCAATGTCCTTATGGTTTGTTGAAAATAATCATTTTTGCGGTAAGATGGCTGAATTTTAGGTGGTAGACTGTAAATCTACTTATGAGATGTTTTCTCTCTTATCATATTTAGGTCTTATATTCAATTATGATTCTAGACTGCAATTCTAGAGGTGTAAAATTTTACTAAGGCCTAAAAGATTATTCTTTTAATTATAACTTTGAAGGTTATTAGTTTGATTAACTTAAGTCCTTAGTATAATGAAATTAAGGTTGATGTTGAAATCAATCCTATTGTTGAAATTATTACTGTTATAGGAAGAATGTTTCTTGATTTTTGGGACTTTATCTTTATAGATCACGAATTTTCTGTGTATGATATAATTAGAGCTGAGAATCTAATACGTATATAGTAGTAGAGTGTAATTGTAGTTAATACAACTACAATAGTTATAATAGTTGTTATATTGTTTTCTATTAATGATTGTATTACAATTCATTTTGGTAAGAATCCAAGGAATGGTGGTAGTCCACCTAAAGATAATAAAGATAAGAATATTATGAATTTAATTTCGGTTTTTATATTTCTGGCTGAATAAATTTGATTTATGAAAATAAATTTATTTGCTTAAATAATAAAACTATAATTAATCTTAATAGTGAGTAAATAATGAAGTATAGTTCTCAGATGTTTTCTCTGACTGTTAATGATCTAATTATTCAACCTAGATGTCTGATTGATGAATATGCTAAAAGTTGTCGTAAGGATGTTTGATTTAAACCTCCTATTGCCCCAATAATAATTCTTAAGATAATAATTGTTCAAATAAAAGTTCTTAATTGAATACAATAAGATAAGACCATTATTGGGGCGATTTTTTGTCATGTTATTAATGTTAAACAATTATTTCATCTTGATGCTCCTATAACTTCTGGAAATCAGAAATGGGAAGGTGCAGCTCCAATCTTTAATAATAGTCTACATCTCATTATTATTGATGGGATAAATTCTGTTTCCCATCCCATGGGATATTTTATTTGAATAAGCAAAATTGAAAATAATAATATTGTCGATGCTATTGCTTGGACAATAAAATATTTAATTGATGATTCATTTATTATTATATTTTTATTTCTTGTTAGGAGCGGAATAAATGAAAGTAAGTTGATCTCAAGTCCTATTCAAACCCCAAATCAGGAATTTGATGAAATGGACAGGATCGTTCCTATCATTAATGTTGATAGGAAGAGAAGTTTTGTAGAGTTGTTGGTCATTAAAAAGGAGAGGATTGATACGTCTATAAATGGGGTATGAACACATTAGCTTGTTTAGCTTACCTTTTTACATTAAGGTGTATGATGCACGTTAGTTTTTGATACTAAAGGAGGTAGTTTAATTCTATCTTATGTAATTTTAATGAAGGTAATTTTATTTACTTTATTTACCCTATCAAGGTAACCCTTTAATCAGGCACTTCATTTATTTAATATATAAATCGAAAGTTTTTTTTTGAAATTCTTTTATGTATTATTTTGTTTAATTAGGATTAATTTATCCTGCTCATTTTATTTTATATATATATATATATATAATAAATAATTTATATTAATATAATACATTTAATTGAAATTAAAGTATTATAAGTTCATCTTACCATTATCAATTGTTTATTTTAATGCAATTATTTACCTAGGATTATAGCTACTTATGTTTTTAGCTTAAAATAGGTTATTATAATATAATATATATAATAATATGTAATTTAATATTTAATATTATTATAATTGGAAATAATAAATAAAATTATTAATTTAAATATAAAATATTATAATTAATATAAATAATTATATTAATTATAATAATATAATTATGTAAATTATCTATAATTAGATTATTTAACTAATATATATGAAAATTAACTTAATATAAAAAAAGAATTCATATTAATAACATATTATATTAAATTACATAATTGTATAAAATATATTTATTATATTATTTAATCTTTCTTTATTTATTAGTGAAAAGAAAGATTAAATAAGAAAGAATATAATATATTTATTGCTATACATGTTCCATATTAATCTTTAATTATATATAATAGAGAAGTTGTTGTGGTCATACATAGGGGCGTTTCTTTTTTTTTTTGTTAATGTTTGTGGTTTTTTTCTTTTTTTTCTTTAAATATTTGAATCTTTTATTTTTTCCTGAATTAATAGATTTAAAATTTTCTTATTTTTTACTTTTAAAAGTTTTATTCTTGCTTGTTTATTCACTTTTTCTTTGTATTATATGTAAGTTTTGTTAGACTAAATGTTCTTTTTGCAGTAATTTGATTTAATTATCAAGTGATTTTGGATTTAGCAATTGATTTAGAATCGGCATAATTCGTGCCAGCAGCTGCGGTAATACGATTGATACAAGTGAATATTATTGGTTAAAACAGTTGTTTATATTATTAGGGTTGAAATATAAATTTGTAAGGTGAAATGTTATTAGTAAAGTGTTTCATTTACACTGAAAATTTTTCTGTGCAAATCAGGATATCTTGATTATTTATTTTATTATATTTATTTTTTGTTTATTTAATTATTTAATTTAAATAATTTTATTGTATTTTTGTCTTAGTATATTTTATAGAATTGATTTTTTAAATTATAGTTTATTGGTAATGTAAGTGTTTTATGAAATATTATTTTAAATTTTTTTAAGTAGATTTTATTTATTGTACCTTTTGTATCAGGGTTTATCAAAATTTTAGTATTTATTTTACTTGTCTCGATTTGGGTTGATTTATAAATAATTTATAGTTAATGTATCATAATTATTATTAAATTATTTATAGAAATGAGATGTTAATCGTTTCCCAAGATATCTAGTTTCTTAAGAAAAAATTTAATTTTTTAAAGTTATTTGTTTTTATTTAATTTTTTAAGTAAAAATATTAACTTATTTATTCTTTAAGGGATAAGCTTTGAAGTTAATAACCTATAATTTATTTTATAGAAATATAATAGTAAGCTTTAAACCAGCTATCTTTAAGATTACGTTTTAGTTCATTATTTTTTATTTTGATTTTATAAATATTTTAGGTTTTTTATTAAGATTATTAATTTAATTTTAAAATTTTTGTAATAATGATAGAATTAGTATATTTATTTGTATGAAATTTTTACCTTGTGAACTTATTATAAGGAACTAGGCAAAATTGATTTCCGCCTGTTTATCAAAAACATGTCCTCTTGTTTATATTTTGAGGTCTGGCCTGCTCACTGAGCGTATTTTTAAAGAGCCGCGGTATTTTGACCGTGCAAAGGTAGCATAATCATTAGTCTCTTAATTAGTGGCTGGAATGAATGGCTTGACGAGAAATCAACTGTCTCTTAATAAATTTTTGAATTTAACTTTTTAGTCAAAAGGCTTAAATTCTTCTTTAGGACGAGAAGACCCTATAGAGCTTGACATTTTACTTTTATATAGTTTTTTGTTTGTCTTTCTATATTTAATGATGATGTTTTGTTGGGGTGACATGAAGAATAGATAAACTCTTCATTATTATATCATTTATTTATGTTTGTTATTTTGATCCATAATTTATGATCATAAGATTAAGTTACCTTAGGGATAACAGCGTAATTGTTTTTGAGAGCTCATATCGACAAAGCAGATTGCGACCTCGATGTTGGATTAAGAAAAATTTTTGGTGCAGGAGCCCAATGATTAGGTCTGTTTGACCTTTAAATTCTTACATGATCTGAGTTCAGACCGGCGTGAGCCAGGTCGGTTTCTATCCTAAGATTGTTAATCCATATTAGTACGAAAGGACCATATGGTTAAAATATTTTTTGTTATATTGATTAATATTAATTTATTTACTATTTTGACAGATTAATGTGTTGAATTTAGAATTCATTTATGTAGACTTTTTCTACAAATAGTATTGATACTTTATGATTTATTTATATTTATTTTGAATTTTCTTTTATTGGTTATTTGTGTTTTAATTAGTGTTGCCTTTTTAACTTTATTAGAGCGTAAGGTTTTAGGTTATATTACACTAGATCGCGTGTTAAATAAGGTAGGTTTTGTTGGAATTCCTCAGCCATTTAGAGATGCTATTAAGTTAATTTGTAAGGAGCAGCCAATTCCTATTATATCTAATTACCTACTTTATTATTTTTCCCCTGTTTTTAATTTAATGATTTCTTTAGCCGTTTGAGTAATTTTTCCTTATTTAACTTATATGTGTTCTTTTTCTTATGGATTTTTATTTTTTTTATGTTGTACTAGATTAGGTGTTTATACTGTTATAATTGCTGGTTGATCTTCTAATTCAAATTATTCATTATTAGGTTCTCTTCGTTCTGTTGCTCAAACAATTTCTTATGAAGTTAGTTTAGCTTTAATTTTATTGTCTTTAATTATTTTAATTGGTAGTTCTAATATGTTTGATTTTATAAACTATCAGCTTTATTGTTGATTTATTATTATTTCTTTTCCTTTAGCTTTAGCTTGTTTTGCTTCTTGCTTAGCTGAAACTAATCGTACTCCTTTTGATTTTGCTGAAGGGGAATCTGAGTTAGTTTCAGGATTTAATATTGAGTATGGTGCGGGTGGTTTTACTTTAATTTTTTTAGCTGAATATACTAGAATTGTCTTCATAAGAATGTTATTGGCTTTAATTTTTTTGGGCGGTGATTTTTATTCTTTTATATTTTTTATTAAGCTTGCTATTATATCTTTTAGTTTTATTTGGGTTCGTGGAACATTACCACGGTTCCGTTATGCTAAATTAATGTACTTAGCTTGAAAAAGTTTTTTACCTTTATCTTTGAATTTTTTTATTTTCTTTGTTGTTTTAAAGATTTTATTTATCTCATTTGTTTAGTGAAATTTTTTGAGAAAAGTTAATAGAAGAGTTAAACTTCTAACTTTATGTTTTCAAAACATATGCTTTTCCTAAGCTAATTAACTTTATTCCTTAATTAATTTATCTTATGCGTTTGCGACATGGACATTAATTAAGAAATATGTGAAGTAAATAATTGTTAATATTTGACCTGTTATAATATAAGGTTCTTCAACAGGTCGTTTACCAATTCACGTTAGTAAGCATACAACAACTACTATAATTCAGAATAAAATTTGATTAATAGGGTAAAATTGAATGCCTCGGAATGGTGTTTTATTATAAAATGGTAAAATTATTAAGATTCTAATTGATAAAAATAATGCAATAACACCTCCTAACTTATTAGGGATAGATCGTAGAATTGCATATGCAAATAGGAAATATCATTCTGGTTGAATGTGAACTGGTGTTACTAATGGGTTGGCAGGTACAAAGTTATCTGGATCTCCTAATAGGTAAGGATTAATTAAACATAGTATAATTAATAATGATGTTATTATTACAAATGTAATAGAATCCTTAAAGGTAAAGTATGGATGGAATGGAATTTTTTCAATATCTCCATTTAGTCCAAGAGGATTATTAGATCCTGTTTGGTGAAGAAAAAATAAATGAATTGCTGCTATAGCAGCAATAATAAATGGTAATACAAAATGGAATGTGAAGAATCGATTTAATGTTGCATTATCAACAGCGAATCCTCCTCATACTCATTGGACTAAATCTGTTCCTAAGTATGGGATTGCTGATAATAAATTAGTAATTACTGTTGCACCTCAAAAAGATATTTGGCCTCAGGGTAAGACATATCCTATAAATGCAGTTGCTATAACTAAAAATAAAATCACTGTACCAATTATTCAGGTATGTATATATATATAAAATCCATAGTAAATTCCCCGTCCTACATGTAAGTAAATACAAATAAAAAATATAGATGCTCCATTTGCGTGTAAGGTTCGGATAATTCAACCATTATTTACGTCTCGGCAGATGTGTACTACACTACTGAATGCTATTTCAATATTTGATGTATAATGTATAGCTAAAAATAGTCCAGTTACGATTTGAATCACCAAACATAACCCTAATAGGGATCCAAAATTTCATCAAAATGAAATATTTGTTGGGGCAGGTAAGTCAATTAAAGAGTTATTAATAATTTTAATTAAAGGATGTCTTAATCGTAAGGGTTTATTCATTAGTAATTATCTTATTTTACGAATAGGTCCCTGATTAATATTGGTGATTTTAACAACTGCTAGTAGTGCTAAAAATAAATAAATTATTATTATTATTGTAATAATGAATGTTGGTCTATTATATAATTTTTCTAAAGATATTGTTATTTCTTGATAATTGATTGAATTATCAATATTTATAGTTTCGGTGTTTTTGAACAAGTCTACAAATATAGATATATCTAGAATAATTAATATTAATATGATAAATACTCACATTATTAATGTAATAATTATAGTGATTGATTTAGGCTGAAATATTTCGTTTGATGCAATTCTTGTAATGTAAATAAATAATACTAGTATACCACCAAGAAATGTTAAAAATAAAATATATGATAATCAATATCTTTCTATTATTGTTCCTGTTATTAATCCAACTAGGAAGGTTTGAAGGATAATAAAAAGCATTATTGATATTGGGTGTCTTAATTTAATAAAATTAATATTTATTACATTTGATAATGATATAATTATTATTTTGATCATTTCAGGGGTTAGTTTATTTAAAAAACCGGTTTTGGGGACCGATGATGGAAGCTTTTCCACCTCTGAAGTTTTAAAAGTGGGGGCTGGACTTATTTCCGATTTACAAGACCGGCGTTTTTTTTAAACTATTAAAACTAATGTTTATATTCTCTATTTTTACTTCTTTATTGATTTATTTTGCTGGTGTTTATGTTTTTTCTTCTAAACGTAAACATTTATTAATGGTTCTTTTGAGATTAGAATATATTGTTCTTTCTTTATTTATGTTAGTTATTGTTTTTCTTATTGAGTTTGATTATGATTATTTTTTTCCTGTTATTTTTTTAGTTTTTTCTGTTTGTGAGGGTGCTTTAGGTCTTTCTATTTTAGTTTCAATAATTCGTTCTCATGGTAATGATTTTTTTAATTCTTTTGGTTTATCTTTATGTTAAAGTATTTATTTATAACTATTTTTTTGATCCCTCTTTGTTTATTAAATAATTGTTGATGGTTGGTTCATTCTTTAATGTTTCTGTCGGGTTTTGTTTTTATAATTTGTGTTTATTCATATGCTGATTTGAATATAATTAGATATTATTTTGGTATTGATTATTTTTCTTTTAGTTTAATTTTACTTAGTTTTTGGATTTGTTCTTTAATAATCACTGCTAGAGGTTCAGTTTATTTAAGTTCATATCATTCTAATTTTTTTGTTTTTATGGTTTTGATTTTAATAATTATGCTTTATTGTTCATTTGCTAGATTAAGTCTTCTTTCTTTTTATATTTTTTTTGAGGCTAGATTAGTTCCTACTTTACTTTTAATTTTGGGTTGGGGTTATCAACCTGAGCGTTTGCAGGCTGGTGTTTATTTAATTTTTTATACTTTGGTTGCTAGATTACCTTTATTATTAGTTTTATTTAAGGTTTATGATTTTTCTAATACTTTATATTTTCCTTTATTGGTTGATTTTGGTTCTTATTATTTTATGTTTTATGTATTTATAATTTTGGCTTTTTTAGTTAAGATACCTATGTTTTTGGTTCATTTATGACTTCCTAAGGCTCATGTAGAGGCCCCTATTTCAGGTAGAATAATTCTTGCTGGTGTTTTATTAAAGTTAGGTGGTTATGGTATTTTTCGTGTTATAAAGGTTATTTCTTATTTGGGTTTAAAGTTTAATTATTTTTGATTGTCTTTAGGTTTATCTGGGGGTGTTATTGTAAGATTTATTTGTTTTCGTCAGGTTGATTTAAAGTCTTTAATTGCATATTCTTCTGTTGCTCATATAAGAATGGTTATTGGTGGATTGATGACTATGAATTGATGAGGTTGTGTAGGTTCTCTTTCTCTAATGGTTGGTCATGGTTTATGTTCTTCTGGTTTATTTTGTTTATCTAATATTATTTATGAACGTTTAGGTAGACGAAGATTATTAATTAACAAGGGTATAATTAATATGATGCCAAGAATGGCTTTATGATGATTTCTTTTAAGATCATCAAATATGGCTGCTCCTCCTTCTTTAAATTTGGTAGGTGAAATTAGATTATTAAATAGAATTATATCTTGATCTTCTTTTAGATTCTTTGCTTTGATTTTTTTATCTTTTTTTTAGAGCTGTTTATACTTTGTATATATATTCTTATTCTCAGCATGGGAATTATTATTCTGGTGTTTATACTTGTTCTCTTGGTTATTTTCGTGAATATCATCTTTTACTTTTACATTGATTGCCTTTAAATATTCTCTGTTTAAAGGGTGAATATTTCTTTGTTTAGTTTGCTTAAGTATTTTAATTAAAAATATTGTTTTGTGGAATCAATGATATGAAGTTTTTCATCTTAGGCCGTGAATTTATTTTCTATTTGTTCTTTGAGTTTTTTTTCTTAGTTTATTCCGAGAACTATAATTTTTATTTTAGGTATTTATTATTTAATAATTGATTATAGAGTTTTTGTTGAGTGAGAGCTTTTCAATTTAAATGGTTCTATAGTTGTTATAACTTTAATTTTGGATTGAATATCTCTTATTTTTATATCTTTTGTTATATATATTTCTTCTTTGGTTATTTATTATAGAGAGGATTATATATCTGGTGAAAAGAATATAAATCGTTTTATTATTATTGTTTTAATATTTATTCTTTCTATAGGTTTTTTAATTATTAGTCCTAATTTAATAAGAATTTTATTAGGTACAGATGGTTTAGGTTTAGTTTCTTATTGTTTAGTTATTTATTATCAAAATGTAAAATCTTATAGTGCTGGTATATTAACTGCACTTTCTAATCGTATTGGTGATGTTGCTATTTTAATTTCTATTGCATGAATGTTAAATTTTGGTGGTTGAAATTATATTTATTATTATGATTTTATTTCTAATTCTTTTGAAATAAAGCTCATTACTATATTAATTGTTTTAGCAGCTACAATAAGAGAGCTCAGATTCCTTTCTCTTCATGACTTCCTGCTGCTATAGCAGCTCCTACTCCTGTTTCTGCTTTAGTTCATTCTTCTACTCTTGTTACTGCTGGTGTTTATTTATTAATTCGTTTTAGACCAATATTGGATACTTATAATTGTGGTTGATTTTTACTTTTCATTGGTTGTATAACTATATTTATGGCTGGATTGGGCGCTAATTTTGAGTTTGATTTAAAGAAGATTATTGCTCTTTCTACTTTAAGACAACTTGGTTTAATAATAAGAATTTTGGCTATAGGTTATCCAAAGCTTGCATTTTTTCATTTATTGGCTCATGCTTTATTTAAGGCATTATTATTTATATGTGCAGGTTCAATAATTCATAATTCGAAGGATTCTCAGGATATTCGTTTTATAGGATCAATTGTTAATTTCATACCTTTAACTTCAGTTTGTTTTAATGTTTCTAGTTTATCTTTGTGTGGAATACCTTTTTTAGCGGGATTTTATTCAAAGGATTTAATTCTTGAGATGGTTTGTTTAAGATGAATTAATTGTTAAATTTTTTTTCTTTATTTTTTTTCTACTGGTTTAACTGCTTCTTATTCTTTTCGTTTGTTTTATTATTCAATATCTGGTGATAATAATTTTTATTCTAGATTTTCTTTTGATGATAAGGGTTATTATATTTCATTTGGAATAATTGGTCTATTGTTTGTTGCTGTTTTTGGTGGTAGTCTTTTATCTTGATTAATTTTTCCTATTCCTCATGTGATTGCTTTACCTTATTATTTAAAGTTTTTAACTATTACAGTTGTTATTTTAGGTGCTTATTTATGTTATCTTATTTCTAATTTTGATTTTTCTCATAATTTATTTTCTTTAAGTATACTTTCTTTTGTTAGATTTGCTGGTTCTATATGATTTATACCTTTTCTTTCAACTAAGTTTATTAGATATATTCCTTTAAAAATAGGTTATTATTCATCTAAGTCATTTGATTATGGTTGAGGTGAATTACTTGGTGGTCAAGGTTTATATAGATTATTTATTTATTTAATTGGTTATATTCAAGGTTGATATGATTCTAATTTCAAGATTTATCTTTTAACTTTTATTTTTTGAATATTTATTTTGGTAATATTGTTTTTCGTTTACTTAAATAGCTTATAATTAGAGCGTGACACTGAAGATGTTAAGGAAGTATTTTTACTTTTAAGTATTTATAAATATAGATATATCTTATTTTTACAGTGAAAATGTAACGTTTTATTTAAACTATACAAATTTTAGAAATGTTAACGGAGTTTAACCGCTAATATAAAAAGTTAGCAGCTTTCATATTGGCTTTACATTTCCTTAATTGGAACTATTATAGTTCAATTATATTATTAACAGTAATACGCCTCTTTTTGGCTTCAATTAATAAGAATAAGGGTAGTACATACCAATCTTCCAGGTCGAAACTGACTGCAATATTTCGCTTCTTATTCTATTTAAGGTTGATTGATAATATCAATACTTTTTGAATGCAACCCAAATGTTATATTTAACTACAACCCTTTATTCTGCTCATTGTAATGCTCCTTGGTTTCATTCATGGTATAGTCCTCCTAATAGAACTAGAATAAAAAATATTGTTGATACTGTTCAGATTATAATGTCTGAAGTTTTAAAAATAATTACAATTGGTAGAATTAGTGCAATTTCTACATCAAAAATTAAAAAGATTACTGCAATTAGGAAGAATCGTATTGAGAATGGTATTCGTGCTGATCTTTTTGGATCAAACCCACATTCAAATGGTGATCTTTTTTCTCGATCATTAATTAATTTTTTTGATAGTGTTGTTGCCAGGATTATAACAATTATTGGAATAATAAATCTAATGAAAACTCTTGTTGATAGAATTAGAATTGTTTTTCTTGATTTATATCAAGCTTTCTGATTGGAAGTCAAATGTACTATTTATACTAGAAAAACAATTATCTACCTCATCAATAAATAGAGATATATAAGAATAATCATACTACGTCTACGAAGTGTCAGTATCATGCTGCTGCTTCAAATCCAAAGTGATGTCTTGGTGAAAATTGATTTATTGAGTGTCGAAGTAGACATGTTGATAAAAAGATTGTTCCAATAATTACGTGTAAACCATGGAATCCTGTTGCAACAAAGAATGTTGATCCATAAACTGCATCTGCAATGGTAAAAGGTGCTTCTCAATATTCATATGCTTGAAGTATTGTAAAGTATAGTCCTAATAACACTGTGAAGAATAATCTTTGTAGTGCTTGAGTATGATTAGATTCCATTAAACTATGATGTGCTCATGTTACTGTTACTCCTGATGCTAAAAGAATAGCTGTATTAAGTAATGGAATTTGTATAGGGTTAAAGGGTTGAATTCCTATTGGAGGTCATAGTATTCCTAGTTCAATTGTTGGTGCTAATCTTCTTTTAAAGAATGCTCAAAAAAAAGAAACGAAAAATAATACCTCTGATGCAATAAATAAAATTATTCCTCATCGTAATCCAATTGATACAAATCCTGTATGTAATCCTTGATATGTTCCTTCTCGTACTACATCTCGTCATCATTGAATTATAGTTAGTAGGGTAATTCCAAATCCAATTATGAATAAGTTAATATTAAATAGGTGGAATCATTTTGCTAGTCCTGATACTAGGACTATTGCTCCAATTGCTCCTGTTAATGGTCAAGGTCTATAGTCTACTAAGTGGAATGGGTGGTTTGAGTGAGTTGTTAACATAGGTTTAATATACTTCTCTAGAATATAGAGTTCTTAGAATTGAGAAAACATAGGCTTGAATTATTGCTACTGCTGATTCTAGAATTAATAGAAGTATTTGTCCAATAATTAGTAATGAGATTAAGTTTATTGCTATAGATGGTCCTGTGTTTCCTAATAAGGTTAATAATAAGTGTCCTGCAATTATATTTGCTGCCAACCGTACTGCTAATGTACCTGGTCGAATAACATTACTAATTGTTTCAATTAGTACTATAAATGATATTAATGCAGGCGGTGTACCTTGTGGTACAAGGTGTGTAAATATATGATTAGTATGGTTAATTCATCCAAATAATATAAATCTTAGCCATATAGGTAGGGCAATTGCAAATGTTAATGCTAAATGTCTTGTTCTAGTAAAATTATAAGGGAATAATCCTATGAAATTGTTAAATAATATTATAATAAAAACTGAGATGAAAATGAATGTTGTTCCATTAAATGATTTTGGTCCAAGAAGTGTTTTAAATTCATTATGTAAGGTTAAATTTAGTTTATTTCAGATAATGTTAATTCGTGATGGTGTAAGTCAAAATAGTGATGGGATTAATAATAGTCCTAGAAATGTTCTAGTTCAATTTAATGATAAATTAAAGATGTTAGTTGATGGGTCAAATGTTGAGAATAGATTTGTTATCATTTTCAATTTAAGTTTTTTATTTCAATTGTTCCTTTTTCTGCTCTTTTAATAAGGTTAGGTTTAAATGAGAAGAAGTTTATTTGATTAAACAAGATTAATGTAGCTGAAAATATAATGAATAGTGAGAATCATATAAGAGGGGATATTTGAGGGATTTGGATATAATTTCCCCATCAGAAGTAGTCGTTAATTTACTATTATTTGGTTTAAGAGACCATTACTTACTTTCAGTCATCTGATGAATTTCAAGGTGTACTAATTTTTTTTAGTTACTTTAGATTGACCCTCTAATGTTATTTATTTTAACTAACTCCTTATTATCTTAGATAATCACTTAATAAATAAATTTACTGAAGTTCTTTCAATTACAATTGGTATAAATCTGTGGTTTGCTCCACAGATTTCTGAGCATTGTCCAAAGAATAATCCAGGTCGATTTATTGTGAATGTTCCTTGATTTAACCGACCTGGCGTTGCATCAATTTTAACCCCTAATGCAGGAACTGCTCATGAGTGTAGAACATCTGATGCTCTTGTTAATACTCGTACTTCTGTATTTATTGGTAGGATTGTTCGGTTATCTACATCTAGTAGTCGGAATCCATCATTTTCTAGGTCTTGTTCTGGTGTTATATAAGTGTCAAATTCTACGTCTATGAAGTCTGAATATTCATATCTTCAATATCATTGTCGTCCAATGGTTTTAATTGTAATTATTGCATCTACTGAATCATCAAGTAAATATAATAGTCGTAATGATGGAAGGGCAATAAAAATTAATGTAATTGCTGGTAAAGCTGTTCAGATTGTTTCAATTAAATGTCCATGAAGTATATTACGGTTAGTATAGGCAATAAATAATATATAACTTAGGGCATAACCTACAATTACTGTAATTAATAATAATACAACCATAGTATGATCATGAAAGAATGATAATTGCTCCATTAATGGTGAAGCTCCATCTTGAAGAGATAAATTTGATCATGTTGCCATTAATAAATATTTTCTAATAAAAGGTCAAACCTTTATTTGTAGAGCTTAAATCTACTGCACTAATCTGCCATATTAGAATCTAGAGATTAATGGTTATTCTGAGTAACTATGTTCTGCAGGAGGGTTATTTTGTAGTCATTCTGTTGATCTTCTTATGTTAGCTCTAAATATAATTGCTCGGTTTGTAATCATTCTTTCTCATATAATTACAATGAATATAATGATTCCTACAATAGAAATTGTAGACCCAATTCTTGATACTACGTTTCATGATGTATATGCGTCTGGGTAGTCAGAGTATCGTCGAGGTATTCCTGCTAATCCTAGGAAGTGTTGAGGAAAGAATGTTAAATTTACTCCAATAAATATAATTGTAAATTGGATTTTTAATCATGTATTATTTATAGTTAATCCTGTAAATAGTGGATATCATTGAATGACACCTCCTATAATTGCAAATACTGCTCCTATAGATAATACATAATGAAAGTGGGCTACTACATAATATGTATCATGTAATACAATATCAAGTGATGAATTTGCTAATACTAATCCTGTTAATCCACCAATTGTAAATAGGAAAATAAATCCTAGAGCTCATAATAATGGTGGATTGAACTTGAATTTAGTTCCATATAATGTAGCTAATCATCTAAATACCTTAATTCCTGTAGGTACAGCAATAATTATTGTTGCTGATGTAAAATATGCTCGTGTGTCAACATCCATTCCTACTGTAAATATATGATGTGCTCATACAATAAATCCTATTAGTCCAATTGATAGTATAGCATAAATTATACCTAATGTTCCAAATGATTCAATTTTTCCTCTTTCTTGACATACAATATGTGAAATAATTCCGAACCCCAGTAGAATTAAAATATAAACTTCTGGGTGTCCAAAGAATCAAAATAGATGTTGATATAGAATTGGGTCACCCCCTCCTGCAGGGTCAAAGAATGATGTATTTAAATTTCGATCTGTTAATAATATAGTAATAGCTCCTGCTAAAACTGGAAGTGAAAGAAGGAGAAGTAATGCTGTAATAGCTACAGATCATACAAATAAAGGTGTTTGATCTAAAGTTATACTTTCTGATCGTATATTAATTGCTGTTGTAATGAAATTCACTGCACCAAGAATAGATGATACACCTGCTAAGTGCAGTGAAAAAATAGCTAGATCTACAGATGCACCCCCATGTGCAATAGCTCCTGCTAGAGGAGGGTAAACTGTTCATCCTGTACCAGCACCATTATCTACTATAGAAGATGTAAGAAGAAGGGTTAGTGAAGGTGGTAGTAATCAAAAACTTATATTATTTATTCGTGGAAATGCTATATCTGGTGCACCAATTATTAGTGGAACAAGTCAATTACCAAATCCACCAATTATAATAGGTATTACTATAAAGAAAATTATTACGAATGCGTGAGCTGTAATAATAACATTATAAATCTGGTCATCCCCAATTAGAGATCCGGGTTGGCCAAGTTCAGCACGAATAAGTATTCTTATTGATGTTCCTACTATTCCTGCTCATGCTCCAAATATGAAGTATAAAGTACCAATGTCCTTATGGTTTGTGAGAATAATCATTTTTGCGGTAAGATGGCTGAATTTTAGGTGGTAGACTGTAAATCTACTTATGAGATGTTTTCTCTCTTATCATATTTAGGTCTTATATTCAATTATGATTCTAGACTGCAATTCTAGAGGTGTAAAATTTTACTAAGGCCTAAAAGATTATTCTTTTAATTATAACTTTGAAGGTTATTAGTTTGATTAACTTAAGTCCTTAGTATAATGAAATTAAGGTTGATGTTGAAATCAATCCTATTGTTGAAATTATTACTGTTATAGGAAGAATGTTTCTTGATTTTTGGGACTTTATCTTTATAGATCACAAATTTTCTGTGTATGATATAATTAGAGCTGAGAATCTAATACGTATATAGTAGTAGAGTGTAATTGTAGTTAATACAACTACAATAGTTATAATAGTTGTTATATTGTTTTCTATTAATGATTGTATTACAATTCATTTTGGTAAGAATCCAAGGAATGGTGGTAGTCCACCTAAAGATAATAAAGATAAGAATATTATGAATTTAATTTCGGTTTTTATATTTCTGGCTGAATAAATTTGATTTATGAAAAATAAATTTATTTGCTTAAATAATAAAACTATAATTAATCTTAATAGTGAGTAAATAATGAAGTATAGTTCTCAGATGTTTTCTCTGACTGTTAATGATCTAATTATTCAACCTAGATGTCTGATTGATGAATATGCTAAAAGTTGTCGTAAGGATGTTTGATTTAAACCTCCTATTGCCCCAATAATAATTCTTAAGATAATAATTGTTCAAATAAAAGTTCTTAATTGAATACAATAAGATAAGACCATTATTGGGGCGATTTTTTGTCATGTTATTAATGTTAAACAATTATTTCATCTTGATGCTCATATAACTTCTGGAAATCAGAAATGGAAAGGTGCAGCTCCAATCTTTAATAATAGTCTAGATCTAATTATTATTGATGGGATAAATTCTGTTTCCCATCCCATGGGATATTTTATTTGAATCAGCAAAATTGAAAATAATAATATTGTCGATGCTATTGCTTGGACAATAAAATATTTAATTGATGATTCATTTATTATTATATTTTTATTTCTTGTTAGGAGCGGAATAAATGAAAGTAAGTTGATCTCAAGTCCTATTCAAACCCCAAATCAGGAATTTGATGAAATGGACAGGATCGTCCCTATCATTAATGTTGATAGGAAGAGAAGTTTTGTAGAGTTGTTGGTCATTAAAAAGGAGAGGATTGATACCTCTATAAATGGGGTATGAACCCATTAGCTTGTTTAGCTTACCTTTTTACATTAAGGTGTATGATGCACGTTAGTTTTTGATACTAAAGGAGGTAGTTTAATTCCATCTTATGTAATTTTAATGAAGGTAATTTTATTTACTTTATTTACCCTATCAAGGTAACCCTTTAATCAGGCACTTCATTTATTTAATATATAAATCGAAAGTTTTTTTTTGAAATTCTTTTATGTATTATTTTGTTTAATTAGGATTAATTTATCCTGCTCATTTTATTTTTTATATATATATAATAAATAATTTATATTAATATATTACATTTAATTGAAATTAAAGTATTATAAGTTCATCTTACCATTATCAATTGATTATTTTAATGCAATTATTTACCTAGGATTATAGCTACTTATGTTTTTAGCTTAAAATAGGTTATTATAATATAATATATAATAATATGTAATTTAATATTTAATATTATTATAATTGGATATAATAAATAAAATTATTAATTTAAATATAAAATATTATAATTAATATAATTATTTATAACCAATAGGAATTCAACCCTTTAACCCTATACAAATTCCATTACTTAATACAGCTATTCTTTTAGCATCAGGAGTAACAGTAACATGAGCACATCATAGTTTATTGGAATCTAATCATACTCAAGCACTACAAGGATTATTCTTCACAGTGTTATTAGGACTATACTTTACAATACTTCAAGCATATGAATATTGAGAAGCACCTTTTACCATTGCAGATGCAGTTTATGGATCAACATTCTTTGTTGCAACAGGATTCCATGGTTTACACGTAATTATTGGAACAATCTTTTTATCAACATGTCTACTTCGACACTCAATAAATCAATTTTCACCAAGACATCACTTTGGATTTGAAGCTGCAGCATGATACTGACACTTCGTAGATGTAGTATGATTATTCTTATATATCTCTATTTATTGATGAGGTAGATAATTGTTTTTCTAGTATAAATAGTACATTTGACTTCCAATCAGAAAGCTTGATATAAATCAAGAAAAACAATTCTAATTCTATCAACAAGAGTTTTCATTAGATTTATTATTCCAATAATTGTTATAATCCTGGCAACAACACTATCAAAAAAATTAATTAATGATCGAGAAAAAAGATCACCATTTGAATGTGGGTTTGATCCAAAAAGATCAGCACGAATACCATTCTCAATACGATTCTTCCTAATCGCAGTAATCTTTTTAATTTTTGATGTAGAAATTGCACTAATTCTACCAATTGTAATTATTTTTAAAACTTCAGACATTATAATCTGAACAGTATCAACAATACTTTTTATTCTAGTTCTATTAGGAGGACTATACCATGAATGAAACCAAGGAGCATTACAATGAGCAGAATAAAGGGTTGTAGTTAAATATAACATTTGGGTTGCATTCAAAAAGTATTGATATTATCAATCAACCTTAAATAGAATAAGAAGCGAAATATTGCAGTCAGTTTCGACCTGGAAGATTGGTATGTACTACCCTTATTCTTATTAATTGAAGCCAAAAAGAGGCGTATTACTGTTAATAATATAATTGAACTATAATAGTTCCACTTAAGGAAATGTAAAGCCAATATGAAAGCTGCTAACTTTTTATATTAGCGGTTAAACTCCGTTAACATTTCTAAAATTTATATAGTTTAAATAAAACATTACATTTTCACTGTAAAAATAATATATCTATATTTATAAATACTTAAAATTAAAAATACTTCCTTAACATCTTCAGTGTCACGCTCTAATTATAAGCTATTTAAGTAAACGAAAAACAATATTACCAAAATAAATATTCAAAAAATAAAAGTTAAAAGATAAATCTTGAAATTAGAATCATATCAACCTTGAATATAACCAATTAAATAAATAAATAATCTATATAAACCTTGACCACCAAATAATTCACCTCAACCATAATCAAATGACTTAGATGAATAATAACCTATTTTTAAAGGAATATATCTAATAAACTTAGTTGAAAGAAAAGGTATAAATCATATAGAACCAGCAAATCTAACAAAAGAAAGTATACTTAAAGAAAATAAATTATGAGAAAAATCAAAATTAGAAATAAGATAACCTAAATAAGCTCCTAAAATAACAACTGTAATAGTTAAAAACTTTAAATAATAAGGTAAAGCAATCACATGAGGAATAGGAAAAATTAATCAAGATAAAAGACTACCACCAAAAACAGCAACAAACAATAGACCAATTATTCCAAATGAAATATAATAACCCTTATCATCAAAAGAAAATCTAGAATAAAAATTATTATCACCAGATATTGAATAATAAAACAAACGAAAAGAATAAGAAGCAGTTAAACCAGTAGAAAAAAATAAAGAAAAAAAATTAAACAATTAATTCATCTTAAACAAACCATCTCAAGAATTAAATCCTTTGAATAAAATCCCGCTAAAAAAGGTATTCCACACAAAGATAAACTAGAAACATTAAAACAAACTGAAGTTAAAGGTATGAAATTAACAATTGATCCTATAAAACGAATATCCTGAGAATCCTTCAAATTATGAATTATTGAACCTGCACATATAAATAATAATGCCTTAAATAAAGCATGAGCCAATAAATGAAAAAATGCAAGCTTTGGATAACCTATAGCCAAAATTCTTATTATTAAACCAAGTTGTCTTAAAGTAGAAAGAGCAATAATCTTCTTTAAATCAAACTCAAAATTAGCGCCCAATCCAGCCATAAATATAGTTATACAACCAATTAAAAGTAAAAATCAACCACAATTATAAGTATCCAATATTGGTCTAAAACGAATTAATAAATAAACACCAGCAGTAACAAGAGTAGAAGAATGAACTAAAGCAGAAACAGGAGTAGGAGCTGCTATAGCAGCAGGAAGTCATGAAGAGAAAGGAATCTGAGCTCTCTTATTGTAGCTGCTAAAACAATTAATATAGTAATGAGCTTTATTTCAAAAGAATTAGAAATAAAATCATAATAATAAATATAATTTCAACCACCAAAATTTCACATTCATGCAATAGAAATTAAAATACCAACATCACCAATACGATTAGAAAGTGCAGTTAATATACCAGCACTATAAGATTTTACATTTTGATAATAAATAACTAAACAATAAGAAACTAAACCTAAACCATCTCAACCTAATAAAATTCTAATTAAATTAGGACTAATAATTAAAAAACCTATAGAAAGAATAAATATTAAAACAATAATAATAAAACGATTTATATTCTTTTCACCAGATATATAATCCTCTCTATAATAAATAACCAAAGAAGAAATATATATAACAAAAGATATAAAAATAAGAGATATTCAATCCAAAATTAAAGTTATAACAACTATAGAACCATTTAAATTGAAAAGCTCTCACTCAACAAAAACTCTATAATCAATTATTAAATAATAAATACCTAAAATAAAAATTATAGTTCTCGAAATAAACAAAGAAAAAAAACTCAAAGAACAAATAGAAAATAAATTCACGGCCTAAGATGAAAAACTTCATATCATTGATTCCACAAAACAATATTTTTAATTAAAATACTTAAGCAAACTAAACAAAGAAATATTCACCCTTTAAACAGAGAATATTTAAAGGCAATCAATGTAAAAGTAAAAGATGATATTCACAAAAATAACCAAGAGAACAAGTATAAACACCAGAATAATAATTCCCATGCTGAGAATAAGAATATATATACAAAGTATAAACAGCTCTAAAAAAAGATAAAAAAATCAAAGCAAAGAATCTAAAAGAAGATCAAGATATAATTCTATTTAATAATCTAATTTCACCTACCAAATTTAAAGAAGGAGGAGCAGCCATATTTGATGATCTTAAAAGAAATCATCATAAAGCCATTCTTGGCATCAAATTAATTATACCCTTGTTAATTAATAATCTTCGTCTACCTAAACGTTCATAAATAATATTAGATAAACAAAATAAACCAGAAGAACATAAACCATGACCAACCATTAGAGAAAGAGAACCTACACAACCTCATCAATTCATAGTCATCAATCCACCAATAACCATTCTTATATGAGCAACAGAAGAATATGCAATTAAAGACTTTAAATCAACCTGACGAAAACAAATAAATCTTACAATAACACCCCCAGATAAACCTAAAGACAATCAAAAATAATTAAACTTTAAACCCAAATAAGAAATAACCTTTATAACACGAAAAATACCATAACCACCTAACTTTAATAAAACACCAGCAAGAATTATTCTACCTGAAATAGGGGCCTCTACATGAGCCTTAGGAAGTCATAAATGAACCAAAAACATAGGTATCTTAACTAAAAAAGCCAAAATTATAAATACATAAAACATAAAATAATAAGAACCAAAATCAACCAATAAAGGAAAATATAAAGTATTAGAAAAATCATAAACCTTAAATAAAACTAATAATAAAGGTAATCTAGCAACCAAAGTATAAAAAATTAAATAAACACCAGCCTGCAAACGCTCAGGTTGATAACCCCAACCCAAAATTAAAAGTAAAGTAGGAACTAATCTAGCCTCAAAAAAAATATAAAAAGAAAGAAGACTTAATCTACCAAATGAACAATAAAGCATAATTATTAAAATCAAAACCATAAAAACAAAAAAATTAGAATGATATGAACTTAAATAAACTGAACCTCTAGCAGTGATTATTAAAGAACAAATCCAAAAACTAAGTAAAATTAAACTAAAAGAAAAATAATCAATACCAAAATAATATCTACTTATATTCAAATCAGCATATGAATAAACACAAATTATAAAAACAAAACCCGACAGAAACATTAAAGAATGAACCAACCATCAACAATTATTTAATAAACAAAGAGGGATCAAAAAAATAGTTATAAATAAATACTTTAACATAAAGATAAACCAAAAGAATTAAAAAAATCATTACCATGAGAACGAATTATTGAAACTAAAATAGAAAGACCTAAAGCACCCTCACAAACAGAAAAAACTAAAAAAATAACAGGAAAAAAATAATCATAATCAAACTCAATAAGAAAGACAATAACTAACATAAATAAAGAAAGAACAATATATTCTAATCTCAAAAGAACCATTAATAAATGTTTACGTTTAGAAGAAAAAACATAAACACCAGCAAAATAAATCAATAAAGAAGTAAAAATAGAGAATATAAACATTAGTTTTAATAGTTTAAAAAAAACGCCGGTCTTGTAAACCGGAAATAAGTCCAGCCCCCACTTTTAAATCTTCAGAGGTGGAAAAGCTTCCATCATCGGTCCCCAAAACCGGTATTTTAAATAAACTAACCCCTGAAATGATCAAAATAATAATTATATCATTATCAAATGTAATAAATATTAATTTTATTAAATTAAGACACCCAATATCAATTATGCTTTTTATTATCCTTCAAACCTTCCTAGTTGGATTAATAACAGGAACAATAATAGAAAGATATTGATTATCATATATTTTATTTTTAACATTTCTTGGTGGTATACTAGTATTATTTATTTACATTACAAGAATTGCATCAAACGAAATATTTCAGCCTAAATCAATCACTATAATTATTACATTAATAATGTGAGTATTTATCATATTAATATTAATTATTCTAGATATATCTATATTTATAGACTTTTTCAAAAACACCGAAACTATAAATATTGATAATTCAATCAATTATCAAGAAATAACAATATCTTTAGAAAAATTATATAATAGACCAACATTCATTATTACAATAATAATAATAATTTATTTATTTTTAGCACTACTAGCAGTTGTTAAAATCACCAATATTAATCAGGGACCTATTCGTAAAATAAGATAATTACTAATGAATAAACCCTTACGATTAAGACATCCTTTAATTAAAATTATTAATAACTCTTTAATTGACTTACCTGCCCCAACAAATATTTCATTTTGATGAAATTTTGGATCCCTATTAGGGTTATGTTTGGTGACTCAAATCGTAACTGGACTATTTTTAGCTATACATTATACATCAAATATTGAAATAGCATTCAGTAGTGTAGTACACATCTGCCGAGACGTAAATAATGGTTGAATTATCCGAACCTTACACGCAAATGGAGCATCTATATTTTTTATTTGTATTTACTTACATGTAGGACGGGGAATTTACTATGGATCTTATATATATATACATACCTGAATAATTGGTACAGTGATTTTATTTTTAGTTATAGCAACTGCATTTATAGGATATGTCTTACCCTGAGGCCAAATATCTTTTTGAGGTGCAACAGTAATTACTAATTTATTATCAGCAATCCCATACTTAGGAACAGATTTAGTCCAATGAGTATGAGGAGGATTCGCTGTTGATAATGCAACATTAAATCGATTCTTCACATTCCATTTTGTATTACCATTTATTATTGCTGCTATAGCAGCAATTCATTTATTTTTTCTTCACCAAACAGGATCTAATAATCCTCTTGGACTAAATGGAGATATTGAAAAAATTCCATTCCATCCATACTTTACCTTTAAGGATTCTATTACATTTGTAATAATAACATCATTATTAATTATACTATGTTTAATTAATCCTTACCTATTAGGAGATCCAGATAATTTTGTACCTGCCAACCCATTAGTAACACCAGTTCACATTCAACCAAAATGATATTTCCTACTTGCATATGCAATTCTACGATCTATCCCTAATAAGTTAGGAGGTGTTATTGCATTATTTTTATCAATTAGAATCTTAATAATTTTACCATTTTATAATAAAACACCATTCCGAGGCATTCAATTTTACCCTATTAATCAAATTTTATTCTGAATTATAGTAGTTGTTGTATGCTTACTAACGTGAATTGGTAAACGACCTGTTGAAGAACCTTATATTATAACAGGTCAAATCTTAACAATTATTTACTTCACATATTTCTTAATTAATGTCCATGTCGCACACGCATGAGATAAATTAATTAAGGAATAAAGTTAATTAGCTTAGGAAAAGCATATGTTTTGAAAACATAAAATTAGAAGTTTAACTCTTCTATTAACTTTTCTCAAAAAATTTCACTAAACAAATGAGATAAATAAAATCTTTAAACCAACATAGAAAATAAAAAAATTCAAAGGTAAAGGTAAAAAACTTTTTCAAGCTAAGTACATTAATTTATCATAACGGAACCGTGGTAATGTTCCACGAACCCAAATAAAACCAAAAGATATAATAGCAAGCTTAATAAAAAATATAAAAGAATAAAAATCACCGCCCAAAAAAATTAAAGCCAATAACATTCTTATGAAGACAATTCTAGTATATTCAGCTAAAAAAATTAAAGTAAAACCACCCGCACCATACTCAATATTAAATCCTGAAACTAACTCAGATTCCCCTTCAGCAAAATCAAAAGGAGTACGATTAGTTTCAGCTAAGCAAGAAGCAAAACAAGCTAAAGCTAAAGGAAAAGAAATAATAATAAATCAACAATAAAGCTGATATTTTATAAAATCAAACATATTAAAACTACCAATTAAAATAATTAAAGACAATAAAATTAAAGCTAAACTAACTTCATAAGAAATTGTTTGAGCAACAGAACGAAGAGAACCTAATAATGAATAATTTGAATTAGAAGATCAACCAGCAATTATAACAGTATAAACACCTAATCTAGTACAACATAAAAAGAATAAAAATCCATAAGAAAAAGAACACATATAAGTTAAATAAGGAAAAATTACTCAAACGGCTAAAGAAATCATTAAATTAAAAACAGGGGAAAAATAATAAAGTAGGTAATTAGATATAATAGGAATTGGCTGCTCCTTACAAATTAACTTAATAGCATCTCTAAATGGCTGAGGAATTCCAACAAAACCTACCTTATTTGGACCCTTTCGAATCTGAATATAACCTAAAACCTTACGCTCTAATAAAGTTAAAAAGGCAACACTAATTAAAACACAAATAACCAATAAAAGAAAATTCAAAATAAATATAAATAAATCATAAAGTATCAATACTATTTGTAGAAAAAATCTACATAAATGAATTCTAAATTCAACACATTAATCTGTCAAAATAGTAAATAAATTAATATTAATCAATATAACAAAAAATATTTTAACCATATGGTCCTTTCGTACTAATATGAATTAACAATCTTAGGATAGAAACCGACCTGGCTCACGCCAGTCTGAACTCAGATCATGTAAGAATTTAAAGGTCGAACAGACCTAATCATTGGGCTCCTGCACCCAAAATTTTTCTTAATCCAACATCGAGGTCGCAATCTGCTTTGTCGATATGAGCTCTCAAAAACAATTACGCTGTTATCCCTAAGGTAACTTAATCTTATGTTCATAAATTATGGATCAAAATAACAAACATAAATAAATGATATAATAATGAAGAGTTTATCTATTCTTCATGTCACCCCAACAAAACATCATCATTAAATATAGAAAGACAAACAAAAAACTATATAAAAGTAAAATGTCAAGCTCTATAGGGTCTTCTCGTCCTAAAGAAGAATTTAAGCCTTTTGACTCAAAAGTTAAATTCAAAAATTTATTAAGAGACAGTTGATTTCTCGTCAAGCCATTCATTCCAGCCACTAATTAAGAGAATAATGATTATGCTACCTTTGCATGGTCAAAATACCGCGGTTCTTTAAAAATACGCTCAGTGAGCAGGCCAGACCTCAAAATATAAACAAGAGGACATGTTTTTGATAAACAGGCGGAAATCAATTTTGCCTAGTTCCTTATAATAAGTTCACAAGGTAAAAATTTCATACAAATAAATATACTAATTCTATCATTATTACAAAAATTTTAAAATTAAATTAATAATCTTAATAAAAAACCTAATATATTTATAAAATCAAAATAAAAAATAATGAACTAAAACGTAATCTTAAAGATAGCTGGTTTAAAGCTTACTATTATATTTCTATAAAATAAATTATAGGTTATTAACTTCAAAGCTTATCCCTTAAAGAATAAATAAGTTAATATTTTTACTTAAAAAATTAAATAAAAACAAATAACTTTAAAAAATTAAATTTTTTCTTAAGAAACTAGATATCTTGGGAAACGATTAACATCTCATTTCTATAAATAATTTAATAATAATTATGATACATTAACTATAAATTATTTATAAATCAACCCAAATCGAGACAAGTAAAATAAGTACTAAAATTTTGATAAACCCTGATACAAAAGGTACAATAAATAAAATCTACTTAAAAAAATTTAAAATAATATTTCATAAAACACTTACATTACCAATAAACTATAATTTAAAAAATCAATTCTATAAAATATACTAAGACAAAAATACAATAAAATTATTTATATTAAATAATTAAATAAACAAAAAATAAATATAATAAAATAAATAATCAAGATATCCTGATTTGCACAGAAAAATTTTCAGTGTAAATGAAACACTTTACTAATAAGTTATATCTTGAAACTCTTCCTAGATACACTTTCCAGTACATCTACTATGTTACGACTTATCTCATCTAAATTGAAGCTACTTTAAAATAAAATAGAATAATCAATAATGAGAGTGACGGGCGATGTGTACACATCTCAGAGCCAATATCAGTTAAATTAAATAAATTAAATTACTATCAAATCCACCTTCATTAACAGTATTTCACTATCAAATCCGTTATAAACAAAAACCTATTGTAACCCACCTCCTCTTAACTATAAGCTGCACCTTGACCTGAAATATTTTATAATTATAAATGTTGAGAATTATAACTCTAAAAAGATTCTCTGATAACGGAGATATACAAACAAATAAATTAAGTAGAGTAAATCGTGTATTATCAATCATGGGGTAGGTTCCTCTGAATGGAATGAGATACCGCCAAATTCTTTGGGTTTAAAGACCTTAACTAATAGTACCCTGGTAAATATAATTAACATTTAAAATAATAGGGAATCTAATCCTAGTTTATTATTTAAATTTCACAGATTCATAAAAAGGGCCACAAATAAATTTTAACATTTCACCTTACAAATTTATATTTCAACCCTAATAATATAAACAACTGTTTTAACCAATAATATTCACTTGTATCAATCGTATAACCGCGGCTGCTGGCACGAATTATGCCGATACTAAATCAATTGCTAAATCCAAAATCACTTGATAATTAAATCAAATTACTGCAAAAAGAACATTTTTGTCTAACAAAACTTACATATAATACAAAGGAAAAGTGAATAAACAAGCAAGAATAAAACTTTTAAAAATAAAAAATAAGAAAATTTTAAATCTATTAATTCAGGAAAAAATAAAAGATTCGAATATTTAAAGAAAAAAAAAAAGAAAAAAACCACAAACATTAACAAAAAAAAAGAAACGCCCCTATGTATGACCACAACAACTTCTCTATTATATATAATTAAAGATTAATATGGAACATGTATAGCAATAAATGTATTATTTTCTTTCTTATTTAATCTTTCTTTTCACTAATAAATAAAGAAAGATTAAATAATATAATAAATATATTTTATACAATAATGTAATTTAATATAATATGTTATTAATATGAATTCTTTTTTTTATATTAAGTTAACTTTCATATATATTAGTTAAATAATCTAATTATAGATAATTTACATAATTATATTATTATAATTAATATAATTATTTATATTAATTATAATATTTTATATTTAAATTAAAAATTTTATTTATTATATCCAATTATAATAATATTATATATTAAATTACATATTATTATATATATTATATTATAATAACCTATTTTAAGCTAAAAACATAAGTAGCTATAATCCTAGGTAAATAATTGCATTAAAATAATCAATTGATAATGGTAAGATGAACTTATAATACTTTAATTTCAATTAAATGTAATATATTAATATAAATTATTTATTATATATATATATAAAAAAAATAAAATGAGCAGGATAAATTAATCCTAATTAAACAAAATAATACATAAAAGAATTTCAAAATAAACCTTTCCATTTATATATTAAATAAATGAAGTGCCTGATTAAAGGGTTACCTTGATAGGGTAAATAGAGTAAATAAAGTTCCCTTCATTAAAATTACATAAGATAGAATTAAACTACCTCCTTTAGTATCAAAAACTAACGTGCATCATACACCTTAATGTAAAAAGGTAAGCTAAACAAGCTAATGGGTTCATACCCCATTTATAGAGGTATCAATCCTCTCCTTTTTAATGACCAACAACTCTACATAACTTCTCTTCCTATCAACATTAATGATAGGAACGATCCTGTCCATTTCATCAAATTCCTGATTTGGGGTTTGAATAGGACTTGAGATCAACTTACTTTCATTTATTCCGCTCCTAACATGAAATAAAAATATAATAATAAATGAATCATGAATTAAATATTTTATTGTCCAAGCAATAGCATCGACAATATTATTATTTTCAATTTTGCTGATTCAAATAAAATATCCCATGGGATGGGAAACAGAATTTATCCCATCAATAATAATTAGATCTAGACTATTATTAAAGATTGGAGCTGCACCTTTCCATTTCTGATTTCCAGAAGTTATAGGAGCATCAAGATGAAATAATTGTTTAACATTAATAACATGACAAAAAATCGCCCCAATAATGGTCTTATCCTATTGTATTCAATTAAGAACTTTTATTTGAACAATTATTATCTTAAGAATTATTATTGGGGCAATAGGAGGTTTAAATCAAACATCCTTACGACAACTTTTAGCATATTCATCAATCAGACATCTAGGTTGAATAATTAGATCATTAACAGTCAGAGAAAACATCTGAGAACTATACTTCATTATTTACTCACTATTAAGATTAATTATAGTTTTATTATTTAAGCAAATAAATTTATTTTTCATAAATCAAATTTATTCAGCCAGAAATATAAAAACCGAAATTAAATTCATAATTTTCTTATCTTTATTATCTTTAGGTGGACTACCACCATTCCTTGGATTCTTACCAAAATGAATTGTAATACAATCATTAATAGAAAACAATATAACAACTATTATAACTATTATAGTTGTATTAACTACAATTACACTCTACTACTATATACGTATTAGATTCTCAGCTCTAATTATATCATACACAGAAAATTCGTGATCTATAAAGATAAAGTCCCAAAAATCAAGAATCATTCTTCCTATAACAGTAATAATTTCAACAATAGGATTGATTTCAACATCAACCTTAATTTCATTATACTAAGGACTTTAGACGTAGAATTTCACACTTATATAACACCAGAACAAGACCTAGAAAATGATGGATTCCGACTACTAGATGTAGATAACCGAACAATCCTACCAATAAATACAGAAGTACGAGTATTAACAAGAGCATCAGATGTTCTACACTCATGAGCAGTTCCTGCATTAGGGGTTAAAATTGATGCAACGCCAGGTCGGTTAAATCAAGGAACATTCACAATAAATCGACCTGGATTATTCTTTGGACAATGCTCAGAAATCTGTGGAGCAAACCACAGATTTATACCAATTGTAATTGAAAAAACTTCAGTAAATTTATTTATTAAGTGATTATCTAAGATAATTTAAGGAGTTAGTTAAAATAAATAACATTAGAGCGTCAATCTAAAGTAACTAAAAAAAATTAGTACACCTTGAAATTCATCAGATGACTGAAAGTAAGTAATGGTCTCTTAAACCAAATAATAGTAAATTAACGACTACTTCTGATGGGGAAATTATATCCAAATCCCTCAAATATCCCCTCTTATATGATTCTCACTATTCATTATATTTTCAGCTACATTAATCTTGTTTAATCAAATAAACTTCTTCTCATTTAAACCTAACCTTATTAAAAGAGCAGAAAAAGGAACAATTGAAATAAAAAACTTAAATTGAAAATGATAACAAATCTATTCTCAACATTTGACCCATCAACTAACATCTTTAATTTATCATTAAATTGAACTAGAACATTTCTAGGACTATTATTAATCCCATCACTATTTTGACTTACACCATCACGAATTAACATTATCTGAAATAAACTAAATTTAACCTTACATAATGAATTTAAAACACTTCTTGGACCAAAATCATTTAATGGAACAACATTCATTTTCATCTCAATTTTTATTATAATATTATTAAACAATTTCATAGGATTATTCCCTTATATTTTTACTAGAACAAGACATTTAGCATTAACATTTGCAATTGCCCTACCTATATGGCTAAGATTTATATTATTTGGATGAATTAACCATACTAATCATATATTTACACACCTTGTACCACAAGGTACACCGCCTGCATTAATATCATTTATAGTACTAATTGAAACAATTAGTAATGTTATTCGACCAGGTACATTAGCAGTATGGTTGGCAGCAAATATAATTGCAGGACACTTATTATTAACCTTATTAGGAATCACAGGACCATCTATAGCAATAAACTTAATCTCATTACTAATTATTGGACAAATACTTCTATTAATTCTAGAATCAGCAGTAGCAATAATTCAAGCCTATGTTTTCTCAATTCTAAGAACTCTATATTCTAGAGAAGTATATTAAACCTATGTTAACAACTCACTCAAACCACCCATTCCACTTAGTAGACTATAGACCTTGACCATTAACAGGAGCAATTGGAGCAATAGTCCTAGTATCAGGACTAGCAAAATGATTCCACCTATTTAATATTAACTTATTCATAATTGGATTTGGAATTACCCTACTAACTATAATTCCATGATGACGAGATGTAGTACGAGAAGGAACATATCAAGGATTACATACAGGATTTGTATCAATTGGATTACGATGAGGAATAATTTTATTTATTGCATCAGAGGTATTATTTTTCGTTTCTTTTTTTTGAGCATTCTTTAGAAGAAGATTAGCACCAACAATTGAACTAGGAATACTATGACCTCCAATAGGAATTCAACCCTTTAACCCTATACAAATTCCATTAATTAATACAGCTATTCTTTTAGCATCAGGAGTAACAGTAACATGAGCACATCATAGTTTAATGGAATCTAATCATACTCAAGCACTACAAGGATTATTCTTCACAGTGTTATTAGGACTATACTTTACAATACTTCAAGCATATGAATATTGAGAAGCACCTTTTACCATTGCAGATGCAGTTTATGGATCAACATTCTTTGTTGCAACAGGACTCCATGGTTTACACGTAATTATTGGAACAATCTTTTTATCAACATGTCTACTTCGACACTCAATAAATCAATTTTCACCAAGACATCACTTTGGATTTGAAGCAGCAGCATGATACTGACACTTCGTAGACGTAGTATGATTATTCTTATATATCTCTATTTATTGATGAGGTAGATAATTGTTTTTCTAGTATAAATAGTACATTTGACTTCCAATCAGAAAGCTTGATATAAATCAAGAAAAACAGTTCTAATTCTATCAACAAGAGTTTTCATTAGATTTATTATTCCAATAATTGTTATAATCCTGGCAACAACACTATCAAAAAAATTAATTAATGATCGAGAAGAAAGATCACCATTTGAATGTGGGTTTGATCCAAAAAGTTCAGCACGAATACCATTCTCAATACGATTCTTCCTAATCGCAGTAATCTTTTTAATTTTTGATGTAGAAATTGCACTAATTCTACCAATTGTAATTATTTTTAAAACTTCAGACATTATAATCTGAACAGTATCAACAATATTTTTTATTCTAGTTCTATTAGGAGGACTATACCATGAATGAAACCAAGGAGCATTACAATGAGCAGAATAAAGGGTTGTAGTTAAATATAACATTTGGGTTGCATTCAAAAAGTATTGATATTATCAATCAACCTTAAATAGAATAAGAAGCGAAGTATTGCAGTCAGTTTCGACCTGGAAGATTGGTATGTACTACCCTTATTCTTATTAATTGAAGCCAAAAAGAGGCGTATTACTGTTAATAATATAATTGAACTATAATAGTTCCAATTAAGGAAATGTAAAGCCAATATGAAAGCTGCTAACTTTTTATATTAGCGGTTAAACTCCGTTAACATTTCTAAAATTTATATAGTTTAAATAAAACATTACATTTTCACTGTAAAAATAATATATCTATATTTATAAATACTTGACAGTAAAAATACTTCCTTAACATCTTCAGTGTCACGCTCTAATTATAAGCTATTTACGTAAACGGAAAATAATATTACCAAAATAAATATTCAAAAAATAAAAGTTAAAAGATAAATCTTGAAATTAGAATCATATCAACCTTGAATATAACCAATTAAATAAATAAATAATCTATATAAACCTTGACCACCAAGTAATTCACCTCAACCATAATCAAATGACTTAGATGAATAATAACCTATTTTTAAAGGAATATATCTAATAAACTTAGTTGAAAGAAAAGGTATAAATCATATAGAACCAGCAAATCTAACAAAAGAAAGTATACTTAAAGAAAATAAATTATGAGAAAAATCAAAATTAGAAATAAGATAACCTAAATAAGCTCCTAAAATAACAACTGTAATAGTTAAAAACTTTAAATAATAAGGTAAAGCAATCACATGAGGAATAGGAAAAATTAATCAAGATAAAAGACTACCACCAAAAACAGCAACAAACAATAGACCAATTATTCCAAATGAAATATAATAACCCTTATCATCAAAAGAAAATCTAGAATAAAAATTATTATCACCAGATATTGAATAATAAAACAAACGAAAAGAATAAGAAGCAGTTAAACCAGTAGAAAAAAATAAAGAAAAAAAATTTAACAATTAATTCATCTTAAACAAACCATCTCAAGAATTAAATCCTTTGAATAAAATCCCGCTAAAAAAGGTATTCCACACAAAGATAAACTAGAAACATTAAAACAAACTGAAGTTAAAGGTATGAAATTAACAATTGATCCTATAAAACGAATATCCTGAGAATCCTTCAAATTATGAATTATTGAACCTGCACATATAAATAATAATGCCTTAAATAAAGCATGAGCCAATAAATGAAAAAATGCAAGCTTTGGATAACCTATAGCCAAAATTCTTATTATTAAACCAAGTTGTCTTAAAGTAGAAAGAGCAATAATCTTCTTTAAATCAAACTCGAAATTAGCGCCCAATCCAGCCATAAATATAGTTATACAACCAATGAAAAGTAAAAATCAACCACAATTATAAGTATCCAATATTGGTCTAAAACGAATTAATAAATAAACACCAGCAGTAACAAGAGTAGAAGAATGAACTAAAGCTGAAACAGGAGTAGGAGCTGCTATAGCAGCAGGAAGTCATGAAGAGAAAGGAATCTGAGCTCTCTTAGTTATAGCTGCTAAAACAATTAATATAGTAATGAGCTTTATTTCAAAAGAATTAGAAATAAAATCATAATAATAAATATAATTTCAACCACCAAAATTTAACATTCATGCAATAGAAATTAAAATACCAACATCACCAATACGATTAGAAAGTGCAGTTAATATACCAGCACTATAAGATTTTACATTTTGATAATAAATAACTAAACAATAAGAAACTAAACCTAAACCATCTCAACCTAATAAAATTCTAATTAAATTAGGACTAATAATTAAAAAACCTATAGAAAGAATAAATATTAAAACAATAATAATAAAACGATTTATATTCTTTTCACCAGATATATAATCCTCTCTATAATAAATACCAAAGAAGAAATATATATAACAAAAGATATAAAAATAAGAGATATTCAATCCAAAATTAAAGTTATAACAACTATAGAACCATTTAAATTGAAAAGCTCTCACTCAACAAAAACTCTATAATCAATTATTAAATAATAAATACCTAAAATAAAAATTATAGTTCTCGAAATAAACAAAGAAAAAATACTCAAAGAACAAATAGAAAATAAATTCACGGCCTAAGATGAAAAACTTCATATCATTGATTCCACAAAACAATATTTTTAATTAAAATACTTAAGCAAACTAAACAAAGAAATATTCACCCTTTAAAAAGAGAATATTTAAAGGCAATCAATGTAAAAGTAAAAGATGATATTCACGAAAATAACCAAGAGAACAAGTATAAACACCAGAATAATAATTCCCATGCTGAGAATAAGAATATATATACAAAGTATAAACAGCTCTAAAAAAAGATAAAAAAATCAAAGCAAAGAATCTAAAAGAAGATCAAGATATAATTCTATTTAATAATCTAATTTCACCTACCAAATTTAAAGAAGGAGGAGCAGCCATATTTGATGATCTTAAAAGAAATCATCATAAAGCCATTCTTGGCATCAAATTAATTATACCCTTGTTAATTAATAATCTTCGTCTACCTAAACGTTCATAAATAATATTAGATAAACAAAATAAACCAGAAGAACATAAACCATGACCAACCATTAGAGAAAGAGAACCTACACAACCTCATCAATTCATAGTCATCAATCCACCAATAACCATTCTTATATGAGCAACAGAAGAATATGCAATTAAAGACTTTAAATCAACCTGACGAAAACAAATAAATCTTACAATAACACCCCCAGATAAACCTAAAGACAATCAAAAATAATTAAACTTTAAACCCAAATAAGAAATAACCTTTATAACACGAAAAATACCATAACCACCTAACTTTAATAAAACACCAGCAAGAATTATTCTACCTGAAATAGGGGCCTCTACATGAGCCTTAGGAAGTCATAAATGAACCAAAAACATAGGTATCTTAACTAAAAAAGCCAAAATTATAAATACATAAAACATAAAATAATAAGAACCAAAATCAACCAATAAAGGAAAATATAAAGTATTAGAAAAATCATAAACCTTAAATAAAACTAATAATAAAGGTAATCTAGCAACCAAAGTATAAAAAATTAAATAAACACCAGCCTGCAAACGCTCAGGTTGATAACCCCAACCCAAAATTAAAAGTAAAGTAGGAACTAATCTAGCCTCAAAAAAAATATAAAAAGAAAGAAGACTTAATCTAGCAAATGAACAATAAAGCATAATTATTAAAATCAAAACCATAAAAACAAAAAAATTAGAATGATATGAACTTAAATAAACTGAACCTCTAGCAGTGATTATTAAAGAACAAATCCAAAAACTAAGTAAAATTAAACTAAAAGAAAAATAATTAATACCAAAATAATATCTAATTATATTCAAATCAGCATATGAATAAACACAAATTATAAAAACAAAACCCGACAGAAACATTAAAGAATGAACCAACCATCAACAATTATTTAATAAACAAAGAGGGATCAAAAAATAGTTATAAACAAATACTTTAACATAAAGATAAACCAAAAGAATTAAAAAAATCATTACCATGAGAACGAATTATTGAAACTAAAATAGAAAGACCTAAAGCACCCTCACAAACAGAGAAAACTAAAAAAATAACAGGAAAAAAATAATCATAATCAAACTCAATAAGAAAAACAATAACTAACATAAATAAAGAAAGAACAATATATTCTAATCTCAAAAGAACCATTAATAAATGTTTACGTTTAGAAGAAAAAACATAAACACCAGCAAAATAAATCAATAAAGAAGTAAAAATAGAGAATATAAACATTAGTTTTAATAGTTTAAAAAAAACGCCGGTCTTGTAAACCGGAAATAAGTCCAGCCCCCACTTTTAAAACTTCAGAGGTGGAAAAGCTTCCATCATCGGTCCCCAAAACCGGTATTTTAAATAAACTAACCCCTGAAATGATCAAAATAATAATTATATCATTATCAAATGTAATAAATATTAATTTTATTAAATTAAGACACCCAATATCAATAATGCTTTTTATTATCCTTCAAACCTATCTAGTTGGATTAATAACAGGAACAATAATAGAAAGATATTGATTATCATATATTTTATTTTTAACATTTCTTGGTGGTATACTAGTATTATTTATTTACATTACAAGAATTGCATCAAACGAAATATTTCAGCCTAAATCAATCACTATAATTATTACATTAATAATGTGAGTATTTATCATATTAATATTAATTATTCTAGATATATTTATATTTATAGACTTTTTCAAAAACACCGAAACTATAAATATTGATAATTCAATCAATTATCAAGAAATAACAATATCTTTAGAAAAATTATATAATAGACCAACATTCATTATTACAATAATAATAATAATTTATTTATTTTTAGCACTACTAGCAGTTGTTAAAATCACCAATATTAATCAGGGACCTATTCGTAAAATAAGATAATTACTAATGAATAAACCCTTACGATTAAGACATCCTTTAATTAAAATTATTAATAACTCTTTAATTGACTTACCTGCCCCAACAAATATTTCATTTTGATGAAATTTTGGATCCCTATTAGGGTTATGTTTGGTGATTCAAATCGTAACTGGACTATTTTTAGCTATACATTATACATCAAATATTGAAATAGCATTCAGTAGTGTAGTACACATCTGCCGAGACGTAAATAATGGTTGAATTATCCGAACCTTACACGCAAATGGAGCATCTATATTTTTTATTTGTATTTACTTACATGTAGGACGGGGAATTTACTATGGATCTTATATATATATACATACCTGAATAATTGGTACAGTGATTTTATTTTTAGTTATAGCAACTGCATTTATAGGATATGTCTTACCCTGAGGCCAAATATCTTTTTGAGGTGCAACAGTAATTACTAATTTATTATCAGCAATCCCATACTTAGGAACAGATTTAGTCCAATGAGTATGAGGAGGATTCGCTGTTGATAATGCAACATTAAATCGATTCTTCACATTCCATTTTGTATTACCATTTATTATTGCTGCTATAGCAGCAATTCATTTATTTTTTCTTCACCAAACAGGATCTAATAATCCTCTTGGACTAAATGGAGATATTGAAAAAATTCCATTCCATCCATACTTTACCTTTAAGGATTCTATTACATTTGTAATAATAACATCATTATTAATTATACTATGTTTAATTAATCCTTACCTATTAGGAGATCCAGATAACTTTGTACCTGCCAACCCATTAGTAACACCAGTTCACATTCAACCAGAACGATATTTCCTATTTGCATATGCAATTCTACGATCTATCCCTAATAAGTTAGGAGGTGTTATTGCATTATTTTTATCAATTAGAATCTTCATAATTTTACCATTTTATAATAAAACACCATTCCGAGGCATTCAATTTTACCCTATTAATCAAATTTTATTCTGAATTATAGTAGTTGTTGTATGCTTACTAACGTGAATTGGTAAACGACCTGTTGAAGAACCTTATATTATAACAGGTCAAATCTTAACAATTATTTACTTCACATATTTCTTAATTAATGTCCATGTCGCAAACGCATGAGATAAATTAATTAAGGAATAAAGTTAATTAGCTTAGGATAAGCATATGTTTTGAAAACATAAAGTTAGATGTTTAACTCTTCTATTAACTTTTCTCAAAAAATTTCACTAAACAAATGAGATAAATAAAATCTTTAAACCAACAAAGAAAATAAAAAAATTCAAAGATAAAGGTAAAAAACTTTTTCAAGCTAAGTACATTAATTTAGCATAACGGAACCGTGGTAATGTTCCACGAACCCAAATAAAACCAAAAGATATAATAGCAAGCTTAATAAAAAATATAAAAGAATAAAAATCACCGCCCAAAAAAATTAAAGCCAATAACATTCTTATGAAGACAATTCTAGTATATTCAGCTAAAAAAATTAAAGTAAAACCACCCACACCATACTCAATATTAAATCCTGAAACTAACTCAGATTCCCCTTCAGCAAAATCAAAAGGAGTACGATTAGTTTCAGCTAAGCAAGAAGCAAAACAAGCTAAAGCTAAAGGAAAAGAAATAATAATAAATCAACAATAAAGCTGATAGTTTATAAAATCAAACATATTAAAACTACCAATTAAAATAATTAAAGACAATAAAATTAAAGCTAAACTAACTTCATAAGAAATTGTTTGAGCAACAGAACGAAGAGAACCTAATAATGAATAATTTGAATTAGAAGATCAACCAGCAATTATAACAGTATAAACACCTAATCTAGTACAACATAAAAAAAATAAAAATCCATAAGAAAAAGAACACATATAAGTTAAATAAGGAAAAATTACTCAAACGGCTAAAGAAATCATTAAATTAAAAACAGGGGAAAAATAATAAAGTAGGTAATTAGATATAATAGGAATTGGCTGCTCCTTACAAATTAACTTAATAGCATCTCTAAATGGCTGAGGAATTCCAACAAAACCTACCTTATTTGGACCCTTTCGAATCTGAATATAACCTAAAACCTTACGCTCTAATAAAGTTAAAAAGGCAACACTAATTAAAACACAAATAACCAATAAAAGAAAATTCAAAATAAATATAAATAAATCAGAAAGTATCAATACTATTTGTAGAAAAAGTCTACATAAATGAATTCTAAATTCAACACATTAATCTGTCAAAATAGTAAATAAATTAATATTAATTATTATAACAAAAAATATTTTAACCATATGGTCCTTTCGTACTAATATGGATTAACAATCTTAGGATAGAAACCGACCTGGCTCACGCCGGTCTGAACTCAGATCATGTAAGAATTTAAAGGTCGAACAGACCTAATCATTGGGCTCCTGCACCCAAAATTGGATCAAAATAACAAACATAAATAAATGATATAATAATGAAGAGTTTATCTATTCTTCATGTCACCCCAACAAAACATTATCATTAAATATAGAAAGACAAACAAAAAACTATATAAAAGTAAAATGTCAAGCTCTATAGGGTCTTCTCGTCCTAAAGAAGAATTTAAGCCTTTTGACTCAAAAGTTAAATTCAAAAATTTATTAAGAGACAGTTGATTTCTCGTCAAGCCATTCATTCCAGCCACTAATTAAGAGACTAATGATTATGCTACCTTTGCACGGTCAAAATACCGCGGCTCTTTAAAAATACGCTCAGTGAGCAGGCCAGACCTCAAAATATAAACAAGAGGACATGTTTTTGATAAACAGGCGGAAATCAATTTTGCCTAGTTCCTTATAATAAGTTCACAAGGTAAAAATTTCATACAAATAAATATACTAATTCTATCATTATTACAAAAATTTTAAAATTAAATTAATAATCTTAATAAAAAACCTAAAATATTTATAAAATCAAAATAAAAAATAATGAACTAAAACGTAATCTTGAAGATAGCTGGTTTAAAGCTTACTATTATATTTCTATAAAATAAATTATAGGTTATTAACTTCAAAGCTTATCCCTTAAAGAATAAATAAGTTAATATTTTTACTTAAAAAATTAAATAAAAACAAATAACTTTAAAAAATTAAATTTTTTCTTAAGAAACTAGATATCTTGGGAAACGATTAACATCTCATTTCTATAAATAATTTAATAATAATTATGATACATTAACTATAAATTATTTATAAATCAACCCAAATCGAGACAAGTAAAATAAATACTAAAATTTTGATAAACACTGATACAAAAGGTACAATAAATAAAATCTACTTAAAAAAATTTAAAATAATATTTCATAAAACACTTACATTACCAATAAACTATAATTTAAAAAATCAATTCTATAAAATATACTAAGACAAAAATACAATAAAATTATTTATATTAAATAATTAAATAAACAAAAAATAAATATAATAAAATAAATAATCAAGATATCCTGATTTGCACAGAAAAATTTTCAGTGTAAATGAAACACTTTACTAATAAGTTATATCTTGAAACTCTTCCTAGATACACTTTCCAGTACATCTACTATGTTACGACTTATCTCATCTAAATTGAAGCTACTTTAAAATAAAATAGAATAATCAATAATGAGAGCGACGGGCGATGTGTACACATCTCAGAGCCAATATCAGTTAAATTAAATAAATTAAATTACTATCAAATCCACCTTCATTAACAGTATTTCACTATCAAATCCGTTATAAACAAAAACCTATTGTAACCCACCTCCTCTTAACTATAAGCTGCACCTTGACCTGAAATATTTTATAATTATAAATCTTGAGAATTATAACTCTAAAAAGATTCTCTGATAACGGAGATATACAAACAAATAAATTAAGTAGAGTAAATCGTGTATTATCAATCATGGGGTAGGTTCCTCTGAATGGAATGAGATACCGCCAAATTCTTTGGGTTTAAAGACCTTAACTAATAGTACCCTGGTAAATATAATTAACATTTAAAATAATAGGGTATCTAATCCTAGTTTATTATTTAAATTTCACAGATTCATAAAAAGGGCCACAAATAAATTTTAACATTTCACCTTACAATTTTATATTTCAACCCTAATAATATAAACAACTGTTTTAACCAATAATATTCACTTGTATCAATCGTATAACCGCGGCTGCTGGCACGAATTATGCCGATACTAAATCTATTGCTAAATCCAAAATCACTTGATAATTAAATCAAATTACTGCAAAAAGAACATTTAGTCTAACAAAACTTACATATAATACAAAGAAAAAGTGAATAAACAAGCAAGAATAAAACTTTTAAAAATAAAAAATAAGAAAATTTTAAATCTATTAATTCAGGAAAAAATAAAAGATTCGAATATTTAAAGAAAAAAAAAGAAAAAAACCACAAACATTAACAAAAAAAAAAGAAACGCCCCTATGTATGACCACAACAACTTCTCTATTATATATAATTAAAGATTAATATGGAACATGTATAGCAATAAATGTATTATTTTCTTTCTTATTTAATCTTTCTTTTCACTAATAAATAAAGAAATATTAAATAATATAATAAATATATTTTATACAATTATGTAATTTAATATAATATGTTATTAATATGAATTCTTTTTTTTATATTAAGCTAACTTTCATATATATTAGTTAAATAATCTAATTATAGATAATTTACATAATTATATTATTATAATTAATATAATTATTTATATTAATTATAATATTTTATATTTAAATTAATAATTTTATTTATTATATCCAATTATAATAATATTAAATATTAAATTACATATTATTATATATATTATATTATAATAACCTATTTTAAGCTAAAAACATAAGTAGCTATAATCCTAGGTAAATAATTGCATTAAAATAATCAATTGATAATGGTAAGATGAACTTATAATACTTTAATTTCAATTAAATGTAATATATTAATATAAATTATTTATTATATATATATATATAAAAAATAAAATGAGCAGGATAAATTAATCCTAATTAAACAAAATAATACATAAAAGAATTTCAAAAAAAAACTTTCCATTTATATATTAAATAAATGAAGTGCCTGATTAAAGGGTTACCTTGATAGGGTAAATAAAGGAAATAAAGTTCCCTTCATTAAAATTACATAAGATAGAATTAAACTACCTCCTTTAGTATCAAAAACTAACGTGCATCATACACCATAATGAAAAAGGTAAGCTAAACAAGGTAATGGGTTCATACCCCATTTATAGAGGTATCAATCCTCTCCTTTTTAATGACCAACAACTCTACAAAACTTCTCTTCCTATCAACATTAATGATAGGAACGATCCTGTCCATTTCATCAAATTCCTGATTTGGGGTTTGAATAGGACTTGAGATCAACTTACTTTCATTTATTCCGCTCCTAACAAGAAATAAAAATATAATAATAAATGAATCATCAATTAAATATTTTATTGTCCAAGCAATAGCATCGACAATATTATTATTTTCAATTTTGCTGATTCAAATAAAATATCCCATGGGATGGGAAACAGAATTTATCCCATCAATAATAATTAGATCTAGACTATTATTAAAGATTGGAGCTGCACCTTTCCATTTCTGATTTCCAGAAGTTATAGGAGCATCAAGATGAAATAATTGTTTAACATTAATAACATGACAAAAAATCGCCCCAATAATGGTCTTATCTTATTGTATTCAATTAAGAACTTTTATTTGAACAATTATTATCTTAAGAATTATTATTGGGGCAATAGGAGGTTTAAATCAAACATCCTTACGACAACTTTTAGCATATTCATCAATCAGACATCTAGGTTGAATAATTAGATCATTAACAGTCAGAGAAAACATCTGAGAACTATACTTCATTATTTACTCACTATTAAGATTAATTATAGTTTTATTATTTAAGCAAATAAATTTATTTTTCATAAATCAAATTTATTCAGCCACAAATATAAAAACCGAAATTAAATTCATAATTTTCTTATCTTTATTATCTTTAGGTGGACTACCACCATTCCTTGGATTCTTACCAAAATGAATTGTAATACAATCATTAATAGAAAGCAATATAACAACTATTATAACTATTATAGTTGTATTAACTACAATTACACTCTACTACTATATACGTATTAGATTCTCAGCTCTAATTATATCATACACAGAAAATTCGTGATCTATAAAGATAAAGTCCCAAAAATCAAGAATCATTCTTCCTATAACAGTAATAATTTCAACAATAGCATTGATTTCAACATCAACCTTAATTTCATTATACTAAGGACTTTAGACGTAGAATTTGACACTTATATAACACCAGAACAAGACCTAGAAAATGATGGATTCCGACTACTAGATGTAGATAACCGGACAATCCTACCAATAAATACAGAAGTACGAGTATTAACAAGAGCATCAGATGTTCTACACTCATGAGCAGTTCCTGCATTAGGGGTTAAAATTGATGCAACGCCAGGTCGGTTAAATCAAGGAACATTCACAATAAATCGACCTGGATTATTCTTTGGACAATGCTCAGAAATCTGTGGAGCAAACCACAGATTTATACCAATTGTAATTGAAAGAACTTCAGTAAATTTATTTATTAAGTGATTATCTAAGATAATTTAAGGAGTTAGTTAAAATAAATAACATTAGAGTGTCAATCTAAAGTAACTAAAAAAAATTAGTACACCTTGAAATTCATCAGATGACTGAAAGTAAGTAATGGTCTCTTAAACCAAATAATAGTAAATTAACGACTACTTCTGATAGGGAAATTATATCCAAATCCCTCAAATATCCCCTCTTATATGATTCTCACTATTCATTATATTTTCAGCTACATTAATCTTGTTTAATCAAATAAACTTCTTCTCATTTAAACCTAACCTTATTAAAAGAGCAGAAAAAGGAACAATTGAAATAAAAAACTTAAATTGAAAATGATAACAAATCTATTCTCAACATTTGACCCATCAACTAACATCTTTAATTTATCATTAAATTGAACTAGAACATTTCTAGGACTATTATTAATCCCATCACTATTTTGACTTACACCATCACGAATTAACATTATCTGAAATAAACTAAATTTAACCTTACATAATGAATTTAAAACACTTCTTGGACCAAAATCATTTAATGGAACAACATTCATTTTCATCTCAATTTTTATTATAATATTATTTAACAATTTCATAGGATTATTCCCATACATTTTTACTAGAACAAGACATTTAGCATTAACATTTGCAATCGCCCTACCTATATGGCTAAGATTTATATTATTTGGATGAATTAACCATACTAATCATATATTTACACACCTTGTACCACAAGGTACACCGCCTGCATTAATATCATTTATAGTACTAATTGAAACAATTAGTAATGTTATTCGACCAGGTACATTAGCAGTACGGTTGGCAGCAAATATAATTGCAGGACACTTATTATTAACCTTATTAGGAAACACAGGACCATCTATAGCAATAAACTTAATCTCATTACTAATTATTGGACAAATACTTCTATTAATTCTAGAATCAGCAGTAGCAATAATTCAAGCCTATGTTTTCTCAATTCTAAGAACTCTATATTCTAGAGAAGTATATTAAACCTATGTTAACAACTCACTCAAACCACCCATTCCACTTAGTAGACTATAGACCTTGACCATTAACAGGAGCAATTGGAGCAATAGTCCTAGTATCAGGACTAGCAAAATGATTCCACCTATTTAATATTAACTTATTCATAATTGGATTTGGAATTACCCTACTAACTATAATTCAATGATGACGAGATGTAGTACGAGAAGGAACATATCAAGGATTACATACAGGATTTGTATCAATTGGATTACGATGAGGAATAATTTTATTTATTGCATCAGAGGTATTATTTTTCGTTTCTTTTTTTTGAGCATTCTTTAGAAGAAGATTAGCACCAACAATTGAACTAGGAATACTATGACATCCAATAGGAATTCAACCCTTTAACCCTATACAAATTCCATTACTTAATACAGCTATTCTTTTAGCATCAGGAGTAACAGTAACATGAGCACATCATAGTTCAATGGAATCTAATCATACTCAAGCACTACAAGGATTATTCTTCACAGTGTTATTAGGACTATACTTTACAATACTTCAAGCATATGAATATTGAGAAGCACCTTTTACCATTGCAGATGCAGTTTATGGATCAACATTCTTTGTTGCAACAGGACTCCATGGTTTACACGTAATTATTGGAACAATCTTTTTATCAACATGTCTACTTCGACACTCAATAAATCAATTTTCACCAAGACATCACTTTGGATTTGAAGCAGCAGCATGATACTGACACTTCGTAGACGTAGTATGATTATTCTTATATATCTCTATTTATTGATGAGGTAGATAATTGTTATTCTAGTATAAATAGTACATTTGACTTCCAATCAGAAAGCTTGATATAAATCAAGAAAAACAGTTCTAATTCTATCAACAAGAGTTTTCATTAGATTTATTATTCCAATAATTGTTATAATCCTGGCAACAACACTATCAAAAAAATTAATTAATGATCGAGAAAAAAGATCACCATTTGGATGTGGGTTTGATCCAAAAAGATCAGCACGAATACCATTCTCAATACGCTTCTTCCTAATCGCAGTAATCTTTTTAATTTTTGATGTAGAAATTGCACTAATTCTACCAATTGTAATTATTTTTAAAACTTCAGACATTATAATCTGAACAGTATCAACAATATTTTTTATTCTAGTTCTATTAGGAGGACTATACCATGAATGAAACCAAGGAGCATTACAATGAGCAGAATAAAGGGTTGTAGTTAAATATAACATTTGGGTTGCATTCAAAAAGTATTGATATTATCAATCAACCTTAAATAGAATAAGAAGCGAAATATTGCAGTCAGTTTCGACCTGGAAGATTGGTATGTACTACCCTTATTCTTATTAATTGAAGCCAAAAAGAGGCGTATTACTGTTAATAATATAATTGAACTATAATAGTTCCAATTAAGGAAATGTAAAGCCAATATGAAAGCTGCTAACTTTTTATAAAGGCGGTTAAACTCCGTTAACATTTCTAAAATTTATATAGTTTAAATAAGACATTACATTTTCACTGTAAAAATAATATATCTATATTTATAAATACTTAAAAGTAAAAATACTTCCTTAACATCTTCAGTGTCACGCTCTAATTATAAGCTATTTAAGTAAACGAAAAATAATATTACCAAAATAAATATTCAAAAAATAAAAGTTAAAAGATAAATCTTGAAATTAGAATCATATCAACCTTGAATATAACCAATTAAATAAATAAATAATCTATATAAACCTTGACCACCAAGTAATTCACCTCAACCATAATCAAATGACTTAGATGAATAATAACCTATTTTTAAAGGAATATATCTAATAAACTTAGTTGAAAGAAAAGGTATAAATCATATAGAACCAGCAAATCTAACAAAAGAAAGTATACTTAAAGAAAATAAATTATGAGAAAAATCAAAATTAGAAATAAGATAACCTAAATAAGCACCTAAAATAACAACTGTAATAGTTAAAAACTTTAAATAATAAGGTAAAGCAATCACATGAGGAATAGGAAAAATTAATCAAGATAAAAGACTACCACCAAAAACAGCAACAAACAATAGACCAATTATTCCAAATGAAATATAATAACCCTTATCATCAAAAGAAAATCTAGAATAAAAATTATTATCACCAGATATTGAATAATAAAACAAACGAAAAGAATAAGAAGCAGTTAAACCAGCAGAAAAAAATAAAGAAAAAAAATTAAACAATTAATTCATCTTAAACAAACCATCTCAAGAATTAAATCCTTTGAATAAAATCCCGCTAAAAAAGGTATTCCACACAAAGATAAACTAGAAACATTAAAACAAACTGAAGTTAAAGGTATGAAATTAACAATTGATCCTATAAAACGAATATCCTGAGAATCCTTCAAATTATGAATTATTGAACCTGCACATATAAATAATAATGCCTTAAATAAAGCATGAGCCAATAAATGAAAAAATGCAAGCTTTGGATAACCTATAGCCAAAATTCTTATTATTAAACCAAGTTGTCTTAAAGTAGAAAGAGCAATAATCTTCTTTAAATCAAACTCAAAATTAGCGCCCAATCCAGCCATAAATATAGTTATACAACCAATTAAAAGTAAAAATCAACCACAATTATAAGTATCCAATATTGGTCTAAAACGAATTAATAAATAAACACCAGCAGTAACAAGAGTAGAAGAATGAACTAAAGCAGAAACAGGAGTAGGAGCTGCTATAGCAGCAGGAAGTCATGAAGAGAAAGGAATCTGAGCTCTCTTAGTTATAGCTGCTAAAACAATTAATATAGTAATGAGCTTTATTTCAAAAGAATTAGAAATAAAATCATAATAATAAATATAATTTCAACCACCAAAATTTAACATTCATGCAATAGAAATTAAAATAGCAACATCACCAATACGATTAGAAAGTGCAGTTAATATAACAGCACTATAAGATTTTACATTTTGATAATAAATAACTAAACAATAAGAAACTAAACCTAAACCATCTCAACCTAATAAAATTCTAATTAAATTAGGACTAATAATTAAAAAACCTATAGAAAGAATAAATATTAAAACAATAATAATAAAATGATTTATATTCTTTTCACCAGATATATAATCCTCTCTATAATAAATAACCAAAGAAGAAATATATATAACAAAAGATATAAAAATAAGAGATATTCAATCCAAAATGAAAGTTATAACAACTATAGAACCATTTAAATTGAAAAGCTCTCACTCAACAAAAACTCTATAATCAATTATTAAATAATAAATACCTAAAATAAAAATTATAGTTCTCGATATAAACAAAGAAAAAAACTCAAAGAACAAATAGAAAATAAATTCACGGCCTAAGATGAAAAACTTCATATCATTGATTCCACAAAACCATATTTTTAATTAAAATACTTAAGCAAACTAAACAAAGAAATATTCATCCTTTAAACAGAGAATATTTAAAGGCAATCAATGTAAAAGTAAAAGATGGTATTCACGAAAATAACCAAGAGAACAAGTATAAACACCAGAATAATAATTCCCATGCTGAGAATAAGAATATATATACAAAGTATAAACAGCTCTAAAAAAAGATAAAAAAATCAAAGCAAAGAATCTAAAAGAAGATCAAGATATAATTCTATTTAATAATCTAATTTCAACTACCAAATTTAAAGAAGGAGGAGCAGCCATATTTGATGATCTTAAAAGAAATCATCATAAAGCTATTCTTGGCATCATATTAATTATACCCTTGTTAATTAATAATCTTCGTCTACCTAAACGTTCATAAATAATATTAGATAAACAAAATAAACCAGAAGAACATAAACCATGACCAACCATTAGAGAAAGAGCACCTACACAACCTCATCAATTCATAGTCATCAATCCACCAATAACCATTCTTATATGAGCAACAGAAGAATATGCAATTAAAGACTTTAAATCAACCTGACGAAAACAAATAAATCTTACAATAACACCCCCAGATAAACCTAAAGACAATCAAAAATAATTAAACTTTAAACCCAAATAAGAAATAACCTTTATAACACGAAAAATACCATAACCACCTAACTTTAATAAAACACCAGCAAGAATTATTCTACCTGAAATAGGGGCCTCTACATGAGCCTTAGGAAGTCATAAATGAACCAAAAACATAGGTATCTTAACTAAAAAAGCCAAAATTATAAATACATAAAACATAAAATAATAAGAACCAAAATCAACCAATAAAGGAAAATATAAAGTATTAGAAAAATCATAAACCTTAAATAAAACTAATAATAAAGGTAATCTAGCAACCAAAGTATAAAAAATTAAATAAACACCAGCCTGCAAACGCTCAGGTTGATAACCCAATCCCAAAATTAAAATTAAAGTAAGAACTAATCTAGCCTCAAAAAAAAATATAAAAAGAAAGAAGACTTAATCTAGCAAATGAACAATAAAGCATAATTATTAAAATCAAAACCATAAAAACAAAAAAATTAGAATGATATGAACTTAAATAAACTGAACCTCTAGCAGTGATTATTAAAGAACAAATCCAAAAACTAAGTAAAATTAAACTAAAAGAAAAATAATCAATACCAAAATAATATCTAATTATATTCAAATCAGCATATGAATAAACACAAATTATAAAAACAAAACCCGACAGAAACATTAAAGAATGAACCAACCATCAACAATTATTTAATAAACAAAGAGGGATCAAAAAAATAGTTATAAACAAATACTTTAACATAAAGATAAACCAAAAGAATTAAAAAAATCATTACCATGAGAACGAATTATTGAAACTAAAATAGAAAGACCTAAAGCACCCTCACAAACAGAAAAAACTAAAAAAATAACAGGAAAAAAATAATCATAATCAAACTCAATAAGAAAAACAATAACTAACATAAATAAAGAAAGAACAATATATTCTAATCTCAAAAGAACCATTAATAAATGTTTACGTTTAGAAGAAAAAACATAAACACCAGCAAAATAAATCAATAAAGAAGTAAAAATAGAGAATATAAACATTAGTTTTAATAGTTTAAAAAAAACGCCGGTCTTGTAAACCGGAAATAAGTCCAGCCCCCACTTTTAAAACTTCAGAGGTGGAAAAGCTTCCATCATCGGTCCCCAAAACCGGTATTTTAAATAAACTAACCCCTGAAATGATCAAAATAATAATTATATCATTATCAAATGTAATAAATATTAATTTTATTAAATTAAGACACCCAATATCAATAATGCTTTTTATTATCCTTCAAACCTTCCTAGTTGGATTAATAACAGGAACAATAATAGAAAGATATTGATTATCATATATTTTATTTTTAACATTTCTTGGTGGTATACTAGTATTATTTATTTACATTACAAGAATTGCATCAAACGAAATATTTCAGCCTAAATCAATCACTATAATTATTACATTAATAATGTGAGTATTTATCATATTAATATTAATTATTCTAGATATATCTATATTTATAGACTTTTTCAAAAACACCGAAACTATAAATATTGATAATTCAATCAATTATCAAGAAATAACAATATCTTTAGAAAAATTATATAATAGACCAACATTCATTATTACAATAATAATAATAATTTATTTATTTTTAGCACTACTAGCAGTTGTTAAAATCACCAATATTAATCAGGGACCTATTCGTAAAATAAGATAATTACTAATGAATAAACCCTTACGATTAAGACATCCTTTAATTAAAATTATTAATAACTCTTTAATTGACTTACCTGCCCCAACAAATATTTCATTTTGATGAAATTTTGGATCCCTATTAGGGTTATGTTTGGTGATTCAAATCGTAACTGGACTATTTTTAGCTATACATTATACATCAAATATTGAAATAGCATTCAGTAGTGTAGTACACATCTGCCGAGACGTAAATAATGGTTGAATTATCCGAACCTTACACGCAAATGGAGCATCTATATTTTTTATTTGTATTTACTTACATGTAGGACGGGGAATTTACTATGGATCTTATATATATATACATACCTGAATAATTGGTACAGTGATTTAATTTTTAGTTATAGCAACTGCATTTATAGGATATGTCTTACCCTGAGGCCAAATATCTTTTTGAGGTGCAACAGTAATTACTAATTTATTATCAGCAATCCCATACTTAGGAACAGATTTAGTCCAATGAGTATGAGGAGGATTCGCTGTTGATAATGCAACATTAAATCGATTCTTCACATTCCATTTTGTATTACCATTTATTATTGCTGCTATAGCAGCAATTCATTTATTTTTTCTTCACCAAACAGGATCTAATAATCCTCTTGGACTAAATGGAGATATTGAAAAAATTCCATTCCATCCATACTTTACCTTTAAGGATTCTATTACATTTGTAATAATAACATCATTATTAATTATACTATGTTTAATTAATCCTTACCTATTAGGAGATCCAGATAACTTTGTACCTGCCAACCCATTAGTAACACCAGTTCACATTCAACCAGAATATTTCCTATTTGCATATGCAATTCTACGATCTATCCCTAATAAGTTTGGAGGTGTTATTGCATTATTTTTATCAATTAGAATCTTAATAATTTTACCATTTTATAATAAAACACCATTCCGAGGCATTCAATTTTACCCTATTAATCAAATTTTATTCTGAATTATAGTAGTTGTTGTATGCTTACTAACGTGAATTGGTAAACGACCTGTTGAAGAACCTTATATTATAACAGGTCAAATCTTAACAGTTATTTACTTCACATATTTCTTAATTAATGTCCATGTCGCAAACGCATGAGGTAAATTAATTAAGGAATAAAGTTAATTAGCTTAGGAAAAGCATATGTTTTGAAAACATAAAATTAGAAGTTTAACTCTTCTATTAACTTTTCTCAAAAAATTTCACTAAACAAATGAGATAAATAAAATCTTTAAACCAACAAAGAAAATAAAAAAATTCAAAGATAAAGGTAATAAACTTTTTCAAGCTAAGTACATTAATTTATCATAACGGAACCGTGGTAATGTTCCACGAACCCAAATAAAACCAAAAGATATAATAGCAAGCTTAATAAAAAATATAAAAGAATAAAAATCACCGCCCAAAAAAATTAAAGCCAATAACATTCTTATGAAGACAATTCTAGTATATTCAGGTAAAAAAATTAAAGTAAAACCACCCGCACCATACTCAATATTAAATCCTGAAACTAACTCAGATTCCCCTTCAGCAAAATCAAAAGGAGTACGATTAGTTTCAGCTAAGCAAGAAGCAAAACAAGCTAAAGCTAAAGGAAAAGAAATAATAATAAATCAACAATAAAGCTGATAGTTTATAAAATCAAACATATTAAAACTACCAATTAAAATAATTAAAGACAATAAAATTAAAGCTAAACTAACTTCATAAGATATTGTTTGAGCAACAGAACGAAGAGAACCTAATAATGAATAATTTGAATTAGAAGATCAACCAGCAATTATAACAGTATAAACACCTAATCTAGTACAACATAAAAAAAATAAAAATCCATAAGAAAAAGAACACATATAAGTTAAATAAGGAAAAATTACTCAAACGGCTAAAGAAATCATTAAATTAAAAACAGGGGAAAAATAATAAAGTAGGTAATTAGATATAATAGGAATTGGCTGCTCCTTACAAATTAACTTAATAGCATCTCTAAATGGCTGAGGAATTCCAACAAAACCCACCTTATTTGGACCCTTTCGAATCTGAATATAACCTAAAACCTTACGCTCTAATAAAGTTAAAAAGGCAACACTAATTAAAACACAAATAACCAATAAAAGAAAATTCAAAATAAATATAAATAAATCATAAAGTATCAATACTATTTGTAGAAAAAGTCTACATAAATGAATTCTAAATTCAACACATTAATCTGTCAAAATAGTAAATAAATTAATATTAATCAATATAACAAAAAATATTTTAACCATATGGTCCTTTCGTACTAATATGGATTAACAATCTTAGGATAGAAACCGACCTGGCTCACGCCGGTCTGAACTCAGATCATGTAAGAATTTAAAGGTCGAACAGACCTAATCATTGGGCTCCTGCACCCAAAATTGGATCAAAATAACAAACATAAATAAATGATATAATAATGAAGAGTTTATCTATTCTTCATGTCACCCCAACAAAACATCATCATTAAATATAGAAAGACATACAAAAAACTATATAAAAGTAAAATGTCAAGCTCTATAGGGTCTTCTCGTCCTAAAGAAGAATTTAAGCCTTTTGACTCAAAAGTTAAATTCAAAAATTTATTAAGAGACAGTTGATTTCTCGTCAAGCCATTCATTCCAGCCACTAATTAAGAGACTAATGATTATGCTACCTTTGCACGGTCAAAATACCGCGGCTCTTTAAAAATACACTCAGTGAGCAGGCCAGACCTCAAAATATAAACAAGAGGACATGTTTTTGATAAACAGGCGGAAATCAATTTTGCCTAGTTCCTTATAATAAGTTCACAAGGTAAAAATTTCATACAAATAAATATACTAATTCTATCATTTATTACAAAAATTTTAAAATTAAATTAATAATCTTAATAAAAAACCTAAAATATTTATAAAATCAAAATAAAAAATAATGAACTAAAACGTAATCTTAAAGATAGCTGGTTTAAAGCTTACTATTATATTTTTATAAAATAAATTATAGGTTATTAACTTCAAAGCTTATCCCTTAAAGAATAAATAAGTTAATATTTTTACTTAAAAAATTAAATAAAAACAAATAACTTTAAAAAATTAATTTTTTTCTTAAGAAACTAGATATCTTGGGAAACGATTAACATCTCATTTCTATAAATAATTTAATAATAATTATGATACATTAACTATAAATTATTTATAAATCAACCCAAATCGAGACAAGTAAAATAAATACTAAAATTTTGATAAACCCTGATACAAAAGGTACAATAAATAAAATCTACTTAAAAAAATTTAAAATAATATTTCATAAAACACTTACATTACCAATAAACTATAATTTAAAAAATCAATTCTATAAAATATACTAAGACAAAAATACAATAAAATTATTTATATTAAATAATTAAATAAACAAAAAATAAATATAATAAAATAAATAATCAAGATATCCTGATTTGCACAGAAAAATTTTCAGTGTAAATGAAACACTTTACTAATAAGTTATATCTTGAAACTCTTCCTAGATACACTTTCCAGTACATCTACTTTGTTACGACTTATCTCATCTAAATTGAAGCTACTTTAAAATAAAATAGAATAATCAATAATGAGAGCGACGGGCGATGTGTACACATCTCAGAGCCAATATCAGTTAAATTAAATAAATTCAATTACTTTCAAATCCACCTACATTAACAGTATTTCACTATCAAATCCGTTATAAACAAAAATCTATTGTAACCCACCTCCTCTTAACTATAAGCTGCACCTTGACCTGAAATATTTTATAATTATAAATCTTGAGAATTATAACTCTAAAAAGATTCTCTGATAACGGAGATATACAAACAAATAAATTAAGTAGAGTAAATCGTGTATTATCAATCATGGGGTAGGTTCCTCTGAATGGAATGAGATACCGCCAAATTCTTTGGGTTTAAAGACCTTAACTAATAGTACCCTGGTAAATATAATTAACATTTAAAATAATAGGGTATCTAATCCTAGTTTATTATTTAAATTTCACAGATTCATAAAAAGGGCCACAAATAAATTTTAACATTTCACCTTACAAATTTATATTTCAACCCTAATAATATAAACAACTGTTTAACCAATAATATTCACTTGTATCAATCGTATAACCGCGGCTGCTGGCACGAATTATGCCGATACTAAATCAATTGCTAAATCCAAAATCACTTGATAATTAAATCAAATTACTGCAAAAAGAACATTTAGTCTAACAAAACTTACATATAATACAAAGAAAAAGTGAATAAACAAGCAAGAATAAAACTTTTAAAAATAAAAAATAAGAAAATTTTAAATCTATTAATTCAGGAAAAAATAAAAGATTCGAATATTTAAAGAAAAAAAAAGAAAAAAACCACAAACATTAACAAAAAAAAAAGAAACGCCCCTATGTATGACCACAACAACTTCTCTATTATATATAATTAAAGATTAATATGGAACATGTATAGCAATAAATGTATTATTTTCTTTCTTATTTAATCTTTCTTTTCACTAATAAATAAAGAAAGATTAAATAATATAATAAATATATTTTATACAATTATGTAATTTAATATAATATGTTATTAATATGAATTCTTTTTTTTATATTAAGTTAACTTTCATATATATTAGTTAAATAATCTAATTATAGATAATTTACATAATTATATTATTATAATTAATATAATTATTTATATTAATTATAATATTTTATCTTTAAATTAAAAATTTTATTTATTATATCCAATTATAATAATATTATATATTAAATTACATATTATTATATATATTATATTATAATAACCTATTTTAAGCTAAAAACATAAGTAGCTATAATCCTAGGTAAATAATTGCATTAAAATAATCAATTGATAATGGTAAGATGAACTTATAATACTTTAATTTCAATTAAATGTAATATATTAATATAAATTATTTATTATATATATATATAAAAAAAATAAAATGAGCAGGATAAATTAATCCTAATTAAACAAAATAATACATAAAAGAATTTCAAAAAAAAACTTTCCATTTATATATTAAATAAATGAAGTGCCTGATTAAAGGGTTACCTTGATAGGGTAAATAAAGTAAATAAAGTTCCCTTCATTAAAATTACATAAGATAGAATTAAACTACCTCCTTTAGTATCAAAAACTAACGTGCATCATACACCTTAATGAAAAAGGTAAGCTAAACAAGCTAATGGGTTCATACCCCATTTATAGAGGTATCAATCCTCTCCTTTTTAATGACCAACAACTCTACAAAACTTCTCTTCCTATCAACATTAATGATAGGAACGATCCTGTCCATTTCATCAAATTCCTGATTTGGGGTTTGAATAGGACTTGAGATCAACTTACTTTCATTTATTCCGCTCCTAACAAGAAATAAAAATATAATAATAAATGAATCATCAATTAAATATTTTATTGTCCAAGCAATAGCATCGACAATATTATTATTTTCAATTTTGCTGATTCAAATAAAATATCCCATGGGATGGGAAACAGAATTTATCCCATCAATAATAATTAGATCTAGACTATTATTAAAGATTGGAGCTGCACCTTTCCATTTCTGATTTCCAGAAGTTATAGGAGCATCAAGATGAAATAATTGTTTAACATTAATAACATGACAAAAAATCGCCCCAATAATGGTCTTATCTTATTGTATTCAATTAAGAACTTTTATTTGAACAATTATTATCTTAAGAATTATTATTGGGGCAATAGGAGGTTTAAATCAAACATCCTTATGACAACTTTTAGCATATTCATCAATCAGACATCTAGGTTGAATAATTAGATCATTAACAGTCAGAGAAAACATCTGAGAACTATACTTCATTATTTACTCACTATTAAGATTAATTATAGTTTTATTATTTAAGCAAATAAATTTATTTTTCATAAATCAAATTTATTCAGCCAGAAATATAAAAACCGAAATTAAATTCATAATATTCTTATCTTTATTATCTTTAGGTGGACTACCACCATTCCTTGGATTCTTACCAAAATGAATTGTAATACAATCATTAATAGAAAACAATATAACAACTATTATAACTATTATAGTTGTATTAACTACAATTACACTCTACTACTATATACGTATTAGATTCTCAGCTCTAATTATATCATACACAGAAAATTCGTGATCTATAAAGATAAAGTCCCAAAAATCAAGAATCATTCTTCCTATAACAGTAATAATTTCAACAATAGGATTGATTTCAACATCAACCTTAATTTCATTATACTAAGGACTTTAGACGTAGAATTTGACACTTATATAACACCAGAACAAGACCTAGAAAATGATGGATTCCGACTACTAGATGTAGATAACCGAACAATCCTACCAATAAATACAGAAGTACGAGTATTAACAAGAGCATCAGATGTTCTACACTCATGAGCAGTTCCTGCATGAGTGGTTAAAATTGATGCAACGCCAGGTCGGTTAAATCAAGGAACATTCACAATAAATCGACCTGGATTATTCTTTGGACAATGCTCAGAAATCTGTGGAGCAAACCACAGATTTATACCAATTGTAATTGAAAGAACTTCAGTAAATTTATTTATTAAGTGATTATCTAAGATAATTTAAGGAGTTAGTTAAAATAAATAACATTAGAGTGTCAATCTAAAGTAACTAATAAAAATTAGTACACCTTGAAATTCATCAGATGACTGAAAGTAAGTAATGGTCTCTTAAACCAAATAATAGTAAATTAACGACTACTTCTGATGGGGAAATTATATCCAAATCCCTCAAATATCCCCTCTTATATGATTCTCACTATTCATTATATTTTCAGCTACATTAATCTTGTTTAATCAAATAAACTTCTTCTCATTTAAACCTAACCTTATTAAAAGAGCAGAAAAAGGAACAATTGAAATAAAAAACTTAAATTGAAAATGATAACAAATCTATTCTCAACATTTGACCCATCAACTAACATCTTTAATTTATCATTAAATTGAACTAGAACATTTCTAGGACTATTATTAATCCCATCACTATTTTGACTTACACCATCACGAATTAACATTATCTGAAATAAACTAAATTTAACCTTACATAATGAATTTAAAACACTTCTTGGACCAAAATCATTTAATGGAACAACATTCATTTTCATCTCAATTTTTATTATAATATTATTTAACAATTTCATAGGATTATTCCCTTATATTTTTACTAGAACAAGACATTTAGCATTAACATTTGCAATTGCCCTACCTATATGGCTAAGATTTATATTATTTGGATGAATTAACCATACTAATCATATATTTACACACCTTGTACCACAAGGTACACCGCCTGCATTAATATCATTTATAGTACTAATTGAAACAATTAGTAATGTTATTCGACCAGGTACATTAGCAGTACGGTTGGCAGCAAATATAATTGCAGGACACTTATTATTAACCTTATTAGGAAACACAGGACCATCTATAGCAATAAACTTAATCTCATTACTAATTATTGGACAAATACTTCTATTAATTCTAGAATCAGCAGTAGCAATAATTCAAGCCTATGTTTTCTCAATTCTAAGAACTCTATATTCTAGAGAAGTATATTAAACCTATGTTAACAACTCACTCAAACCACCCATTCCACTTAGTAGACTATAGACCTTGACCATTAACAGGAGCAATTGGAGCAATAGTCCTAGTATCAGGAATAGCAAAATGATTCCACCTATTTAATATTAACTTATTCATAATTGGATTTGGAATTACCCTACTAACTATAATTCAATGATGACGAGATGTAGTACGAGAAGGAACATATCAAGGATTACATACAGGATTTGTATCAATTGGATTACGATGAGGAATAATTTTATTTATTGCATCAGAGGTATTATTTTTCGTTTCTTTTTTTTGAGCATTCTTTAGAAGAAGATTAGCACCAACAATTGAACTAGGAATACTATGACCTCCAATAGGAATTCAACCCTTTAACCCTATACAAATTCCATTACTTAATACAGCTATTCTTTTAGCATCAGGAGTAACAGTAACATGAGCACATCATAGTTTAATGGAATCTAATCATACTCAAGCACTACAAGGATTATTCTTCACAGTGTTATTAGGACTATACTTTACAATACTTCAAGCATATGAATATTGAGAAGCACCTTTTACCATTGCAGATGCAGTTTATGGATCAACATTCTTTGTTGCAACAGGATTCTATGGTTTACACGTAATTATTGGAACAATCTTTTTATCAACATGTCTACTTCGACACTCAATAAATCAATTTTCACCAAGACATCACTTTGGATTTGAAGCAGCAGCATGATACTGACACTTCGTAGACATAGTATGATAATTCTTATATATCTCTATTTATTGATGAGGTAGATAATTGTTTTTCTAGTATAAATAGTACATTTGACTTCCAATCAGAAAGCTTGATATAAATCAAGAAAAACAATTCTAATTCTATCAACAAGAGTTTTCATTAGATTTATTATTCCAATAATTGTTATAATCCTGGCAACAACACTATCAAAAAAATTAATTAATGATCGAGAAAAAAGATCACCATTTGAATGTGGGTTTGATCCAAAAAGATCAGCACGAATACCATTCTCAATACGATTCTTCCTAATCGCAGTAATCTTTTTAATTTTTGATGTAGAAATTGCACTAATTCTACCAATTGTAATTATTTTTAAAACTTCAGACATTATAATCTGAACAGTATCAACAATATTTTTTATTCTAGTTCTATTAGGAGGACTATACCATGAATGAAACCAAGGAGCATTACAATGAGCAGAATAAAGGGTTGTAGTTAAATATAACATTTGGGTTGCATTCAAAAAGTATTGATATTATCAATCAACCTTAAATAGAATAAGAAGCGAAATATTGCAGTCAGTTTCGACCTGGAAGATTGGTATGTACTACCCTTATTCTTATTAATTGAAGCCAAAAAGAGGCGTATTACTGTTAATAATATAATTGAACTATAATAGTTCCAATTAAGGAAATGTAAAGCCAATATGAAAGCTGCTAACTTTTTATATTAGCGGTTAAACTCCGTTAACATTTCTAAAATTTATATAGTTTAAATAAAACATTACATTTTCACTGTAAAAATAATATATCTATATTTATAAATACTTAAAAGTAAAAATACTTCCTTAACATCTTCAGTGTCACGCTCTAATTATAAGCTATTTAAGTAAACGAAAAACAATATTACCAAAATAAATATTCAAAAAATAAAAGTTAAAAGATAAATCTTGAAATTAGAATCATATCAACCTTGAATATAACCAATTAAATAAATAAATAATCTATATAAACCTTGACCACCAAGTAATTCACCTCAACCTTAATCAAATGACTTAGATGAATAATAACCTATTTTTAAAGGAATATATCTAATAAACTTAGTTGAAAGAAAAGGTATAAATCATATAGAACCAGCAAATCTAACAAAAGAAAGTATACTTAAAGAAAATAAATTATGAGAAAAATCAAAATTAGAAATAAGATAACCTAAATAAGCACCTAAAATAACAACTGTAATAGTTAAAAACTTTAAATAATAAGGTAAAGCAATCACATGAGGAATAGGAAAAATTAATCAAGATAAAAGACTACCACCAAAAACAGCAACAAACAATAGACCAATTATTCCAAATGAAATATAATAACCCTTATCATCAAAAGAAAATCTAGAATAAATATTATTATCACCAGATATTGAATAATAAAACAAACGAAATAATAAGAAGCAGTTAAACCAGTAGAAAAAAAATAAAGAAAAAAAATTAAACAATTAATTCATCTTAAACAAACCATCTCAAGAATTAAATCCTTTGAATAAAATCCCGCTAAAAAAGGTATTCCACACAAAGATAAACTAGAAACATTAAAACAAACTGAAGTTAAAGGTATGAAATTAACAATTGATCCTATAAAACGAATATCCTGAGAATCCTTCAAATTATGAATTATTGAACCTGCACATATAAATAATAATGCCTTAAATAAAGCATGAGCCAATAAATGAAAAAATGCAAGCTTTGGATAACCTAAAGCCAAAATTCTTATTATTAAACCAAGTTGTCTTAAAGTAGAAAGAGCAATAATCTTCTTTAAATCAAACTCAAAATTAGCGCCCAATCCAGCCATAAATATAGTTATACAACCAATTAAAAGTAAAAATCAACCACAATTATAAGTATCCAATATTGGTCTAAAACGAATTAATAAATAAACACCAGCAGTAACAAGAGTAGAAGAATGAACTAAAGCAGAAACAGGAGTAGGAGCTGCTATAGCAGCAGGAAGTCATGAAGAGAAAGGAATCTGAGCTCTCTTATTGTAGCTGCTAAAACAATTAATATAATAATGAGCTTTATTTCAAAAGAATTAGAAATAAAATCATAATAATAAATATAATTTCAACCACCAAAATTTAACATTCATGCAATAGAAATTAAAATAGCAACATCACCAATACGATTAGAAAGTGCAGTTAATATACCAGCACTATAAGATTTTACATTTTGATAATAAATAACTAAACAATAAGAAACTAAACCTAAACCATCTCAACCTAATAAAATTCTAATTAAATTAGGACTAATAATTAAAAAACCTATAGAAAGAATAAATATTAAAACAATAATAATAAAACGATTTATATTCTTTTCACCAGATATATAATCCTCTCTATAATAAATAACCAAAGAAGAAATATATATAACAAAAGATATAAAAATAAGAGATATTCAATCCAAAATTAAAGTTATAACAACTATAGAACCATTTAAATTGAAAAGCTCTCACTCAACAAAAACTCTATAATCAATTATTAAATAATAAATACCTAAAATAAAAATTATAGTTCTCGAAATAAACAAAGAAAAAAAACTCAAAGAACAAATAGAAAATAAATTCACGGCCTAAGATGAAAAACTTCATATCATTGATTCCACAAAACAATATTTTTAATTAAAATACTTAAGCAAACTAAACAAAGAAATATTCACCCTTTAAACAGAGAATATTTAAAGGCAATCAATGTAAAAGTAAAAGATGATATTCACGAAAATAACCAAGAGAACAAGTATAAACACCAGAATAATAATTCCCATGCTGAGAATAAGAATATATATACAAAGTATAAACAGCTCTAAAAAAAGATAAAAAAATCAAAGCAAAGAATCTAAAAGAAGATCAAGATATAATTCTATTTAATAATCTAATTCCACCTACCAAATTTAAAGAAGGAGAAGCAGCCATATTTGATGATCTTAAAAGAAATCATCATAAAGCCATTCTTGGCATCAAATTAATTATACCCTTGTTAATTAATAATCTTCGTCTACCTAAACGTTCATAAATAATATTAGATAAACAAAATAAACCAGAAGAACATAAACCATGACCAACCATTAGAGAAAGAGCACCTACACAACCTCATCAATTCATAGTCATCAATCCACCAATAACCATTCTTATATGAGCAACAGAAGAATATGCAATTAAAGACTTTAAATCAACCTGACGAAAACAAATAAATCTTACAATAACACCCCCAGATAAACCTAAAGACAATCAAAAATAGTTAAACTTTAAACCCAAATAAGAAATAACCTTTATAACACGAAAAATACCATAACCACCTAACTTTAATAAAACACCAGCAAGAATTATTCTATCTGAAATAGGGGCCTCTACATGAGCCTTAGGAAGTCATAAATAAACCAAAAACATAGGTATCTTAACTAAAAAAGCCAAAATTATAAATACATAAAACATAAAATAATAAGAACCAAAATCAACCAATAAAGGAAAATATAAAGTATTAGAAAAATCATAAACCTTAAATAAAACTAATAATAAAGGTAATCTAGCAACCAAAGTATAAAAAATTAAATAAACACCAGCCTGCAAACGCTCAGGTTGATAACCCCAACCCAAAATTAAAAGTAAAGTAGGAACTAATCTAGCCTCAAAAAAAATATAAAAAGAAAGAAGACTTAATCTAGCAAATGAACAATAAAGCATAATTATTAAAATCAAAACCATAAAAACAAAAAAATTAGAATGATATGAACTTAAATAAACTGAACCTCTAGCAGTGATTATTAAAGAACAAATCCAAAAACTAAGTAAAATTAAACTAAAAGAAAAATAATCAATACCAAAATAATATCTAATTATATTCAAATCAGCATATGAATAAACACAAATTATAAAAACAAAACCCGACAGAAACATTAAAGAATGAACCAACCATCAACAATTATTTAATAAACAAAGAGGGATCAAAAAAATAGTTATGAATAAATACTTTAACATAAAGATAAACCAAAAGAATTAAAAAAATCATTACCATGAGAACGAATTATTGAAACTAAAATAGAAAGACCTAAAGCACCCTCACAAACAGAAAAAACTAAAAAAATAACAGGAAAAAAATAATCATAATCAAACTCAATAAGAAAAACAATAACTAACATAAATAAAGAAAGAACAATATATTCTAATCTCAAAAGAACCATTAATAAATGTTTACGTTTAGAAGAAAAAACATAAACACCAGCAAAATAAATCAATAAAGAAGTAAAAATAGAGAATATAAACATTAGTTTTAATAGTTTAAAAAAAACGCCGGTCTTGTAAACCGGAAATAAGTCCAGCCCCCACTTTTAAAACTTCAGAGGTGGAAAAGCTTCCATCATCAGTCCCCAAAACCGGTATTTTAAATAAACTAACCCCTGAAATGATCAAAATAATAATTATATCATTATCAAATGTAATAAATATTAATTTTATTAATTTAAGACACCCAATATCAATAATGCTTTTTATTATCCTTCAAACCTTCCTAGTTGGATTAATAACAGGAACAATAATAGAAAGATATTGATTACCATATATTTTATTTTTAACATTTCTTGGTGGTATACTAGTATTATTTATTTACATTACAAGAATTGTATCAAACGAAATATTTCAGCCTAAATCAATCACTATAATTATTACATTAATAATGTGAGTATTTATCATATTAATATTAATTATTCTAGATATATCTATATTTATAGACTTTTTCAAAAACACCGAAACTATAAATATTGATAATTCAATCAATTATCAAGAAATAACAATATCTTTAGAAAAATTATATAATAGAACAACATTCATTATTACAATAATAATAATAATTTATTTATTTTTAGCACTACTAGCAGTTGTTAAAATCACCAATATTAATCAGGGACCTATTCGTAAAATAAGATAATTACTAATGAATAAACCCTTACGATTAAGACATCCTTTAATTAAAATTATTAATAACTCTTTAATTGACTTACCTGCCCCAACAAATATTTCATTTTGATGAAATTTTGGATCCCTATTAGGGTTATGTTTGGTAATTCAAATCGTAACTGGACTATTTTTAGCTATACATTATACATCAAATATTGAAATAGCATTCAGTAGTGTAGTACACATCTGCCGAGACGTAAATAATGGTTGAATTATCCGAACCTTACACGCAAATGGAGCATCTATATTTTTTATTTGTATTTACTTACATGAAGGACGGGGAATTTACTATGGATCTTATATATATATACATACCTGTATAATTGGTACAGTGATTTTATTTTTAGTTATAGCAACTGCATTTATAGGATATGTCTTACCCTGAGGCCAAATATCTTTTTGAGGTACAACAGTAATTACTAATTTATTATCAGCAATCCCATACTTAGGAACAGATTTAGTCCAATGAGTATGAGGAGGATTCGCTGTTGATAATGCAACATTAAATCGATTCTTCACATTCCATTTTGTATTACCATTTATTATTGCTGCTATAGCAGCAATTCATTTATTTTTTCTTCACCAAACAGGATCTAATAATCCTCTTGGACTAAATGGAGATATTGAAAAAATTCCATTCCATCCATACTTTACCTTTAAGGATTCTATTACATTTGTAATAATAACATCATTATTAATTATACTATGTTTAATTAATCCTTACCTATTAGGAGATCCAGATAATTTTGTACCTGCCAACCCATTAGTAACACCAGTTCACATTCAACCAGAATGATATTTCCTATTTGCATATGCAATTCTACGATCTATCCCTAATAAGTTAGGAGGTGTTATTGCATTATTTTTATCAATTAGAATCTTAATAATTTTACCATTTTATAATAAAACACCATTCCGAGGCATTCAATTTTACCCTATTAATCAAATTTTATTCTGAATTATAGTAGTTGTTGTATGCTTACTAACGTGAATTGGTAAACGACCTGTTGAAGAACCTTATATTATAACAGGTCAAATCTTAACAATTATTTACTTCACATATTTCTTAATTAATGTCCATGTCGCAAACGCATGAGATAAATTAATTAAGGAATAAAGTTAATTAGCTTAGGAAAAGCATATGTTTTGAAAACATAAAATTAGAAATTTAACTCTTCTATTAACTTTTCTCAAAAAATTTCACTAAACAAATGAGATAAATAAAATCTTTAAACCAACAAAGAAAATAAAAAAATTCAAAGATAAAGGTAAAAAACTTTTTCAAGCTAAGTACATTAATTTATCATAACGGAACCGTGGTAATGTTCCACGAACCCAAATAAAACCAAAAGATATAATAGCAAGCTTAATAAAAAATATAAAAGAATAAAAATCACCGCCCAAAAAAATTAAAGCCAATAACATTCTTATGAAGACAATTCTAGTATATTCAGCTAAAAAAATTAAAGTAAAACCACCCGCACCATACCCAATATTAAATCCTGAAACTAACTCAGATTCCCCTTCAGCAAAATCAAAAGGAGTACGATTAGTTTCAGCTAAGCAAGAAGCAAAACAAGCTAAAGCTAAAGGAAAAGAAATAATAATAAATCAACAATAAAGCTGATAGTTTATAAAATCAAACAAATTAAAACTACCAATTAAAATAATTAAAGACAATAAAATTAAAGCTAAACTAACTTCATAAGAAATTGTTTGAGCAACAGAACGAAGAGAACCTAATAATGAATAATTTGAATTAGAAGATCAACCAGCAATTATAACAGTATAAACACCTAATCTAGTACAACATAAAAAAAATAAAAATCCATAAGAAAAAGAACACATATAAGTTAAATAAGGAAAAATTACTCAAACGGCTAAAGAAATCATTAAATTAAAAACAGGGGAAAAATAATAAAGTAGGTAATTAGATATAATAGGAATTGGCTGCTCCTTACAAATTAACTTAATAGCATCTCTAAATGGCTGAGGAATTCCAACAAAACCTACCTTATTTGGACCCTTTCGAATCTGAATATAACCTAAAACCTTACGCTCTAATAAAGTTAAAAAGGCAACACTAATTAAAACACAAATAACCAATAAAAGAAAATTCAAAATAAATATAAATAAATCATAAAGTATCAATACTATTTGTAGAAAAAGTCTACATAAATGAATTCTAAATTCAACACATTAATCTGTCAAAATAGTAAATAAATTAATATTAATCAATATAACAAAAAATATTTTAACCATATGGTCCTTTCGTACTAATATGGATTAACAATCTTAGGATAGAAACCGACCTGGCTCACGCCGGTCTGAACTCAGATCATGTAAGAATTTAAAGGTCGAACAGACCTAATCATTGGGCTCCTGCACCAAAAATTTTTCTTAATCCAACATCGAGGTCGCAATCTGCTTTGTCGATATGAGCTCTCAAAAACAATTACGCTGTTATCCCTAAGGTAACTTAATCTTATGATCATAAATTATGGATCAAAATAACAAACATAAATAAATGATATAATAATGAAGAGTTTATCTATTCTTCATGTCACCCCAACAAAACATCATCATTAAATATAGAAAGACAAACAAAAAACTATATAAAAGTAAAATGTCAAGCTCTATAAGGTCTTCTCGTCCTAAAGAAGAATTTAAGCCTTTTGACTCAAAAGTTAAATTCAAAAATTTATTAAGAGACAGTTGATTTCTCGTCAAGCCATTCATTCCAGCCACTAATTAAGAGACTAAAGATTATGCTACCTTTGCACGGTCAAAATACCGCGGCTCTTTAAAAATACGCTCAGTGAGCAGGCCAGACCTCAAAATATAAACAAGAGGACATGTTTTTGATAAACAGGCGGAAATCAATTTTGCCTAGTTCCTTATAATAAGTTCACAAGGTAAAAATTTCATACAAATAAATATACTAATTCTATCATTATTACAAAAATTTTAAAATTAAATTAATAATCTTAATAAAAAACCTAAAATATTTATAAAATCAAAATAAAAAATAATGAACTAAAACGTAATCTTAAAGATAGCTGGTTTAAAGCTTACTATTATATTTTTATAAAATAAATTATAGGTTATTAACTTCAAAGCTTATCCCTTAAAGAATAAATAAGTTAATATTTTTACTTAAAAAATTAAATAAAAACAAATAACTTTAAAAAATTAAATTTTTTCTTAAGAAACTAGATATCTTGGGAAACGATTAACATCTCATTTCTATAAATAATTTAATAATAATTATGATACATTAACTATAAATTATTTATAAATCAACCCAAATCGAGGCAAGTAAAATAAATACTAAAATTTTGATAAACCCTGATACAAAAGGTACAATAAATAAAATCTACTTAAAAAAATTTAAAATAATATTTCATAAAACACTTACATTACCAATAAACTATAATTTAAAAAATCAATTCTATAAAATATACTAAGACAAAAATACAATAAAATTATTTATATTAAATAATTAAATAAACAAAAAATAAATATAATAAAATAAATAATCAAGATATCCTGATTTGCACAGAAAAATTTTCAGTGTAAATGAAACACTTTACTAATAAGTTATATCTTGAAACTCTTCTTAGATACACTTTCCAGTACATCTACTATGTTACGACTTATCTCATCTAAATTGAAGCTACTTTAAAATAAAATAGAATAATCAATAATGAGAGCGACGGGCGATGTTTACACATCTCAGAGCCAATATCAGTTAAATTAAATAAATTAAATTACTATCAAATCCACCTTCATTAACAGTATTTCACTATCAAATTCGTTATAAACAAAAATCTATTGTAACCCACCTCCTCTTAACTATAAGCTGCACCTTGACCTGAAATATTTTATAATTATAAATCTTGAGAATTATAACTCTAAAAAGATTCTCTGATAACGGAGATATACAAACAAATAAATTAAGTAGAGTAAATCGTGTATTATCAATCATGGGGTAGGTTCCTCTGAATGGAATGAGATACCGCCAAATTCTTTGGGTTTAAAGACCTTAACTAATAGTACCCTGGTAAATATAAATAACATTTAAAATAATAGGGTATCTAATCCTAGTTTATTATTTAAATTTCACAGATTCATAAAAAGGGCCACAAATAAATTTTAACATTTCACCTTACAAATTTATATTACAACCCTAATAATATAAACAACTGTTTTAACCAATAATATTCACTTGTATCAATCGTATAACCGCGGCTGCTGGCACGAATTATGCCGATACTAAATCAATTGCTAAATCCAAAATCACTTGATAATTAAATCAAATTACTGCAAAAAGAACATTTAGTCTAACAAAACTTACATATAATACAAAGAAAAAGTGAATAAACAAGAAAGAATAAAACTTTTAAAAATAAAAAATAAGAATATTTTAAATCTATTAATTCAGGAAAAAATAAAAGATTCAAATATTTAAAGAAAAAAAAAGAAAAAAACCACAAACATTATAAAAAAAAAAAGAAACGCCCCTATGTATGACCACAACAACTTCTCTATTATATATAATTGAAGATTAATATGGAACATGTATAGCAATAAATGTATTATATTCTTTCTTATTTAATCTTTCTTTTCACTAATAAATAAAGAAAGATTAAATAATATAATAAATATATTTTATACAATTATGTAATTTAATATAATATGTTATTAATATGAATTCTTTTTTTATATGAAGTTAACTTTCATATATATTAGTTAAATAATCTAATTATAGATAATTTACATAATTATATTATTATAATTAATATAATTATTTATATTAATTATAATATTTTATATTTAAATTAATAATTTTATTTATTATATCCAATTATAATAATATTAAATATTAAATTACATATTATTATATATATTATATTATAATAACCTATTTTAAGCTAAAAACATAAGTAGCTATAATCCTAGGTAAATAATTACATTAAAATAATCAATTGATAATGGTAAGATGAACTTATAATACTTTAATTTCAATTAAATGTAATATATTAATATAAATTATTTATTATATATCTATATATATATAAAAAATAAAATGAGAATATAAATTAATCCTAATTAAACAAAATAATACATAAAAGAATTTCAAAAAAAAACTTTCGATTTATATATTAAATAAATGAAGTGCCTGATTAAAGGGTTACCTTGATAGGGTAAATAAAGTAAATAAAATTACCTTCATTAACATTACATAAGATAGAATTAAACTACCTCCTTTAGTATCAAAAACTAACGTGCATCATACACCTTAATGTAAAAAGGTAAGCTAAACAAGCTAATGGGTTCATACCCCATTTATAGAGGTATCAATCCTCTCCTTTTTAATGACCAACAACTCTACAAAACTTCTCTTCCTATCAACATTAATGATAGGAACGATCCTGTCCATTTCATCAAATTCCTGATTTGGGGTTTGAATAGGACTTGAGATCAACTTACTTTCATTTATTCCGCTCCTAACAAGAAATAAAAATATAATAATAAATGAATCATCAATTAAATATTTTATTGTCCAAGCAATAGCATCGACAATATTATTATTTTCAATTTTGCTGATTCAAATAAAATATCCCATGGGATGGGAAACAGAATTTATCCCATCAATAATAATTAGATCTAGACTATTATTAAAGATTGGAGCTGCACCTTTCCATTTCTGATTTCCAGAAGTTATAGGAGCATCAAGATGAAATAATTGTTTAACATTAATAACATGACAAAAAATCGCCCCAATAATGGTCTTATCTTATTGTATTCAATTAAGAACTTTTATTTGAACAATTATTATCTTAAGAATTATTATTGGGGCAATAGGAGGTTTAAATCAAACATCCTTACGACAACTTTTAGCATATTCATCAATCAGACATCTAGGTTGAATAATTAGATCATTAACAGTCAGAGAAAACATCTGAGAACTATACTTCATTATTTACTCACTATTAAGATTAATTATAGTTTTATTATTTAAGCAAATAGATTTATTTTTCATAAATCAAATTTATTCAGCCAGAAATATAAAAACCGAAATTAAATTCATAATATTCTTATCTTTATTATCTTTAGGTGGACTACCACCATTCCTTGGATTCTTACCAAAATGAATTGTAATACAATCATTAATAGAAAACAATATAACAACTATTATAACTATTATAGTTGTATTAACTACAATTACACTCTACTACTATATACGTATTAGATTCTCAGCTCTAATTATATCATACACAGAAAATTCGTGATCTATAAAGATAAAGTCCCAAGAATCAAGAATCATTCTTCCTATAACAGTAATAATTTCAACAATAGGATTGATTTCAACATCAACCTTAATTTCATTATACTAAGGACTTAAGTTAATCAAACTAATAACCTTCAAAGTTATAATTAAAAGAATAATCTTTTAGGCCTTAGTAAAATTTTACACCTCTAGAATTGCAGTCTAGAATCATAATTGAATATAAGACCTAAATATGATAAGAGAGAAAACATCTCATAAGTAGATTTACAGTCTACCACCTAAAATTCAGCCATCTTACCGCAAAAATGATTATTCTCAACAAACCATAAGGACATTGGTACTTTATACTTCATATTTGGAGCATGAGCAGGAATAGTAGGAACATCAATAAGAATACTTATTCGTGCTGAACTTGGCCAACCCGGATCTCTAATTGGGGATGACCAGATTTATAATGTTATTATTACAGCTCACGCATTCGTAATAATTTTCTTTATAGTAATACCTATTATAATTGGTGGATTTGGTAATTGACTTGTTCCACTAATAATTGGTGCACCAGATATAGCATTTCCACGAATAAATAATATAAGTTTTTGATTACTACCACCTTCACTAACCCTTCTTCTTACATCTTCTATAGTAGATAATGGTGCTGGTACAGGATGAACAGTTTACCCTCCTCTAGCAGGAGCTATTGCACACGGGGGTGCATCTGTAGATCTAGCTATTTTTTCACTGCACTTAGCAGGTGTATCATCTATTCTTGGTGCAGTGAATTTCATTACAACAGCAATTAATATACGATCAGAAAGTATAACTTTAGATCAAACACCTTTATTTGTATGATCTGTAGCTATTACAGCATTACTTCTCCTTCTTTCACTTCCAGTTTTAGCAGGAGCTATTACTATATTATTAACAGATCGAAATTTAAATACATCATTCTTTGACCCTGCAGGAGGGGGTGACCCAATTCTATATCAACATCTATTTTGATTCTTTGGACACCCAGAAGTTTATATTTTAATTCTACCGGGGTTCGGAATTATTTCACATATTGTATGTCAAGAAAGAGGAAAAATTGAATCATTTGGAACATTAGGTATAATTTATGCTATACTATCAATTGGACTAATAGGATTTATTGTATGAGCACATCATATATTTACAGTAGGAATGGATGTTGACACACGAGCATATTTTACATCAGCAACAATAATTATTGCTGTACCTACAGGAATTAAGGTATTTAGATGATTAGCTACATTATATGGAACTAAATTCAAGTTCAATCCACCATTATTATGAGCTCTAGGATTTATTTTCCTATTTACAATTGGTGGATTAACAGGATTAGTATTAGCAAATTCATCACTTGATATTGTATTACATGTTACATATTATGTAGTAGCCCACTTTCATTATGTATTATCTATAGGAGCAGTACTTGCAATTATAGGAGGTGTCATTCAATGATATCCACCATTTACAGGATTAACTATAAATAATACATGATTAAAAATCCAATTTACAATTATATTCATTGGAGTAAATTTAACATTCTTTCCTCAACACTTCCTAGGATTAGCAGGAATACCTCGACGATACTCTGACTACCCAGACGCATATACATCATGAAACGTAGTATCAAGAATTGGGTCTACAATTTCTATTGTAGGAATCATTATATTCATTGTAATTATATGAGAAAGAATGATTACAAACCGAGCAATTATATTTAGAGCTAACATAAGAAGATCAACAGAATGACTACAAAATAACCCTCCTGCAGAACATAGTTACTCAGAATTACCATTAATCTCTAGATTCTAATATGGCAGATTAGTGCAGTAGATTTAAGCTCTACAAATAAAGGTTTGACCTTTTATTAGAAAATATTTATTAATGGCAACATGATCAAATTTATCTCTTCAAGATGGAGCTTCACCATTAATGGAGCAATTATCATTCTTTCATGATCATACTATGGTCGTATTATTATTAATTACAGTAATTGTAGGTTATGCCCTAAGTTATATATTATTTATTGCCTATACTAACCGTAATATACTTCATGGACATTTAATTGAAACAATCTGAACAGCTTTACCAGCAATTACATTAATTTTTATTGCCCTTCCATCATTACGACTATTATATTTACTTGATGATTCAGTAGATGCAATAATTACAATTAAAACCATTGGACGACAATGATATTGAAGATATCAATATTCAGACTTCATAGACGTAGAATTTGACACTTATATAACACCAGAACAAGACCTAGAAAATGATGGATTCCGACTACTAGATGTAGATAACCGAACAATCCTACCAATAAATACAGAAGTACGAGTATTAACAAGAGCATCAGATGTTCTACACTCATGAGCAGTTCCTGCATTAGGGGTTAAAATTGATGCAACGCCAGGTCGGTTAAATCAAGGAACATTCACAATAAATCGACCTGGATTATTCTTTGGACAATGCTCAGAAATCTGTGGAGCAAACCACAGATTTATACCAATTGTAATTGAAAGAACTTCAGTAAATTTATTTATTAAGTGATTATCTAAGATAATTTAAGGAGTTAGTTAAAATAAATAACATTAGAGTGTCAATCTAAAGTAACTAAAAAAAATTAGTACACCTTGAAATTCATCAGATGACTGAAAGTAAGTAATGGTCTCTTAAACCAAATAATAGTAAATTAACGACTACTTCTGATGGGGAAATTATATCCAAATCCCTCAAATATCCCCTCTTATATGATTCTCACTATTCATTATATTTTCAGCTACATTAATCTTGTTTAATCAAATAAACTTCTTCTCATTTAAACCTAACCTTATTAAAAGAGCAGAAAAAGGAACAATTGAAATAAAAAACTTAAATTGAAAATGATAACAAATCTATTCTCAACATTTGACCCATCAACTAACATCTTTAATTTATCATTAAATTGAACTAGAACATTTCTAGGACTATTATTAATCCCATCACTATTTTGACTTACACCATCACGAATTAACATTATCTGAAATAAACTAAATTTAACCTTACATAATGAATTTAAAACACTTCTTGGACCAAAATCATTTAATGGAACAACATTCATTTTCATCTCAATTTTTATTATAATATTATTTAACAATTTCATAGGATTATTCCCTTATATTTTTACTAGAACAAGACATTTAGCATTAACATTTGCAATTGCCCTACCTATATGGCTAAGATTTATATTATTTGGATGAATTAACCATACTAATCATATATTTACACACCTTGTACCACAAGGTACACCGCCTGCATTAATATCATTTATAGTACTAATTGAAACAATTAGTAATGTTATTCGACCAGGTACATTAGCAGTACGGTTGGCAGCAAATATAATTGCAGGACAATTATTATTAACCTTATTAGGAAACACAGGACCATCTATAGCAATAAACTTAATCTCATTACTAATTATTGGACAAATACTTCTATTAATTCTAGAATCAGCAGTAGCAATAATTCAAGCCTATGTTTTCTCAATTCTAAGAACTCTATATTCTAGAGAAGTATATTAAACCTATGTTAACAACTCACTCAAACCACCCATTCCACTTAGTAGACTATAGACCTTGACCATTAACAGGAGCAATTGGAGCAATAGTCCTAGTATCAGGACTAGCAAAATGATTCCACCTATTTAATATTAACTTATTCATAATTGGATTTGGAATTACCCTACTAACTATAATTCAATGATGACGAGATGTAGTACGAGAAGGAACATATCAAGGATTACATACAGGATTTGTATCAATTGGATTACGATGAGGAATAATTTTATTTATTGCATCAGAGGTATTATTTTTCGTTTCTTTTTTTTGAGCATTCTTTAGAAGAAGATTAGCACCAACAATTGAACTAGGAATACTATGACCTCCAATAGGAATTCAACCCTTTAACCCTATACAAATTCCATTACTTAATACAGCTATTCTTTTAGCATCAGGAGTAACAGTAACATGAGCACATCATAGTTTAATGGAATCTAATCATACTCAAGCACTACAAGGATTATTCTTCACAGTGTTATTAGGACTATACTTTACAATACTTCAAGCATATGAATATTGAGAAGCACCTTTTACCATTGCAGATGCAGTTTATGGATCAACATTCTTTGTTGCAACAGGATTCCATGGTTTACACGTAATTATTGGAACAATCTTTTTATCAACATGTCTACTTCGACACTCAATAAATCAATTTTCACCAAGACATCACTTTGGATTTGAAGCAGCATCATGATACTGACACTTCGTAGACATAGTATGATTATTCTTATATATCTCTATTTATTGATGAGGTAGATAATTGTTTTTCTAGTATAAATAGTACATTTGACTTCCAATCAGAAAGCTTGATATAAATCAAGAAAAACAATTCTAATTCTATCAACAAGAGTTTTCATTAGATTTATTATTCCAATAATTGTTATAATCCTGGCAACAACACTATCAAAAAAATTAATTAATGATCGAGAAAAAAGATCACCATTTGAATGTGGGTTTGATCCAAAAAGATCAGCACGAATACCATTCTCAATACGATTCTTCCTAATCGCAGTAATCTTTTTAATTTTTGATGTAGAAATTGCACTAATTCTACCAATTGTAATTATTTTTAAAACTTCAGACATTATAATCTGAACAGTATCAACAATATTTTTTATTCTAGTTCTATTAGGAGGACTATACCATGAATGAAACCAAGGAGCATTACAATAAGCAGAATAAAGGGTTGTAGTTAAATATAACATTTGGGTTGCATTCAAAAAGTATTGATATTATCAATCAACCTTAAATAGAATAAGAAGCGAAATATTGCAGTCAGTTTCGACCTGGAAGATTGGTATGTACTACCCTTATTCTTATTAATTGAAGCCAAAAAGAGGCGTTTTACTGTTAATAATATAATTGAACTATAATAGTTCCAATTAAGGAAATGTAAAGCCAATATGAAAGCTGCTAACTTTTTATATTAGCGGTTAAACTCCGTTAACATTTCTAAAATTTATATAGTTTAAATAAAACATTACATTTTCACTGTAAAAATAGTATATCTATATTTATAAATACTTAAAAGTAAAAATACTTCCTTAACATCTTCAGTGTCACGCTCTAATTATAAGCTATTTAAGTAAACGAAAAACAATATTACCAAAATAAATATTCAAAAAATAAAAGTTAAAAGATAAATCTTGAAATTAGAATCATATCAACCTTGAATATAACCAATTAAATAAATAAATAATCTATATAAACCTTGACCACCAAGTAATTCACCTCAACCATAATCAAATGACTTAGATGAATAATAACCTATTTTTAAAGGAATATATCTAATAAACTTAGTTGAAAGAAAAGGTATAAATCATATAGAACCAGCAAATCTAACAAAAGAAAGTATACTTAAAGAAAATAAATTATGAGAAAAATCAAAATTAGAAATAAGATAACCTAAATAAGCACCTAAAATAACAACTGTAATAGTTAAAAACTTTAAATAATAAGGTAAAGCAATCACATGAGGAATAGGAAAAATTAATCAAGATAAAAGACTACCACCAAAAACAGCAACAAACAATAGACCAATTATTCCAAATGAAATATAATAACCCTTATCATCAAAAGAAAATCTAGAATAAAACTTATTATCACCAGATATTGAATAATAAAACAAACGAAAAGAATAAGAAGCAGTTAAACCAGTAGAAAAAAAATAAAGAAAAAAAATTAAACAATTAATTCATCTTAAACAAACCATCTCAAGAATTAAATCCTTTGAATAAAATCCCGCTAAAAAAGGTATTCCACACAAAGATAAACTAGAAACATTAAAACAAACTGAAGTTAAAGGTATGAAATTAACAATTGATCCTATAAAACGAATATCCTGAGAATCCTTCAAATTATGAATTATTGAACCTGCACATATAAATAATAATGCCTTAAATAAAGCATGAGCCAATAAATGAAAAAATGCAAGCTTTGGATAACCTATAGCCAAAATTCTTATTATTAAACCAAGTTGTCTTAAAGTAGAAAGAGCAATAATCTTCTTTAAATCAAACTCAAAATTAGCGCCCAATCCAGCCATAAATATAGTTATACAACCAATTAAAAGTAAAAATCAACCACAATTATAAGTATCCAATATTGGTCTAAAACGAATTAATAAATAAACACCAGCAGTAACAAGAGTAGAAGAATGAACTAAAGCAGAAACAGGAGTAGGAGCTGCTATAGCAGCAGGAAGTCATGAAGAGAAAGGAATCTGAGCTCTCTTAGTTATAGCTGCTAAAACAATTAATATAGTAATGAGCTTTATTTCAAAAGAATTAGAAATAAAATCATAATAATAAATATAATTTCAACCACCAAAATTTAACATTCATGCAATAGAAATTAAAATAGCAACATCACCAATACGATTAGAAAGTGCAGTTAATATACCAGCACTATAAGATTTTACATTTTGATAATAAATAACTAAACAATAAGAAACTAAACCTAAACCATCTCAACCTAATAAAATTCTAATTAAATTAGGACTAATAATTAAAAAACCTATAGAAAGAATAAATATTAAAACAATAATAATAAAACGATTTATATTCTTTTCACCAGATATATAATCCTCTCTATAATAAATAACCAAAGAAGAAATATATATAACAAAAGATATAAAAATAAGAGATATTCAATCCAAAATTAAAGTTATAACAACTATAGAACCATTTAAATTGAAAAGCTCTCACTCAACAAAAACTCAATAATCAATTATTAAATAATAAATACCTAAAATAAAAATTATAGTTCTCGAAATAAACAAAGAAAAAAAACTCAAAGAACAAATAGAAAATAAATTCACGGCCTAAGATGAAAAACTTCATATCATTGATTCCACAAAACAATATTTTTAATTAAAATACTTAAGCAAACTAAACAAAGAAATATTCACCCTTTAAACAGAGAATATTTAAAGGCAATCAATGTAAAAGTAAAAGATGATATTCACGAAAATAACCAAGAGAACAAGTATAAACACCAGAATAATAATTCCCATGCTGAGAATAAGAATATATATACAAAGTATAAACAGCTCTAAAAAAAGATAAAAAAATCAAAGCAAAGAATCTAAAAGAAGATCAAGATATAATTCTATTTAATAATCTAATTTCACCTACCAAATTTAAAGGAGGAGCAGCCATATTTGATGATCTTAAAAGAAATCATCATAAAGCCATTCTTGGCATCAAATTAATTATACCCTTGTTAATTAATAATCTTCGTCTACCTAAACGTTCATAAATAATATTAGATAAACAAAATAAACCAGAAGAACATAAACCATGACCAACCATTAGAGAAAGAGAACCTACACAACCTCATCAATTCATAGTCATCAATCCACCAATAACCATTCTTATATGAGCAACAGAAGAATATGCAATTAAAGACTTTAAATCAACCTGACGAAAACAAATAAATCTTACAATAACACCCCCAGATAAACCTAAAGACAATCAAAAATAATTAAACTTTAAACCCAAATAAGAAATAACCTTTATAACACGAAAAATACCATAACCACCTAACTTTAATAAAACACCAGCAAGAATTATTCTACCTGAAATAGGGGCCTCTACATGAGCCTTAGGAAGTCATAAATGAACCAAAAACATAGGTATCTTAACTAAAAAAGCCAAAATTATAAATACATAAAACATAAAATAATAAGAACCAAAATCAACCTATAAAGGAAAATATAAAGTATTAGAAAAATCATAAACCTTAAATAAAACTAATAATAAAGGTAATCTAGCAACCAAAGTATAAAAAATTAAATAAACACCAGCCTGCAAACGCTCAGGTTGATAACCCCAACCCAAAATTAAAAGTAAAGTAGGAACTAATCTAGCCTCAAAAAAAATATAAAAAGAAAGAAGACTTAATCTAGCAAATGAACAATAAAGCATAATTATTAAAATCAAAACCATAAAAACAAAAAAATTAGAATGATATGAACTTAAATAAACTGAACCTCTAGCAGTGATTATTAAAGAACAAATCCAAAAACTAAGTAAAATTAAACTAAAAGAAAAATAATCAATACCAAAATAATATCTAATTATATTCAAATCAGCATATGAATAAACACAAATTATAAAAACAAAACCCAACAGAAACATTAAAGAATGAACCAACCATCAACAATTATTTAATAAACAAAGAGGGATCAAAGAAATAGTTATAAACAAATACTTTAACATAAAGATAAACCAAAAGAATTAAAAAAATCATTACCATGAGAACGAATTATTGAAACTAAAATAGAAAGACCTAAAGCACCCTCACAAACAGAAAAAACTAAAAAAATAACAGGAAAAAAATAATCATAATCAAACTCAATAAGAATAACAATAACTAACATAAATAAAGAAAGAACAATATATTCTAATCTCAAAAGAACCATTAATAAATGTTTACGTTTAGAAGAAAAAACATAAACACCAGCAAAATAAATCAATAAAGAAGTAAAAATAGAGAATATAAACATTAGTTTTAATAGTTTAAAAAAAACGCCGGTCTTGTAAACCGGAAATAAGTCCAGCCCCCACTTTTAAAACTTCAGAGGTGGAAAAGCTTCCATCATCGGTCCCCAAAACCGGTATTTTAAATAAACTAACACCTGAAATGATCAAAATAATAATTATATCATTATCAAATGTAATTAATATTAATTTTATTAAATTAAGACACCCAATATCAATAATGCTTTTTATTATCCTTCAAACCTTCCTAGTTGGATTAATAACAGGAACAATAATAGAAAGATATTGATTATCATATATTTTATTTTTAACATTTCTTGGTGGTATACCAGTATTACTTATTTACATTACAAGAATTGCATCAAACGAAATATTTCAGCCTAAATCAATCACTATAATTATTACATTAATAATGTGAGTATTTATCATATTAATATTAACTATTCTAGATATATCTATATTTATAGACTTTTTCAAAAACACCGAAACTATAAATATTGATAATTCAATCAATTATCAAGAAATAACAATATCTTTAGAAAAATTATATAATAGAACAACATTCATTATTACAATAATAATAATAATTTATTTATTTTTAGCACTACTAGCAGTTGTTAAAATCACCAATATTAATCAGGGACCTATTCGTAAAATAAGATAATTACTAATGAATAAACCCTTACGATTAAGACATCCTTTAATTAAAATTATTAATAACTCTTTAATTGACTTACCTGCCCCAACAAATATTTCATTTTGATGAAATTTTGGATCCCTATTAGGGTTATGTTTGGTAATTCAAATCGTAACTGGACTATTTTTAGCTATACATTATACATCAAATATTGAAATAGCATTCAGTAGTGTAGTACACATCTGCCGAGACGTAAATAATGGTTGAATTATCCGAACCTTACACGCAAATGGAGCATCTATATTTTTTATTTGTATTTACTTACATGTAGGACGGGGAATTTACTATGGATCTTATATATATATACATACCTGAATAATTGGTACAGTGATTTTATTTTTAGTTATAGCAACTGCATTTATAGGATATGTCTTACCCTGAGGCCAAATATCTTTTTGAGGTACAACAGTAATTACTAATTTATTATCAGCAATCCCATACTTAGGAACAGATTTAGTCCAATGAGTATGAGGAGGATTCGCTGTTGATAATGCAACATTAAATCGATTCTTCACATTCCATTTTGTATTACCATTTATTATTGCTGCTATAGCAGCAATTCATTTATTTTTTCTTCACCAAACAGGATCTAATAATCCTCTTGGACTAAATGGAGATATTGAAAAAATTCCATTCCATCCATACTTTACCTTTAAGGATTCTATTACATTTGTAATAATAACATCATTATTAATTATACTATGTTTAATTAATCCTTACCTATTAGGAGATCCAGATAATTTTGTACCTGCCAACCCATTAGTAACACCAGTTCACATTCAACCAGAATGATATTTCCTATTTGCATATGCAATTCTACGATCTATCCCTAATAAGTTAGGAGGTGTTATTGCATTATTTTTATCAATTACAATCTTAATAATTTTACCATTTTATAATAAAACACCATTCCGAGGCATTCAATTTTACCCTATTAATCAAATTTTATTCTGAATTATAGTAGTTGTTGTATGCTTACTAACGTGAATTGGTAAACGACCTGTTGAAGAACCTTATATTATAACAGGTCAAATCTTAACAATTATTTACTTCACATATTTCTTAATTAATGTCCATGTCGCAAACGCATGAGATAAATTAATTAAGGAATAAAGTTAATTAGCTTAGGAAAAGCATATGTTTTGAAAACATAAAATTAGAAGTTTAACTCTTCTATTAACTTTTCTCAAAAAATTTCACTAAACAAATGAGATAAATAAAATCTTTAAACCAACAAAGAAAATAAAAAATTCAAAGATAAAGGTAAAAAACTTTTTCAAGCTAAGTACATTAATTTATCATAACGGAACCGTGGTAATGTTCCACGAACCCAAATAAAACCAAAAGATATAATAGCAAGCTTAATAAAAAATATAAAAGAATAAAAATCACCGCCCAAAAAAATTAAAGCCAATAACATTCTTATGAAGACAATTCTAGTATATTCAGCTAAAAAAATTAAAGTAAAACCACCCGCACCATACTCAATATTAAATCCTGAAACTAACTCAGATTCCCCTTCAGCAAAATCAAAAGGAGTACGATTAGTTTCAGCTAAGCAAGAAGCAAAACAAGCTAAAGCTAAAGGAAAAGAAATAATAATAAATCAACAATAAAGCTGATAGTTTATAAAATCAAACATATTAAAACTACCAATTAAAATAATTAAAGGCAATAAAATTAAAGCTAAACTAACTTCATAAGAAATTGTTTGAGCAACAGAACGAAGAGAACCTAATAATGAATAATTTGAATTAGAAGATCAACCAGCAATTATAACAGTATAAACACCTAATCTAGTACAACATAAAAAAAATAAAAATCCATAAGAAAAAGAACACATATAAGTTAAATAAGGAAAAATTACTCAAACGGCTAAAGAAATCATTAAATTAAAAACAGGGGAAAAATAATAAAGTAGGTAATTAGATATAATAGGAATTGGCTGCTCCTTACAAATTAACTTAATAGCATCTCTAAATTGCTGAGGAATTCCAACAAAACCTACCTTATTTGGACCCTTTCGAATCTGAATATAACCTAAAACCTTACGCTCTAATAAAGTTAAAAAGGCAACACTAATTAAAACACAAATAACCAATAAAAGAAAATTCAAAATAAATATAAATAAATCATAAAGTATCAATACTATTTGTAGAAAAAATCTACATAAATGAATTCTAAATTCAACACATTAATCTGTCAAAATAGTAAATAAATTAATATTAATCAATATAACAAAAAATATTTTAACCATATGGTCCTTTCGTACTAATATGGATTAACAATCTTAGGATAGAAACCGACCTGGCTCACGCCGGTCTGAACTCAGATCATGTAAGAATTTAAAGGTCGAACAGACCTAATCATTGGACTCCTGCACCCAAAATTTTTCTTAATCCAACATCGAGGTCGCAATCTGCTTTGTCGATATGAGCTCTCAAAAACAATTACGCTGTTATCCCTAAGGTAACTTAATCTTATGATCATAAATTATGGATCAAAATAACAAACATAAATAAATGATATAATAATGAAGAGTTTATCTATTCTTCATGTCACCCCAACAAAACATCATCATTAAATATAGAAAGACAAACAAAAAACTATATAAAAGTAAAATGTCAAGCTCTATAGGGTCTTCTCGTCCTAAAGAAGAATTTAAGCCTTTTGACTCAAAAGTTAAATTCAAAAATTTATTAAGAGACAGTTGATTTCTCGTCAAGCCATTCATTCCAGCCACTAATTAAGAGACTAATGATTATGCTACCTTTGCACGGTCAAAATACCGCGGCTCTTTAAAAATACGCTCAGTGAGCAGGCCAGACCTCAAAATATAAACAAGAGGACATGTTTTTGATAAACAGGCGGAAATCAATTTTGCCTAGTTCCTTATAATAAGTTCACAAGGTAAAAATTTCATACAAAAAAATATACTAATTCTATCATTATTACAAAAATTTTAAAATTAAATTAATAATCTTAATAAAAAACCTAAAATATTTATAAAATCAAAATAAAAAATAATGAACTAAAACGTAATCTTAAAGATAGCTGGTTTAAACCTTACTATTATATTTCTATAAAATAAATTATAGGTTATTAACTTCATAGCTTATCCCTTAAAGAATAAATAAGTTAATATTTTTACTTAAAAAATTAAATAAAAACAAATAACTTTAAAAAATTAAATTTTTTCTTAAGAAACTAGATATCTTGGGAAACGATTAACATCTCATTTCTATAAATAATTTAATAATAATTATGATACATTAACTATAAATTATTTATAAATCAACCCAAATCGAGACAAGTAAAATAAATACTAAAATTTTGATAAACCCTGATACAAAAGGTACAATAAATAAAATCTACTTAAAAAATTTAAAATAATATTTCATAAAACACTTACATTACCAATAAACTATAATTTAAAAAATCAATTCTATAAAATATACTAAGACAAAAATACAATAAAATTATTTATATTAAATAATTAAATAAACAAAAAATAAATATAATAAAATAAATAATCAAGATATCCTGATTTGCACAGAAAAATTTTCAGTGTAAATGAAACACTTTACTAATAAGTTATATCTTGAAACTCTTCCTAGATACACTTTCCAGTACATCTACTATGTTACGACTTATCTCATCTAAATTGAAGCTACTTTAAAATAAAATAGAATAATCAATAATGAGAGTGACGGGCGATGTGTACACATCTCAGAGCCAATATCAGTTAAATTAAATAAATTAAATTACTATCAAATCCACCTTCATTAACAGTATTTCACTATCAAATCCGTTATAAACAAAAATCTATTGTAACCCACCTCCTCTTAACTATAAGCTGCACCTTGACCTGAAATATTTTATAATTATAAATCTTGAGAATTATAACTATAAAAAGATTCTCTGATAACGGAGATATACAAACAAATAAATTAAGTAGAGTAAATCGTGTATTATCAATCATGGGGTAGGTTCCTCTGAATGGAATGAGATACCGCCAAATTCTTTGGGTTTAAAGACCTTAACTAGTAGTACCCTGGTAAATATAATTAACATTTAAAATAATAGGGTATCAAATCCTAGTTTATTATTTAAATTTCACAGATTCATAAAAAGGGCCACAAATAAATTTTAACATTTCACCTTACAAATTTATATTTCAACCCTAATAATATAAACAACTGTTTTAACCAATAATATTCACTTGTATCAATCGTATAACCGCGGCTGCTGGCACGAATTATGCCGATACTAAATCAATTGCTAAATCCAAAATCACTTGATAATTAACTCAAATTACTGCAAAAAGAACATTTAGTCTAACAAAACTTACATATAATACAAAGAAAAAGTGAATAAACAAGCAAGAATAAAACTTTTTAAATAAAAAATAAGAAAATTTTAAATCTATTAATTCAGGAAAAAATAAAAGATTCAAATATTTAAAGAAAAAAAAAAAAAAAACCACAAACATTAACAAAAAAAAAGAAACGCCCCTATGTATGACCACAACAACTTCTCTATTATATATAATTAAAGATTAATATGGAACATGTATAGCAATAAATGTATTATATTCTTTCTTATTTAATCTTTCTTTTCACTAATAAATAATCGTAATCCAATTGATACAAATTATAATTATATACCTATTATATACCTATTATAATTGGTGGATTTGGTAATTGACTTGTTCCACTAATAATTGGTGCACCAGATATAGCATTTCCACGAATAAATAATATAAGTTTTTGATTACTACCACCTTCACTAACCCTTCTTCTTACATCTTCTATAGTAGATAATGGTGCTGGTACAGGATGAACAGTTTACCCTCCTCTAGCAGGAGCTATTGCACACGGGGGTGCATCTGTAGATCTAGCTATTTTTTCACTGCACTTAGCAGGTGTATCATCTATTCTTGGTGCAGTGAATTTCATTACAACAGCAATTAATATACGAACAGAAAGTATAACTTTAGATCAAACACCTTTATTTGTATGATCTGTAGCTATTACAGCATTACTTCTCCTTCTTTCACTTCCAGTTTTAGCAGGAGCTATTACTATATTATTAACAGATCGAAATTTAAATACATCATTCTTTGACCCTGCAGGAGGGGGTGACCCCATTCTATATCAACATCTATTTTGATTCTTTGGACACCCAGAAGTTTATATTTTAATTCTACCGGGGTTCGGAATTATTTCACATATTGTATGTCAAGAAAGAGGAAAAATTGAATCATTTGGAACATTAGGTATAATTTATGCTATACTATCAATTGGACTAATAGGATTTATTGTATGAGCACATCATATATTTACAGTAGGAATGGATGTTGACACACGAGCATATTTTACATCAGCAACAATAATTATTGCTGTACCTACAGGAATTAAGGTATTTAGATGATTAGCTACATTATATGGAACTAAATTCAAGTTCAATCCACCATTATTATGAGCTCTAGGATTTATTTTCCTATTTACAATTGGTGGATTAACAGGATTAGTATTAGCAAATTCATCACTTGATATTGTATTACATGATACATATTATGTAGTAGCCCACTTTCATTATGTATTATCTATAGGAGCAGTATTTGCAATTATAGGAGGTGTCATTCAATGATATCCACTATTTACAGGATTAACTATAAATAATACATGATTAAAAATCCAATTTACAATTATATTCATTGGAGTAAATTTAACATTCTTTCCTCAACACTTCCTAGGATTAGCAGGAATACCTCGACGATACTCTGACTACCCAGACGCATATACATCATGACACGTAGTATCAAGAATTGGGTCTACAATTTCTATTGTAGGAATCATTATATTCATTGTAATTATATGAGAAAGAATGACTACAAACCGAGCAATTATATTTAGAGCTAACATAAGAAGATCAACAGAATGACTACAAAATAACCCTCCTGCAGAACATAGTTACTCAGAATTACCATTAATCTCTAGATTCTAATATGGCAGATTAGTGCAGTAGATTTAAGCTCTACAAACAAAGGTTTGACCTTTTATTAGAAAATATTTATTAATGGCAACATGATCAAATTTATCTCTTCAAGATGGAGCTTCACCATTAATGGAGCAATTATCATTCTTTCATGATCATACTATGGTCGTATTATTATTAATTACAGTAATTGTAGGTTATGCCCTAAGTTATATATTATTTATTGCCTATACTAACCGTAATATACTTCATGGACATTTAATTGAAACAATCTGAACAGCTTTACCAGCAATTACATTAATTTTTATTGCCCTTCCATCATTACGACTATTATATTTACTTGATGATTCAGTAGATGCAATAATTACAATTAAAACCATTGGACGACAATGATATTGAAGATATGAATATTCAGACTTCATAGACGTAGAATTTGACACTTATATAAAACCAGAACAAGACCTAGAAAATGATGGATTCCGACTACTAGATGTAGATAACCGAACAATCCTACCAATAAATACAGAAGTACGAGTATTAACAAGAGCATCAGATGTTCTACACTCATGAGCAGTTCCTGCATTAGGGGTTAAAATTGATGCAACGCCAGGTCGGTTAAATCAAGGAACATTCACAATAAATCGACCTGGATTATTCTTTGGACAATGCTCAGAAATCTGTGGAGCAAACCACAGATTTATACCAATTGTAATTGAAAGAACTTCAGTAAATTTATTTATTAAGTGATTATCTAAGATAATTTAAGGAGTTAGTTAAAATAAATAACATTAGAGTGTCAATCTAAAGTAACTAAAAAAAATTAGTACACCTTGAAATTCATCAGATGACTGAAAGTAAGTAATGGTCTCTTAAACCAAATAATAGTAAATTAACGACTACTTCTGATGGGGAAATTATATCCAAATCCCTCAAATATCCCCTCTTATATGATTCTCACTATTCATTATATTTTCAGCTACATTAATCTTGTTTAATCAAATAAACTTCTTCTCATTTAAACCTAACCATATTAAAAGAGCAGAAAAAGGAACAATTGAAATAAAAAACTTAAATTGAAAATGATAACAAATCTATTCTCAACATTTGACCCATCAACTAACATCTTTAATTTATCATTAAATTGAACTAGAACATTTCTAGGACTATTATTAATCCCATCACTATTTTGACTTACACCATCACGAATTAACATTATCTGAAATAAACTAAATTTAACCTTACATAATGAATTTAAAACACTTCTTGGACCAAAATCATTTAATGGAACAACATTCATTTTCATCTCAATTTTTATTATAATATTATTTAACAATTTCATAGGATTATTCCCTTATATTTTTACTAGAACAAGACATTTAGCATTAACATTTGCAATTGCCCTACATATATGGCTAAGATTTATATTATTTGGATGAATTAACCATACTAATCATATATTTACACACCTTGTACCACAAGGTACACCGCCTGCATTAATATCATTTATAGTACTAATTGAAACAATTAGTAATGTTATTCGACCAGGTACATTAGCAGTACGGTTGGCAGCAAATATAATTGCAGGACACTTATTATTAACCTTATTAGGAAACACAGGACCATCTATAGCAATAAACTTAATCTCATTACTAATTATTGGACAAATACTTCTATTAATTCTAGAATCAGCAGTAGCAATAATTCAAGCCTATGTTTTCTCAATTCTAAGAACTCTATATTCTAGAGAAGTATATTAAACCTATGTTAACAACTCACTCAAACCACCCATTCCACTTAGTAGACTATAGACCTTGACCATTAACAGGAGCAATTGGAGCAATAGTCCTAGTATCAGGACTAGCAAAATGATTCCACCTATTTAATATTAACTTATTCATAATTGGATTTGGAATTACCCTACTAACTATAATTCAATGATGACGAGATGTAGTACGAGAAGGAACATATCAAGGATTACATACAGGATTTGTATCAATTGGATTACGATGAGGAATAATTTTATTTATTGCATCAGAGGTATTATTTTTCGTTTCTTTTTTTTGAGCATTCTTTAGAAGAAGATTAGCACCAACAATTGAACTAGGAATACTATGACCTCCAATAGGAATTCAACCCTTTAACCCTATACAAATTCCATTACTTAATACAGCTATTCTTTTAGCATCAGGAGTAACAGTAACATGAGCACATCATAGTTTAATGTAATCTAATCATACTCAAGCACTACAAGGATTATTCTTCACAGTGTTATTAGGACTATACTTTACAATACTTCAAGCATATGAATATTGAGAAGCACCTTTTACCATTGCAGATGCAGTTTATGGATCAACATTCTTTGTTGCAACAGGATTCCATGGTTTACACGTAATTATTGGAACAATCTTTTTATCAACATGTCTACTTCGACACTCAATAAATCAATTTTCACCAAGACATCACTTTGGATTTGAAGCAGCAGCATGATACTGACACTTCGTAGACGTAGTATGATTATTCTTATATATCTCTATTTATTGATGAGGTAGATAATTGTTTTTCTAGTATAAATAGTACATTTGACTTCCAATCAGAAAGCTTGATATAAATCAAGAAAAACAATTCTAATTCTATCAACAAGAGTTTTCATTAGATTTATTATTCCAATAATTGTTATAATCCTGGCAACAACACTATCAAAAAAATTAATTAATGATCGAGAAAAAAGATCACCATTTGAATGTGGGTTTGATCCAAAAAGATCAGCACGAATACCATTCTCAATACGATTCTTCCTAATCGCAGTAATCTTTTTAATTTTTGATGTAGAAATTGCACTAATTCTACCAATTGTAATTATTTTTAAAACTTCAGACATTATAATCTGAACAGTATCAACAATATTTTTTATTCTAGTTCTATTAGGAGGACTATACCATGAATGAAACCAAGGAGCATTACAATGAGCAGAATAAAGGGTTGTAGTTAAATATAACATTTGGGTTGCATTCAAAAAGTATTGATATTATCAATCAACCTTAAATAGAATAAGAAGCGAAATATTGCAGTCAGTTTCGACCTGGAAGATTGGTATGTACTACCCTTATTCTTATTAATTGAAGCCAAAAAGAGGCGTATTACTGTTAATAATATAATTGAACTATAATAGTTCCAATTAAGGAAATGTAAAGCCAATATGAAAGCTGCTAACTTTTTATATTAGCGGTTAAACTCCGTTAACATTTCTAAAATTTATATAGTTTAAATAAAACATTACATTTTCACTGTAAAAATAATATATCTATATTTATAAATACTTAAAAGTAAAAATACTTCCTTAACATCTTCAGTGTCACGCTCTAATTATAAGCTATTTAAGTAAACGAAAAACAATATTACCAAAATAAATATTCAAAAAATAAAAGTTAAAAGATAAATCTTGAAATTAGAATCATATCAACCTTGAATATAACCAATTAAATAAATAAATAATCTATATAAACCTTGACCACCAAGTAATTCACCTCAACCATAATCAAATGACTTAGATGAATAATAACCTATTTTTAAAGGAATATATCTAATAAACTTAGTTGAAAGAAAAGGTATAAATCATATAGAACCAGCAAATCTAACAAAAGAAAGTATACTTAAAGAAAATAAATTATGAGAAAAATCAAAATTAGAAATAAGATAACCTAAATAAGCACCTAAAATAACAACTGTAATAGGTAAAAACTTTAAATAATAAGGTAAAGCAATCACATGAGGAATAGGAAAAATTAATCAAGATAAAAGACTACCACCAAAAACAGCAACAAACAATAGACCAATTACTCCAAATGAAATATAATAACCATTATCATCAAAAGAAAATCTAGAATAAAAATTATTATCACCAGATATTGAATAATAAAACAAACGAAAAGAATAAGAAGCAGTTAAACCAGTAGAAAAAAAATAAAGAAAAAAAATTAAACAATTAATTCATCTTAAACAAACCATCTCAAGAATTAAATCCTTTGAATAAAATCCCGCTAAAAAAGGTATTCCACACAAAGATAAACTAGAAACATTAAAACAAACTGAAGTTAAAGGTATGAAATTAACAATTGATCCTATAAAACGAATATCCTGAGAATCCTTCAAATTATGAATTATTGAACCTGCACATATAAATAATAATGCCTTAAATAAAGCATGAGCCAATAAATGAAAAAATGCAAGCTTTGGATAACCTATAGCCAAAATTCTTATTATTAAACCAAGTTGTCTTAAAGCAGAAAGAGCAATAATCTTCTTTAAATCAAACTCAAAATTAGCGCCCAATCCAGCCATAAATATAGTTATACAACCAATTAAAAGTAAAAATCAACCACAATTATAAGTATCCAATATTGGTCTAAAACGAATTAATACATAAACACCAGCAGTAACAAGAGTAGAAGAATGAACTAAAGCAGAAACAGGAGTAGGAGCTGCTATAGCAGCAGGAAGTCATGAAGAGAAAGGAATCTGAGCTCTCTTAGTTATAGCTGCTAAAACAATTAATATAGTAATGAGCTTTATTTCAAAAGAATTAGAAATAAAATCATAATAATAAATATAATTTCAACCACCAAAATTTAACATTCATGCAATAGAAATTAAAATAGCAACATCACCAATACGATTAGAAAGTGCAGTTAATATACCAGCACTATAAGATTTTACATTTTGATAATAAATAACTAAACAATAAGAAACTAAACCTAAACCATCTCAACCTAATAAAATTCTAATTAAATTAGGACTAATAATTAAAAAACCTATAGAAAGAATAAATATTAAAACAATAATAATAAAACGATTTATATTCTTTTCACCAGATATATAATCCTCTCTATAATAAATAACCAAAGAAGAAATATATATAACAAAAGATATAAAAATAAGAGATATTCAATCCAAAATTAAAGTTATAACAACTATAGAACCATTTAAATTGAAAAGCTCTCACTCAACAAAAACTCTATAATCAATTATTAAATAATAAATACCTAAAATAAAAATTATAGTTCTCGACATAAACAAAGAAAAAAAACTCAAAGAACAAATAGAAAATAAATTCACGGCCTAAGATGAAAAACTTCATATCATTGATTCCAAAAAACAATATTTTTAATTAAAATACTTAAGCAAACTAAACAAAGAAATATTCACCCTTTAAACAGAGATATTTAAAGGCAATCAATGTAAAAGTAAAAGATGATATTCACGAAAATAACCAAGAGAACAAGTATAAACACCAGAATAATAATTCCCATGCTGAGAATAAGAATATATATACAAAGTATAAACAGCTCTAAAAAAAGATAAAGAAATCAAAGCAAAGAATCTAAAAGAAGATCAAGATATAATTCTATTTAATAATCTAATTTCACCTACCAAATTTAAAGAAGGAGGAGCAGCCATATTTGATGATCTTAAAAGAAATCATCATAAAGCCATTCTTGGCATCAAATTAATTATACCCTTGTTAATTAATAATCTTCGTCTACCTAAACGTTCATAAATAATATTAGATAAACAAAATAAACCAGAAGAACATAAACCATGACCAACCATTAGAGAAAGAGAACCTACACAACCTCATCAATTCATAGTCATCAATCCACCAATAACCATTCTTATATGAGCAACAGAAGAATATGCAATTAAAGACTTTAAATCAACCTGACGAAAACAAATAAATCTTACAATAACACCCCCAGATAAACCTAAAGACAATCAAAAATAATTAAACTTTAAACCCAAATAAGAAATAACCTTTATAACACGAAAAATACCATAACCACCTAACTTTAATAAAACACCAGCAAGAATTATTCTACCTGAAATAGGGGCCTCTACATGAGCCTTAGGAAGTCATAAATGAACCAAAAATATAGGTATCTTAACTAAAAAAGCCAAAATTATAAATACATAAAACATAAAATAATAAGAACCAAAATCAACCAATAAAGGAAAATATAAAGTATTAGAAAAATCATAAACCTTAAATAAAACTAATAATAAAGGTAATCTAGCAACCAAAGTATAAAAAATTAAATAAACACCAGCCTGCAAACGCTCAGGTTGATAACCCCAACCCAAAATTAAAAGTAAAGTAGGAACTAATCTAGCCACAAAAAAAATATAAAAAGAAAGAAGACTTAATCTAGCAAATGAACAATAAAGCATAATTATTAAAATCAAAACCATAAAAACAAAAAAATTAGAATGATATGAACTTAAATAAACTGAACCTCTAGCAGTGATTATTAAAGAACAAATCCAAAAACTAAGTAAAATTAAACTAAAAGAAAAATAATCAATACCAAAATAATATCTAATTATATTCAAATCAGCATATGAATAAACACAAATTATAAAAACAAAACTGTTATAATTGCTGGTTAATCTTCTAAATCAAATTATTCATTATTAGGTTCTCTTCGTTCTGTTGCTCAAACAATTTCTTATGAAGTTAGTTTAGCTTTAATTTTATTGTCTTTAATTATTTTAATTGGTAGTTTTAATATGTTTGATTTTATAAACTATCAGCTTTATTGTTGATTTATTATTATTTCTTTTCCTTTAGCTTTAGCTTGTTTTGCTTCTTGCTTAGCTGAAACTAATCGTACTCCTTTTGATTTTGCTGAAGGGGAATCTGAGTTAGTTTCAGGATTTAATATTGAGTATGGTGCGGGTGGTTTTACTTTAATTTTTTTAGCTGAATATACTAGAATTGTCTTCATAAGAATGTTATTGGCTTTAATTTTTTTGGGCGGTGATTTTTATTCTTTTATATTTTTAATTAAGCTTGCTATTATATCTTTTGGTTTTATTTGGGTTCGTGGAACATTACCACGGTTCCGTTATGATAAATTAATGTACTTAGCTTGAAAAAGTTTTTTACCTTTATCTTTGAATTTTTTTATTTTCTTTGTTGGTTTAAAGATTTTATTTATCTCATTTGTTTAGTGAAATCTTTTGAGAAAAGTTAATAGAAGAGTTAAACTTCTAATTTTATGTTTTCAAAACATATGCTTTTCCTAAGCTAATTAACTTTATTCCTTAATTAATTTATCTCATGCGTTTGCGACATGGACATTAATTAAGAAATATGTGAAGTAAATAATTGTTAAGATTTGACCTGTTATAATATAAGGTTCTTCAACAGGTCGTTTACCAATTCACGTTAGTAAGCATACAACAACTACTATAATTCAGAATAAAATTTGATTAATAGGGTAAAATTGAATGCCTCGGAATGGTGTTTTATTATAAAATGGTAAAATTATGAAGATTCTAATTGATAAAAATAATGCAATAACACCTCCTAACTTATTAGGGATAGATCGTAGAATTGCATATGCAAATAGGAAATATCATTCTGGTTGAATGTGAACTGGTGTTACTAATGGGTTGGCAGGTACAAAGTTATCTGGATCTCCTAATAGGTAAGGATTAATTAAACATAGTATAATTAATAATGATGTTATTATTACAAATGTAATAGAATCCTTAAAGGTAAAGTATGGATGGAATGGAATTTTTTCAATATCTCCATTTAGTCCAAGAGGATTATTAGATCCTGTTTGGTGAAGAAAAAATAAATGAATTGCTGCTATAGCAGCAATAATAAATGGTAATACAAAATGGAATGTGAAGAATCGATTTAATGTTGCATTATCAACAGCGAATCCTCCTCATACTCATTGGACTAAATCTGTTCCTAAGTATGGGATTGCTGATAATAAATTAGTAATTACTGTTGCACCTCAAAAAGATATTTGGCCTCAGGGTAAGACATATCCTATAAATGCAGTTGCTATAACTAAAAATAAAATCACTGTACCAATTATTCAGGTATGTACATATATATATATAAGATCCATAGTAAATTCCCCATCCTACATGTAAGTAAATACAAATAAAAAATATAGATGCCCCATTTGCGTGTAAGGTTCGGATAATTCAACCATTATTTACGTCTCGGCAGATGTGTACTACACTACTGAATGCTATTTCAATATTTGATGTATAATGTATAGCTAAAAATAGTCCAGTTACGATTTGAATTACCAAACATAACCCTAATAGGGATCCAAAATTTCATCAAAATGAAATATTTGTTGGGGCAGGTAAGTCAATTAAAGAGTTATTAATAATTTTAATTAAAGGATGTCTTAATCGTATGGGTTTATTCATTAGTAATTATCTTATTTTACGAATAGGTCCCTGATTAATATTGGTGATTTTAACAACTGCTAGTAGTGCTAAAAATAAATAAATTATTATTATTATTGTAATAATGAATGTTGGTCAATTATATAATTTTTCTAAAGATATTGTTATTTCTTGATAATTGATTGAATTATCAATATTTATAGTTTCGGTGTTTTTCAAAAAGTCTATAAATATAGATATATCTAGAATAATTAATATTAATATGATAAATACTCACATTATTAATGTAATAATTATAGTGATTGATTTAGGCAGAAATATTTCGTTTGATGCAATTCTTGTAATGTAAATAAATAATACTAGTATACCACCAAGAAATGTTAAAAATAAAATATATGATAATCAATATCTTTCTATTATTGTTCCTGTTATTAATCCAACTAGGAAGGTTTGAAGGATAATAAAAAGCATTATTGATATTGGGTGTCTTAATTTAATAAAATTAATATTTATTACATTTGATAATGATATAATTATTATTTTGATCATTTCAGGGGTTAGTTTATTTAAAATACCGGTTTTGGAGAGCGATGATGGAAGCTTTTCCACCTCTGAAGTTTTAAAAGTGGGGGCTGGACTTATTTCCGGTTTACAAGACCGGCGTTTTTTTTAAACTATTAAAACTAATGTTTATATTCTCTATTTTTACTTCTTTATTGATTTATTTTGCTGGTGTTTATGTTTTTTCTTCTAAACGTAAACATTTATTAATGGTTCTTTTGAGATTAGAATATATTGTTCTTTCTTTATTTATGTTAGTTATTGTTTTTCTTATTGAGTTTGATTATGATTATTTTTTTCCTGTTATTTTTTTGGTTTTTTCTGTTTGTGAGGGTGCTTTAGGTCTTTCTATTTTAGTTTCAATAATTCGTTCTCATGGTAATGATTTTTTTAATTCTTTTGGTTTATCTTTATGTTAAAGTATTTATTTATAACTATTTTTTTGATCCCTCTTTGTTTATTAAATAATTGTTGATGGTTGGTTCATTCTTTAATGTTTCTGTCGGGTATTGTTCATTTGCTAGATTAAGTCTTCTTTCTTTTTATATTTTTTTTTTAGGCTAGATTAGTTCCTACTTTACTTTTAATTTTGGGTTGGGGTTATCAACCTGAGCGTTTGCAGGCTGGTGTTTATTTAATTTTTTATACTTTGGTTGCTAGATTACCTTTATTATTAGTTTTATTTAAGGTTTATGATTTTTCTAATACTTTATATTTTCCTTTATTGGTTGATTTTGGTTCTTTTTATTTTATGTTTAATTATTTTTGATTGTCTTTAGGTTTATCTGGGGGTGTTATTGTAAGATTTATTTGTTTTCGTCAGGTTAATTTAAAGTCTTTAATTGCATATTCTTCTGTTGCTCATATAAGAATGGTTATTGGTGGATTGATGACTATGAATTGATGAGGTTGTGTAGGTTCTCTTTCTCTAATGGTTGGTCATGGTTTATGTTCTTCTGGTTTATTTTGTTTATCTAATATTATTTATGAACGTTTAGGTAGACGAAGATTATTAATTAACAAGGGTATAATTAATTTGATGCCAAGAATGGCTTTATGATGATTTCTTTTAAGATCATCAAATATGGCTGCTCCTCCTTCTTTAAATTTGGTAGGTGAAATTAGATTATTAAATAGAATTATATCTTGATCTTCTTTTAGATTCTTTGCTTTGATTTTTTATCTTTTTTTAGAGCTGTTTATACTTTGTATATATATTCTTATTCTCAGCATGGGAATTATTATTCTGGTGTTTATACTTGTTCTCTTGGTTATTTTCGTGAATATCATCTTTTACTTTTACATTGATTGCTTTTAAATATTCTCTGTTTAAAGGGTGAATATTTCTTTGTTTAGTTTGCTTAAGTATTTTAATTAAAAATATTGTTTTGTGGAATCAATGATATGAAGTTTTTGATCTTAGGCCGTGAATTTATTTTCTATTTGTTCTTTGAGTTTTTTTTCTTTGTTTATGTCGAGAACTATAATTTTTATTTTAGGTATTTATTATTTAATAATTGATTATAGAGTTTTTGTTGAGTGAGAGCTTTTCAATTTAAATGGTTCTATAGTTGTTATAACTTTAATTTTGGATTGAATATCTCTTATTTTTATATCTTTTGTTATATATATTTCTTCTTTGGTTATTTATTATAGAGAGGATTATATATCTGGTGAAAAGAATATAAATCGTTTTATTATTATTGTTTTAATATTTATTGTTTCTATGGGTTTTTTAATTATTAGTCCTAATTTAATTAGAATTTTATTAGGTTGAGATGGTTTAGGTTTAGTTTCTTATTGTTTAGTTATTTATTATCAAAATGTAAAATCTTATAGTGCTGGTATATTAACTGCACTTTCTAATCGTATTGGTGATGTTGCTATTTTAATTTCTATTGCATGAATGTTAAATTTTGGTGGTTGAAATTATATTTATTATTATGATTTTATTTCTAATTCTTTTGAAATAAAGCTCATTACTATATTAATTGTTTTAGCAGCTATAACTAAGAGAGCTCAGATTCCTTTCTCTTCATGACTTCCTGCTGCTATAGCAGCTCCTACTCCTGTTTCTGCTTTAGTTCATTCTTCTGCTCTTGTTACTGCTGGTGTTTATTTATTAATTCGTTTTAGACCAATATTGGATACTTATAATTGTGGTTGATTTTTACTTTTAATTGGTTGTATAACTATATTTATGGCTGGATTGGGCGCTAATTTTGAGTTTGATTTAAAGAAGATTATTGCTCTTTCTACTTTAAGACAACTTGGTTTAATAATAAGAATTTTGGCTATAGGTTATCCAAAGCTTGCATTTTTTCATTTATTGGCTCATGCTTTATTTAAGGCATTATTATTTATATGTGCAGGTTCAATAATTCATAATTTGAAGGATTCTCAGGATATTCGTTTTATAGGATCAATTGTTAATTTCATACCTTTAACTTCAGTTTGTTTTAATGTTTCTAGTTTATCTTTGTGTGGAATACCTTTTTTAGCGGGATTTTATTCAAAGGATTTAATTCTTGAGATGGTTTGTTTAAGATGAATTAATTGTTTAATTTTTTTCTTTATTTTTTTTCTACTGGTTTAACTGCTTCTTATTCTTTTCGTTTGTTTTATTATTCAATATCTGGTGATAATAATTTTTATTCTAGATTTTCTTTTGATGATAAGGGTTATTATATTTCATTTGGAATAATTGGTCTATTGTTTGTTGCTGTTTTTGGTGGTAGTCTTTTATCTTGATTAATTTTTCCTATTCCTCCTGTGATTGCTTTACCTTATTATTTAAAGTTTTTAACTATTACAGTTGTTATTTTAGGTGCTTATTTAGGTTATCTTATTTCTAATTTTGATTTTTCTCATAATTTATTTTCTTTAAGTATACTTTCTTTTGTTAGATTTGCTGGTTCTATATGATTTATACCTTTTCTTTCAACTAAGTTTATTAGATATATTCCTTTAAAAATAGGTTATTATTCATCTAAGTCATTTGATTATGGTTGAGGTGAATTACTTGGTGGTCAAGGTTTATATAGATTATTTATTTATTTAATTGGTTATATTCAAGGTTGATATGATTCTAATTTCAAGATTTATCTTTTAACTTTTATTTTTTGAATATTTATTTTGGTAATATTGTTTTTCGTTTACTTAAATAGCTTATAATTAGAGCGTGACACTGAAGATGTTAAGGAAGTATTTTTACTTTTAAGTATTTATAAATATAGATATATTATTTTTACAGTGAAAATGTAATGTTTTATTTAAACTATATAAATTTTAGAAATGTTAACGGAGTTTAACCGCTAATATAAAAAGTTAGCAGCTTTCATATTGGCTTTACATTTCCTTAATTGGAACTATTATAGTTCAATTATATTATTAACAGTAATACGCCTCTTTTTGGCTTCAATTAATAAGAATAAGGGTAGTACATACCAATCTTCCAGGTCGAAACTGACTGCAATATTTCGCTTCTTATTCTATTTAAGGTTGATTGATAATATCAATACTTTTTGAATGCAACCCAAATGTTATATTTAACTACAACCCTTTATTCTGCTCATTGTAATGCTCCTTGGTTTCATTCATGGTATAGTCTTCCTAATAGAACTAGAATAAAAAATATTGTTGATACTGTTCAGATTATAATGTCTGAAGTTTTAAAAATAATTACAATTGGTAGAATTAGTGCAATTTCTACATCAAAAATTAAAAAGATTACTGCGATTAGGAAGAATCGTATTGAGAATGGTATTCGTGCTGATCTTTTTGGATCAAACCCACATTCAAATGGTGATCTTTTTTCTCGATAATTAATTAATTTTTTTGATAGTGTTGTTGCCAGGATTGATTTATATCAAGCTTTCTGATTGGAAGTCAAATGTACTATTTATACTAGAAAAACAATTATCTACCTCATCAATAAATAGAGATATATAAGAATAATCATACTACGTCTACGAAGTGTCAGTATCATGCTGCTGCTTCAAATCCAAAGTGATGTCTTGGTGAAAATTGATTTATTGAGTGTCGAAGTAGACATGTTGATAAAAAGATTGTTCCAATAATTACGTGTAAACCATGGAATCCTGTTGCAACAAAGAATGTTGATCCATAAACTGCATCTGCAATGGTAAAAGGTGCTTCTCAATATTCATATGCTTGAAGTATTGTAAAGTATAGTCCTAATAACACTGTGAAGAATAATCCTTGTAGTGCTTGAGTATGATTAGATTCCATTAAACTATGATGTGCTCATGTTACTGTTACTCCTGATGCTAAAAGAATAGCTGTATTAAGTAATGGAATTTGTATAGGGTTAAAGGGTTGAATTCCTATTGGAGGTCATAGTATTCCTAGTTCAATTGTTGGTGCTAATCTTCTTCTAAAGAATGCTCAAAAAAAAGAAACGAAAAATAATACCTCTGATGCAATAAATAAAATTATTCCTCATCGTAATCCAATTGATACAAATCCTGTATGTAATCCTTGATATGTTCCTTCTCGTACTACATCTCGTCATCATTGAATTATAGTTAGTAGGGTAATTCCAAATCCAATTATGAATAAGTTAATATTAAATAGGTGGAATCATTTTGCTAGTCCTGATACTAGGACTATTGCTCCAATTGCTCCTGTTAATGGTCAAGGTCTATAGTCTACTAAGTGGAATGGGTGGTTTGAGTGAGTTGTTAACATAGGTTTAATATACTTCTCTAGAATATAGAGTTCTTAGAATTGAGAAAACATAGGCTTGAATTATTGCTACTGCTGATTCTAGAATTAATAGAAGTATTTGACCAATAATTAGTAATGAGATTAAGTTTATTGCTATAGATGGTCCTGTGTTTCCTAATAAGGTTAATAATAAGTGTCCTGCAATTATATTTGCTGCCAACCGTACTGCTAATGTACCTGGTCGAATAACATTACTAATTGTTTCAATTAGTACTATAAATGATATTAATGCAGGCGGTGTACCTTGTGGTACAAGGTGTGTAAATATATGATTAGTATGGTTAATTCATCCAAATAATATAAATCTTAGCCATATAGGTAGGGCAATTGCAAATGTTAATGCTAAATGTCTTGTTCTAGTAAAAATATAAGGGAATAATTCTATGAAATTGTTAAATAATATTATAATAAAAATTGAGATGAAAATGAATGTTGTTCCATTAAATGATTTTGGTCCAAGAAGTGTTTTAAATTCATTATGTAAGGTTAAATTTAGTTTATTTCAGATAATGTTAATTCGTGATGGTGTAAGTCAAAATAGTGATGGGATTAATAATAGTCCTAGAAATGTTCTAGTTCAATTTAATGATAAATTAAAGATGTTAGTTGATGGGTCAAATGTTGAGAATAGATTTGTTATCATTTTCAATTTAAGTTTTTTATTTCAATTGTTCCTTTTTCTGCTCTTTTAATAAGGTTAGGTTTAAATGAGAAGAAGTTTATTTGATTAAACAAGATTAATGTAGCTGAAAATATAATGAATAGTGAGAATCATATAAGAGGGGATATTTGAGGGATTTGGATATAATTTCCCCATCAGAAGTAGTCGTTAATTTACTATTATTTGGTTTAAGAGACCATTACTTACTTTCAGTCATCTGATGAATTTCAAGGTGTACTAATTTTTTTTAGTTACTTTAGATTGACACTCTAATGTTATTTATTTTAACTAACTCCTTAAATTATCTTAGATAATCACTTAATAAATAAATTTACTGAAGTTCTTTCAATTACAATTGGTATAAATCTGTGGTTTGCTCCACAGATTTCTGAGCATTGTCCAAAGAGTAATCCAGGTCGATTTATTGTGAATGTTCCTTGATTTAACCGACCTGGCGTTGCATCAATTTTAACCCCTAATGCAGGAACTGCTCATGAGTGTAGAACATCTGATGCTCTTGTTAATACTCGTACTTCTGTATTTATTGGTATTATTGTTCGGTTATCTACATCTAGTAGTCGGAATCAATCATTTTCTAGGTCTTGTTCTGGTGTTTATAAGTGTCAAATTCTACGTCTATGAAGTCTGAATATTCATATCTTCAATATCATTGTCGTCCAATGGTTTTAATTGTAATTATTGCATCTACTGAATCATCAAGTAAATATAATAGTCGTAATGATGGAAGGGCAATAAAAATTAATGTAATTGCTGGTAAAGCTGTTCAGATTGTTTCAATTAAATGTCCATGAAGTATATTACGGTTAGTATAGGCAATAAATAATATATAACTTAGGGCATAACCTACAATTACTGTAATTAATAATAATACGACCATAGTATGATCATGAAAGAATGATAATTGCTCCATTAATGGTGAAGCTCCATCTTGAAGAGATAAATTTGATCATGTTGCCATTAATAAATATTTTCTAATAAAAGGTCAAACCTTTATTTGTAGAGCTTAAATCTACTGCACTAATCTGCCATATTAGAATCTAGAGATTAATGGTAATTCTGAGTAACTATGTTCTGCAGGAGGGTTATTTTGTAGTCATTCTGTTGATCTTCTTATGTTAGCTCTAAATATAATTGCTCGGTTTGTAATCATTCTTTCTCATATAATTACAATGAATATAATGATTTCTACAATAGAAATTGTAGACCCAATTCTTGATACTACGTTTCATGATGTATATGCGTCTGGGTAGTCAGAGTATCGTCGAGGTATTCCTGCTAATCCTAGGAAGTGTTGAGGAAAGAATGTTAAATTTACTCCAATGAATATAATTGTAAATTGGATTTTTAATCATGTATTATTTATAGTTAATCCTGTAAATAGTGGATATCATTGAATGACACCTCCTATAATTGCAAATACTGCTCCTATAGATAATACATAATGAAAGTGGGCTACTACATAATATGTATCATGTAATACGATATCAAGTGATGAATTTGCTAATACTAATCCTGTTAATCCACCAATTGTAAATAGGAAAATAAATCCTAGAGCTCATAATAATGGTGGATTGAACTTGAATTTAGTTCCATATAATGTAGCTAATCATCTAAATACCTTAATTCCTGTAGGTACAGCAATAATTATTGTTGCTGATGTAAAATATGCTCGTGTGTCAACATCCATTCCTACTGTAAATATATGATGTGCTCATACAATAAATCCTATTAGTCCAATTGATAGTATAGCATAAATTATACCTAATGTTCCAAATGATTCAATTTTTCCTCTTTCTTGACATACAATATGTGAAATAATTCCGAACCCCGGTAGAACTAAAATATAAACTTCTGGGTGTCCAAAGAATCAAAATAGATGTTGATATAGAATTGGGTCACCCCCTCCTGCAGGGTCAAAGAATGATGTATTTAAATTTCGATCTGTTAATAATATAGTAATAGCTCCTGCTAAAACTGGAAGTGAAAGAAGGAGAAGTAATGCTGTAATAGCTACAGATCATACAAATAAAGGTGTTTGATCTAAAGTTATACTTTCTGATCGTATATTAATTGCTGTTGTAATGAAATTCACTGCACCAAGAATAGATGATACACCTGCTAAGTGCAGTGAAAAAATAGCTAGATCTACAGATGCACCCCCGTGTGCAATAGCTCCTGCTAGAGGAGGGTAAACTGTTCATCCTGTACCAGCACCATTATCTACTATAGAAGATGTAAGAAGAAGGGTTAGTGAAGGTGGTAGTAATCAAAAACTTATATTATTTATTCGTGGAAATGCTATATCTGGTGCACCAATTATTAGTAGAACAAGTCAATTACCAAATCCACCAATTATATAGGTATTACTATAAAGAAAATTATTACGAATGCGTGAGCTGTAATAATAACATTATAAATCTGGTCATCCCCAATTAGAGATCCGGGTTGGCCAAGTTCAGCACGAATAAGTATTCTTATTGATGTTCCTACTATTCCTGCTCATGCTCCAAATATGAAGTATAAAGTACCAATGTCCTTATGGTTTGTTGAGAATAATCATTTTTGCGGTAAGATGGCTGAATTTTAGGTGGTAGACTGTAAATCTACTTATGAGATGTTTTCTCTCTTATCATATTTAGGTCTTATATTCAATTATGATTCTAGACTGCAATTCTAGAGGTGTAAAATTTTACTAAGGCCTAAAAGATTATTCTTTTAATTATAACTTTGAAGGTTATTAGTTTGATTAACTTAAGTCCTTAGTATAATGAAATTAAGGTTGATGTTGAAATCAATCCTATTGTTGAAATTATTACTGTTATAGGAAGAATGATTCTTGATTTTTGGGACTTTATCTTTATAGATCACGAATTTTCTGTGTATGATATAATTAGAGCTGAGAATCTAATACGTATATAGTAGTAGAGTGTAATTGTAGTTAATACAACTATAATAGTTATAATAGTTGTTATATTGTTTTCTATTAATGATTGTATTACAATTCATTTTGGTAAGAATCCAAGGAATGGTGGTAGTCCACCTAAAGATAATAAAGATAAGAATATTATGAATTTAATTTCGGTTTTTATATTTCTGGCTGAATAAATTTGATTTATGAAAAATAAATTTATTTGCTTAAATATTAAAACTATAATTAATCTTAATAGTGAGTAAATAATGAAGTATAGTTCTCAGATGTTTTCTCTGACTGTTAATGATCTAATTATTCAACCTAGATGTCTGATTGATGAATATGCTAAAAGTTGTCGTAAGGATGTTTGATTTAAACCTCCTATTGCCCCAATAATAATTCTTAAGATAATAATTGTTCAAATAAAAGTTCTTAATTGAATACAATAAGATAAGACCATTATTGGGGCGATTTTTTGTCATGTTATTAATGTTAAACAATTATTTCATCTTGATGCTCCTATAACTTCTGGAAATCAGAAATGGAAAGGTGCAGCTCCAATCTTTAATAATAGTCTAGATCTAATTATTATTGATGGGATAAATTCTGTTTCCCATCCCATGGGATATTTTATTTGAATCAGCAAAATTGAAAATAATAATATTGTCGATGCTATTGCTTGGACAATAAAATATTTAATTGATGATTCATTTATTATTATATTTTTATTTCTTGTTAGGAGCAGAATAAGTGAAAGTAAGTTGATCTCAAGTCCTATTCAAACCCCAAATCAGGAATTTGATGAAATGGACAGGATCGTTCCTATCATTAATGTTGATAGGAAGAGCAGTTTTGTAGAGTTGTTGGTCATTAAAAAGGAGAGGATTGATACCTCTATAAATGGGGTATGAACCCATTAGCTTGTTTAGCTTACCTTTGCATTCAAAAAGTATTGATATTATCAATCAACCTTAAATAGAGTAAGAAGCGAAATATTGCAGTCAGTTTCGACCTGGAAGATTGGTATGTACTGCCCTTATTCTTATTAATTGAAGCCAAAAAGAGGCGTATTACTGTTAATAATATAATTGAACTATAATAGTTCCAATTAAGGAAATGTAAAGCCAATATGAAAGCTGCTAACTTTTTATATTAGCGGTTAAACTCCGTTAACATTTCTAAAATTTATATAGTTTAAATAAAACATTACATTTTCACTGTAAAAATAATATATCTATATTTATAAATACTTAAAAGTAAAAATACTTCCTTAACATCTTCAGTGTCACGCTCTAATTATAAGCTATTTAAGTAAACGAAAAACAATATTACCAAAATAAATATTCAAAAAATAAAAGTTAAAAGATAAATCTTGAAATTAGAATCAAATCAACCTTGAATATAACCAATTAAATAAATAAATAATCTATATAAACCTTGACCACCAAGTAATTCACCTCAACCATAATCAAATGACTTAGATGAATAATAACCTATTTTTAAAGGAATATATCTAATAAACTTAGTTGAAAGAAAAGGTATAAATCATATAGAACCAGCAAATCTAACAAAAGAAAGTATACTTAAAGAAAATAAATTATGAGAAAAATCAAAATTAGAAATAAGATAACCTAAATAAGCACCTAAAATAACAACTGTAATAGTTAAAAACTTTAAATAATAAGGTAAAGCAATCACATGAGGAATAGGAAAAATTAATCAAGATAAAAGACTACCACCAAAAACAGCAACAAACAATAGACCAATTATTCCAAATGAAATATAATAACCCTTATCATCAAAAGAAAATCTAGAATAAAAATTATTACCACCAGATATTGAATAATAAAACAAACGAAAAGAATAAGAAGCAGTTAAACCAGTAGAAAAAAAATAAAGAAAAAAATTAAACAATTAATTCATCTTAAACAAACCATCTCAAGAATTAAATCCTTTGAATAAAATCCCGCTAAAAAAGGTATTCCACACAAAGATAAACTAGAAACATTAAAACAAACTGAAGTTAAAGGTATGAAATTAACAATTGATCCTATAAAACGAATATCCTGAGAATCCTTCAAATTATGAATTATTGAACCTGCACATATAAATAATAATGCCTTAAATAAAGCATGAGCCAATAAATGAAAAAATGCAAGCTTTGGATAACCTATAGCCAAAATTCTTATTATTAAACCAAGTTGTCTTAAAGTAGAAAGAGCAATAATCTTCTTTAAATCAAACTCAAAATTAGCGCCCAATCCAGCCATAAATATAGTTATACAACCAATTAAAAGTAAAAATCAACCACAATTATAAGTATCCAATATTGGTCTAAAACGAATTAATAAATAAACACCAGCAGTAACAAGAGTAGAAGAATGAACTAAAGCAGAAACAGGAGTAGGAGTTGCTATAGCAGCAGGAAGTCATGAAGAGAAAGGAATCTGAGCTCTCTTAGTTATAGCTGCTAAAACAATTAATATAGTAATGAGCTTTATTTCAAAAGAATTAGAAATAAAATCATAATAATAAATATAATTTCAACCACCAAAATTTAACATTCATGCAATAGAAATTAAAATAGCAACATCACCAATACGATTAGAAAGTGCAGTTAATATACCAGCACTATAAGATTTTACATTTTGATAATAAATAACTAAACAATAAGAAACTAAACCTAAACCATCTCAACCTAATAAAATTCTAATTAAATTAGGACTAATAATTAAAAAACCTATAGAAAGAATAAATATTAAAACAATAATAATAAAACGATTTATATTCTTTTCACCAGATATATAATCCTCTCTATAATAAATAACCAAAGAAGAAATATATATAACAAAAGATATAAAAATAAGAGATATTCAATCCAAAATTAAAGTTATAACAACTATAGAACCATTTAAATTGAAAAGCTCTCACTCAACAAAAACTCTATAATCAATTATTAAATAATAAATACCTAAAATAAAAATTATAGTTCTCGAAATAAACAAAGAAAAAAAACTCAAAGAACAAATAGAAAATAAATTCACGGCGTAAGATGAAAAACTTCATATCATTGATTCCACAAAACAATATTTTTAATTAAAATACTTAAGCAAACTAAACAAAGAAATATTCACCCTTTAAACAGAGAATATATAAAGGCAATCAATGTAAAAGTAAAAGATGATATTCACGAAAATAACCAAGAGAACAAGTATAAACACCAGAATAATAATTCCCATGCTGAGAATAAGAATATATATACAAAGTATAAACAGCTCTAAAAAAAGATAAAGAAATCAAAGCAAAGAATCTAAAAGAAGATCAAGATATAATTCTATTTAATAATCTAATTTCACCTACCAAATTTAAAGAAGGAGGAGCAGCCATATTTGATGATCTTAAAAGAAATCATCATAAAGCCATTCTTGGCATCAAATTAATTATACCCTTGTTAATTAATAATCTTCGTCTACCTAAACGTTCATAAATAATATTAGATAAACAAAATAAACCAGAAGAACATAAACCATGACCAACCATTAGAGAAAGAGAAACTACACAACCTCATCAATTCATAGTCATTAATCCACCAATAACCATTCTTATATGAGCAACAGAAAAATATGCAATTAAAGACTTTAAATCAACCTGACGAAAACAAATAAATCTTACAATAACACCCCCAGATAAACCTAAAGACAATCAAAAATAATTAAACTTTAAACCCAAATAAGAAATAACCTTTATAACACGAAAAATACCATAACCACCTAACTTTAATAAAACACCAGCAAGAATTATTCTACCTGAAATAGGGGCCTCTACATGAGCCTTAGGAAGTCATAAATGAACCAAAAACATAGGTATCTCAACTAAAAAAGCCAAAATTATAAATACATAAAACATAAAATAATAAGAACCAAAATCAACCAATAAAGGAAAATATAAAGTATTAGAAAAATCATAAACCTTAAATAAAACTAATAATAAAGGTAATCTAGCAACCAAAGTATAAAAAATTAAATAAACACCAGCCTGCAAACGCTCAGGTTGATAACCCCAACCCAAAATTAAAAGTAAAGTAGGAACTAATCTAGCCTCAAAAAAAATATAAAAAGAAAGAAGACTTAATCTAGCAAATGAACAATAAAGCATAATTATTAAAATCAAAACCATAAAAACAAAAAAATTAGAATGATATGAACTTAAATAAACTGAACCTCTAGCAGTGATTATTAAAGAACAAATCCAAAAACTAAGTAAAATTAAACTAAAAGAAAAATAATCAATACCAAAATAATATCTAATTATATTCAAATCAGCATATAAATAAACACAAATTATAAAAACAAAACCCGACAGAAACATTAAAGAATGAACCAACCATCAACAATTATTTAATAAACAAAGAGGGATCAAAAAAATAGTTATAAATAAATACTTTAACATAAAGATAAACCAAAAGAATTAAAAAAATCATTACCATGAGAACGAATTATTGAAACTAAAATAGAAAGACCTAAAGCACCCTCACAAACAGAAAAAACTAAAAAAATAACAGGAAAAAAATAATCATAATCAAACTCCATAAGAAAAACAATAACTAACACAAATAAAGAAAGAACAATATATTCTAATCTCAAAAGAACCATTAATAAATGTTTACGTTTAGAAGAAAAAACATAAACACCAGCAAAATAAATCAATAAAGAAGTAAAAATAGAGAATATAAACATTAGTTTTAATAGTTTAAAAAAACGCCGGTCTTGTAAACCGGAAATAAGTCCAGCCCCCACTTTTAAAACTTCAGAGGTGGAAAAGCTTCCATCATCGGTCCCCAAAACCGGTATTTTAAATAAACTAACCCCTGAAATGATCAAAATAATAATTATATCATTATCAAATATAATAAATATTAATTTTATTAAATTAAGACACCCAATATCAATAATGCTTTTTATTATCCTTCAAACCTTCCTAGTTGGATTAATAACAGGAACAATAATAGAAAGATATTGATTATCATATATTTTATTTTTAACATTTCTTGGTGGTATACTAGTATTATTTATTTACATTACAAGAATTGCATCAAACGAAATATTTCAGCCTAAATCAATCACTATAATTATTACATTAATAATGTGAGTATTTATCATATTAATATTAATTATTCTAGATATATCTATATTTATAGACTTTTTCAAAAACACCAAAACTATAAATATTGATAATTCAATCAATTATCAAGAAATAACAATATCTTTAGAAAAATTATATAATAGACCAACATTCATTATTACAATAATAATAATAATTTATTTATTTTTAGCACTACTAGCAGTTGTTAAAATCACCAATATTAATCAGGGACCTATTCGTAAAATAAGATAATTACTAATGAATAAACCCTTACGATTAAGACATCCTTTAATTAAAATTATTAATAACTCTTTAATTGACTTACCTGCCCCAACAAATATTTCATTTTGATGAAATTTTGGATCCCTATTAGGGTTATGTTTGGTAATTCAAATCGTAACTGGACTATTTTTAGCTATACATTATACATCAAATATTGAAATAGCATTCAGTAGTGTAGTACACATCTGCCGAGACGTAAATAATGGTTGAATTATCCGAACCTTACACGCAAATGGAGCATCTATATTTTTTATTTGTATTTACTTACATGTAGGACGGGGAATTTACTATGGATCTTATATATATATACATACCTGAATAATTGGTACAGTGATTTTATTTTTAGTTATAGCAACTGCATTTATAGGATATGTCTTACCCTGAGGCCAAATATCTTTTTGAGGTGCAACAGTAATTACTAATTTATTATCAGCAATCCCATACTTAGGAACAGATTTAGTCCAATGAGTATGAGGAGGATTCGCTGTTGATAATGCAACATTAAATCGATTCTTCACATTCCATTTTGTATTACCATTTATTATTGCTGCTATAGCAGCAATTCATTTATTTTTTCTTCACCAAACAGGATCTAATAATCCTCTTGGACTAAATGGAGATATTGAAAAAATTCCATTCCTGTTGAAGAACCTTATATTATAACAGGTCAAATCTTAACAATTATTTACTTCACATATTTCTTAATTAATGTCCATGTCGCAAACGCATGAGATAAATTAATTAAGGAATAAAGTTAATTAGCTTAGGAAAAGCATATGTTTTGAAAACATAAAATTAGAAGTTTAACTCTTCTATTAACTTTTCTCAAAAAATTTCACTAAACAAATGAGATAAATAAAATCTTTAAACCAACAAAGAAAATAAAAAAATTCAAAGATAAATGTAAAAACTTTTTCAAGCTAAGTACATTAATTTATCATAACGGAACCGTGGTAATGTTCCACGAACCCAAATAAAAACAAAAGATATAATAGCAAGCTTAATAAAAAATATAAAAGAATAAAAATCACCACCCAAAAAAATTAAAGCCAATAACATTCTTATGAAGACAATTCTAGTATATTCAGCTAAAAAAATTAAAGTAAAACCACCCGCACCATACTCAATATTAAATCCTGAAACTAACTCAGATTCCCCTTCAGCAAAATCAAAAGGAGTACGATTAGTTTCAGCTAAGCAAGAAGCAAAACAAGCTAAAGCTAAAGGAAAAGAAATAATAATAAATCAACAATAAAGCTGATAGTTTATAAAATCAAACATATTAAAACTACCAATTAAAATAATTAAAGACAATAAAATTAAAGCTAAACTAACTTCATAAGAAATTGTTTGAGCAACAGAACGAAGAGAACCTAATAATGAATAATTTGAATTAGAAGATCAACCAGCAATTATAACAGTATAAACACCTAATCTAGTACAACATAAAAAAAATAAAAATCCATAAGAAAAAGAACACATATAAGTTAAATAAGGAAAAATTACTCAAACGGCTAAAGAAATCATTAAATTAAAAACAGGGGAAAAATAATAAAGTAGGTATTTAGATATAATAGGAATTGGCTGCTCCTTACAAATTAACTTAATAGCATCTCTAAATGGCTGAGGAATTCCAACAAAACCTATCTTATTTGGACCCTTTCGAATCTGAATATAACCTAAAACCTTACGCTCTAATAAAGTTAAAAAGGCAACACTAATTAAAACACAAATAACCAATAAAAGAAAATTCAAAATAAATATAAATAAATCATAAAGTATCAATACTATTTGTAGTAAAAATCTACATAAATGAATTCTAAATTCAACACATTAATCTGTCAAAATAGTAAATAAATTAATATTAATCAATATAACAAAATATATTTTAACCATATGGTCCTTTCGTACTAATATGGATTAACAATCTTAGGATAGAAACCGACCTGGCTCACGCCGGTCTGAACTCAGATCATGTAAGAATTTAAAGGTCGAACAGACCTAATCATTGGGCTCCTGCACCAAAAATTTTTCTTAATCCAACATCGAGGTCGCAATCTGCTTTGTCGATATGAGCTCTCAAAAACAATTACGCTGTTATCCCTAAGGTAACTTAATCTTATGATCATAAATTATGGATCAAAATAACAAACATAAATAAATGATATAATAATGAAGAGTTTATCTATTCTTCATGTCACCCCAACAAAACATCATCATTAAATATAGAAAGACAAACAAAAAACTATATAAAAGTAAAATGTCAACCTCTATATGGTCTTCTCGTCCTAAAGAAGAATTTAAGCCTTTTGACTCAAAAGTTAAATTCAAAAATTTATTAAGAGACAGTTGATTTCTCGTCAAGCCATTCATTCCAGCCACTAATTAAGAGACTAATGATTATGCTACCTTTGCACGGTCAAAATACCGCGGCTCTTTAAAAATACGCTCAGTGAGCAGGCCAGACCTCAAAATATAAACAAGAGGACATGTTTTTGATAAACAGGCGGAAATCAATTTTGCCTAGTTCCTTATAATAAGTTCACAAGGTAAAAATTTCATACAAATAAATATACTAATTCTATCATTATTACAAAAATTTTAAAATTAAATTAATAATCTTAATAAAAAACCTAAAATATTTATAAAATCAAAATAAAAAATAATGAACTAAAACGTAATCTTAAAGATAGCTGGTTTAAAGCTTACTATTATATTTCTATAAAATAAATTATAGGTTATTAACTTCAAAGCTTATCCCTTAAAGAATAAATAAGTTAATATTTTTACTTAAAAAATAAAATAAAAACAAATAACTTTAAAAAATTAAATTTTTTCTTAAGAAACTAGATATCTTGGGAAACGATTAACATCTCATTTCTATAAATAATTTAATAATAATTATGATACATTAACTATAAATTATTTATAAATCAACCCAAATCGAGACAAGTAAAATAAATACTAAAATTTTGATAAACCCTGATACAAAAGGTACAATAAAGAAAATCTACTTAAAAAAATTTAAAATAATATTTCATAAAACACTTACATTACACCAATAAACTATAATTTAAAAAATCAATTCTATAAAATATACTAAGACAAAAATACAATAAAATTATTTATATTAAATAATTAAATAAACAAAAAATAAATATAATAAAATAAATAGTCAAGATATCCTGATTTGCACAGAAAAATTTTCAGTGTAAATGAAACCATTTACTAATAAGTTATATCTTGAAACTCTTCCTAGATACACTTTCCAGTACATCTACTATGTTACGACTTATCTCATCTAAATTGAAGCTACTTTAAAATAAAATAGAATAATCAATAATGAGAGCGACGGGCGATGTGTACACATCTCAGAGCCAATATCAGTTAAATTAAATAAATTAAATTACTATCAAATCCACCTTCATTAACAGTATTTCACTATCAAATCCGTTATAAACAAAAATCTATTGTAACCCACCTCCTCTTAACTATAAGCTGCACCTTGACCTGAAATATTTTATAATTATAAATCTTGAGAATTATAACTCTAAAAAGATTCTCTGATAACGGAGATATACAAACAAATAAATTAAGTAGAGTAAATCGTGTATTATCAATCATGGGGTAGGTTCCTCTGAATGGAATGAGATACCGCCAAATTCTTTGGGTTTAAAGACCTTAACTAATAGTACCCTGGTAAATATAATTAACATTTAAAATAATAGGGTATCTAATCCTAGTTTATTATTTAAATTTCACAGATTCATAAAAAGGGCCACAAATAAATTTTAACATTTCACCTTACAGATTTATATTTCAACCCTAATAATATAAACAACTGTTTTAACCAATAATATTCACTTGTATCAATCGTATAACCGCAGCTGCTGGCACGAATTATGCCGATACTAAATCAATTGCTAAATCCAAAATCACTTGATAATTAAATCAAATTACTGCAAAAAGATCATTTAGTCTAACAAAACTTACATATAATACAAAGAAAAAGTGAATAAACAAGCAAGAATATAACTTTTAAAAATAAAAAATAAGAAAATTTTAAATCTATTAATTCAGGAAAAAATAAAAGATTCAAATATTTAAAGAAAAAAAAAGAAAAAAACCACAAACATAACAAAAAAAAAGAAACGCCCCTATGTATGACCACAACAACTTCTCTATTATATATAATTAAAGATTAATATGGAACATGTATAGCAATAAATGTATTATATTCTTTCTTATTTAATCTTTCTTAGCACTAATAAATAAATAAAGATTAAATAATATAATAAATATATTTTATACAATTATGTAATTTAATATAATATGTTATTAATATGAATTCTTTTTTTTATATAAAGTTAACTTTCATATATATTAGTTAAATAATCTAATTATAGATAATTTACATAATTATATTATTATAATTAATATAATTATTTATATTAATTATAATATTTTATATTTAAATTAATAATTTTATTTATTATATCCAATTGTAATAATATTAAATATTAAATTACATATTATTGTATATATTATATTATAATAACCTATTTTAAGCTAAAAACATAAGTAGCTATAATCCTAGGTAAATAATTGCATTAAAATAATCAATTGATAATGGTAAGATGAACTTATAATACTTTAATTTCAATTAAATGTAATATATTAATATAAATTATTTATTATATATATATATAAATATATAAATATATAAATATGTAAGGTTAATATATATATATATATATATATATATATATATATATATAAATAGGACTTGAGATCAACTTACTTTCATTTATTCCGCTCCTAACAAGAAATAAAAATATAATAATAAATGAATCATCAATTAAATATTTTATTGTCCAAGCAATAGCATCGACAATATTATTATTTTGAATTTTTGCTGATTCAAATAAAATATCCCATGGGATGGGAAACAGAATTTATCCCATCAATAATAATTAGATCTAGACTATTATTAAAGATTGGAGCTGCACCTTTCCATTTCTGATTTCCAGAAGTTATAGGAGCATCAAGATGAAATAATTGTTTAACATTAATAACATGACAGAAAATCGCCCCAATAATGGTCTTATCTTATTGTATTCAATTAAGAACTTTTATTTTAACAATTATTATCTTAAGAATTATTATTGGGGCAATAGGAGGTTTAAATCAAACATCCTTACGACAACTTTTAGCATATTCATCAATCAGACATCTAGGTTGAATAATTAGATCATTAACAGTCAGAGAAAACATCTGAGAACTATACTTCATTATTTACTCACTATTAAGATTAATTATAGTTTTATTATTTAAGCAAATAAATTTATTTTTCATAAATCAAATTTATTCAGCCAGAAATATAAAAACCGAAATTAAATTCATAATATTCTTATCTTTATTATCTTTAGGTGGACTACCACAATTCCTTGGATTCTTACCAAAATGAATTGTAATACAATCATTAATAGAAAACAATATAACAACTATTATAACTATTATAGTTGTATTAACTACAATTACACTCTACTACTATATACGTATTAGATTCTCAGCTCTAATTATATCATACACAGAAAATTCGTGATCTATAAAGATAAAGTCCCAAAAATCAAGAATCATTCTTCCTATAACAGTAATAATTTCAACAATAGGATTGATTTCAACATCAACCTTAATTTCATTATACTAAGGACTTTAGACGTAGAATTTGACACTTATATAACACCAGAACAAGACCTAGAAAATGATGGATTCCGACTACTAGATGTAGATAACCGAACAATCCTACCAATAAATACAGAAGTACGAGTATTAACAAGAGCATCAGATGTTCTACACTCCCCTGAGCAGTTCCTGCATTAGGGGTTAAAATTGATGCAACGCCAGGTCGGTTAAATCAAGGAACATTCACAATAAATCGACCTGGATTATTCTTTGGACAATGCTCAGAAATCTGTGGAGCAAACCACAGATTTATATCAATTGTAATTGAAAGAACTTCAGTAAATTTATTTATTAAGTGATTATCTAAGATAATTTAAGGAGTTAGTTAAAATAAATAACATTAGAGTGTCAATCTAAAGTAACTAAAAAAAATTAGTACACCTTGAAATTCATCAGATGACTGAAAGTAAGTAATGGTCTCTTAAACCAAATAATAGTAAATTAACGACTACTTCTGATGAGGAAATTATATCCAAATCCCTCAAATATCCCCTCTTATATGATTCTCACTATTCATTATATTTTCAGCTACATTAATCTTGTTTAATCAAATAAACTTCTTCTCATTTAAACCTAACCTTATTAAAAGAGCAGAAAAAGGAACAATTGAAATAAAAAACTTAAATTGAAAATGATAACAAATCTATTCTCAACATTTGACCCATCAACTAACATCTTTAATTTATCATTAAATTGAACTAGAACATTTCTAGGACTATTATTAATCCCATCACTATTTTGACTTACACCATCACGAATTAACATTATCTGAAATAAACTAAATTTAACCTTACATAATGAATTTAAAACACTTCTTGGACCAAAATCATTTAATGGAACAACATTCATTTTCATCTCAATTTTTATTATAATATTATTTAACAATTTCATAGGATTATTCCCTTATATTTTTACTAGAACAAGACATTTAGCATTAACATTTGCAATGGCCCTACCTATATGGCTAAGATTTATATTATTTGGATGAATTAACCATACTAATCATATATTTACACACCTTGTACCACAAGGTACACCGCCTGCATTAATATCATTTATAGTACTAATTGAAACAATTAGTAATGTTATTCGACCAGGTACATTAGCAGTACAGTTGGCAGCAAATATAATTGCAGGACACTTATTATTAACCTTATTAGTAAACACAGGACCATCTATAGCAATAAACTTAATCTCATTACTAATTATTGGACAAATACTTCTATTAATTCTAGAATCAGCAGTAGCAATAATTCAAGCTTATGTTTTCTCAATTCTAAGAACTCTATATTCTAGAGAAGTATATTAAACCTATGTTAACAACTCACTCAAACCACCCATTCCACTTAGTAGACTATAGACCTTGACCATTAACAGGAGCAATTGGAGCAATAGTCCTAGTATCAGGACTAGCAAAATGATTCCACCTATTTAATATTAACTTATTCATAATTGGATTTGGAATTACCCTACTAACTATAATTCAATGATGACGAGATGTAGTACAAGAAGGAACATATCAAGGATTACATACAGGATTTGTATCAATTGGATTACGATGAGGAATAATTTTATTTATTGCATCAGAGGTATTATTTTTCGTTTCTTTTTTTTGAGCATTCTTTAGAAGAAGATTAGCACCAACAATTGAACTAGGAATACTATGACCTCCAATAGGAATTCAACCCTTTAACCCTATACAAATTCCATTACTTAATACAGCTATTCTTTTAGCATCAGGAGTAACAGTAACATGAGCACATCATAGTTTAATGGAATGTAATCATACTCAAGCACTACAAGGATTATTCTTCACAGTGTTATTAGGACTATACTTTACAATACTTCAAGCATATGAAGATTGAGAAGCACCTTTTACCATTGCAGATGCAGTTTATGGATCAACATTCTTTGTTGCAACAGGATTCCATGGTTTACACGTAATTATTGGAACAATCTTTTTATCAACATGTCTACTTCGACACTCAATAAATCAATTTTCACCAAGACATCACTTTGGATTTGAAGCAGCAGCATGATACTGACACTTCGTAGACGTAGTATGATTATTCTTATATATCTCTATTTATTGATGAGGTAGATAATTGTTTTTCTAGTATAAATAGTACATTTGACTTCCAATCAGAAAGCTTGATATAAATCAAGAAAAACATTTCTAATTCTATCAACAAGAGTTTTCATTAGATTTATTATTCCAATAATTGTTATAATCCTGGCAACAACACTATCAAAAAAATTAATTAATGATCGAGAAAAAAGATCACCATTTGAATGTGGGTTTGATCCAAAAAGATCAGCACGAATACCATTCTCAATACGATTCTTCCTAATTGCAGTAATCTTTTTAATTTTTGATGTAGAAATTGCACTAATTCTACCAATTGTAATTATTTTTAAAACTTCAGACATTATAATCTGAACAGTATCAACAATATTTTTATTCTAGTTCTATTAGGAGGACTATACCATGAATGAAACCAAGGAGCATTACAATGAGCAGAATAAAGGGTTGTAGTTAAATATAACATTTGGGTTGCGTTCAAAAAGTATTGATATTATCAATCAACCTTAAATAGAATAAGAAGCGAAATATTGCAGTCAGTTTCGACCTGGAAGATTGGTATGTACTACCCTTATTCTTATTAATTGAAGCCAAAAAGAGGCGTATTACTGTTAATAATATAATTGAACTATAATAGTTCCAATTAAGGAAATGTAAAGCCAATATGAAAGCTGCTAACTTTTTATATTAGCGGTTAAACTCCGTTAACATTTCTAAAATTTATATAGTTTAAATAAAACATTTCATTTTAACTGTAAAAATATTATATCTATATTTATAAATACTTAAAAGTAAAAATACTTCCTTAACATCTTCATTGTCACGCTCTAATTATAAGCTATTTAAGTAAACGAAAAACAATATTACCAAAATAAATATTCAAAAAATAAAAGTTAAAAGATAAATCTTGAAATTAGAATCATATCAACCTTGAATATAACCAATTAAATAAATAAATAATCTATATAAACCTTGACCACCAAGTAATTCACCTCAACCATAATCAAATGACTTAGATGAATAATAACCTATTTTTAAAGGAATATATCTAATAAACTTAGTTGAAAGAAAAGGTATAAATCATATAGAACCAGCAAATCTAACAAAAGAAAGTATACTTAAAGAAAATAAATTATGAGAAAAATCAAAATTAGAAATAAGATAACCTAAATAAGCACCTAAAATAACAACTGTAATAGTTAAAAACTTTAAATAATAAGGTAAAGCAATCACATGAGGAATAGGAAAAATTAATCAAGATAAAAGACTACCACCAAAAACAACAACAAACAATAGACCAATTATTCCAAATGAAATATAATAACCCTTATCATCAAAAGAAAATCTAGAATAAAAATTATTATCACCAGATATTGAATAATAAAACAAACGAAAAGAATAAGAAGCAGTTAAACCAGTAGAAAAAAAATAAAGAAAAAAAATTAAACAATTAATTCATCTTAAACAAACCATCTCAAGAATTAAATCCTTTGAATAAAATCCCGCTAAAAAAGGTATTCCACACAAAGATAAACTAGAAATATTAAAACAAACTGAAGTTAAAGGTATGAAATTAACAATTGATCCTATAAAACAAATATCCTGAGAATCCTTCAAATTATGAATTATTGAACCTGCACATATAAATAATAATGCCTTAAATAAAGCATGAGCCAATAAATGAAAAAATGCAAGCTTTGGATAACCTATAGCCAAAATTCTTATTATTAAACCAAGTTGTCTTAAAGTAGAAAGAGCAATAATCTTCTTTAAATCAAACTCAAAATTAGCGCCCAATCCAGCCATAAATATAGTTATACAACCAATTAAAAGTAAAAATCAACCACAATTATAAGTATCCAATATTGGTCTAAAACGAATTAATAAATAAACACCAGCAGTAACAAGAGTAGAAGAATGAACTAAAGCAGAAACAGGAGTAGGAGCTGCTATAGCAGCAGGAAGTCATGAAGAGAAAGGAATCTGAGCTCTCTTATTGTAGCTGCTAAAACAATTAATATAGTAATGAGCTTTATTTCAAAAGAATTAGAAATAAAATCATAATAATAAATATAATTTCAACCACCAAAATTTAACATTCATGCAATAGAAATTAAAATAGCAACATCACCAATACGATTAGAAAGTGCAGTTAATATACCAGCACTATAAGATTTTACATTTTGATAATAAATAACTAAACAATAAGAAACTAAACCTAAACCATCTGTACCTAATAAAATTCTAATTAAATTAGGACTAATAATTAAAAAACCTATAGAAAGAATAAATATTAAAACAATAATAATAAAACGATTTATATTCTTTTCACCAGATATATAATCCTCTCTATAATAAATAACCAAAGAAGAAATATATATAACAAAAGATATAAAAATAAGAGATATTCAATCCAAAATGAAAGTTATAACAACTATAGAACCATTTAAATTGAAAAGCTCTCACTCAACAAAAACTCTATAATCAATTATTAAATAATAAATACCTAAAATAAAAATTATAGTTCTCGACATAAACAAAGAAAAAAAACTCAAAGAACAAATAGAAAATAAATTCACGGCCTAAGATGAAAAACTTCATATCATTGATTCCACAAAACAATATTTTTAATTAAAATACTTAAGCAAACTAAACAAAGAAATATTCACCCTTTAAACAGAGAATATTTAAAGGCAATCAATGTAAAAGTAAAAGATGATATTCACGAAAATAACCAAGAGAACAAGTTAAACACCAGAATAATAATTCCCATGCTGAGAATAAGAATATATATACAAAGTATAAACAGCTCTAAAAAAAGATAAAAAAATCAAAGCAAAGAATCTAAAAGAAGATCAAGATATAATTCTATTTAATAATCTAATTTCACCTACCAAATTTAAAGAAGGAGGAGCAGCCAAATTTGATGATCTTAAAAGAAATCATCATAAAGCCATTCTTGGCATCATATTAATTATACCCTTGTTAATTAATAATCTTCGTCTACCTAAACGTTCATAAATAATATTAGATAAACAAAATAAACCAGAAGAACATAAACCATGACCAACCATTAGAGAAAGAGAACCTACACAACCTCATCAATTCATAGTCATCAATCCACCAATAACCATTCTTATATGAGCAACAGAAGAATATGCAATTAAAGACTTTAAATCAACCTGACGAAAACAAATAAATCTTACAATAACACCCCCAGATAAACCTAAAGACAATCAAAAATAATTAAACTTTAAACCCAAATAAGAAATAACCTTTATAACACGAAAAATACCATAACCACCTAACTTTAATAAAACACCAGCAAGAATTATTCTACCTGAAATAGGGGCCTCTACATGAGCCTTAGGAAGTCATAAATGAACCAAAAACATAGGTATCTTAACTAAAAAAGCCAAAATTATAAATACATAAAACATAAAATAATAAGAACCAAAATCAACCAATAAAGGAAAATATAAAGTATTAGAAAAATCATAAACCTTAAATAAAACTAATAATAAAGGTAATCTAGCAACCAAAGTATAAAAAATTAAATAAACACCAGCCTGCAAACGCTCAGGTTGATAACCCCAACCCAAAATTAAAAGTAAAGTAGGAACTAATCTAGCCTCAAAAAAAATATAAAAAGAAAGAAGACTTAATCTAGCAAATGAACAATAAAGCATAATTATTAAAATCAAAACCATAAAAACAAAAAAATTAGAATGATATGAACTTAAATAAACTGAACCTCTAGCAGTGATTATTAAAGAACAAATCCAAAAACTAAGTAAAATTAAACTAAAAGAAAAATAATCAATACCAAAATAATATCTAATTATATTCAAATCAGCATATGAATAAACACAAATTATAAAAACAAAACCCAACAGAAACATTAAAGAATGAACCAACCATCAACAATTATTTAATAAACAAAGAGGGATCAAAAAAATAGTTATAAACAAATACTTTAACATAAAGATAAACCAAAAGAATTAAAAAAATCATTACCATGAGAACGAATTATTGAAACTAAAATAGAAAGACCTAAAGCACCCTCACAAACAGAAAAAACTAAAAAAATAACAGGAAAAAAATAATCATAATCAAACTCAATAAGAAAAACAATAACTAACATAAATAAAGAAAGAACAATATATTCTAATCTCAAAAGAACCATTAATAAATGTTTACGTTTAGAAGAAAAAACATAAACACCAGCAAAATAAATCAATAAAGAAGTATAAAATAGAGAATACAAACATTAGTTTTAATAGTTTAAAAAAAACGCCGGTCTTGTAAACCGGAAATAAGTCCAGCCCCCACTTTTAAAACTTCAGAGGTGGAAAAGCTTCCATCATCGGTCCCCAAAACCGGTATTTTAAATAAACTAACCCCTGAAATGATCAAAATAATAATTATATCATTATCAAATGTAATAAATATTAATTTTATTAAATTAAGACACCCAATATCAATAATGCTTTTTATTATCCTTCAAACCTTCCTAGTTGGATTAATAACAGGAACAATAATAGAAAGATATTGATTATCATATATTTTATTTTTAACATTTCTTGGTGGTATACTAGTATTATTTATTTACATTACAAGAATTGCATCAAACGAAATATTTCAGCCTAAATCAATCACTATAATTATTACATTAATAATGTGAGTATTTATCATATTAATATTAATTATTCTAGATATATCTATATTTATAGACTTTTTCAAAAACACCGAAACTATAAATATTGATAATTCAATCAATTATCAAGAAATAACAATATCTTTAGAAAAATTATATAATAGACCAACATTCATTATTACAATAATAATAATAATTTATTTATTTTTAGCACTACTAGCAGTTGTTAAAATCACCAATATTAATCAGGGACCTATTCGTAAAATAAGATAATTACTAATGAATAAACCCTTACAATTAAGACATCCTTTAATTAAAATTATTAATAACTCTTTAATTGACTTACCTGCCCCAACAAATATTTCATTTTGATGAAATTTTGGATCCCTATTAGGGTTATGTTTGGTAATTCAAATCGTAACTGGACTATTTTTAGCTATACATTATACATCAAATATTGAAATAGCTTTCAGTAGTGTGGTACACATCTGCCGAGACGTAAATAATGGTTGAATTATCCGAACCTTACACGCAAATGGAGCATCTATGTTTTTTATTTGTATTTACTTACATGTAGGACAGGGAATTTACTATGGATCTTATATATATATACATACCTGAATAATTGATACAGTGATTTTATTTTTAGTTATAGCAACTGCATTTATAGGATATGTCTTACCCTGAGGCCAAATATCTTTTTGAGGTGCAACAGTAATTACTAATTTATTATCAGCAATCCCATACTTAGGAACAGATTTAGTCCAATGAGTATGAGGAGGATTCGCTGTTGATAATGCAACATTAAATCGATTCTTCACATTCCATTTTGTATTACCATTTATTATTGCTGCTATAGCAGCAATTCTTTTATTTTTTCTTCACCAAACAGGATCTAATAATCCTCTTGGACTAAATGGAGATATTGAAAAAATTCCATTCCATCCATACTTTACCTTTAAGGATTCTATTACATTTGTAATAATAACATCATTATTAATTATACTATGTTTAATTAATCCTTACCTATTAGGAGATCCAGATAACTTTGTACCTGCCAACCCATTAGTAACACCAGTTCACATTCAACCAGAATGATATTTCCTATTTGCATATGCAATTCTACGATCTATCCCTAATAAGTTAGGAGGTGTTATTGCATTATTTTTATCAATTAGAATCTTAATAATTTTACCATTTTATAATAAAACACCATTCCGAGGCATTCAATTTTACCCTATTAATCAAATTTTATTCTGAATTATAGTAGTTGTTGTATGCTTACTAACGTGAATTGGTAAACGACCTGTTGAAGAACCTTATATTATAACAGGTCAAATCTTAACAATTATTTACTTCACATATTTCTTAATTAATGTCCATGTCGCAAACGCATGAGATAAATTAATTAAGGAATAAAGTTAATTAGCTTAGGAAAAGCATATGTTTTGAAAACATAAAATTAGAAGTTTAACTCTTCTATTAACTTTTCTCAAAAAATTTCACTAAACAAATGAGATAAATATAATCTTTAAACCAACAAAGAAAATAAAAAAATTCAAAGATAAAGGTAAAAAACTTTTTCAAGCTAAGTACATTAATTTATCATAACGGAACCGTGGTAATGTTCCACGAACCCAAATAAAACCAAAAGATATAATAGCAAGCTTAATAAAAAATATAAAAGAATAAAAATCACCACCCAAAAAAATTAAAGCCAATAACATTCTTATGAAGACAATTCTAGTATATTCAGCTAAAAAAATTAAAGTCAAACCACCCACACCATACTCAATATTAAATCCTGAAACTAACTCAGATTCCCTTTCAGGAAAATCAAAAGGAGTACGATTAGTTTCAGCTAAGCAAGAAGCAAAACAAGCTAAAGCTAAAGGAAAAGAAATAATAATAAATCAACAATAAAGCTGATAGTTTATAAAATCAAACATATTAAAACTACCAATTAAAATAATTAAAGACAATAAAATTAAAGCTAAACTAACTTCATAAGAAATTGTTTGAGCAACAGAACGAAGAGAACCTAATAATGAATAATTTGAATTAGAAGATCAACCAGCAATTATAACAGTATAAACACCTAATCTAGTACAACATAAAAAAAATAAAAATCCATAAGAAAAAGAACACATATAAGTTAAATAAGGAAAAATTACTCAAACGGCTAAAGAAATCATTAAATTAAAAACAGGGGAAAAATAATAAAGTAGGTAATTAGATATAATAGGAATTGGCTGCTCCTTACAAATTAACTTAATAGCATCTCTAAATGGCTGAGGAATTCCAACAAAAGCTACCTTATTTGGACCCTTTCGAATCTGAATATAACCTAAAACCTTACGCTCTAATAAAGTTAAAAAGGCAACACTAATTAAAACACAAATAACCAATAAAAGAAAATTCAAAATAAATATAAATAAATCATAAAGTATCAATACTAATTGTAGAAAAAATCTACATAAATGAATTCTAAATTCAACACATTAATCTGTCAAAATAGTAAATAAATTAATATTAATCAATATAAAAAAAAATATTTTAACCATATGGTCCTTTCGTACTAATATGGATTAACAATCTTAGGATAGAAACCGACCTGGCTCACGCCGGTCTGAACTCAGATCATGTAAGAATTTAAAGGTCGAACAGACCTAATCATTGGGCTCCTGCACCCAAAATTTTTCTTAATCCAACATCGAGGTCGCAATCTGCTTTGTCGATATGAGCTCTCAAAAACAATTACGCTGTTATCCCTAAGGTAACTTAATCTTATGATCATAAATTATGGATCAAAATAAGAAACATAAATAAATGATATAATAATGAAGAGTTTATCCATTCTTCGTGTCACCCCAACAAAACATCATCATTAAATATAGAAAGACAAACAAAAAACTATATAAAAGTAAAATGTCAAGCTCTATAGGGTCTTCTCGTCCTAAAGAAGAATTTAAGCCTTTTGACTCAAAAGTTAAATTCAAAAATTTATTAAGAGACAGTTGATTTCTCGTCAAGCCATTCATTCCAGCCACTAATTAAGAGACTAATGATTATGCTACCTTTGCACGGTCAAAATACCGCGGCTCTTTAAAAATATGCTCAGTGAGCAGGCCAGACCTCAAAATATAAACAAGAGGACATGTTTTTGATAAACAGGCGGAAATCAATTATGCCTAGTTCCTTATAATAAGTTCACAAGGTAAAAATTTCATACAAATAAATATACTAATTCTATCATTATTACAAAAATTTTAAAATTAAATTAATAATCTTAATAAAAAACCTAAAATATTTATAAAATCAAAATAAAAAATAATGAACTAAAACGTAATCTTAAAGATAGCTGGTTTAAAGCTTACTATTATATTTCTATAAAATAAATTATAGGTTATTAACTTCAAAGCTTATCCCTTAAAGAATAAATAAGTTAATATTTTTACTTAAAAAATTAAATAAAAACAAATAACTTTAAAAAATTAAATTTTTTCTTACGAAACTAGATATCTTGGGAAACGATTAACATCTCATTTCTATAAATAATTTAATAATAATTATGATACATTAACTATAAATTATTTATAAATCAACCCAAATCGAGACAAGTAAAATAAATACTAAAATTTTGATAAACCCTGATACAAAAGGTACAATAAATAAAATCTACTTAAAAAAATTTAAAATAATATTTCATAAAACACTTACATTACCAATAAACTATAATTTAAAAAATCAATTCTATAAAATATACTAAGACAAAAATACAATAAAATTATTTATATTAAATAATTAAATAAACAAAAAATAAATATAATAAAATAAATAATCAAGATATCCTGATTTGCACAGAAAAATTTTCAGTGTAAATGAAACACTTTACTAATAAGTTATATCTTGAAACTCTTCCTAGATACACTTTCCAGTACATCTACTATGTTACGACTTATCTCATCTAAATTGAAGCTACTTTAAAATAAAATAGAATGATCAATAATGAGAGCGACGGGCGATGTGTACACATCTCAGAGCCAATATCAGTTAAATTACATAAATTAAATTTCTATCAAATCCACCTTCATTAACAGTATTTCACTATCAAATCCGTTATAAACAAAAATCTATTGTAACCCACCTCCTCTTAACTATAAGCTGCACCTTGACCTGAAATATTTTATAATTATAAATCTTGAGAATTATAACTCTAAAAAGATTCTCTGATAACGGAGATATACAAACAAATAAATTAAGTAGAGTAAATCGTGTATTATCAATCATGGGGTAGGTTCCTCTGAATGGAATGAGATACCGCCAAATTCTTTGGGTTTAAAGACCTTAACTAATAGTACCCTGGTAAATATAATTAACATTTAAAATAATAGGGTATCTAATCCTAGTTTATTATTTAAATTTCACAGATTCATAAAAAGGGCCACAAATAAATTTTAACATTTCACCTTACAAATTTATATTTCAACCCTAATAATATAAACAACTGTTTTAACCAATAATATTCACTTGTATCAATCGTATAACCGCGGCTGCTGGCACGAATTATGCCGATACTAAAACAATTGCTAAATCCAAAATCACTTGATAATTAAATCAAATTACTGCAAAAAGAACATTTAGTCTAACAAAACTTACATATAATACTAAGAAAAAGTGAATAAACAAGCAAGAATAAAACTTTTAAAAATAAAAAATAAGAAAATTTTAAATCTATTAATTCAGGAAGAAATAAAAGATTCAAATATTTAAAGGAAAAAAAAGAAAAAACCACAAACATTAACAAAAAAAAGAAACGCACCTATGTATGACCACAACAACTTCTCTATTATATATAATTAAAGATTAATATGGAACATGTATAGCAATAAATGTATTATATTCTTTCTTATTTAATCTTTCTTTTCACTAATAAATAAATAAAGATTAAATAATATAATAAATATATTTTATACAATATATTATAAATATAAATATATTTTATACAATTATATTATTATAATTAATATAATTATTTATATTAATTATAATATTTTATATTTAAATTAATAATTTTATTTATTATATCCAATTATAATAATATTAAATATTAAATTACATATTATTATATATATTATATTATAATAACATATTTTAAGCTAAAAACATAAGTAGCTATAATCCTAGGTAAATAATTGCATTAAAATAATCAATTGATAATGGTAAGATGAACTTATAATACTTTAATTTCAATTAAATGTAATATATTAATATAAATTATTTATTATATATATATATATATATATAAAAAATAAAATGAGCAGGATAAATTAATCCTAATTAAACAAAATAATACATAAAAGAATTTCAAAAAAAAACTTTCGATTTATATATTAAATAAATGAAGTGCCTGATTAAAGGGTTACCTTGATAGGGTAAATAAAGTAAATAAAATTACCTTCATTAAAATTACATAAGATAGAATTAAACTACCTCCTTTAGTATCAAAAACTAACGTGCATCATACACCTTAATGTAAAAAGGTAAGCTAAACAAGCTAATGGGTTCATACCCCATTTATAGAGGTATCAATCCTCTCCTTTTTAATGACCAACAACTCTACAAAACTTCTCTTCCTATCAACATTAATGATAGGAACGATCCTGTCCATTTCATCAAATTCCTGATTTGGGGTTTGAATAGGACTTGAGATCAACTTACTTTCATTTATTCCGCTCCTAACAAGAAATAAAAATATAATAATAAATGAATCATCAATTAAATATTTTATTGTCCAAGCAATAGCATCGACAATATTATTATTTTCAATTTTGCTGATTCAAATAAAATATCCCATGGGATGGGAAACAGAATTTATCCCATCAATAATAATTAGATCTAGACTATTATTAAAGATTGGAGCTGCACCTTTCCATTTCTGATTTCCAGAAGTTATAGGAGCATCAAGATGAAATAATTGTTTAACATTAATAACATGACAAAAAATCGCCCCAATAATGGTCTTATCCTATTGTATTCAATTAAGAACTTTTATTTGAACAATTATTATCTTAAGAATTATTATTGGGGCAATAGGAGGTTTAAATCAAACATCCTTACGACAACTTTTAGCATATTCATCAATCAGACATCTAGGTTGAATAATTAGATCATTAACAGTCAGAGAAAACATCTGAGAACTATACTTCATTATTTACTCACTATTAAGATTAATTATAGTTTTATTATTTAAGCAAATAAATTTATTTTTCATAAATCAAATTTATTCAGCCAGAAATATAAAAACCGAAATTAAATTCATAATATTCTTATCTTTATTATCTTTAGTTGGACTACCACCATTCCTTGGATTCTTACCAAAATGAATTGTAATACAATCATTAATAGAAAACAATATAACAACTATTATAACTATTATTGTTGTATTAACTAGAATTACACTCTACTACTATATACGTATTAGATTCTCAGCTCTAATTATATCATACACAGAAAATATGTGATCTATAAAGATAAAGTCCCAAAAATCAAGAATCATTCTTCCTATAACAGTAATAATTTCAACAATAGGATTGATTTCAACATCAACCTTAATTTCATTATACTAAGGACTTTAGACGTAGAATTTGACACTTATATAACACCAGAACAAGACCTAGAAAATGATGGATTCCGACTACTAGATGTAGATAACCGAACAATCCTACCAATAAATACAGAAGTACGAGTATTAACAAGAGCATCAGATGTTCTACACTCATGAGCAGTTCCTGCATTAGGGGTTAAAATTGATGCAACGCCAGGTCGGTTAAATCAAGGAACATTCACAATAAATCGACCTGGATTATTCTTTGGACAATGCTCAGAAATCTGTGGAGCAAACCACAGATTTATACCAATTGTAATTGAAAGAACTTCAGTAAATTTATTTATTAAGTGATTATCTAAGATAATTTAAGGAGTTAGTTAAAATAAATAACATTAGAGTGTCAATCTAAAGTAACTAAAAAAAATTAGTACGCCTTGAAATTCATCAGATGACTGAAAGTAAGTAATGGTCTCTTAAACCAAATAATAGTAAATTAACGGCTACTTCTGATGGGGAAATTATATCCAAATCCCTCAAATATCCCCTCTTATATGATTCTCACTATTCATTATATTTTCAGCTACATTAATCTTTTTTAATCAAATAAACTTCTTCTCATTTAAACCTAACCTTATTAAAAGAGCAGAAAAAGGAACAATTGAAATAAAAAACTTAAATTGAAAATGATAACAAATCTATTCTCAACATTTGACCCATCAACTGACATCTTTAATTTATCATTAAATTGAACTAGAACATTTCTAGGACTATTATTAATCCCATCACTATTTTGACTTACACCATCACGAATTAACATTATCTGAAATAAACTAAATTTAACCTTACATAATGAATTTAAAACACTTCTTGGACCAAAATCATTTAATGGAACAACATTCATTTTCATCTCAATTTTTATTATAATATTATTTAACAATTTCATAGGATTATTCCCTTATATTTTTACTAGAACAAGACATTTAGCATTAACATTTGCAATTGCCCTACCTATATGGCTAAGATTTATATTATTTGGATGAATTAACCATACTAATCATATATTTACACACCTTGTACCACAAGGTACACCGCCTGCATTAATATCATTTATAGTACTAATTGAAACAATTAGTAATGTTATTCGACCAGGTACATTAGCAGTATGGTTGGCAGCAAATATAATTGCAGGACACTTATTATTAACCTTATTAGGAAACACAGGACCATCTATAGCAATAAACTTAATCTCATTACTAATTTTTGGACAAATACTTCTATTAATTCTAGAATCAGCAGTAGCAATAATTCAAGCCTATGTTTTCTCAATTCTAAGAACTCTATATTCTAGAGAAGTATATTAAACCTATGTTAACAACTCACTCAAACCACCCATTCCACTTAGTAGACTATAGACCTTGACCATTAACAGGAGCAATTGGAGCAATAGTCCTAGTATCAGGACTAGCAAAATGATTCCACCTATTTAATATTAACTTATTCATAATTGGATTTGGAATTACCCTACTAACTATAATTCAATGATGACGAGTTGTAGTACGAGAAGGAACATATCAAGGATTACATACAGGATTTGTATCAATTGGATTACGATGAGGAATAATTTTATTTATTGCATCAGAGGTATTATTTTTCGTTTCTTTTTTTGAGCATTCTTTAGAAGAAGATTAGCACCAACAATTGAACTAGGAATACTATGACCTCCAATAGGAATTCAACCCTTTAACCCTATACAAATTCCATTACTTAATACAGCTATTCTTTTAGCATCAGGAGTAACAGTAACATGAGCACATCATAGTTTAATGGAATCTAATCATACTCAAGCACTACAAGGATTATTCTTCACAGTGTTATTAGGACTATACTTTACAATACTTCAAGCATATGAATATTGAGAAGCACCTTTTACCATTGCAGATGCAGTTTATGGATCAACATTCTTTGTTGCAACAGGATTCCATGGTTTACACGTAATTATTGGAACAATCTTTTTATCAACATGTCTACTTCGACACTCAATAAATCAATTTTCACCAAGACATCACTTTGGATTTGAAGCAGCAGCATGATACTGACACTTCGTAGACGTAGTATGATTATTCTTATATATCTCTATTTATTGATGAGGTAGATAATTGTTTTTCTAGTATAAATAGTACATTTGACTTCCAATCAGAATGCTTGATATAAATCAAGAAAAACAATTCTAATTCTATCAACAAGAGTTTTCATTAGATTTATTATTCCAATAATTGTTATAATCCTGGCAACAACACTATCAAAAAAATTAATTAATGATCGAGAAAAAAGATCACCATTTGAATGTGGGTTGATCCAAAAAGATCAGCACGAATACCATTCTCAATACGATTCTTCCTAATCGCAGTAATCTTTTTAATTTTTGATGTAGAAATTGCACTAATTCTACCAATTGTAATTATTTTTAAAACTTCAGACATTATAATCTGAACAGTATCAACAATATTTTTTATTCTAGTTCTATTAGGAGGACTATACCATGAATGAAACCAAGGAGCATTACAATGAGCAGAATAAGGGGTTGTAGTTAAATATAACATTTGGGTTGCATTCAAAAAGTATTGATATTATCAATCAACCTTAAATAGAATAAGAAGCGAAATATTGCAGTCAGTTTCGACCTGGAAGATTGGTATGTGCTACCCTTATTCTTATTAATTGAAGCCAAAAAGAGGCGTATTACTGTTAATAATATAATTGAACTATAATAGTTCCAATTAAGGAAATGTAAAGCCAATATGAAAGCTGCTAACTTTTTATATTAGCGGTTAAACTCCGTTAACATTTCTAAAATTTATATAGTTTAAATAAAACATTACACTTTCACTGTAAAAATAATATATCTATATTTATAAATACTTAAAAGTAAAAATACTTCCTTAACATTTTCAGTGTCACGCTCTAATTATAAGCTATTTAAGTAAACGAAAAACAATATTACCAAAATAAATATTCAAAAAATAAAAGTTAAAAGATAAATCTTGAAATTAGAATCATATCAACCTTGAATATAACCAATTAAATAAATAAATAATCTATATAAACCTTGACCACCAAGTAATTCACCTCAACCATAATCAAATGACTTAGAAGAATAATAACCTATATTTAAAGGAATATATCTAATAAACTTAGTTGAAAGAAAAGGTATAAATCATATAGAACCAGCAAATCTAACAAAAGAAAGTATACTTAAAGAAAATAAATTATGAGAAAAATCAAAATTAGAAATAAGATAACCTAAATAAGCACCTAAAATAACAACTGTAATAGTTAAAAACCTTAAATAATAAGGTAAAGCAATCACATGAGGAATAGGAAAAATTAATCAAGATAAAAGACTACCACCAAAAACAGCAACAAACAATAGACCAATTATTCCAAATGAAATATAATAACCCTTATCATCAAAAGAAAATCTAGAATAAAAATTATTATCACCAGATATTGAATAATAAAACAAACGAAAAGAATAAGAAGCAGTTAAACCAGTAGAAAAAAAATAAAGAATAAAAATTAAACAATTAATTCATCTTAAACAAACCATCTCAAGAATTAAATCCTTTGAATAAAATCCCGCTAAAAAAGGTATTCCACACAAAGATAAACTAGAAACATTAAAACAAACTGAAGTTAAAGGTATGAAATTAACAATTGATCCTATAAAACGAATATCCTGAGAATCCTTCAAATTATGAATTATTGAACCTGCACATATAAATAATAATGCCTTAAATAAAGCATGAGCCAATAAATGAAAAAATGCAAGCTTTGGATAACCTATAGCCAAAATTCTTATTATTAAACCAAGTTGTCTTAAAGTAGAAAGAGCAATAATCTTCTTTAAATCAAACTCAAAATTAGCGCCCAATCCAGCCATAAATATAGTTATACAACCAATTAAAAGTAAAAATCAACCACAATTATAAGTATCCAATATTGGTCTAAATCGAATTAATAAATAAACAACAGCAGTAACAAGAGTAGAAGAATGAACTAAAGCAGAAACAGGAGTAGGAGCTGCTATAGCAGCAGGAAGTCATGAAGAGAAAGGAATCTGAGCTCTCTTAGTTATAGCTGCTAAAACAATTAATATAGTAATGAGCTTTATTTCAAAAGAATTAGAAATAAAATCATAATAATAAATATAATTTCAACCACCAAAATTTAACATTCATGAAATAGAAATTAAAATAGCAACATCACCAATACGATTAGAAAGTGCAGTTAATATACCAGCACTATAAGATTTTACATTTTGATAATAAATAACTAAACAATAAGAAACTAAACCTAAACCATCTCAACCTAATAAAATTCTAATTAAATTAGGACTAATAATTAAAAAACCTATAGAAAGAATAAATATTAAAACAATAATAATAAAACGATTTATATTCTTTTCACCAGATATATAATCCTCTCTATAATAAATAACCAAAGAAGAAATATATATAACAAAAGATATAAAAATAAGAGATATTCAATCCAAAATTAAAGTTATAACAACTATAGAACCATTTAAATTGAAAAGCTCTCACTCAACAAAAACTCTATAATCAATTATTAAATAATAAATACCTAAAATAAAAATTATAGTTCTCGGAATAAACAAAGAAAAAAAACTCAAAGAACAAATAGAAAATAAATTCGCGGCCTAAGATGAAAAACTTCATATCATTGATTCCACAAAACAATATTTTTAATTAAAATACTTAAGCAAACTAAACAAAGAAATATTCACCCTTTAAACAGAGAATATTTAAAGGCAATCAATGTAAAAGTAAAAGATGATATTCACGAAAATAACCAAGAGAACAAGTATAAACACCAGAATAATAATTCCCATGCTGAGAATAAGAATATATATACAAAGTATAAACAGCTCTAAAAAAAGATAAAAAAATCAAAGCAAAGAATCTAAAAGAAGATCAAGATATAATTCTATTTAATAATCTAATTTCACCTACCAAATTTAAAGAAGGAGGAGCAGCCATATTTGATGATCTTAAAAGAAATCATCATAAAGCCATTCTTGGCATCAAATTAATTATACCCTTGTTAATTAATAATCTTCGTCTACCTAAACGTTCATAAATAATATTAGATAAACAAAATAAACCAGAAGAACATAAACCATGACCAACCATTAGAGAAAGAGAACCTACACAACCTCATCAATTCATAGTCATCAATCCACCAATAACCATTCTTATATGAGCAACAGAAGAATATGCAATTAAAGACTTTAAATCAACCTGACGAAATCAAATAAATCTTACAATAACACCCCCAGATAAACCTAAAGACAATCAAAAATAATTAAACTTTAAACCCAAATAAGAAATAACCTTTATAACACGAAAAATACCATAACCACCTAACTTTAATAAAACACCAGCAAGAATTATTCTACCTGAAATAGGGGCCTCTACATGAGCCTTAGGAAGTCATAAATGAACCAAAAACATAGGTATCTTAACTAAAAAAGCCAAAATTATAAATACATAAAACATAAAATAATAAGAACCAAAATCAACCAATAAAGGAAAATATAAAGTATTAGAAAAATCATAAACCTTAAATAAAACTAATAATAAAGGTAATCTAGCAACCAAAGTATAAAAAATTAAATAAACACCAGCCTGCAAACGCTCAGGTTGATAACCCCAACCCAAAATTAAAAGTAAAGTAGGAACTAATCTAGCCTCAAAAAAAATATAAAAAGAAAGAAGACTTAATCTAGCAAATGAACAATAAAGCATAATTATTAAAATCAAAACCATAAAAACAAAAAAATTAGAATGATATGAACTTAAATAAACTGAACCTCTAGCAGTGATTATTAAAGAACAAATCCAAAAACTAAGTAAAATTAAACTAAAAGAAAAATAATCAATACCAAAATAATATCTAATGATATTCAAATCAGCATATGAATAAACACAAATTATAAAAACAAAACCCGACAGAAACATTAAAGAATGAACCAACCATCAACAATTATTTAATAAACAAAGAGGGATCAAAAAATAGTTATAAATAAATACTTTAACATAAAGATAAACCAAAAGAATTAAAAAAATCATTACCATGAGAACGAATTATTGAAACTAAAATAGAAAGACCTAAAGCACCCTCACAAACAGAAAAAACTAAAAAAATAACAGGAAAAAAATAATCATAATCAAACTCAATAAGAAAAACAATAACTAACATAAATAAAGAAAGAACAATATATTTTAATCTCAAAAGAACCATTAATAAATGTTTACGTTTAGAAGAAAAAACATAAACACCAGCAAAATAAATCAATAAAGAAGTAAAAATAGAGAATATAAACATTAGTTTTAATAGTTTAAAAAAACGCCGGTCTTGTAAACCGGAAATAAGTCCAGCCGCCACTTTTAAAACTTCAGAGGTGGAAAAGCTTCCATCATCGGTCCCCAAAACCGGTATTTTAAATAAACTAACCCCTGAAATGATCAAAATAATAATTATATCATTATCAAATGTAATAAATATTAATTTTATTAAATTAAGACACCCAATATCAATAATGCTTTTTATTATCCTTCAAACCTTCCTAGTTGGATTAATAACAGGAACAATAATAGAGAGATATTGATTATCATATATTTTATTTTTAACATTTCTTGGTGGTATACTAGTATTATTTATTTACATTACAAGAATTGCATCAAACGAAATATTTCAGCCTAAATCAATCACTATAATTATTACATTAATAATGTGAGTATTTATCATATTAATATTAATTATTCTAGATATATCTATATTTATAGACTTTTTCAAAAACACCGAAACTATAAATATTGATAATTCAATCAATTATCAAGAAATAACAATATCTTTAGAAAAATTATATAATAGACCAACATTCATTATTACAATAATAATAATAATTTATTTATTTTTAGCACTACTAGCAGTTGTTAAAATCACCAATATTAATCAGGGACCTATTCGTAAAATAAGATAATTACTAATGAATAAACCCTTACGATTAAGACATCCTTTAATTAAAATTATTAATAACTCTTTAATTGACTTACCTGCCCCAACAAATATTTCTTTTTGATGAAATTTTTGATCCCTATTAGGGTTATGTTTGGTAATTCAAATCGTAACTGGACTATTTTTAGCTATACATTATACATCAAATATTGAAATAGCATTCAGTAGTGTAGTACACATCTGCCGAGACGTAAATAATGGTTGAATTATCCGAACCTTACACGCAAATGGAGCATCTATATTTTTTATTTGTATTTACTTACATGTAGGACGGGGAATTTACTATGGATCTTATATATATATATACATACCTGAATAATTGGTACAGTGATTTTATTTTTAGTTATAGCAACTGCATTTATAGGATATGTCTTACCCTGAGGCCAAATATCTTTTTGAGGTGCAACAGTAATTACTAATTTATTATCAGCAATCCCATACTTAGGAACAGATTTAGTCCAATGAGTATGAGGAGGATTCGCTGTTGATAATGCAACATTAAATCGATTCTTCACATTCCATTTTGTATTACCATTTATTATTGCTGCTATAGCAGCAATTCATTTATTTTTTCTTCACCAAACAGGATCTAATAATCCTCTTGGACTAAATGGAGATATTGAAAAAATTCCATTCCATCCATACTTTACCTTTAAGGATTCTATTACATTTGTAATAATAACATCATTATTAATTATACTATGTTTAATTAATCCTTACCTATTAGGAGATCCAGATAACTTTGTACCTGCCAACCCATTAGTAACACCAGTTCACATTCAACCAGAATGATATTTCCTATTTGCATATGCAATTCTACGATCTATCCCTAATAAGTTAGGAGGTGTTATTGCATTATTTTTATCAATTAGAATCTTAATAATTTTACCATTTTATAATAAAACACCATTCCGAGGCATTCAATTTTACCCTATTAATCAAATTTTATTCTGAATTATAGTAGTTGTTGTATGCTTACTAACGTGAATTGGTAAACGACCTGTTGAAGAACCTTATATTATAACAGGTCAAATCTTAACAATTATTTACTTCACATATTTCTTAATTAATGTCCATGTCGCAAACGCATGAGATAAATTAATTAAGGAATAAAGTTAATTAGCTTAGGAAAAGCATATGTTTTGAAAACATAAAATTAGAAGTTTAACTCTTCTATTAACTTTTCTCAAAAAATTTCACTAAACAAATGAGATAAATAAAATCTTTAAACCAACAAAGAAAATAAAAAAATTCAAAGATAAAGGTAAAAAACTTTTTCAAGCTAAGTACATTAATTTATCATAACGGAACCGTGGTAATGTTCCACGAACCCAAATAAAACCAAAAGATATAATAGCAAGCTTAATAAAAAATATAAAAGAATAAAAATCACCGCCCAAAAAAATTAAAGCCAATAACATTCTTATGAAGACAATTCTAGTATATTCAGCTAAAAAAATTAAAGTAAAACCACCCACACCATACTCAATATTAAATCCTGAAACTAACTCAGATTCCCTTTCAGGAAAATCAAAAGGAGTACGATTAGTTTCAGCTAAGCAAGAAGCAAAACAAGCTAAAGCTAAAGGAAAAGAAATAATAATAAATCAACAATAAAGCTGATAGTTTATAAAATCAAACATATTAAAACTACCAATTAAAATAATTAAAGACAATAAAATTAAAGCTAAACTAACTTCATAAGAAATTGTTTGAGCAACAGAACGAAGAGAACCTAATAATGAATAATTTGAATTAGAAGATCAACCAGCAATTATAACAGTATAAACACCTAATCTAGTACAACATAAAAAAAACCATAAGAAAAAGAACACATATAAGTTAAATAAGGAAAAATTACTCAAACGGCTAAAGAAATCATTAAATTAAAAACAGGGGAAAAATAATAAAGTAGGTAATTAGATATAATAGGAATTGGCTGCTCCTTACAAATTAACTTAATAGCATCTCTAAATGGCTGAGGAATTCCAACAAAACCTACCTTATTTGGACCCTTTCGAATCTGAATATAACCTAAAACCTTACGCTCTAATAAAGTTAAAAAGGCAACACTAATTAAAACACAAATAACCAATAAAAGAAAATTCAAAATAAATATAAATAAATCATAAAGTATCAATACTATTTGTAGAAAAAATCTACATAAATGAATTCTAAATTCAACACATTAATCTGTCAAAATAGTAAATAATTTAATATTAATCAATATAACAAAAAATATTTTAACCATATGGTCCTTTCGTACTAATATGGATTAACAATCTTAGGATAGAAACCGACCTGGCTCACGCCGGTCTGAACTCAGATCATGTAAGAATTTAAAGGTCGAACAGACCTAATCATTGGGCTCCTGCACCCAAAATTTTTCTTAATCCAACATCGAGGTCGCAATCTGCTTTGTCGATATGAGCTCTCAAAAACAATTACGCTGTTATCCCTAAGGTAACTTAATCTTATGATCATAAATTATGGATCAAAATAACAAACATAAATAAATGATATAATAATGAAGAGTTTATCTATTCTTCATGTCACCCCAACAAAACATCATCATTAAATATAGAAAGACAAACAAAAAACTATATAAAAGTAAAATGTCAAGCTCTATAGGGTCTTCTCGTCCTAAAGAAGAATTTAAGCCTTTTGACTCAAAAGTTAAATTCAAAAATTTATTAAGAGACAGTTGATTTCTCGTCAAGCCATTCATTCCAGCCACTAATTAAGAGACTAATGATTATGCTACCTTTGGACGGTCAAAATACCGCGGCTCTTTAAAAATACGCTCAGTGAGCAGGCCAGACCTCAAAATATAAACAAGAGGACATGTTTTTGATAAACAGGCGGAAATCAATTTTGCCTAGTTCCTTATAATAAGTTCACAAGGTAAAAATTTCATACAAATAAATACACTAATTCTATCATTATTACAAAAATTTTAAAATTAAATTAATAATCTTAATAAAAAACCTAAAATATTTATAAAATCAAAATAAAAAATAATGAACTAAAACGTAATCTTAAAGATAGCTGGTTTAAAGCTTACTATTATATTTCTATAAAATAAATTATAGGTTATTAACTTCAAAGCTTATCCCTTAAAGAATAAATAAGTTAATATTTTTACTTAAAAAATTAAATAAAAACAAATAACTTTAAAAAATTAAATTTTTTCTTAAGAAACTAGATATCTTGGGAAACGATTAACATCTCATTTCTATAAATAATTTAATAATAATTATGATACATTAACTATAAATTATTTATAAATCAACCCAAATCGAGACAAGTAAAATAAATACTAAAATTTTGATAAACCCTGATACAAAAGGTACAATAAATAAAATCTACTTAAAAAAATTTAAAATAATATTTCATAAAACACTTACATTACCAATAAACTATAATTTAAAAAATCAATTCTATAAAATATACTAAGACAAAAATACAATAAAATTATTTATATTAAATAATTAAATAAACAAAAAATAAATATAATAAAATAAATAATCAAGATATCCTGATTTGCACAGAAAAATTTTCAGTGTAAATGAAACACTTTACTAATAAGTTATTTCTTGAAACTCTTCCTAGATACACTTTCCAGTACATCTACTATGTTACGATTTATCTCATCTAAATTGAAGCTACTTTAAAATAAAATAGAATAATCAATAATGAGAGCGACGGGCGATGTGTACATATCTCAGAGCCAATATCAGTTAAATTAAATAAATTAAATTACTATCAAATCCACCTTCATTAACAGTATTTCACTATCAAATCCGTTATAAACAAAAATCTATTGTAACCCACCTCCTCTTAACTATAAGCTGCACCTTGACCTGAAATATTTTATAATTATAAATCTTGAGAATTATAACTCTAAAAAGATTCTCTGATAACGGAGATATACAAACAAATAAATTAAGTAGAGTAAATCGTGTATTATCAATCATGGGGTAGGTTCCTCAGAATGGAATGAGATACCGCCAAATTCTTTGGGTTTAAAGACCTTAACTAATAGTACCCTGGTAAATATAATTAACATTTAAAATAATAGGGTATCTAATCCTAGTTTATTATTTAAATTTCACAGATTCATAAAAAGGGCCACAAATAAATTTTAACATTTCACCTTACAAATTTATATTTCAACCCTAATAATATAAACAACTGTTTTAACCAATAATATTCACTTGTATCAATCGTATAACCGCGGCTGCTGGCACGAATTATGCCGATACTAAATCAATTGCTAAATCCAAAATCACTTGATAATTAAATCAAATTACTGCAAAAAGAACATTTAGTCTAACAAAACTTACATATAATACAAAGAAAAAGTGAATAAACAAGCAAGAATAAAACTTTTAAAAATAAAAAATAAGAAAATTTTAAATCTATTAATTCAGGAAAAATAAAAGATTCAAAAATTTAAAGAAAAAAAAAGAAAAAAACCACAAACATTAACAAAAAAAAAAGAAACGCCACTATGTATGACCACAACAACTTCTCTATTATATATAATTAAAGATTAATATGGAACATGTATAGCAATAAATGTATTATATTCTTTCTTATTTAATCTTTCTTTTCACTAATAAATAAAGAAAGATTAAATAATATAATAAATATATTTTATACAATTATGTAATTTAATATAATATGTTATTAATATGAATTCTTTTTTTATATTAAGTTAACTTTCATATATATTAGTTAAATAATCTAATTATAGATAATTTACATAATTATATTATTATAATTAATATAACTATTTATATTAATTTTAATATTTTATATTTAAATTAATAATTTTATTTATTATATCCAATTATAATAATATTAAATATTAAATTACATATTATTATATATATTATATTATAATAACCTATTTTAAGCTAAAAACATAAGTAGCTATAATCCTAGGTAAATAATTGCATTAAAATAATCAATTGATAATGGTGAGATGAACTTATAATACTTTAATTTCAATTAAATGTAATATATTAATATAAATTATTTATTATATATATATATATATATATAAAAAATAAAATGAGCAGTTTAAATTAATCCTAATTAAACAAAATAATACATAAAAGAATTTCAAAAAAAAACTTTCGATTTATATATTAAATAAATGAAGTGCCTGATTAAAGGGTTACCTTGATAGGGTAAATAAAGTAAATTAAATTTCCTTCATTAAAATTACATAAGATAGAATGAAACTACCTCCTTTAGTATCAAAAACTAACGTGCATCATACACCTTAATGTAAAAAGGTAAGCTAAACAAGCTAATGGGTTCATACCCCATTTATAGAGGTATCAATCCTCTCCTTTTTAATGACCAACAACTCTACAAAACTTCTCTTCCTATCAACATTAATGATAGGAACGATCCTGTCCATTTCATCAAATTCCTGATTTGGGGTTTGAATAGGACTTGAGATCAACTTACTTTCATTTATTCCGCTCCTAACAAGAAATAAAAATATAATAATAAATGAATCATCAATTAAATATTTTATTGTCCAAGCAATAGCATCGACAATATTATTATTTTCAATTTTGCTGATTCAAATAAAATATCCCATGGGATGGGAAACAGAATTTATCCCATCAATAATAATTAGATCTAGACTATTATTAAAGATTGGAGCTGCACCTTTCCATTTCTGATTTCCAGAAGTTATAGGAGCATCAAGATGAAATAATTGTTTAACATTAATAACATGACAAAAAATCGCCCCAATAATGGTCTTATCTTATTGTATTCAATTAAGAACTTTTATTTGAACAATTATTATCTTAAGAATTATTATTGGGGCAATAGGAGGTTTAAATCAAACATCCTTACGACAACTTTTAGCATATTCATCAATCAGACATCTAGGTTGAATAATTAGATCATTAACAGTCAGAGAAAACATCTGAGAACTATACTTCATTATTTACTCACTATTAAGATTAATTATAGTTTTATTATTTAAGCAAATAAATTTATTTTTCATAAATCAAATTTATTCAGCCAGAAATACAAAAACCGAAATTAAATTCATAATATTCTTATCTTTATTATCTTTAGGTGGACTACCACCATTCCTTGGATTCTTACCAAAATGAATTGTAATACAATCATTAATAGAAAACAATATAACAACTATTATAACTATTATAGTTGTATTAACTACAATTACACTCTACTACTATATACGTATTTGATTCTCAGCTCTAATTATATCATACACAGAAAATTCGTGATCTATAAAGATAAAGTCCCAAAAATCAAGAATCATTCTTCCTATAACAGTAATAATTTCAACAATAGGATTGATTTCAACATCAACCTTAATTTCATTATACTAAGGACTTAAGTTAATCAAACTAATAACCTTCAAAGTTATAATTAAAAGAATAATCTTTTAGGCCTTAGTAAAATTTTACACCTCTAGAATTGCAGTCTAGAATCATAATTGAATATAAGACCTAAATATGATAAGAGAGAAAACATCTCATAAGTAGATTTACAGTCTACCACCTAAAATTCAGCCATCTTACCGCAAAAATGATTATTCTCAACAAACCATAAGGACATTGGTACTTTATACTTCATATTTGGAGCATGAGCAGGAATAGTAGGAACATCAATAAGAATACTTATTCGTGCTGAACTTGGCCAACCCGGATCTCTAATTGGGGATGACCAGATTTATAATGTTATTATTACAGCTCACGCATTCATAATAATTTTCTTTATAGTAATACCTATTATAATTGGTGGATTTGGTAATTGACTTGTTCCACTAATAATTGGTGCACCAGATATAGCATTTCCACGAATAAATAATATAAGTTTTTGATTACTACCACCTTCACTAACCCTTCTTCTTACATCTTCTATAGTAGATAATGGTGCTGGTACAGGATGAACAGTTTACCCTCCTCTAGCAGGAGCTATTGCACACGGGGGTGCATCTGTAGATCTAGCTATTTTTTCACTGCACTTAGCAGGTGTATCATCTATTCTTGGTGCAGTGAATTTCATTACAACAGCAATTAATATACGATCAGAAGGTATAACTTTAGATCAAACACCTTTATTTGTATGATCTGTAGCTATTACAGCATTACTTCTCCTTCTTTCACTTCCAGTTTTAGCAGGAGCTATTACTATATTATTAACAGATCGAAATTTAAATACATCATTCTTTGACCCTGCAGGAGGGGGTGACCCAATTCTATATCAACATCTATTTTGAAACTTTGGACACCCAGAAGTTTATATTTTAATTCTACCGGGGTTCGGAATTATTTCACATATTGTATGTCAAGAAAGAGGAAAAATTTAATCATTTGGAACATTAGGTATAATTTATGCTATACTATCAATTGGACTAATAGGATTTATTGTATGAGCACATCATATATTTACAGTAGGAATGGATGTTGACACACGAGCATATTTTACATCAGCAACAATAATTATTGCTGTACCTACAGGAATTAAGGTATTTAGATGATTAGCTACATTATATGGAACTAAATTCAAGTTCAATCCACCATTATTATGAGCTCTAGGATTTATTTTCCTATTTACAATTGGTGGATTAACAGGATTAGTATTAGCAAATTCATCACTTGATATTGTATTACATGATACATATTATGTAGTAGCACACTTTCATTATGTATTATCTATAGGAGCAGTATTTGCAATTATAGGAGGTGTCATTCAATGATATCCACTAATTACAGGATTAACTATAAATAATACATGATTAAAAATCCAATTTACAATTATATTCATTGGAGTAAATTTAACATTCTTTCCTCAACACTTCCTAGCATTAGCAGGAATACCTCGACGATACTCTGACTACCCAGACGCATATACATCATGAAACGTAGTATCAAGAATTGGGTCTACAATTTCTATTGTAGGAATCATTATATTCATTGTAATTATATGAGAAAGAATGATTACAAACCGAGCAATTATATTTAGAGCTAACATAAGAAGACCAACAGAATGACTACAAAATAACCCTCCTGCAGAACATAGTTACTCAGAATTACCATTAATCTCTAGATTCTAATATGGCAGATTAGTGCAGTAGATTTAAGCTCTACAAATAAAGGTTTGACCTTTTATTAGGAAATATTTATTAATGGCAACATGATCAAATTTATCTCTTCATGATGGAGCTTCACCATTAATGGAGCAATTATCATTCTTTCATGATCATACTATGGTCGTATTATTATTAATTACAGTAATTGTAGGTTATGCCCTAAGTTATATATTATTTATTGCCTATACTAACCGTAATATACTTCATGGACATTTAATTGAAACAATCTGAACAGCTTTACCAGCAATTACATTAATTTTTATTGCCCTTCCATCATTACGACTATTATATTTACTTGATGATTCAGTAGATGCAATAATTACAATTAAAACCATTGGATGACAATGATATTGAAGATATGAATATTCAGACTTCATAGACGTAGAATTTGACACTTATATAACACCAGAACAAGACCTAGAAAATGATGGATTCCGACTACTAGATGTAGATAACCGAACAATCCTACCAATAAATACAGAAGTACGAGTATTAACAAGAGCATCAGATGTTCTACACTCATGAGCAGTTCCTGCATTAGGGGTTAAAATTGATGCAACGCCAGGTCGGTTAAATCAAGGAACATTCACAATAAATCTACCTGGATTATTCTTTGGACAATGCTCAGAAATCTGTGGAGCAAACCACAGATTTATACCAATTGTAATTGAAAGAACTTCAGTAAATTTATTTATTAAGTGATTATCTAAGATAATTTAAGGAGTTAGTTAAAATAAATAACATTAGAGTGTCAATCTAAAGTAACTAAAAAAAATTAGTACACCTTGAAATTCATCAGATGACTGAAAGTAAGTAATGGTCTCTTAAACCAAATAATAGTAAATTAACGACTACTTCTGATGGGGAAATTATATCCAAATCCCTCAAATATCCCCTCTTATATGATTCTCACTATTCATTATATTTTCAGCTACATTAATCTTGTTTAATCAAATAAACTTCTTCTCATTTAAACCTAACCTTATTAAAAGAGCAGAAAAAGGAACAATTGAAATAAAAAACTTAAATTGAAAATGATAACAAATCTATTCTCAACATTTGACCCATCAACTAACATCTTTAATTTATCATTAAATTGAACTAGAACATTTCTAGGACTATTATTAATCCCATCACTATTTTGACTTACACCATCACGAATTAACATTATCTGAAATAAACTAAATTTAACCTTACATAATGAATTTAAAACACTTCTTGGACCAAAATCATTTAATGGAACAACATTCATTTTCATCTCAATTTTTATTATAATATTATTTAACAATTTCATAGGATTATTCCCTTATATTTTTACTAGAACAAGACATTTAGCATTAACATTTGCAATTGCCCTACCTATATGGCTAAGATTTATATTATTTGGATGAATTAACCATACTAATCATATATTTACACACCTTGTACCACAAGGTACACCGCCTGCATTAATATCATTTATAGTACTAATTGAAACAATTAGTAATGTTATTCGACCAGGTACATTAGCAGTACGGTTGGCAGCAAATATAATTGCAGGACACTTATTATTAACCTTATTAGGAAACACAGGACCATCTATAGCAATAAACTTAATCTCATTACTAATTATTGGACAAATACTTCTATTAATTCTAGAATCAGCAGTAGCAATAATTCAAGCCTATGTTTTCTCAATTCTAAGAACTCTATATTCTAGAGAAGTATATTAAACCTATGTTAACAACTCACTCAAACCACCCATTCCACTTAGTAGACTATAGACCTTGACCATTAACAGGAGCAATTGGAGCAATAGTCCTAGTATCAGGACTAGCAAAATGATTCCACCTATTTAATATTAACTTATTCATAATTGGATTTGGAATTACCCTTCTAACTATAATTCAATGATGACGAGATGTAGTACGAGAAGGAACATATCAAGGATTACATACAGGATTTGTATCAATTGGATTACGATGAGGAATAATTTTATTTATTGCATCAGAGGTATTATTTTTCGTTTCTTTTTTTTGAGCATTCTTTAGAAGAAGATTAGCACCAACAATTGAACTAGGAATACTATGACCTCCAATAGGAATTCAACCCTTTAACCCTATACAAATTCCATTACTTAATACAGCTATTCTTTTAGCATCAGGAGTAACAGTAACATGAGCACATCATAGTTTAATGGAATCTAATCATACTCAAGCACTACAAGGATTATTCTTCACAGTGTTATTAGGACTATACTTTACAATACTTCAAGCATATGAGTATTGAGAAGCACCTTTTACCATTGCAGATGCAGTTTATGGATCAACATTCTTTGTTGCAACAGGATTCCATGGTTTACACGTAATTATTGGAACAATCTTTTTATCAACATGTCTACTTCGACACTCAATAAATCAATTTTCACCAAGACATCACTTTGGATTTGAAGCAGCAGCATGATACTGACACTTCGTAGACGTAGTATGATTATTCTTATATATCTCTATTTATTGATGAGGTAGATAATTGTTTTTCTAGTATAAATAGTACATTTGACTTCCAATCAGAAAGCTTGATATAAATCAAGAAAAACAATTCTAATTCTATCAACAAGAGTTTTCATTAGATTTATTATTCCAATAATTGTTATAATCCTGGCAACAACACTATCAAAAAAATTAATTAATGATCGAGAAAAAAGATCACCATTTGAATGTGGGTTTGATCCAAAAAGATCAGCACGAATACCATTCTCAATACGATTCTTCCTAATCGCAGTAATCTTTTTAATTTTTGATGTAGAAATTGCACTAATTCTACCAATTGTAATTATTTTTAAAACTTCAGACATTATAATCTGTACAGTATCAACAATATTTTTTATTCTAGTTCTATTAGGAGGACTATACCATGAATGAAACCAAGGAGCATTACAATGAGCAGAATAAAGGGTTGTAGTTAAATATAACATTTGGGTTGCATTCAAAAAGTATTGATATTATCAATCAACCTTAAATAGAATAAGAAGCGAAATATTGCAGTCAGTTTCGACCTGGAAGATTGGTATGTGCTACCCTTATTCTTATTAATTGAAGCCAAAAAGAGGCGTATTACTGTTAATAATATAATTGAACTATAATAGTTCCAATTAAGGAAATGTAAAGCCAATATGAAAGCTGCTAACTTTTTATATTAGCGGTTAAACTCCGTTAACATTTCTAAAATTTATATAGTTTAAATAAAACATTACATTTTCACTGTAAAAATAATATATCTATATTTATAAATACTTAAAAGTAAAAATACTTCCTTAACATCTTCAGTGTCACGCTCTAATTATAAGCTATTTAAGTAAACGAAAAACAATATTACCAAAATAAATATTCAAAAAATAAAAGTTAAAAGATAAATCTTGAAATTAGAATCATATCAACCTTGAATATAACCAATTAAATAAATAAATAATCTATATAAACCTTGACCACCAAGTAATTCACCTCAACCATAATCAAATGACTTAGATGAATAATAACCTATTTTTAAAGGAATATATCTAATAAACTTAGTTGAAAGAAAAGGTATAAATCATATAGAACCAGCAAATCTAACAAAAGAAAGTATACTTAAAGAAAATAAATTATGAGAAAAATCAAAATTAGAAATAAGATAACCTAAATAAGCACCTAAAATAACAACTGTAATAGTTAAAAACTTTAAATAATAAGGTAAAGCAATCACATGAGGAATAGGAAAAATTAATCAATATAAAAGACTACCACCAAAAACAGCAACAAACAATAGACCAATTATTCCAAATGAAATATAATAACCCTTATCATCAAAAGAAAATCTAGAATAAAAATTATTATCACCAGATATTGAATAATAAAACAAACGAAAAGAATAAGAAGCAGTTAAACCAGTAGAAAAAAAATAAAGAAAAAAAATTAAACAATTAATTCATCTTAAACAAACCATCTCAAGAATTAAATCCTTTGAATAAAATCCCGCTAAAGAAGGTATTCCACACAAAGATAAACTAGAAACATTAAAACAAGCTGAAGTTAAAGGTATGAAATTAACAATTGATCCTATAAAACGAATATCCTGAGAATCCTTCAAATTATGAATTATTGAACCTGCACATATAAATAATAATGCCTTAAATAAAGCATGAGCCAATAAATGAAAAAATGCAAGCTTTGGATAACCTATAGCCAAAATTCTTATTATTAAACCAAGTTGTCTTAAAGTAGAAAGAGCAATAATCTTCTTTAAATCAAACTCAAAATTAGCGCCCAATCCAGCCATAAATATAGTTATACAACCAATTAAAAGTAAAAATCAACCACAATTATAAGTATCCAATATTGGTCTAAAACGAATTAATAAATAAACACCAGCAGTAACAAGAGTAGAAGAATGAACTAAAGCAGAAACAGGAGTAGGAGCTGCTATAGCAGCAGGAAGTCATGAAGAGAAAGGAATCTGAGCTCTCTTAGTTATAGCTGCTAAAACAATTATTATAGTAATGAGCTTTATTTCAAAAGAATTAGAAATAAAATCATAATAATAAATATAATTTCAACCACCAAAATTTAACATTCATGCAATAGAAATTAAAATAGCAACATCACCAATACGATTAGAAAGTGCAGTTAATATACCAGCACTATAAGATTTTACATTTTGATAAAAAATAACTAAACAATAAGAAACTAAACCTAAACCATCTCAACCTAATAAAATTCTAATTAAATTAGGACTAATAATTAAAAAACCTATAGAAAGAATAAATATTAAAACAATAATAATAAAACGATTTATATTCTTTTCACCAGATATATAATCCTCTCTATAATAAATAACCAAAGAAGAAATATATATAACAAAAGATATAAAAATAAGAGATATTCAATCCAAAATTAAAGTTATAACAACTATAGAACCATTTAAATTGAAAAGCTCTCACTCAACAAAAACTCTATAATCAATTATTAAATAATAAATACCTAAAATAAAAATTATAGTTCTCGGAATAAACAAAGAAAAAAAACTCAAAGAACAAATAGAAAATAAATTCGCGGCCTAAGATGAAAAACTTCATATCATTGATTCCACAAAACAATATTTTTAATTAAAATACTTAAGCAAACTAAACAAAGAAATATTCACCCTTTAAACAGAGAATATTTAAAGGCAATCAATGTAAAAGTAAAAGATGATATTCACGAAAATAACCAAGAGAACAAGTATAAACACCAGAATAATAATTCCCATGCTGAGAATAAGAATATATATACAAAGTATAAACAGCTCTAAAAAAAGATAAAAAAATCAAAGCAAAGAATCTAAAAGAAGATCAAGATATAATTCTATTTAATAATCTAATTTCACCTACCAAATTTAAAGAAGGAGGAGCAGCCATATTTGATGATCTTAAAAGAAATCATCATAAAGCCATTCTTGGCATCAAATTAATTATACCCTTGTTAATTAATAATCTTCGTCTACCTAAACGTTCATAAATAATATTAGATAAACAAAATAAACCAGAAGAACATAAACCATGACCAACCATTAGAGAAAGAGAACCTACACAACCTCATCAATTCATAGTCATCAATCCACCAATAACCATTCTTTTATGAGCAACAGAAGAATATGCAATTAAAGACTTTAAATCAACCTGACGAAAACAAATAAATCTTACAATAACACCCCCAGATAAACCTAAAGACAATCAAAAATAATTAAACTTTAAACCCAAATAAGAAATAACCTTTATAACACGAAAAATACCATAACCACCTAACTTTAATAAAACACCAGCAAGAATTATTCTACCTGAAATAGGGGCCTCTACATGAGCCTTAGGAAGTCATAAATGAACCAAAAACATAGGTATCTCAACTAAAAAAGCCAAAATTATAAATACATAAAACATAAAATAATAAGAACCAAAATCAACCAATAAAGGAAAATATAAAGTATTAGAAAAATCATAAACCTTAAATAAAACTAATAATAAAGGTAATCTAGCAACCAAAGTATAAAAAATTAAATAAACACCAGCCTGCAAACGCTCAGGTTGATAACCCCAACCCAAAATTAAAAGTAAAGTAGGAACTAATCTAGCCTCAAAAAAAATATAAAAAGAAAGAAGACTTAATCTAGCAAATGAACAATAAAGCATAATTATTAAAATCAAAACCATAAAAACAAAAAAATTAGAATGATATGAACTTAAATAAACTGAACCTCTAGCAGTGATTATTAAAGAACAAATCCAAAAACTAAGTAAAATTAAACTAAAAGAAAAATAATCAATACCAAAATAATATCTAATTATATTCAAATCAGCATATGAATAAACACAAATTATAAAAACAAAACCCGACAGAAACATTAAAGAATGAACCAACCATCAACAATTATTTAATAAACAAAGAGGGATCAAAAAAATAGTTATAAATAAATACTTTAACATAAAGATAAACCAAAAGAATTAAAAAAATCATTACCATGAGAACGAATTATTGAAACTAATATAGAAAGACCTAAAGCACCCTCACAAACAGAAAAAACTAAAAAAATAACAGGAAAAAAATAATCATAATCAAACTCAATAAGAAAAACAATAACTAACATAAATAAAGAAAGAACAATATATTCTAATCTCAAAAGAACCATTAATAAATGTTTACATTTAGAAGAAAAAACATAAACACCAGCAAAATAAATCAATAAAGAAGTAAAAATAGAGAATATAAACATTAGTTTTAATAGTTTAAAAAAAACGCCTGTCTTGTAAACCGGAAATAAGTCCAGCCCCCACTTTTAAAACTTCAGAGGTGGAAAAGCTTCCATCATCGGTCCCCAAAACCGGTATTTTAAATAAACTAACCCCTGAAATGATCAAAATAATAATTATATCATTATCAAATGTAATAAATATTAATTTTATTAAATTAAGACACCCAATATCAATAATGCTTTTTATTAACCTTCAAACCTTCCTAGTTGGATTAATAACAGGAACAATAATAGAAAGATATTGATTATCATATTTTTTATTTTTAACATTTCTTGGTGGTATACTAGTATTATTTATTTACATTACAAGAATTGCATCAAACGAAATATTTCAGCCTAAATCAATCACTATAATTATTACATTAATAATGTGAGTATTTATCATATTAATATTAATTATTCTAGATATATCTATATTTATAGACTTTTTCAAAAACACCGAAACTATAAATATTGATAATTCAATCAATTATCAAGAAATAACAATATCTTTAGAAAAATTATATAATAGACCAACATTCATTATTACAATAATAATAATAATTCATTTATTTTTAGCACTACTAGCAGTTGTTAAAATCACCAATATTAATCAGGGACCTATTCGTAAAATAAGATAATTACTAATGAATAAACCCTTATGATTAAGACATCCTTTAATTAAAATTATTAATAACTCTTTAATTGACTTACCTGCCCCAACAAATATTTCTTTTTGATGAAATTTTTGATCCCTATTAGGGTTATGTTTGGTAATTCAAATCGTAACTGGACTATTTTTAGCTATACATTATACATCAAATATTGAAATAGCATTCAGTAGTGTAGTACACATCTGCCGAGACGTAAATAATGGTTGAATTATCCGAACCTTACACGCAAATGGAGCATCTATATTTTTTATTTGTATTTACTTACATGTAGGACGGGGAATTTACTATGGATCTTATATATATATACATACCTGAATAATTGGTACAGTGATTTTATTTTTAGTTATAGCAACTGCATTTATAGGATATGTCTTACCCTGAGGCCAAATATCTTTTTGAGGTGCAACAGTAATTACTAATTTATTATCAGCAATCCCATACTTAGGAACAGATTTAGTCCAATGAGTATGAGGAGGATTCGCTGTTGATAATGCAACATTAAATCGATTCTTCACATTCCATTTTGTATTACCATTTATTATTGCTGCTATAGCAGCAATTCATTTATTTTTTCTTCACCAAACAGGATCTAATAATCCTCTTGGACTAAATGGAGATATTGAAAAAATTCCATTCCATCCATACTTTACCTTTAAGGATTCTATTACATTTGTAATAATAACATCATTATTAATTATACTATGTTTAATTAATCCTTACCTATTAGGAGATCCAGATAACTTTGTACCTGCCAACCCATTAGTAACACCAGTTCACATTCAACCAGAATGATATTTCCTATTTGCATATGCAATTCTACGATCTATCCCTAATAAGTTAGGAGGTGTTATTGCATTATTTTTATCAATTAGAATCTTAATAATTTTACCATTTTATAATAAAACACCATTCCGAGGCATTCAATTTTACCCTATTAATCAAATTTTATTCTGAATTATAGTAGTTGTTGTATGCTTACTAACGTGAATTGGTAAACGACCTGTTGAAGAACCTTATATTATAACAGGTCAAATCTTAACAATTATTTACTTCACATATTTCTTAATTAATGTCCATGTCGCAAACGCATGAGATAAATTAATTAAGGAATAAAGTTAATTAGCTTAGGAAAAGCATATGTTTTGAAAACATAAAATTAGAAGTTTAACTCTTCTATTAACTTTTCTCAAAAAATTTCACTAAACAAATGAGATAAATAAAATCTTTAAACCAACAAAGAAAATAAAAAAATTCAAAGATAAAGGTAAAAAACTTTTTCAAGCTAAGTACATTAATTTATCATAACGGAACCGTGGTAATGTTCCACGAACCCAAATAAAACCAAAAGATATAATAGCAAGCTTAATAAAAAATATAAAAGAATAAAAATCACCGCCCAAAAAAATTAAAGCCAATAACATTCTTATGAAGACAATTCTAGTATATTCAGCTAAAAAAATTAAAGTAAAACCACCTGCACCATACTCAATATTAAATCCTGAAACTAACTCAGATTCCCCTTCAGCAAAATCAAAAGGAGTACGATTAGTTTCAGCTAAGCAAGAAGCAAAACAAGCTAAAGCTAAAGGAAAAGAAATAATAATAAATCAACAATAAAGCTGATAGTTTATAAAATCAAACATATTAAAACTACCAATTAAAATAATTAAAGACAATAAAATTAAAGCTAAACTAACTTCATAAGAAATTGTTTGAGCAACAGAACGAAGAGAACCTAATAATGAATAATTTGAATTAGAAGATCAACCAGCAATTATAACAGTATAAACATCTAATCTAGTACAACATAAAAAAAATAAAAATCCATAAGAAAAAGAACACATATAAGTTAAATAAGGAAAAATTACTCAAACGGCTAAAGAAATCATTAAATTAAAAACAGGGGAAAAATAATAAAGTAGGTAATTAGATATAATAGGAATTGGCTGCTCCTTACAAATTAACTTAATAGCATCTCTAAATGGCTGAGGAATTCCAACAAAACCTACCTTATTTGGACCCTTTCGAATCTGAATATAACCTAAAACCTTACGCTCTAATAAAGTTAAAAAGGCAACACTAATTAAAACACAAATAACCAATAAAAGAAAATTCAAAATAAATATAAATAAATCATAAAGTATCAATACTATTTGTAGAAAAAATCTACATAAATGAATTCTAAATTCAACACATTAATCTGTCAAAATAGTAAATAATTTAATATTAATCAATATAACAAAAAATATTTTAACCATATGGTCCTTTCGTACTAATATGGATTAACAATCTTAGGATAGAAACCGACCTGGCTCACGCCGGTCTGAACTCAGATCATGTAAGAATTTAAAGGTCGAACAGACCTAATCATTGGGCTCCTGCACCCAAAATTTTTCTTAATCCAACATCGAGGTCGCAATCTGCTTTGTCGATATGAGCTCTCAAAAACAATTACGCTGTTATCCCTAAGGTAACTTAATCTTATGATCATAAATTATGGATCAAAATAACAAACATAAATAAATGATATAATAATGAAGAGTTTATCTATTCTTCATGTCACCCCAACAAAACATCATCATTAAATATAGAAAGACAAACAAAAAACTATATAAAAGTAAAATGTCAAGCTCTATAGGGTCTTCTCGTCCTAAAGAAGAATTTAAGCCTTTTGACTCAAAAGTTAAATTCAAAAATTTATTAAGAGACAGTTGATTTCTCGTCAAGCCATTCATTCCAGCCACTAATTAAGAGACTAATGATTATGCTACCTTTGGACGGTCAAAATACCGCGGCTCTTTAAAAATACGCTCAGTGAGCAGGCCAGACCTCAAAATATAAACAAGAGGACATGTTTTTGATAAACAGGCGGAAATCAATTTTGCCTAGTTCCTTATAATAAGTTCACAAGGTAAAAATTTCATACAAATAAATATACTAATTCTATCATTATTACAAAAATTTTAAAATTAAATTAATAATCTTAATAAAAAACCTAAAATATTTATAAAATCAAAATAAAAAATAATGAACTAAAACGTAATCTTAAAGATAGCTGGTTTAAAGCTTACTATTATATTTCTATAAAATAAATTATAGGTTATTAACTTCAAAGCTTATCCCTTAAAGAATAAATAAGTTAATATTTTTACTTAAAAAATTAAATAAAAACAAATAACTTTAAAAAATTAAATTTTTTCTTAAGAAACTAGATATCTTGGGAAACGATTAACATCTCATTTCTATAAATAATTTAATAATAATTATGATACATTAACTATAAATTATTTATAAATCAACCCAAATCGAGACAAGTAAAATAAATACTAAAATTTTGATAAACCCTGATACAAAAGGTACAATAAATAAAATCTACTTAAAAAAATTTAAAATATTATTTCATAAAACACTTACATTACCAATAAACTATAATTTAAAAAATCAATTCTATAAAATATACTAAGACAAAAAAACAATAAAATTATTTATATTAAATAATTAAATGAACAAAAAATAAATATAATAAAATAAATAATCAAGATATCCTGATTTGCACAGAAAAATTTTCAGTGTAAATGAAACACTTTACTAATAAGTTATATCTTGAAACTCTTCCTAGATACACTTTCCAGTACATCTACTATGTTACGATTTATCTCATCTAAATTGAAGCTACTTTAAAATAAAATAGAATAATCAATAATGAGAGCGACGGGCGATGTGTACATATCTCAGAGCCAATATCAGTTAAATTAAATAAATTAAATTACTATCAAATCCACCTTCATTAACAGTATTTCACTATCAAATCCGTTATAAACAAAAATCTATTGTAACCCACCTCCTCTTAACTATAAGCTGCACCTTGACCTGAAATATTTTATAATTATAAATCTTGAGAATTATAACTCTAAAAAGATTCTCTGATAACGGAGATATACAAACAAATAAATTAAGTAGAGTAAATCGTGTATTATCAATCATGGGGTAGGTTCCTCTGAATGGAATGAGATACCGCCAAATTCTTTGGGTTTAAAGACCTTAACTAATAGTACCCTGGTAAATATAATTAACATTTAAAATAATAGGGTATCTAATCCTAGTTTATTATTTAAATTTCACAGATTCATAAAAAGGGCCACAAATAAATTTTAACATTTCACCTTACAAATTTATATTTCAACCCTAATAATATAAACAACTGTTTTAACCAATAATATTCACTTGTATCAATCGTATAACCGCGGCTGCTGGCACGAATTATGCCGATACTAAATCAATTGCTAAATCCAAAATCACTTGATAATTAAATCAAATTACTGCAAAAAGAACATTTAGTCTAACAAAACTTACATATAATACAAAGAAAAAGTGAATAAACAAGCAAGAATAAAACTTTTAAAAATAAAAAATAAGAAAATTTTAAATCTATTAATTCAGGAAAAAATAAAAGATTCAAAAATTTAAAGAAAAAAAAAGAAAAAAACCACAAACATTACCAAAAAAAAAAGAAATGCCCCTATGTATGACCACAACAACTTCTCTATTATATATAATTAAAGATTAATATGGAACATGTATAGCAATAAATGTATTATATTCTTTCTTATTTAATCTTTCTTTTCACTAATAAATAAATAAAGATTAAATAATATAATAAATATATTTTATACAATTATGTAATTTAATATAATATGTTATTAATATGAATTCTTTTTTTTATATTAAGTTAACTTACATATATATTAGTTAAATAATCTAATTATAGATAATTTACATAATTATATTATTATAATTAATATAATTATTTATATTAATTATAATATTTTATATTTAAATTAATAATTTTATTTATTATATCCAATTATAATAATATTAAATATTAAATTACATATTATTATATATATTATATTATAATAACCTATTTTAAGCTAAAAACATAAGTAGCTATAATCCTAGGTAAATAATTGCATTAAAATAATCAATTGATAATGGTAAGATGAACTTATAATACTTTAATTTCAATTAAATGTAATATATTAATATAAATTATTTATTATATATATATATAAAAAAAATAAAATGAGCAGTATAAATTAATCCTAATTAAACAAAATAATACATAAAAGAATTTCAAAAAAAAACTTTCATTTATATATTAAATAAATGAAGTGCCTGATTAAAGGGTTACCTTGATAGGGTAAATAAAGTAAATTAAATTTCCTTAATTAAAATTAAATAAGATAGAATGAAACTACCTCCTTTAGTATCAAAAACTACCGTGCATCATACACCTTAATGTAAAAAGGTAAGCTAAACAAGCTAATGGGTTCATACCCCATTTATAGAGGTATCAATCCTCTCCTTTTTAATGACCAACAACTCTACAAAACTTCTCTTCCTATCAACATTAATGATAGGAACGATCCTGTCCATTTCATCAAATTCCTGATTTGGGGTTTGAATAGGACTTGAGATCAACTTACTTTCATTTATTCCGCTCCTAACAAGAAATAAAAATATAATAATAAATGAATCATCAATTAAATATTTTATTGTCCAAGCAATAGCATCGACAATATTATTATTTTCAATTTTGCTGATTCAAATAAAATATCCCATGGGATGGGAAACAGAATTTATCCCATCAATAATAATTAGATCTAGACTATTATTAAAGATTGGAGCTGCACCTTTCCATTTCTGATTTCCAGAAGTTATAGGAGCATCAAGATGAAATAATTGTTTAACATTAATAACATGACAAAAAATCGCCCCAATAATGGTCTTATCTTATTGTATTCAATTAAGAACTTTTATTTGAACAATTATTATCTTAAGAATTATTATTGGGGCAATAGGAGGTTTAAATCAAACATCCTTATGACAACTTTTAGCATATTCATCAATCAGACAACTAGGTTGAATAATTAGATCATTAACAGTCAGAGAAAACATCTGAGAACTATACTTCATTATTTACTCACTATTAAGATTAATTATAGTTTTATTATTTAAGCAAATAAATTTATTTTTCATAAATCAAATTTATTCAGCCAGAAATATAAAAACCGAAATTAAATTCATAATATTCTTATCTTTATTATCTTTAGGTGGACTACCACCATTCCTTGGATTCTTACCAAAATGAATTGTAATACAATCATTAATAGAAAACAATATAACAACTATTATAACTATTATAATTGTATTAACTACAATTACACTCTACTACTATATACATATTAGATTCTCAGCTCTAATTATATCATACACAGAAAATTCGTGATCTATAAAGATAAAGTCCCAAAAATCAAGAATCATTCTTCCTATAACAGTAATAATTTCAACAATAGGATTGATTTCAACATCAACCTTAATTTCATTATACTAAGGACTTAAGTTAATCAAACTAATAACCTTCAAAGTTATAATTAAAAGAATAATCTTTTAGGCCTTAGTAAAATTTTACACCTCTAGAATTGCAGTCTAGAATCATAATTGAATATAAGACCTAAATATGATAAGAGAGAAAACATCTCATAAGTAGATTTACAGTCTACCACCTAAAATTCATCCATCTTACCGCAAAAATGATTATTCTCAACAAACCATAAGGACATTGGTACTTTATACTTCATATTTGGAGCATGAGCAGGAATAGTAGGAACATCAATAAGAATACTTATTCGTGCTGAACTTGGCCAACCCAGATCTCTAATTGGGGATGACCAGATTTATAATGCTATTATTACAGCTCACGCATTCGTAATAATTTTCTTTATAGTAATACCTATTATAATTGGTGGATTTGGTAATTGACTTGTTCCACTAATAATTGGTGCACCAGATATAGCATTTCCACGAATAAATAATATAAGTTTTTGATTACTACCACCTTCACTAACCCTTCTTCTTACTTCTTCTATAGTAGATAATGGTGCTGGTACAGGATGAACAGTTTACAATCCTCTAGCAGGAGCTATTGCACACGGGGGTCATCTGTAGATCTAGCTATTTTTTCACTGCACTTAGCAGGTGTATCATCTATTCTTGGTGCAGTGAATTCCATTACAACAGCAATTAATATACGATCAGAAAGTATAACTTTAGATCAAACACCTTTATTTGTATGATCTGTAGCTATTACAGCATTACTTCTCCTTCTTTCACTTCCAGTTTTAGCAGGAGCTATTACTATATTATTAACAGATCGAAATTTAAATACATCATTCTTTGACCCTCTAGCTATTTTTTCACTGCACTTAGCAGGTGTATCATCTATTCTTGGTGCAGTGAATTTCATTACAACAGCAATTAATATACGATCAGAAAGTATAACTTTAGATCAAACACCTTTATTTGTATGATCTGTAGCTATTACAGCATTACTTCTCCTTCTTTCACTTCCAGTTTTAGCAGGAGCTATTACTATATTATTAACAGATCGAAATTTAAATACATCATTCTTTGCCCCTGCAGGAGGGGGTGACCCAATTCTATATCAACATCTATTTTGATTCTTTGGACACCCAGAAGTTTATATTTTAATTCTACCGGGGTTCGGAATTATTTCACATATTGTATGTCAAGAAAGAGGAAAAATTGAATCATTTGGAACATTAGGTATAATTTATGCTATACTATCAATTGGACTAATAGGATTTATTGTATGAGCACATCATATATTTACAGTAGGAATGGATGTTGACACACGAGCATATTTTACATCAGCAACAATAATTATTGCTGTACCTACAGGAATTAAGGTATTTAGATGATTAGCTACATTATATGGAACTAAATTCAAGGTCAATCCACCATTATTATGAGCTCTAGGATTTATTTTCCTATTTACAATTGGTGGATTAACAGGATTAGTATTAGCAAATTCATCACTTGATATTGTATTACATGATACATATTATGTAGTAGCCCACTTTCATTATGTATTATCTATAGGAGCAGTATTTGCAATTATAGGAGGTGTCATTCAATGATATCCACTATTTACAGGATTAACTATAAATAATACATGATTAAAAATCCAATTTACAATTATATTCATTGGAGTAAATTTAACATTCTTTCCTCAACACTTCCTAGGATTAGCAGGAATACCTCGACGATACTCTGACTACCCAGACGCATATACATCATGAAACGTAGTATCAAGAATTGGGTCTACAATTTCTATTGTAGGAATCATTATATTCATTGTAATTATATGAGAAAGAATGATTACAAACCGAGCAATTATATTTAGAGCTAACATAAGAAGATCAACAGAATGACTACAAAATAACCCTCCTGCAGAACATAGTTACTCAGAATTACCATTAATCTCTAGATTCTAATATGGCAGATTAGTGCAGTAAATTTAAGCTCTACAAATAAAGGTTTGACCTTTTATTAGAAAATATTTATTAATGGCAACATGATCAAATTTATCTCTTCAAGATGGAGCTTCACCATTAATGGAGCAATTATCATTCTTTCATGATCATACTATGGTCGTATTATTATTAATTACAGTAATTGTAGGTTATGCCCTAAGTTATATATTATTTATTGCCTATACTAACCGTAATATACTTCATGGACATTTAATTGAAACAATCTGAACAGCTTTACCAGCAATTACATTAATTTTTATTGCCCTTCCATCATTACGACTATTATATTTACTTGATGATTCAGTAGATGCAATAATTACAATTAAAACCATTGGACGACAATGATATTGAAGATATGAATATTCAGACTTCATAGACGTAGAATTTGACACTTATATAACACCAGAACAAGACCTAGAAAATGATGGATTCCGACTACTAGATGTAGATAACCGAACAATCCTACCAATAAATACAGAAGTACGAGTATTAACAAGAGCATCAGATGTTCTACACTCATGAGCAGTTCCTGCATTAGGGGTTAAAATTGATGCAACGCCAGGTCGGTTAAATCAAGGAACATTCACAATAAATCGACCTGGATTATTCTTTGGGCAATGCTCAGAAATCTGTGGAGCAAACCACAGATTTATATCAATTGTAATTGAAAGAACTTCAGTAAATTTATTTATTAAGTGATTATCTAAGATAATTTAAGGAGTTAGTTAAAATAAATAACATTAGAGTGTCAATCTAAAGTAACTAAAAAAAATTAGTACACCTTGAAATTCATCAGATGACTGAAAGTAAGTAATGGTCTCTTAAACCAAATAATAGTAAATTAACGACTACTTCTGATGGGGAAATTATATCCAAATCCCTCAAATATCCCCTCTTATATGATTCTCACTATTCATTATATTTTCAGCTACATTAATCTTGTTTAATCAAATAAACTTCTTCTCATTTAAACCTAACCTTATTAAAAGAGCAGAAAAAGGAACAATTGAAATAAAAAACTTAAATTGAAAATGATAACAAATCTATTCTCAACATTTGACCCATCAACTAACATCCTTAATTTATCATTAAATTGAACTAGAACATTTCTAGGACTATTATTAATCCCATCACTATTTTGACTTACACCATCACGAATTAACATTATCTGAAATAAACTAAATTTAACCTTACATAATGAATTTAAAACACTTCTTGGACCAAAATCATTTAATGGAACAACATTCATTTTCATCTCAATTTTTATTATAATATTATTTAACAATTTCATAGGATTATTCCCTTATATTTTTACTAGAACAAGACATTTAGCATTAACATTTGCAATTGCCCTACCCATATGGCTAAGATTTATATTATTTGGATGAATTAACCATACTAATCATATATTTACACACCTTGTACCACAAGGTACACCACCTGCATTAATATCATTTATAGTACTAATTGAAACAATTAGTAATGTTATTCGACCAGGTACATTAGCAGTACGGTTGGCAGCAAATATAATTGCAGGACACTTATTATTAACCTTATTAGGAAACACAGGACCATCTATAGCAATAAACTTAATCTCATTACTAATTATTGGACAAATACTTCTATTAATTCTAGAATCAGCAGTAGCAATAATTCAAGCCTATGTTTTCTCAATTCTAAGAACTCTATATTCTAGAGAAGTATATTAAACCTATGTTAACAACTCACTCAAACCACCCATTCCACTTAGTAGACTATAGACCTTGACCATTAACAAGAGCAATTGGAGCAATAGTCCTAGTATCAGGACTAGCAAAATGATTCCACCTATTTAATATTAACTTATTCATAACTGGATTTGGAATTACCCTACTAACTATAATTCAATGATGACGAGATGTAGTACAAGAAGGAACATATCAAGGATTACATACAGGATTTGTATCAATTGGATTACGATGAGGAATAATTTTATTTATTGCATCAGAGGTATTATTTTTCGTTTCTTTTTTTTGAGCATTCTTTAGAAGAAGATTAGCACCAACAATTGAACTAGGAATACTATGACCTCCAATAGGAATTCAACCCTTTAACCCTATTAAATTCCATTACTTAATACAGCTATTCTTTTAGCATCAGGAGTAACAGTAACATGAGCACATCATAGTTTAATGGAATCTAATCATACTCAAGCACTACAAGGATTATTCTTCACAGTGTTATTAGGACTATACTTTACAATACTTCAAGCATATGAATATTGAGAAGCACCTTTTACCATTGCAGATGCAGTTTATGGATCAACATTCTTTGTTGCAACAGGATTCCATGGTTTACACGTAATTATTGGAACAATCTTTTTATCAACATGTCTACTTCGACACTCAATAAATCAATTTTCACCAAGACATCACTTTGGATTTGAAGCAGCAGCATGATACTGACACTTCGTAGACGTAGTATGATTATTCTTATATATCTCTATTTATTGATGAGGTAGATAATTGTTTTTCTAGTATAAATAGTACATTTGACTTCCAATCAGAAAGCTTGATATAAATCAAGAAAAACAATTCTAATTCTATCAACAAGAGTTTTCATTAGATTTATTATTCCAATAATTGTTATAATCCTGGCAACAACACTATCAAAAAAATTAATTAATGATCGAGAAAAAAGATCACCAGTTGAATGTGGGTTTGATCCAAAAAGATCAGCACGAATACCATTCTCAATACGATTCTTCCTAATCGCAGTAATCTTTTTAATTTTTGATGTAGAAATTGCACTAATTCTACCAATTGTAATTATTTTTAAAACTTCAGACATTAAAATCTGAACAGTATCAACAATATTTTTTATTCTAGTTCTATTAGGAGGACTATACCATGAATGAAACCAAGGAGCATTACAATGAGCAGAATAAGGGGTTGTAGTTAAATATAACATTTGGGTTGCATTCAAAAAGTATTGATATTATCAATCAACCTTAAATAGAATAAGAAGCGAAATATTGCAGTCACTTTCGACCTGGAAGATTGGTATGTACTACCCTTATTCTTATTAATTGAAGCCAAAAAGAGGCGTATTACTGTTAATAATATAATTGAACTATAATAGTTCCAATTAAGGAAATGTAAAGCCAATATGAAAGCTGCTAACTTTTTATATTAGCGGTTAAACTCCGTTAACATTTCTAAAATTTATATAGTTTAAATAAAACATTACATTTTCACTGTAAAAATAATATATCTATATTTATAAATACTTAAAAGTAAAAATACTTCCTTAACATCTTCAGTGTCACGCTCTAATTATAAGCTATTTAAGTAAACGAAAAACAATATTACCAAAATAAATATTCAAAAAATAAAAGTTAAAAGATAAATCTTGAAATTAGAATCATATCAACCTTGAATATAACCAATTAAATAAATAAATAATCTATATAAACCTTGACCACCAAGTAATTCACCTCAACCATAATCAAATGACTTAGATGAATAATAACCTATTTTAAAAGGAATATATCTAATAAACTTAGTTGAAAGAAAAGGTATAAATCATATAGAACCAGCAAATCTAACAAAAGAAAGTATACTTAAAGAAAATAAATTATGAGAAAAATCAAAATTAGAAATAAGATAACCTAAATAAGCACCTAAAATAACAACTGTAATAGTTAAAAACTTTAAATAATAAGGTAAAGCAATCACATGAGGAATAGGAAAAATTAATCAAGATAAAAGACTACCACCAAAAACAGCAACAAACAATAGACCAATTATTCCAAATGAAATATAATAACCCTTATCATCAAAAGAAAATCTAGAATAAAAATTATTATCACCAGATATTGAATAATAAAACAAACGAAAAGAATAAGAAGCAGTTAAACCAGTAGAAAAAAAATAAAGAAAAAAAATTAAACAATTAATTCATCTTAAACAAACCATCTCAAGAATTAAATCCTTTGAATAAAATCCCGCTAAAAAAGGTATACCACACAAAGATAAACTAGAAACATTAAAACAAACTGAAGTTAAAGGTATGAAATTAACAATTGATCCTATAAAACGAATATCCTGAGAATCCTTCAAATTATGAATTATTGAACCTGCACATATAAATAATAATGCCTTAAATAAAGCATGAGCCAATAAATGAAAAAATGCAAGCTTTGGATAACCTATAGCCAAAATTCTTATTATTAAACCAAGTTGTCTTAAAGTAGAAAGAGCAATAATCCTCTTTAAATCAAACTCAAAATTAGCGCCCAATCCAGCCATAAATATAGTTATACAACCAATTAAAAGTAAAAATCAACCACAATTATAAGTATCCAATATTGGTCTAAAACGAATTAATAAATAAACAACAGCAGTAACAAGAGTAGAAGAATGAACTAAAGCAGAAACAGGAGTAGGAGCTGCTATAGCAGCAGGAAGTCATGAAGAGAAAGGAATCTGAGCTCTCTTAGTTATAGCTGCTAAAACAATTAATATAGTAATGAGCTTTATTTCAAAAGAATTAGAAATAAAATCATAATAATAAATATAATTTCAACCACCAAAATTTAACATTCATGCAATAGAAAGTAAAATAGCAACATCACCAATACGATTAGAAAGTGCAGTTAATATACCAGCACTATAAGATTTTACATTTTGATAATAAATAACTAAACAATAAGAAACTAAACCTAAACCATCTCAACCTAATAAATTCTAATTAAATTAGGACTAATAATTAAAAAACCTATAGAAAGAATAAATATTAAAACAATAATAATAAAACGATTTATATTCTTTTCACCAGATATATAATCCTCTCTATAATAAATAACCAAAGAAGAAATATATATAACAAAAGATATAAAAATAAGAGATATTCAATCCAAAATTAAAGTTATAACAACTATAGAACCATTTAAATTGAAAAGCTCTCACTCAACAAAAACTCTATAATCAATTATTAAATAATAAATACCTAAAATAGAAAATTATAGTTCTCGAAATAAACAAAGAAAAAAAACTCAAAGAACAAATAGAAAATAAATTCACGGCCTAAGATGAAAAACTTCATATCATTGATTCCACAAAACAATATTTTTAATTAAAATACTTAAGCAAACTAAACAAAGAAATATTCACCCTTTAAACAGAGAATATTTAAAGGCAATCAATGTAAAAGTAAAAGATGATATTCACGAAAATAACCAAGAGAACAAGTATAAACACCAGAATAATAATTCCCATGCTGAGAATAAGAATATATATACAAAGTATAAACAGCTCTAAAAAAAGATAAAAAAATCAAAGCAAAGAATCTAAAAGAAGATCAAGATATAATTCTATTTAATAATCTAATTTCACCTACCAAATTTAAAGAAGGAGGAGCAGCCATATTTGATGATCTTAAAAGAAATCATCATAAAGCCATTCCTGGCATCAAATTAATTATACCCTTGTTAATTAATAATCTTCGTCTACCTAAACGTTCATAAATAATATTAGATAAACAAAATAAACCAGAAGAACATAAACCATGACCAACCATTAGAGAAAGAGAACCTACACAACCTCATCAATTCATAGTCATCAATCCACCAATAACCATTCTTATATGAGCAACAGAAGAATATGCAATTAAAGACTTTAAATCAACCTGACGAAAACAAATAAATCTTACAATAACACCCCCAGATAAACCTAAAGACAATCAAAAATAATTAAACTTTAAACCCAAATAAGAAATAACCTTTATAACACGAAAAATACCATAACCACATAACTTTAATAAAACACCAGCAAGAATTATTCTACCTGAAATAGGGGCCTCTACATGAGCCTTAGGAAGTCATAAATGAACCAAAAACATAGGTATCTTAACTAAAAAAGCCAAAATTATAAATACATAAAACATAAAATAATAAGAACCAAAATCAACCAATAAAGGAAAATATAAAGTATTAGAAAAATCATACACCTTAAATAAAACTAATAATAAAGGTAATCTAGCAACCAAAGTATAAAAAATTAAATAAACACCAGCCTGCAAACGCTCAGGTTGATAACCCCAACCCAAAATTAAAAGTAAAGTAGGAACTAATCTAGCCTCAAAAAAAAAATATAAAAAGAAAGAAGACTTAATCTAGCAAATGAACAATAAAGCATAATTATTAAAATCAAAACCATAAAAACAAAAAAATTAGAATGATATGAACTTAAATAAACTGAACCTCTAGCAGTGATTATTAAAGAACAAATCCAAAAACTAAGTAAAATTTAACTAAAAGAAAAATAATCAATACCAAAATAATATCTAATTATATTCAAATCAGCATATGAATAAACACAAATTATAAAAACAAAACCCGACAGAAACATTAAAGAATGAACCAACCATCAACAATTATTTAATAAACAAAGAGGGATCAAAAAATAGTTATAAATAAATACTTTAACATAAAGATAAACCAAAAGAATTAAAAAAATCATTACCATGAGAACGAATTATTGAAACTAAAATAGAAAGACCTAAAGCACCCTCACAAACAGAAAAAACTAAAAAAATAACAGGAAAAAAATAATCATAATCAAACTCAATAAGAAAAACAATAACTAACATAAATAAAGAAAGAACAATATATTCTAATCTCAAAAGAACCATTAATAAATGTTTACGTTTAGAAGAAAAAACATAAACACCAGCAAAATAAATCAATAAAGAAGTAAAAATAGAGAATATAAACATTAGTTTTAATAGTTTAAAAAAAACGCCGGTCTTGTAAACCGGAAATAAGTCCAGCCCCCACTTTTAAAACTTCAGAGGTGGAAAAGCTTCCATCATCGGTCCCCAAAACCGGTATTTTAAATAAACTAACCCCTGAAATGATCAAAATAATAATTATATCATTATCAAATGTAATAAATATTAATTTTATTAAATTAAGACACCCAATATCAATAATGCTTTTTATTATCCTTCAAACCTTCCTAGTTGGATTAATAACAGGAACAATAATAGAAAGATATTGATTATCATATATTTTATTTTTAACATTTCTTGGTGGTATACTAGTATTATTTATTTACATTACAAGAATTGCATTAAACGAAATATTTCAGCCTAAATCAATCACTATAATTATTACATTAATAATGTGAGTATTTATCATATTAATATTAATTATTCTAGATATATCTATATTTATAGACTTGTTCAAAAACACCGAAACTATAAATATTGATAATTCAATCAATTATCAAGAAATAACAATATCTTTAGAAAAATTATATAATAGACCAACATTCATTATTACAATAATAATAATAATTTATTTATTTTTAGCACTACTAGCAGTTGTTAAAATCACCAATATTAATCAGGGACCTATTCGTAAAATAAGATAATTACTAATGAATAAACCCTTACGATTAAGACATCCTTTAATTAAAATTATTAATAACTCTTTAATTGACTTACCTGCCCCAACAAATATTTCATTTTGATGAAATTTTTGATCCCTATTAGGGTTATGTTTGGTAATTCAAATCGTAACTGGACTATTTTTAGCTATACATTATACATCAAATATTGAAATAGCATTCAGTAGTGTAGTACACATCTGCCGAGACGTAAATAATGGTTGAATTATCCGAACCTTACACGCAAATGGAGCATCTATATTTTTTATTTGTATTTACTTACATGTAGGACGGGGAATTTACTATGGATCTTATATATATATATACATACCTGAATAATTGGTACAGTGATTTTATTTTTAGTTATAGCAACTGCATTTATAGGATATGTCTTACCCTGAGGCCAAATATCTTTTTGAGGTGCAACAGTAATTACTAATTTATTATCAGCAATCCCATACTTAGGAACAGATTTAGTCCAATGAGTATGAGGAGGATTCGCTGTTGATAATGCAACATTAAATCGATTCTTCACATTCCATTTTGTATTACCATTTATTATTGCTGCTATAGCAGCAATTCATTTATTTTTTCTTCACCAAACAGGATCTAATAATCCTCTTGGACTAAATGGAGATATTGAAAAAATTCCATTCCATCCATACTTTACCTTTAAGGATTCTATTACATTTGTAATAATAACATCATTATTAATTATACTATGTTTAATTAATCCTTACCTATTAGGAGATCCAGATAACTTTGTACCTGCCAACCCATTAGTAACACCAGTTCACATTCAACCAGAATGATATTTCCTATTTGCATATGCAATTCTACGATCTATCCCTAATAAGTTAGGAGGTGTTATTGCATTATTTTTATCAATTAGAATCTTAATAATTTTACCATTTTATAATAAAACACCTTTCCGAGGCATTCAATTTTACCCTATTAATCAAATTTTATTCTGAATTATAGTAGTTGTTGTATGCTTACTAACGTGAATTGGTAAACGACCTGTTGAAGAACCTTATATTATAACAGGTCAAATCTTAACAATTATTTACTTCACATATTTCTTAATTAATGTCCATGTCGCAAACGCATGAGATAAATTAATTAAGGAATAAAGTTAATTAGCTTAGGAAAAGCATATGTTTTGAAAACATAAAATTAGAAGTTTAACTCTTCCATTAACTTTTCTCAAAAAATTTCACTAAACAAATGAGATAAATAAAATCTTTAAACCAACAAAGAAAATAAAAAAATTCAAAGATAAAGGTAAAAAACTTTTTCAAGCTAAGTACATTAATTTATCATAACGGAACCGTGGTAATGTTCCACGAACCCAAATAAAACCAAAAGATATAATAGCAAGCTTAATAAAAAATATAAAAGAATAAAAATCACCGCCCAAAAAAATTAAAGCCAATAACATTCTTATGAAGACAATTCTAGTATATTCAGCTAAAAAAATTAAAGTAAAACCACCCGCACCATACTCAATATTAAATCCTGAAACTAACTCAGATTCCCCTTCAGCAAAATCAAAAGGAGTACGATTAGTTTCAGCTAAGCAAGAAGCAAAACAAGCTAAAGCTAAAGGAAAAGAAATAATAATAAATCAACAATAAAGCTGATAGTTTATAAAATCAAACATATTAAAACTACCAATTAAAATAATTAAAGACAATAAAATTAAAGCTAAACTAACTTCATAAGAAATTGTTTGAGCAACAGAACGAAGAGAACCTAATAATGAATAATTTGAATTAGAAGATCAACCAGCAATTATAACAGTATAAACACCTAATCTAGTACAACATAAAAAAAATAAAAATCCATAAGAAAAAGAACACATTTAAGTTAAATAAGGAAAAATTACTCAAACGGCTAAAGAAATCATTAAATTAAAAACAGGGGAAAAATAATAAAGTAGGTAATTAGATATAATAGGAATTGGCTGCTCCTTACAAATTAACTTAATAGCATCTCTAAATGGCTGAGAAATTCAAACAAAACCTACCTTATCTGGACCCTTTCGAATCTGAATATAACCTAAAACCTTACGCTCTAATAAAGTTAAAAAGGCAACACTAATTAAAACACAAATAACCAATAAAAGAAAATTCAAAATAAATATAAATAAATCATAAAGTATCAATACTATTTGTAGAAAAAATCTACATAAATGAATTCTAAATTCAACACATTAATCTGTCAAAATAGTAAATAAATTAATATTAATCAATATAACAAAAAATATTTTAACCATATGGTCCTTTCGTACTAATATGGATTAACAATCTTAGGATAGAAACCGACCTGGCTCACGCCGGTCTGAACTCAGATCATGTAAGATTTTAAAGGTCGAACAGACCTAATCATTGGGCTCCTGCACCCAAAATTTTTCTTAATCCAACATCGAGGTCGCAATCTGCTTTGTCGATATTAGCTCTCAAAAACAATTACGCTGTTATCCCTAAGGTAATTTAATCTTATGATCATAAATTATGGATCAAAATAACAAACATAAATAAATGATATAATAATGAAGAGTTTATCTATTCTTCATGTCACCCCAACAAAACATCATCATTAAATATAGAAAGACAAACAAAAAACTATATAAAAGTAAAATGTCAAGCTCTATAGGGTCTTCTCGTCCTAAACAAGAATTTAAGCCTTTTGACTCAAAAGTTAAATTCAAAAATTTATTAAGAGACAGTTGATTTCTCGTCAAGCCATTCATTCCAGCCACTAATTAAGAGACTAATGATTATGCTACCTTTGCACGGTCAAAATACCGCGGCTCTTTAAAAATACGCTCAGTGAGCAGGCCAGACCTCAAAATATAAACAAGAGGACATGTTTTTGATAAACAGGCGGAAATCAATTTTGCCTAGTTCCTTATAATAAGTTCACAAGGTAAAAATTTCATACAAATAAATATACTAATTCTATCATTATTACAAAAATTTTAAAATTAAATTAATAATCTTAATAAAAAACCTAAAATATTTATAAAATCAAAATAAAAAATAATGAACTAAAACGTAATCTTAAAGATAGCTGGTTTAAAGCTTACTATTATATTTCTATAAAATAAATTATAGGTTATTAACTTCAAAGCTTATCCCTTAAAGAATAAATAAGTTAATATTTTTACTTAAAAAATTAAATAAAAACAAATAACTTTAAAAAATTAAATTTTTTCTTAAGAAACTAGATATCTTGGGAAACGATTAACATCTCATTTCTATAAATAATTTAATAATAATTATGATACATTAACTATAAATTATTTATAAATCAACCCAAATCGAGACAAGTAAAATAAATACTAAAATTTTGATAAACCCTGATACAAAAGGTACAATAAATAAAATCTACTTAAAAAAATTTAAAATAATATTTCATAAAACACTCACATTACCAATAAACTATAATTTAAAAAATCAATTCTATAAAATATACTAAGACAAAAATACAATAAAATTATTTATATTAAATAATTAAATGAACAAAAAATAAATATAATAAAATAAATAATCAAGATATCCTGATTTGCACAGAAAAATTTTCAGTGTAAATGAAACACTTTACTAATAAGTTATATCTTGAAACTCTTCCTAGATACACTTTCCAGTACATCTACTATGTTACGACTTATCTCATCTAAATTGAAGCTACTTTAAAATAAAATAGAATAATCAATAATGAGAGCGACGGGCGATGTGTACACATCTCAGAGCCAATATCAGTTAAATTAAATAAATTAAATTACTATCAAATCCACCTTCATTAACAGTATTTCACTATCAAATCCGTTATAAACAAAAATCTATTGTAACCCACCTCCTCTTAACTATAAGCCGCACCTTGACCTGAAATATTTTATAATTATAAATCTTGAGAATTATAACTCTAAAAAGATTCTCTGATAACGGAGATATACAAACAAATAAATTAAGTAGAGTAAATCGTGTATTATCAATCATGGGGTAGGTTCCTCTGAATGGAATGAGATACCGCCAAATTCTTTGGGTTTAAAGACCTTAACTAATAGTACCCTGGTAAATATAATTAACATTTAAAATAATAGGGTATCTAATCCTAGTTTATTATTTAAATTTCACAGATTCATAAAAAGGGCCACAAATAAATTTTAACATTTCACCTTACAAATTTATATTTCAACCCTAATAATATAAACAACTGTTTTAACCAATAATATTCACTTGTATCAATCGTATAACCGCGGCTGCTGGCACGAATTATGCCGATAATAAATCAATTGCTAAATCCAAAATCACTTGATAATTAAATCAAATTACTGCAAAAAGAACATTTAGTCTAACAAAACTTACATGTAATACAAAGAAAAAGTAAATAAACAAGCAAGAATAAAACTTTTAAAAATAAAAAATAAGAAAATTTTAAATCTATTAATTCAGGAAAAAATAAAAGATTCAAATATTTAAAGAAAAAAAAAGAAAAAAACCACAAACATTAACAAAAAAAAAGAAACGCCCCTATGTATGACCACAACAACTTCTCTATTATATATAATTAAAGATTAATATGGAACATGTATAGCAATAAATGTATTATATTCTTTCTTATTTAATCTTTCTTTTCACTAATAAATAAATAAAGATTAAATAATATAATAAATATATTTTATACAATTATGTAATTTAATATAATATGTTATTAATATGAATTCTTTTTTATATTAAGTTAACTTTCATATATATTAGTTAAATAATCTAATTATAGATAATTTACATAATTATATTATTATAATTAATATAATTATTTATATTAATTATAATATTTTATATTTAAATTAATAATTTTATTTATTATATCCAATTATAATAATATTAAATATTAAATTACATATTATTATATATATTATATTATAATAACCTATTTTAAGCTAAAAACATAAGTAGCTATAATCCTAGGTAAATAATTGCATTAAAATAATCAATTGATAATGGTAAGATGAACTTATAATACTTTAATTTCAATTAAATGTAATATATTAATATAAATTATTTATTATATATATATATATATAAAAAATAAAATGAGCAGGATAAATTAATCCTAATTAAACAAAATTATACATAAAAGAATTTCAAAAAAAAACTTTCGATTTATATATTAAATAAATGAAGTGCCTGATTAAAGGGTTACCTTGATAGGGTAAATAAAGTAAATAAAATTACCTTCATTAAAATTACTTAAGATAGAATTAAACTACCTCCTTTAGTATCAAAAACTAACATGCATCATACACCTTAATGTAAAAAGGTAAGCTAAACAAGCTAATGGGTTCATACCCCATTTATAGAGGTATCAATCCTCTCCTTTTTAATGACCAACAACTCTACAAAACTTCTCTTCCTATCAACATTAATGATAGGAACGATCCTGTCCATTTCATCAAATTCCTGATTTGGGGTTTGAATAGGACTTGAGATCAACTTACTTTCATTTATTCCGCTCCTAACAAGAAATAATAATATAATAATAAATGAATCATCAATTAAATATTTTATTGTCCAAGCAATAGCATCGACAATATTATTATTTTCAATTTTGCTGATTCAAATAAAATATCCCATGGGATGGGAAACAGAATTTATCCCATCAATAATAATTAGATCTAGACTATTAATAAAGATTGGAGCTGCACCTTTCCATTTCTGATTTCCAGAAGTTATAGGAGCATCAAGATGAAATAATTGTTTAACATTAATAACATGACAAAAAATCGCCCCAATTATGGTCTTATCTTATTGTATTCAATTAAGAACTTTTATTTGAACAATTATTATCTTAAGAATTATTATTGGGGCAATAGGAGGTTTAAATCAAACATCCTTACGACAACTTTTAGCATATTCATCAATCAGACATCTAGGTTGAATAATTAGATCATTAACAGTCAGAGAAAACATCTGAGAACTATACTTCATTATTTACTCACTATTAAGATTAATTATAGTTTTATTATTTAAGCAAATAAATTTATTTTTCATAAATCAAATTTATTCAGCCAGAAATATAAAAACCGAAATTAAATTCATAATATTCTTATCTTTATTATCTTTAGGTGGACTACCACCATTCCTTGGATTCTTACCAAAATGAATTGTAATACAATCATTAATAGAAAACAATATAACAACTATTATAACTATTATAGTTGTATTAACTAGAATTACACTCTACTACTATATACGTATTAGATTCTCAGCTCTAATTATATCATACACAGAAAATTCGTGATCTATAAAGATAAAGTCCCAAAAATCAAGAATCAATCTTCCTATAACAGTAATAATTTCAACAATAGGATTGATTTCAACATCAACCTTAATTTCATTATTCTAAGGACTTTAGACGTAGAATTTGACACTTATATAACACCAGAACAAGACCTAGAAAATGATGGATTCCGACTACTAGATGCAGATAACCGAACAATCCTACCAATAAATACAGAAGTACGAGTATTAACAAGAGCATCAGATGTTCTACACTCATGAGCAGTTCCTGCATTAGGGGTTAAAATTGATGCAACGCCAGGTCGGTTAAATCAAGGAACATTCACAATAAATCGACCTGGATTATTCTTTGGACAATGCTCAGAAATCTGTGGAGCAAACCACATATTTATACCAATTGTAATTGAAAGAACTTCAGTAAATTTATTTATTAAGTGATTATCTAAGATAATTTAAGTAGTTAGTTAAAATAAATAACATTAGAGTGTCAATCTAAAGTAACTAAAAAAAATTAGTACACCTTGAAATTCATCAGATGACTGAAAGTAAGTAATGGTCTCTTAAACCAAATAATAGTAAATTAACGACTACTTCTGATGGGGAAATTATATCCAAATCCCTCAAATATCCCCTCTTATATGATTCTCACTATTCATTATATTTTCAGCTACATTAATCTTGTTTAATCAAATAAACTTCTTCTCATTTAAACCTAACCTTATTAAAAGAGCAGAAAAAGGAACAATTGAAATAAAAATCTTAAATTGAAAATGATAACAAATCATTCTCAACATTTGACCCATCAACTAACATCTTTAATTTATCATTAAATTGAACTAGAACATTTCTAGGACTATTATTAATCCCATCACTATTTTGACTTACACCATCACGAATTAACATTATCTGAAATAAACTAAATTTAACCTTACATAATGAATTTAAAACACTTCTTGGACCAAAATCATTTAATGGAACAACATTCATTTTCATCTCAATTTTTATTATAATATTATTTAACAATTTCATAGGATTATTCCCTTATATTTTTACTAGAACAAGACATTTAGCATTAACATTTGCAATTGCCCTACCTATATGGCTAAGATTTATATTATTTGGATGAATTAACCATACTAATCATATATTTACACACCTTGTACCACAAGGTACACCGCCTGCATTAATATCATTTATAGTACTAATTGAAACAATTAGTAATGTTATTCGACCAGGTACATTAGCAGTACGGTTGGCAGCAAATATAATTGCAGGACACTTATTATTAACCTTATTAGGAAACACAGGACCATCTATAGCAATAAACTTAATCTCATTACTAATTATTGGACAAATACTTCTATTAATTCTAGAATCAGCAGTAGCAATAATTCAAGCCTATGTTTTCTCAATTCTAAGAACTCTATATTCTAGAGAAGTATATTAAACCTATGTTAACAACTCACTCAAACCACCCATTCCACTTAGTAGACTATAGACCTTGACCATTAACAGGAGCAATTGGAGCAATAGTCCTAGTATCAGGACTAGCAAAATGATTCCACCTATTTAATATTAACTTATTCATAACTGGATTTGGAATTACCCTACTAACTATAATTCAATGATGATGAGATGTAGTACGAGAAGGAACATATCAAGGATTACATACAGGATTTGTATCAATTGGATTACGATGAGGAATAATTTTATTTATTGCATCAGAGGTATTATTGTTCGTTTCTTTTTTTGAGCATTCTTTAGAAGAAGATTAGCACCAACAATTGAACTAGGAATACTATGACCTCCAATAGGAATTCAACCCTTTAGCCCTATACAAATTCCATTACTTAATACAGCTATTCTTTTAGCATCAGGAGTAACAGTAACATGAGCACATCATAGTTTAATGGAATCTAATCATACTCAAGCACTACAAGGATTATTCTTCACAGTGTTATTAGGACTATACTTTACAATACTTCAAGCATATGAATATTGAGAAGCACCTTTTACCATTGCAGATGCAGTTTATGGATCAACATTCTTTGTTGCAACAGGATTCCATGGTTTACACGTAATTATTGGAACAATATTTTTATCAACATGTCTACTTCGACACTCAATAAATCAATTTTCACCAAGACATCACTTTGGATTTGAAGCAGCAGCATGATACTGACACTTCGTAGACGTAGTATGATTATTCTTATATATCTCTATTTATTGATGAGGTAGATAATTGTTTTTCTAGTATAAATAGTACATTTGACTTCCAATCAGAAAGCTTGATATAAATCAAGAAAAACAATTCTAATTCTATCAACAAGAGTTTTCATTAGATTTATTATTCCAATAATTGTTATAATCCTGGCAACAACACTATCAAAAAAATTAATTAATGATCGAGAAAAAAGATCACCAGTTGAATGTGGGTTTGATCCAAAAAGATCAGCACGAATACCATTCTCAATACGATTCTTCCTAATCGCAGTAATCTTTTTAATTTTTGATGTAGAAATTGCACTAATTCTACCAATTGTAATTATTTTTAAAACTTCAGACATTATAATCTGAACAGTATCAACAATATTTTTTATTCTAGTTCTATTAGGAGGACTATACCATGAATGAAACCAAGGAGCATTACAATGAGCAGAATAAAGGGTTGTAGTTAAATATAACATTTGGGTTGCATTCAAAAAGTATTGATATTATCAATCAACCTTAAATAGAATAAGAAGCGAAATATTGCAGTCAGTTTCGACCTGGAAGATTGGTATGTACTACCCTTATTCTTATTAATTGAAGCCAAAAAGAGGCGTATTACTGTTAATAATATAATTGAACTATAATAGTTCCAATTAAGGAAATGTAAAGCCAATATGAAAGCTGCTAACTTTTTATATTAGCGGTTAAACTCCGTTAACATTTCTAAAATTTATATAGTTTAAATAAAACATTACATTTTCACTGTAAAAATAATATATCTATATTTATAAATACTTAAAAGTAAAAATACTTCCTTAACATCTTCAGTGTCACGCTCTAATTATAAGCTATTTAAGTAAACGAAAAACAATATTACCAAAATAAATATTCAAAAAATAAAAGTTAAAAGATAAATCTTGAAATTAGAATCATATCAACCTTGAATATAACCAATTAAATAAATAAATTATCTATATAAACCTTGACCACCAAGTAATTCACCTCAACCATAATCAAATGACTTAGATGAATAATAACCTATTTTTAAAGGAATATATCTAATAAACTTAGTTGAAAGAAAAGGTATAAATCATATAGAACCAGCAAATCTAACAAAAGAAAGTATACTTAAAGAAAATAAATTATGAGAAAAATCAAAATTAGAAATAAGATAACCTAAATAAGCACCTAAAATAACAACTGTAATAGTTAAAAACTTTAAATAATAAGGTAAAGCAATCACATGAGGAATAGGAAAAATTAATCAAGATAAAAGACTACCACCAAAAACAGCAACAAACAATAGACCAATTATTCCAAATGAAATATAATAACCCTTATCATCAAAAGAAAATCTAGAATAAAAATTATTATCACCAGATATTGAATAATAAAACAAACGAAAAGAATAAGAAGCAGTTAAACCAGTAGAAAAAAAATAAAGAAAAAAAATTAAACAATTAATTCATCTTAAACAAACCATCTCAAGAATTAAATCCTTTGAATAAAATCCCGCTAAAAAAGGTATTCCACACAAAGATAAACTAGAAACATTAAAACACACTGAAGTTAAAGGTATGAAATTAACAATTGATCCTATAAAACGAATATCCTGAGAATCCTTCAAATTATGAATTATTGAACCTGCACATATAAATAATAATGCCTTAAATAAAGCATGAGCCAATAAATGAAAAAATGCAAGCTTTGGATAACCTATAGCCAAAATTCTTATTATTAAACCAAGTTGCCTTAAAGTAGAAAGAGCAATAATCTTCTTTAAATCAAACTCAAAATTAGCGCCCAATCCAGCCATAAATATAGTTATACAACCAATTAAAAGTAAAAATCAACCACAATTATAAGTATCCAATATTGGTCTCAAACGAATTAATAAATAAACACCAGCAGTAACAAGAGTAGAAGAATGAACTAAAGCAGAAACAGGAGTAGGAGCTGCTATAGCAGCAGGAAGTCATGAAGAGAAAGGAATCTGAGCTCTCTTAGTTATAGCTGCTAAAACAATTAATATAGTAATGAGCTTTATTTCAAAAGAATTAGAAATAAAATCATAATAATAAATATAATTTCAACCACCAAAATTTAACATTCATGCAATAGAAATTAAAATAGCAACATCACCAATACGATTAGAAAGTGCAGTTAATATACCAGCACTATAAGATTTTACATTTTGATAATAAATAACTAAACAATAAGAAACTAAACCTAAACCATCTCAACCTAATAAAATTCTAATTAAATTAGGACTAATAATTAAAAAACCTATAGAAAGAATAAATATTAAAACAATAATAATAAAACGATTTATATTCTTTTCACCAGATATATAATCCTCTCTATAATAAATAACCAAAGAAGAAATATATATAACAAAAGATATAAAAATAAGAGATATTCAATCCAAAATTAAAGTTATAACAACTATAGAACCATTTAAATTGAAAAGCTCTCACTCAACAAAATCTCTATAATCAATTATTAAATAATAAATACCTAAAATAAAAATTATAGTTCTCGAAATAAACAAAGAAAAAAAACTCAAAGAACAAATAGAAAATAAATTCACGGCCTAAGATGAAAAACTTCATATCATTGATTCCACAAAACAATATTTTTAATTAAAATACCTAAGCAAACTAAACAAAGAAATATTCACCCTTTAAACAGAGAATATTTAAAGGCAATCAATGTAAAAGTAAAAGATGATATTCACGAAAATAACCAAGAGAACAAGTATAAACACCAGAATAATAATTCCCATGCTGAGAATAAGAATATATATACAAAGTATAAACAGCTCTAAAAAAAGATAAAAAAATCAAAGCAAAGAATCTAAAAGAAGATCAAGATATAATTCTATTTAATAATCTAATTTCACCTACCAAATTTAAAGAAGGAGGAGCAGCCATATTTGATGATCTTAAAAGAAATCATCATAAAGCCATTCTTGGCATCAAATTAATTATACCCTTGTTAATTAATAATCTTCGTCTACCTAAACGTTCATAAATAATATTAGATAAACAAAATAAACCAGAAGAACATAAACCATGACCAACCATTAGAGAAAGAGAACCTACACAACCTCATCAATTCATAGGCATCAATCCACCAATAACCATTCTTATATGAGCAACAGAAGAATATGCAATTAAAGACTTTAAATCAACCTGACGAAAACAAATAAATCTTACAATAACACCCCCAGATAAACCTAAAGACAATCAAAAATAATTAAACTTTAAACCCAAATAAGAAATAACCTTTATAACACGAAAAATACCATAACCACCTAACTTTAATAAAACACCAGCAAGAATTATTCTACCTGAAATAGGGGCCTCTACATGAGCCTTAGGAAGTCATAAATGAACCAAAAACATAGGTATCTTAACTAAAAAAGCCAAAATTATAAATACATAAAACATAAAATAATAAGAACCAAAATCAACCAATAAAGGAAAATATAAAGTATTAGAAAAATCATAAACCTTAAATAAAACTAATAATAAAGGTAATCTAGCAACCAAAGTATAAAAAATTAAATAAACACCAGCCTGCAAACGCTCAGGTTGATAACCCCAACCCAAAATTAAAAGTAAAGTAGGAACTAATCTAGCCTCAAAAAAAATATAAAAAGAAAGAAGACTTAATCTAGCAAATGAACAATAAAGCATAATTATTAAAATCAAAACCATAAAAACAAAAAAATTAGAATGATATGAACTTAAATAAACTGAACCTCTAGCAGTGATTATTAAAGAACAAATCCAAAAACTAAGTAAAATTAAACTAAAAGAAAAATAATCAATACCAAAATAATATCTAATTATATTCAAATCAGCATATGAATAAACACAAATTATAAAAACAAAACCCGACAGAAACATCAAAGAATGAACCAACCATCAACAATTATTTAATAAACAAAGAGGGATCAAAAAAAAGTTATAAATAAATACTTTAACATAAAGATAAACCAAAAGAATTAAAAAAATCATTACCATGAGAACGAATTATTGAAACTAAAATAGAAAGACCTAAAGCACCCTCACAAACAGAAAAAACTAAAATAATAACAGGAAAAAAATAATCATAATCAAACTCAATAAGAAAAACAATAACTAACATAAATAAAGAAAGAACAATATATTCCAATCTCAAAAGAACCATTAATAAATGTTTACGTTTAGAAGAAAAAACATAAACACCAGCAAAATAAATCAATAAAGAAGTAAAAATAGAGAATACAAACATTAGTTTTAATAGTTTAAAAAAAACGCCGGTCTTGTAAACCGGAAATAAGTCCAGCCCCCACTTTTAAAACTTCAGAGGTGGAAAAGCTTCCATCATCGGTCCCCAAAACCGGTATTTTAAATAAACTAACCCCTGAAATGATCAAAATAATAATTATATCATTATCAAATGTAATAAATATTAATTTTATTAAATTAAGACACCCAATATCAATAATGCTTTTTATTATCCTTCAAACCTTCCTAGTTGGATTAATAACAGGAACAATAATAGAAAGATATTGATTATCATATATTTTATTTTTAACATTTCTTGGTGGTATACTAGTATTATTTATTTAGATTACAAGACTTGCATCAAACGAAATATTTCAGCCTAAATCAATCACTATAATTATTACATTAATAATGTAAGTATTTATCATATTAATATTAATTATTCTAGATATATCTATATTTATAGACTTTTTCAAAAACACCGAAACTATAAATATTGATAATTCAATCAATTATCAAGAAATAACAATATCTTTAGAAAAATTATATAATAGACCAACATTCATTATTACAATAATAATAATAATTTATTTATTTTTAGCACTACTAGCAGTTGTTAAAATCACCAATATTAATCAGGGACCTATTCGTAAAATAAGATAATTACTAATGAATAAACCCTTACGATTAAGACATCCTTTAATTAAAATTATTAATAACTCTTTAATTGACTTACCTGCCCCAACAAATATTTCATTTTGATGAAATTTTGGATCCCTATTAGGGTTATGTTTGGTAATTCAAATCGTAACTGGACTATTTTTAGCTATACATTATACATCAAATATTGAAATAGCATTCAGTAGTGTAGTACACATCTGCCGAGACGTAAATAATGGTTGAATTATCCGAACCTTACACGCAAATGGAGCATCTATATTTTTTATTTGTATTTACTTACATGTAGGACGGGGAATTTACTATGGATCTTATATATATATATACATACCTGAATAATTGGTACAGTGATTTTATTTTTAGTTATAGCTACTGCATTTATAGGATATGTCTTACCCTGAGGCCAAATATCTTTTTGAGGTGCAACAGTAATTACTAATTTATTATCAGCAATCCCATACTTAGGAACAGATTTAGTCCAATGAGTATGAGGAGGATTCCCTGTTGATAATGCAACATTAAATCGATTCTTCACATTCCATTTTGTATTACCATTTATTATTGCTGCTATAGCAGCAATTCATTTATTTTTTCTTCACCAAACAGGATCTAATAATCCTCTTGGACTAAATGGAGATATTGAAAAAATTCCATTCCATCCATACTTTACCTTTAAGGATTCTATTACATTTGTAATAATAACATCATTATTAATTATACTATGTTTAATTAATCCTTACCTATTAGGAGATCCAGATAACTTTGTACCTGCCAACCCATTAGTAACACCAGTTCACATTCAACCAGAATGATATTTCCTATTTGCATATGCAATTCTACGATCTATCCCTAATAAGTTAGGAGGTGTTATTGCATTATTTTTATCAATTAGAATCTTAATAATTTTACCATTTTATAATAAAACACCTTTCCGAGGCATTCAATTTTACCCTATTAATCAAATTTTATTCTGAATTATAGTAGTTGTTGTATGCTTACTAACGTGAATTGGTAAACGACCTGTTGAAGAACCTTATATTATAACAGGTCAAATCTTAACAATTATTTACTTCACATATTTCTTAATTAATGTCCATGTCGCAAACGCATGAGATAAATTAATTAAGGAATAAAGTTAATTAGCTTAGGAAAAGCATATGTTTTGAAAACATAAAATTAGAAGTTTAACTCTTCCATTAACTTTTCTCAAAAAATTTCACTAAACAAATGAGATAAATAAAATCTTTAAACCAACAAAGAAAATAAAAAAATTCAAAGATAAAGGTAAAAAACTTTTTCAAGCTAAGTACATTAATTTATCATAACGGAACCGTGGTAATGTTCCACGAACCCAAATAAAACCAAAAGATATAATAGCAAGCTTAATAAAAAATATAAAAGAATAAAAATCACCGCCCAAAAAAATTAAAGCCAATAACATTCTTATGAAGACAATTCTAGTATATTCAGCTAAAAAAATTAAAGTAAAACCACCCGCACCATACTCAATATTAAATCCTGAAACTAACTCAGATTCCCTTTCAGGAAAATCAAAAGGAGTACGATTAGTTTCAGCTAAGCAAGAAGCAAAACAAGCTAAAGCTAAAGGAAAAGAAATAATAATAAATCAACAATAAAGCTGATAGTTTATAAAATCAAACATATTAAAACTACCAATTAAAATAATTAAAGACAATAAAATTAAAGCTAAACTAACTTCATAAGAAATTGTTTGAGCAACAGAACGAAGAGAACCTAATAATGAATAATTTGAATTAGAAGATCAACCAGCAATTATAACAGTATAAACACCTAATCTAGTACAACATAAAAAAAATAAAAATCCATAAGAAAAAGAACACATTTAAGTTAAATAAGGAAAAATTACTCAAACGGCTAAAGAAATCATTAAATTAAAAACAGGGGAAAAATAATAAAGTAGGTAATTAGATATAATAGGAATTGGCTGCTCCTTACAAATTAACTTAATAGCATCTCTAAATGGCTGAGGAATTCCAACAAAACCTACCTTATTTGGACCCTTTCGAATCTGAATATAACCTAAAACCTTACGCTCTAATAAAGTTAAAAAGGCAACACTAATTAAAACACAAATAACCAATAAAAGAAAATTCAAAATAAATATAAATAAATCATAAAGTATCAATACTATTTGTAGAAAAAATCTACATAAATGAATTCTAAATTCAACACATTAATCTGTCAAAATAGTAAATAAATTAATATTAATCAATATAACAAAAAATATTTTAACCATATGGTCCTTTCGTACTAATATGGATTAACAATCTTAGGATAGAAACCGACCTGGCTCACGCCGGTCTGAACTCAGATCATGTAAGAATTTAAAGGTCGAACAGACCTAATCATTGGGCTCCTGCACCCAAAATTTTTCTTAATCCAACATCGAGGTCGCAATCTGCTTTGTCGATATGAGCTCTCAAAAACAATTACGCTGTTATCCCTAAGGTAACTTAATCTTATGATCATAAATTATGGATCAAAATAACAAACATAAATAAATGATATAATAATGAGGAGTTTATCTATTCTTCATGTCACCCCAACAAAACATCATCATTAAATATAGAAAGACAAACAAAAAACTATATAAAAGTAAAATGTCAAGCTGTATAGGGTCTTCTCGTCCTAAAGAAGAATTTAAGCCTTTTGACTCAAAAGTTAAATTCAAAAATTTATTAAGAGACAGTTGATTTCTCGTCAAGCCATTCATTCCAGCCACTAATTAAGAGACTAATGATTATGCTACCTTTGCACGGTCAAAATACCGCGGCTCTTTAAAAATACGCTCAGTGAGCAGGCCAGACCTCAAAATATAAACAAGAGGACATGTTTTTGATAAACAGGCGGAAATCAATTTTGCCTAGTTCCTTGTAATAAGTTCACAAGGTAAAAATTTCATACAAATAAATACACTAATTCTATCATTATTACAAAAATTTTAAAATTAAATTAATAATCTTAATAAAAAACCTAAAATATTTATAAAATCAAAATAAAAAATAATGAACTAAAACGTAATCTTAAAGATAGCTGGTTTAAAGCTTACTATTATATTTCTATAAAATAAATTATAGGTTATTAACTTCAAAGCTTATCCCTTAAAGAATAAATAAGTTAATATTTTTACTTAAAAAATTAAATAAAAACAAATAACTTTAAAAAATTAAATTTTTTCTTAAGAAACTAGATATCTTGGGAAACGATTAACATCTCATTTCTATAAATAATTTAATAATAATTATGATACATTAACTATAAATTATTTATAAATCAACCCAAATCGAGACAAGTAAAATAAATACTAAAATTTTGATAAACCCTGATACAAAAGGTACAATAAATAAAATCTACTTAAAAAAATTTAAAATAATATTTCATAAAACACTTACATTACCAATAAACTATAATTTAAAAAATCAATTCTATAAAATATACTAAGACAAAAATACAATAAAATTATTTATATTAAATAATTAAATAAACAAAAAATAAATATAATAAAATAAGTAATCAAGATATCCTGATTTGCACAGAAAAATTTTCAGTGTAAATGAAACACTTTACTAATAAGTTATATCTTGAAACTCTTCCTAGATACACTTTCCAGTACATCTACTATGTTACGACTTATCTAAATTGAAGCTACTTTAAAATAAAATAGAATAATCAATAATGAGAGCGACGGGCGATGTGTACACATCTCAGAGCCAATATCAGTTAAATTACATAAATTAAATTACTATCAAATCCACCTTCATTAACAGTATTTCACTATCAAATCCGTTATAAACAAAAATCTATTGTAACCCACCTCCTCTTAACTATAAGCTGCACCTTGACCTGAAATATTTTATAATTATAAATCTTGAGAATTATAACTCTAAAAAGATTCTCTGATAACGGAGATATACAAACAAATAAATTAAGTAGAGTAAATCGTGTATTATCAATCATGGGGTAGGTTCCTCTGAATGGAATGAGATACCGCCAAATTCTTTGGGTTTAAAGACCTTAACTAATAGTACCCTGGTAAATATAATTAACATTTAAAATAATAGGGTATCTAATCCTAGTTTATTATTTAAATTTCACAGATTCATAAAAAGGGCCACAAATAAATTTTAACATTTCACCTTACAAATTTATATTTCAACCCTAATAATATAAACAACTGTTTTAACCAATAATATTCACTTGTATCAATCGTATAACCGCGGCTGCTGGCACGAATTATGCCGATACTAAATCAATTGCTAAATCCAAAATCACTTGATAATTAAATCAAATTACTGCAAAAAGAACATTTAGTCTAACAAAACTTACATATAATACAAAGAAAAAGTGAATAAACAAGCAAGAATAAAACTTTTAAAAATAAAAAATAAGAAAATTTTAAATCTATTAATTCAGGAAAAAATAAAAGATTCAAATATTTAAAGAAAAAAAAAGAAAAAAACCACAAACATTAACAAAAAAAAAAGAAACGCCCCTATGTATGACCACAACAACTTCTCTATTATATATAATTAAAGATTAATATGGAACATGTATAGCAATAAATGTAATATATTCTTTCTTATTTAATCTTTCTTTTCACTAATAAATAAAGAAAGATTAAATAATATAATAAATATATTTTATACAATTATGTAATTTAATATAATATGTTATTAATATGAATTCTTTTTTATATTAAGTTAACTTTCATATATATTAGTTAAATAATCTAATTATAGATAATTTACATAATTATATTATTATAATTAATATAATTATTTATATTAATTATAATATTTTATATTTAAATTAAAAATTTTATTTATTATATCCAATTATAATAATATTAAATATTAAATTACATATTATTATATATATTATATTATAATAACCTATTTTAAGCTAAAAACATAAGTAGCTATAATCCTAGGTAAATAATTGCATTAAAATAATCAATTGATAATGGTAAGATGAACTTATAATACTTTAATTTCAATTAAATGTAATATATTAATATAAATTATTTATTATATATATATATATATAAAAATAAAATGAGCAGGATAAATTAATCCTAATTAAACAAAATAATACATAAAAGAATTTCAAAAAAAAACTTTCGATTTATATATTAAATAAATGAAGTGCCTGATTAAAGGGTTACCTTGATAGGGTAAATAAAGTAAATAAAATTACCTTCATTAAAATTACATAAGATAGAATTAAACTACCTCCTTTAGTATCAAAAACTAACGTGCATCATACACCTTAATGTAAAAAGGTAAGCTAAACAAGCTAATGGGTTCATACCCCATTTATAGAGGTATCAATCCTCTCCTTTTTAATGACCAACAACTCTACAAAACTTCTCTTCCTATCAACATAATGATAGGAATGATCCTGTCCATTTCATCAAATTCCTGATTTGGGGTTTGAATAGGACTTGAGATCAACTTACTTTCATTTATTCCGCTCCTAACAAGAAATAAAAATATAATAATAAATGAATCATCAATTAAATATTTTATTGTCCAAGCAATAGCATCGACAATATTATTATTTTCAATTTTGCTGATTCAAATAAAATATCCCATGGGATGGGAAACAGAATTTATCCCACCAATAATAATTAGATCTAGACTATTATTAAAGATTGGAGCTGCACCTTTCCATTTCTGATTTCCAGAAGTTATAGGAGCATCAAGATGAAATAATTGTTTAACATTAATAACATGACAAAAAATCGCCCCAATAATGGTCTTATCTTATTGTATTCAATTAAGAACTTTTATTTGAACAATTATTATCTTAAGAATTATTATTGGGGCAATAGGAGGTTTAAATCAAACATCCTTACGACAACTTTTAGCATATTCATCAATCAGACATCTAGGTTGAATAATTAGATCATTAACAGTCAGAGAAAACATCTGAGAACTATACTTCATTATTTACTCACTATTAAGATTAATTATAGTTTTATTATTTAAGCAAATAAATTTATTTTTCATAAATCAAATTTATTCAGCCAGAAATATAAAAACCGAAATTAAATTCATAATATTCTTATCTTTATTATCTTTAGGTGGACTACCACCATTCCTTGGATTCTTACCAAAATGAATTGTAATACAATCATTAATAGAAAACAATATAACAACTATTATAACTATTATAGTTGTATTTACTACAATTACACTCTACTACTATATACGTATTAGATTCTCAGCTCTAATTATATCATACACAGAAAATTCTTGATCTATAAAGATAAAGTCCCAAAAATCAAGAATCATTCTTCCTATAACAGTAATAATTTCAACAATAGGATTGATTTCAACATCAACCTTAATTTCATTATACTAAGGACTTAAGTTAATCAAACTAATAACCTTCAAAGTTATAATTAAAATAATAATCTTTTAGGCCTTAGTAAAATTTTACACCTCTAGAATTGCAGTCTAGAATCATAATTGAATATAAGACCTAAATATGATAAGAGAGAAAACATCTCATAAGTAGATTTACAGTCTACCACCTAAAATTCAGCCGTCTTACCGCAAAAATGATTATTCTCAACAAACCATAAGGACATTGGTACTTTATACTTCATATTTGGAGCATGAGCAGGAATAGTAGGAACATCAATAAGAATACTTATTCGTGCTGAACTTGGCCAACCCGGATCTCTAATTGGGGATGACCAGATTTATAATGTTATTATTACAGCTCACGCATTCGTAATAATTTTCTTTATAGTAATACCTATTATAATTGGTGGATTTGGTAATTGACTTGTTCCACTAATAATTGGTGCACCAGATATAGCATTTCCACGAATAAATAATATAAGTTTTTGATTACTACCACCTTCACTAACCCTTCTTCTTACATCTTCTATAGTAGATAATGGTGCTGGTACAGGATGAACAGTTTACCCTCCTCTAGCAGGAGCTATTGCACACGGGGGTGCATCTGTAGATCTAGCTATTTTTTCACTGCACTTAGCAGGTGTATCATCTATTCTTGGTGCAGTGAATTTCATTACAACAGCAATTAATATACGATCAGAAAGTATAACTTTAGATCAAACACCTTTATTTGTATGATCTGTAGCTATTACAGCATTACTTCTCCTTCTTTCACTTCCAGTTTTAGCAGGAGCTATTACTATATTATTAACAGATCGAAATTTAAATACATCATTCTTTGACCTCGACGATACTCTGACTACCCAGACGCATATACATCATGAAACGTAGTATCAAGAATTGGGTCTACAATTTCTATTGTAGGAATCATTATATTCATTGTAATTATATGAGAAAGAATGATTACAAACCGAGCAATTATATTTAGAGCTAACATAAGAAGATCAACAGAATGACTACAAAATAACCCTCCTGCAGAACATAGTTACTCAGAATTACCATTAATCTCTAGATTCTAATATGGCAGATTAGTGCAGTAGATTTAAGCTCTACAAATAAAGGTTTGACCTTTTATTAGAAAATATTTATTAATGGCAACATGATCAAATTTATCTCTTCAAGATGGAGCTTCACCATTAATGGAGCAATTATCATTCTTTCATGATCATACTATGGTTGTATTATTATTAATTACAGTAATTGTAGGTTATGCCCTAAGTTATATATTATATATTGCCTATACTAACCGTAATATACTTCATGGACATTTAATTGAAACAATCTGAACAGCTTTACCAGCAATTACATTAATTTTTATTGCCCTTCCATCATTACGACTATTATATTTACTTGATGATTCAGTAGATGCAATAATTACAATTAAAACCATTGGACGACAATGATATTGAAGATATGAATATTCAGACTTCATAGACGTAGAATTTGACACTTATATAACACCAGAACATGCCCTAGAAAATGATGGATTCCGACTACTAGATGTAGATAACCGAACAATCCTACCAATAAATACAGAAGTACGAGTATTAACAAGAGCATCAGATGTTCTACACTCATGAGCAGTTCCTGCATTAGGGGTTAAAATTGATGCAACGCCAGGTCGGTTAAATCAAGGAACATTCACAATAAATCGACCTGGATTATTCTTTGGACAATGCTCAGAAATCTGTGGAGCAAACCACAGATTTATACCAATTGTAATTGAAAGAACTTCAGTAAATTTATTTATTAAGTGATTATCTAAGATAATTTAAGGAGTTAGTTAATATAAATAACATTAGAGTGTCAATCTAAAGTAACTAAAAAAAATTAGTACACCTTGAAATTCATCAGATGACTGAAAGTAAGTAATGGTCTCTTAAACCAAATAATAGTAAATTAACGACTACTTCTGATGCGGAAATTATATCCAAATCCATCAAATATCCCCTCTTATATGATTCTCACTATTCATTATATTTTCAGCTACATTAATCTTGTTTAATCAAATAAACTTCTTCTCATTTAAACCTAACCTTATTAAAAGAGCAGAAAAAGGAACAATTGAAATAAAAAACTTAAATTGAAAATGATAACAAATCTATTCTCAACATTTGACCCATCAACTAACATCTTTAATTTATCATTAAATTGAACTAGAACATTTCTAGGACTATTATTAATCCCATCACTATTTTGACTTACACCATCACGAATTAACATTATCTGAAATAAACTAAATTTAACCTTACATAATGAATTTAAAACACTTCTTGGACCAAAATCATTTAATGGAACAACATTCATTTTCATCTCAATTTTTATTATAATATTATTTAACAATTTCATAGGATTATTCCCTTATATTTTTACTAGAACAAGACATTTAGCATTAACATTTGCAATTGCCCTACCTATATGGCTAAGATTTATATTATTTGGATGAATTAACCATACTAATCATATATTTACACACCTTGTACCACAAGGTACACCGCCTGCATTAATATCATTTATAGTACTAATTGAAACAATTAGTAATGTTATTCGACCAGGTACATTAGCAGTACGGTTGGCAGCAAATATAATTGCAGGACACTTATTATTAACCTTATTAGGAAACACAGGACCATCTATAGCAATAAACTTAATCTCATTACTAATTATTGGACAAATACTTCTATTAATTCTAGAATCAGCAGTAGCAATAATTCAAGCCTATGTTTTCTCAATTCTAAGAACTCTATATTCTAGAGAAGTAAATTAAACCTATGTTAACAGCTCACTCAAACCACCCATTCCACTTAGTAGACTATAGACCTTGACCATTAACAGGAGCAATTGGAGCAATAGTCCTAGTATCAGGACTAGCAAAATGATTCCACCTATTTAATATTAACTTATTCATAATTGGATTTGGAATTACCCTACTAACTATAATTCAATGATGACGAGATGTAGTACGAGAAGGAACATATCAAGGATTACATACAGGATTTGTATCAATTGGATTACGATGAGGAATAATTTTATTTATGGCATCAGAGGTATTATTTTTCGTTTCTTTTTTTTGAGCATTCTTTAGAAGAAGATTAGCACCAACAATTGAACTAGGAATACTATGACCTCCAATAGGAATTCAACCCTTTAACCCTATACAAATTCCATTACTTAATACAGCTATTCTTTTAGCATCAGGAGTAACAGTAACATGAGCACATCATAGTTTAATGGAATCTAATCATACTCAAGCACTACAAGGATTATTCTTCACAGTGTTATTAGGACTATACTTTACAATACTTCAAGCATATGAATATTGCAAAGCACCTTTTACCATTGCAGATGCAGTTTATGGATCAACATTCTTTGTTGCAACAGGATTCCATGGTTTACACGTAATTATTGGAACAATCTTTTTATCAACATGTCTACTTCGACACTCAATAAATCAATTTTCACCAAGACATCACTTTGGATTTGAAGCAGCAGCATGATACTGACACTTCGTAGACGTAGTATGATTATTCTTATATATCTCTATTTATTGATGAGGTAGATAATTGTTTTTCTAGTATAAATAGTACATTTGACTTCCAATCAGAAAACTTGATATAAATCAAGAAAAACAATTCTAATTCTATCAACAAGAGTTTTCATTAGATTTATTATTCCAATAATTGTTATAATCCTGGCAACAACACTATCAAATAATTAATTAATGATCGAGAAAAAAGATCACCAGTTGAATGTGGGTTTGATCCAAAAAGATCAGCACGAATACCATTCTCAATACGATTCTTCCTAATCACAGTAATCTTTTTAATTTTTGATGTAGAAATTGCACTAATTCTACCAATTGTAATTATTTTTAAAACTTCAGACAATATAATCTGAACAGTATCAACAATATTTTTTATTCTAGTTCTATTAGGAGGACTATACCATGAATGAAACCAAGGAGCATTACAATGAGCAGAATAAAGGGTTGTAGTTAAATATAACATTTGGGTTGCATTCAAAAAGTATTGATATTATCAATCAACCTTAAATAGAATAAGAAGCGAAATATTGCAGTCAGTTTCGACCTGGAAGATTGGTATGTACTACCCTTATTCTTATTAATTGAAGCCAAAAAGAGGCGTATTACTGTTAATAATATAATTGAAGTATAATAGTTCCAATTAAGGAAATGTAAAGCCAATATGAAAGCTGCTAACTTTTTATATTAGCGGTTAAACTCCGTTAACATTTCTAGAATTTATATAGTTTAAATAAAACATTACATTTTCACTGTAAAAATAATATATCTATATTTATAAATACTTAAAAGTAAAAATACTTCTTTAACATCTTCAGTGTCACGCTCTAATTATAAGCTATTTAAGTAAACGAAAAACAATATTACCAAAATAAATATTCAAAAAATAAAAGTTAAAAGATAAATCTTGAAATTAGAATCATATCAACCTTGAATATAACCAATTAAATAAATAAATAATCTATATAAACCTTGACCACCAAGTAATTCACCTCAACCATAATCAAATGACTTAGATGAATAATAACCTATTTTTAAAGGAATATATCTAATAAACTTAGTTGAAAGAAAAGGTATAAATCATATAGAACCAGCAAATCTAACAAAAGAAAGTATACTTAAAGAAAATAAATTATGAGAAAAATCAAAATTAGAAATAAGATAACCTAAATAAGCACCTAAAATAACAACTGTAATAGTTAAAAACTTTAAATAATAAGGTAAAGCAATCACATGAGGAATAGGAAAAATTAATCAAGATAAAAGACTACCACCAAAAACAGCAACAAACAATAGACCAATTATTCCAAATGAAATATAATAACCCTTATCATCAAAAGAAAATCTAGAATAAAAATTATTATCACCAGATATTGAATAATAAAACAAACGAAAAGAATAAGAAGCAGTTAAACCAGTAGAAAAAAATAAAGAACAAAAATTAAACAATTAATTCATCTTAAACAAACCATCTCAAGAATTAAATCCTTTGAATAAAATCCCGCTAAAAAAGGTATTCCACACAAAGATAAACTAGAAACATTAAAACAAACTGAAGTTAAAGGTATGAAATTAACAATTGATCCTATAAAACGAATATCCTGAGAATCCTTCAAATTATGAATTATTGAACCTGCACATATAAATAATAATGCCTTAAATAAAGCATGAGCCAATAAATGAAAAAATGCAAGCTTTGGATAACCTATAGCCAAAATTCTTATTATTAAACCAAGTTGTCTTAAAGTAGAAAGAGCAATAATCTTCTTTAAATCAAACTCAAAATTAGCGCCCAATCCAGCCATAAATATAGTTATACAACCAATTAAAAGTAAAAATCAACCACAATTATAAGTATCCAATATTGGTCTAAAACGAATTAATAAATAAACACCAGCAGTAACAAGAGTAGAAGAATGAACTAAAGCAGTAACAGGAGTAGGAGCTGCTATAGCAGCAGGAAGTCATGAAGAGAAAGGAACCTGAGCTCTCTTAGTTATAGCTGCTAAAACAATTAATATAGTAATGAGCTTTATTTCAAAAGAATTAGAAATAAAATCATAATAATAAATATAATTTCAACCACCAAAATTTAACATTCATGCAATAGAAATTAAAATAGCAACATCACCAATACGATTAGAAAGTGCAGTTAATATACCAGCACTATAAGATTTTACATTTTGATAATAAATAACTAAACAATAAGAAACTAAACCTAAACCATCTCAACCTAATAAAATTCTAATTAAATTAGGACTAATAATTGAAAAACCTATAGAAAGAATAAATATTAAAACAATAATAATAAAACGATTTAAATTCTTTTCACCAGATATATAATCCTCTCTATAATAAATAACCAAAGAAGAAATATATATAACAAAAGATATAAAAATAAGAGATATTCAATCCAAAATTAAAGTTATAACAACTATAGAACCATTTAAATTGAAAAGCTCTCACTCAACAAAAACTCTATAATCAATTATTAAATAATAAATACCTAAAATAAAAATTATAGTTCTCGAAATAAACAAAGAAAAAAAACTCAAAGAACAAATAGAAAATAAATTCACGGCCTAAGATGAAAAACTTCATATCATTGATTCCACAAAACAATATTTTTAATTAAAATACTTAAGTAAACTAAACAAAGAAATATTCACCCTTTAAACAGAGAATATTTAAAGGCAATCAATGTAAAAGTAAAAGACGATATTCACGAAAATAACCAAGAGAACAAGTATAAACACCAGAATAATAATTCCCATGCTGAGAATAAGAAAATATATACAAAGTATAAACAGCTCTAAAAAAAGATACAAAAATCAAAGCAAAGAATCTAAAAGAAGATCAAGATATAATTCTATTTAATAATCTAATTTCACCTACCAAATTTAAAGAAGAAGGAGCAGCCATATTTGATGATCTTAAAAGAAATCATCATAAAGCCATTCTTGGCATCAAATTAATTATACCCTTGTTAATTAATAATCTTCGTCTACCTAAACGTTCATAAATAATATTAGATAAACAAAATAAACCAGAAGAACATAAACCATGACCAACCATTAGAGAAAGAGAACCTACACAACCTCATCAATTCATAGGCATCAATCCACCAATAACCATTCTTATATGAGCAACAGAAGAATATGCAATTAAAGACTTTAAATCAACCTGACGAAAACAAATAAATCTTACAATAACACCCCCAGATAAACCTAAAGACAATCAAAAATAATTAAACTTTAAACCCAAATAAGAATTAACCTTTATAACACGAAAAATACCATAACCACCTAACTTTAATAAAACACCAGCAAGAATTATTCTACCTGAAATAGGGGCCTCTACATGAGCCTTAGGAAGTCATAAATGAACCAAAAACATAGGTATCTTAACTAAAAAAGCCAAAATTATAAATACATAAAACATAAAATAATAAGAACCAAAATCAACCAATAAAGGAAAATATAAAGTATTAGAAAAATCATAAACCTTAAATAAAACTAATAATAAAGGTAATCTAGCAACCAAAGTATAAAAAATTAAATAAACACCAGCCTGCAAACGCTCAGGTTGATAACCCCAACCCAAAATTAAAAGTAAAGTAGGAACTAATCTAGCCTCAAAAAAAATATAAAAAGAAAGAAGACTTAATCTAGCAAATGAACAATAAAGCATAATTATTAAAATCAAAACCATAAAAACAAAAAAATTAGAATGATATGAACTTAAATAAACTGAACCTCTAGCAGTGATTATTAAAGAACAAATCCAAAAACTAAGTAAAATCAAACTAAAAGAAAAATAATCAATACCAAAATAATATCTAATTATATTCAAATCAGCATATGAATAAACACAAATTATAAAAACAAAACCCGACAGAAACATTAAAGAATGAACCAACCATCAACAATTATTTAATAAACAAAGAGGGATCAAAAAATAGTTATAAATAAATACTTTAACATAAAGATAAACCAAAAGAATTAAAAAAATCATTACCATGAGAACGAATTATTGAAACTAAAATAGAAAGACCTAAAGCACCCTCACAAACAGAAAAAACTAAAAAAATAACAGGAAAAAAATAATCATAATCAAACTCAATAAGAAAAACAATAACTAACATAAATAAAGAAAGAACAATATATTCTAATCTCAAAAGAACCATTAATAAATGTTTACGTTTAGAAGAAAAAACATAAACACCAGCAAAATAAATCAATAAAGAAGTAAAAATAGAGAATATAAACATTAGTTTTAATAGTTTAAAAAAAAACGCCGGTCTTGTAAACCGGAAATAAGTCCAGCCCCCACTTTTAAAACTTCAGAGGTGGAAAAGCTTCCATCATCGGTCCCCAAAACCGGTATTTTAAATAAACTAACCCCTGAAATGATCAAAATAATAATTATATCATTATCAAATGTAATAAATATTAATTTTATTAAATTAAGACACCCAATATCAATAATGCTTTTTATTATCCTTCAAACCTTCCTAGTTGGATTAATAACAGGAACAATAATAGAAAGATATTGATTATCATATATTTTATTTTTAACATTTCTTGGTGGTATACTAGTATTATTTATTTACATTACAAGAATTGCATCAAACGAAATATTTCAGCCTAAATCAATCACTATAATTATTACATTAATAATGTCAGTATTTATCATATTAATATTAATTATTCTAGATATATCTATTTTTATAGACTTTTTCAAAAACACCGAAACTATAAATATTGATAATTCAATCAATTATCAAGAAATAACAATATCTTTAGAAAAATTATATAATAGACCAACATTCATTATTACAATAATAATAATAATTTATTTATTTTTAGCACTACTAGCAGTTGTTAAAATCACCAATATTAATCAGGGACCTATTCATAAAATAAGATAATTACTAATGAATAAACCCTTACGATTAAGACATCCTTTAATTAAAATTATTAATAACTCTTTAATTGACTTACCTGCCCCAACAAATATTTCATTTTGATGAAATTTTGGATCCCTATTAGGGTTATGTTTGGTAATTCAAATCGTAACTGGACTATTTTTAGCTATACATTATACATCAAATATTGAAATAGCATTCAGTAGTGTAGTACACATCTGCCGAGACGTAAATAATGGTTGAATTATCCGAACCTTACACGCAAATGGAGCATCTATATTTTTTATTTGTATTTACTTACATGTAGGACGGGGAATTTACTATGGATCTTATATATATATACATACCTGAATAATTGGTACAGTGATTTTATCTTTAGTTATAGCAACTGCATTTATAGGATATGTCTTACCCTGAGGCCAAATATCTTTTTGAGGTGCAACAGTAATTACTTATTTATTATCAGCAATCCCATACTTAGGAACAGATTTAGTCCAATGAGTATGAGGAGGATTCGCTGTTGATAATGCAACATTAAATCGATTCTTCACATTCCATTTTGTATTACCATTTATTATTGCTGCTATAGCAGCAATTCATTTACTTTTTCTTCACCAAACAGGATCTAATAATCCTCTTGGACTAAATGGAGATATTGAAAAAATTCCATTCCATCCATACTTTACCTTTAAGGATTCTATTACATTTGTAATAATAACATCATTATTAATTATACTATGTTTAATTAATCCTTACCTATTAGGAGATCCAGATAACTTTGTACCTGCCAACCCATTAGTAACACCAGTTCACATTCAACCAGAATGATATTTCCTATTTGCATATGCAATTCTACGATCTATCCCTAATAAGTTAGGAGGTGTTATTGCATTATTTTTATCAATTAGAATCTTAATAATTTTACCATTTTATAATAAAACACCATTCCGAGGCATTCAATTTTACCCTATTAATCAAATTTTATTCTGAATTATAGTAGTTGTTGTATGCTTACTAACGTGAATTGGTAAACGACCTGTTGAAGAACCTTATATTATAACAGGTCAAATCTTAACAATTATTTACTTCACATATTTCTTAATTAATGTCCATGTCGCAAACGCATGAGATAAATTAATTAAGGAATAAAGTTAATTAGCTTAGGAAAAGCATATGTTTTGAAAACATAAAATTAGAAGTTTAACTCTTCTATTAACTTTTCTCAAAAAATTTGACTAAACAAATGAGATAAATAAAATCTTTAAACCAACAAAGAAAATAAAAAAATTCAAAGATAAAGGTAAAAAACTTTTTCAAGCTAAGTACATTAATTTATCATAACGGAACCGTGGTAATGTTCCACGAACCCAAATAAAACCAAAAGATATAATAGCAAGCTTAATAAAAAATATAAAAGAATAAAAATCACCGCCCAAAAAAATTAAAGCCAATAACATTCTTATGAAGACAATTCTAGTATATTCAGCTAAAAAAATTAAAGTAAAACCACCCGCACCATACTCAATATTAAATCCTGAAACTAACTCAGATTCCCCTTCAGCAAAATCAAAAGGAGTACGATTAGTTTCAGCTAAGCAAGAAGCAAAACAAGCTAAAGCTAAAGGAAAAGAAATAATAATAAATCAACAATAAAGCTGATAGTTTATAAAATCAAACATATTAAAACTACCAATTAAAATAATTAAAGACAATAAAATTAAAGCTAAACTAACTTCATAAGAAATTGTTTGAGCAACAGAACGAAGAGAACCTAATAATGAATAATTTGAATTAGAAGATCAACCAGCAATTATAACAGTATAAACACCTAATCTAGTACAACATAAAAAAAATAAAAATCCATATGAAAAAGAACACATATAAGTTAAATAAGGAAAAATTACTCAAACGGCTAAAGAAATCATTAAATTAAAAACAGGGGAAAAATAATAAAGTAGGTAATTAGATATAATAGGAATTGGCTGCTCCTTACAAATTAACTTAATAGCATCTCTAAATGGCTGAGGAATTCCAACAAAACCTACCTTATCTGGACCCTTTCGAATCTGAATATAACCTAAAACCTTACGCTCTAATAAAGTTAAAAAGGCAACACTAATTAAAACACAAATAACCAATAAAAGAAAATTCAAAATAAATATAAATAAATCATAAAGTATCAATACTATTTGTAGAAAAAATCTACATAAATGAATTCTAAATTCAACACATTAATCTGTCAAAATAGTAAATAAATTAATATTAATCAATATAACAAAAAATAATTTAACCATATGGTCCTTTCGTACTAATATGGATTAACAATCTTAGGATAGAAACCGACCTGGCTCACGCCGGTCTGAACTCAGATCATGTAAGAATTTAAAGGTCGAACAGACCTTATCATTGGGCTCCTGCACCAAAAATTTTTCTTAATCCAACATCGAGGTCGCAATCTGCTTTGTCGATATGAGCTCTCAAAAACAATTACGCTGTTATCCCTAAGGTAACTTAATCTTATGATCATAAATTATGGATCAAAATAACAAACATAAATAAATGATATAATAATGAAGAGTTTATCTATTCTTCATGTCACCCCAACAAAACATCATCATTAAATATAGAAAGACAAACAAAAAACTATATAAAAGTAAAATGTCAACCTCTATATGGTCTTCTCGTCCTAAAGAAGAATTTAAGCCTTTTGACTCAAAAGTTAAATTCAAAAATTTATTAAGAGACAGTTGATTTCTCGTCAAGCCATTCATTCCAGCCACTAATTAAGAGACTAATGATTATGCTACCTTTGCACGGTCAAAATACCGCGGCTCTTTAAAAATACGCTCAGTGAGCAGGCCAGACCTCAAAATATAAACAAGAGGACATGTTTTTGATAAACAGGCGGAAATCAATTTTGCCTAGTTCCTTATAATAAGTTCACAAGGTAAAAATTTCATACAAATAAATATACTAATTCTATCATTATTACAAAAATTTTAAAATTAAATTAATAATCTTAATAAAAAACCTAAAATATTTATAAAATCAAAATAAAAAATAATGAACTAAAACGTAATCTTAAAGATAGCTGGTTTAAAGCTTACTATTATATTTCTATAAAATAAATTAATGGTTATTAACTTCAAAGCTTATCCCTTAAAGAATAAATAAGTTAATATTTTTACTTAAAAAATTAAATAAAAACAAATAACTTTAAAAAATTAAATTTTTTCTTAAGAAACTAGATATCTTGGGAAACGATTAACATCTCATTTCTATAAATAATTTAATAATAATTATGATACATTAACTATAAATTATTTATAAATCAACCCAAATCGAGACAAGTAAAATAAATACTAAAATTTTGATAAACCCTGATACAAAAGGTACAATAAATAAAATCTACTTAAAAAAATTTAAAATAATATTTCATAAAACACTTACAATACACCAATAAACTATAATTTAAAAAATCAATTCTATAAAATATACTAAGACAAAAATACAATAAAATTATTTATATTAAATAATTAAATGAACAAAAAATAAATATAATAAAATAAATAATCAAGATATCCTGATTTGCACAGAAAAATTTTCAGTGTAAATGAAACACTTTACTAATAAGTTATATCTTGAAACTCTTCCTAGATACACTTTCCAGTACATCTACTATGTTACGACTTATCTCATCTAAATTGAAGCTACTTTAAAATAAAATAGAATAATCAATAATGAGAGCGACGGGCGATGTGTACACATCTCAGAGCCAATATCAGTTAAATTAAATAAATTAAATTACTATCAAATCCACCTTCATTAACAGTATTTCACTATCAAATCCGTTATAAACAAAAATCTATTGTAACCCATCTCCTCTTAACTATAAGCTGCACCTTGACCTGAAATATTTTATAATTATAAATTTTGAGAATTATTACTCTAAAAAGATTCTCTGATAACGGAGATATACAAACAAATAAATTAAGTAGAGTAAATCGTGTAACTATCGTGTAACTATAAGCTGCACCTTGACCTGAAATATTTTATAATTATAAATTTTGAGAATTATTACTCTAAAAAGATTCTCTGATAACGGAGATATACAAACAAATAAATTAAGTAGAGTAAATCGTGTATTATCAATCATGGGGTAGGTTCCTCTGAATGGAATGAGATACCGCCAAATTCTTTGGGTTTAAAGACCTTAACTAATAGTACCCTGGTAAATATTATTAACATTTAAAATAATAGGGTATCTAATCCTAGTTTATTATTTAAATTTCACAGATTCATAAAAAGGGCCACAAATAAATTTTAACATTTCACCTTACAAATTTATATTTCAACCCTAATAATATAAACAACTGTTTTAACCAATAATATTCACTTGTATCAATCGTATAACCGCGGCTGCTGGCACGAATTATGCCGATACTAAATCAATTGCTAAATCCAAAATCTTTCTTTTCACTAAAAAATAAAGAAAGATTAAATAATATAATAAATATATTTTATACAATTATGTAATTTAATATAATATGTTATTCATATGAATTCTTTTTTTTATATTAAGTTAACTTACATATATATTAGTTAAAAAATCTAATTATAGATAATTTACATAATTATATTATTATAATTAATATAATTATTTATATTAATTATAATATTTTATATTTAAATTAATAATTTTATTTATTATATCCAATTATAATAATATTAAATATTAAATTACATATTATTATAAATATTATATTATAATAACCTATTTTAAGCTAAAAACATAAGTAGCTATAATCCTAGGTAAATAATTACATTAAAATAATCTATTGATAATGGTAAGATGAACTTATAATACTTTAATTTCAATTAAATGTAATATATTAATATAAATTATTTATTATATATATATATAAAAAAAATAAAATGAGCAGGATAAATTAATCCTAATTAAACAAAATAATACATAAAAGAATTTCAAAAAAAACTTTCGATTTATATATTAAATAAATGAAGTGCCTGATTAAAGGGTTACCTTGATAGGGTAAATAAAGTAAATAAAATTACCTTCATTAAAATTACGTAAGATAGAATGAAACTACCTCCTTTAGTATCAAAAACTAACGTGCATCATACACCTTAATGTAAAAAGGTAAGCTAAACAAGCTAATGGGTTCATACCCCATTTATAGAGGTATCAATCCTCTCCTTTTTAATGACCAACAACTCTACAAAACTTCTCTTCCTATCAAAATTAATGATAGGAACGATCCTGTCCATTTCATCAAATTCCTGATTTGGGGTTTGAATAGGACTTGAGATCAACTTACTTTCATTTATTCCGCTCCTAACAAGAAATAAAAATATAATAATAAATGAATCATCAATTAAATATTTTATTGTCCAAGCAATAGCATCGACAATATTATTATTTTCAATTTTGCTGATTCAAATAAAATATCCCATGGGATGGGAAACAGAATTTATCCCATCAATAATAATTAGATCTAGACTATTATTAAAGATTGGAGCTGCACCTTTCCATTTCTGATTTCCAGAAGTTATAGGAGCATCAAGATGAAATAATTGTTTAACATTAATAACATGACAAAAAATCGCCCCAATTATGGTCTTATCTTATTGTATTCAATTAAGAACTTTTATTTGAACAATTATTATCTTAAGAATTATTATTGGGGCAATAGGAGGTTTAAATCAAACATCCTTACGACAACTTTTAGCATATTCATCAATCAGACATCTAGGTTGAATAATTAGATCATTAACAGTCAGAGAAAACATCTGAGAACTATACTTCATTATTTACTCACTATTAAGATTAATTATAGTTTTATTATGTAAGCAAATAAATTTATTTTTCTTAAATCAAATTTATTCAGCCAGAAATATAAAAACCGAAATTAAATTCATAATATTCTTATCTTTATTATCTTTAGGTGGACTACCACCATTCCTTGGATTCTTACCAAAATGAATTGTAATACAATCATTAATAGAAAACAATATAACAACTATTATAACTATTATAGTTGTATTAACTACAATTACACTCTACTACTATATACGTATTAGATTCTCAGCTCTAATTATATCATACACAGAAAATTCGTGATCTATAAAGATAAAGTCCCAAAAATCAAGAATCATTCTTCCTATAACAGTAATAATTTCAACAATAGGATTGATTTCAACATCAACCTTAATTTCATTATACTAAGGACTTAAGTTAATCAAACTAATAACCTTCAAAGTTATAATTAAAAGAATAATCTTTTAGGCCTTAGTAAAATTTTACACCTCTAGAATTGCAGTCTAGAATCATAATTGAATATAAGACCTAAATATGATAAGAGAGAAAACATCTCATAAGTAGATTTACAGTCTACCACCTAAAATTCAGCCATCTTACCGCAAAAATGATTATTCTCAACAAACCATAAGGACATTGGTACTTTATACTTCATATTTGGAGCATGAGCAGGAATAGTAGGAACATCAATAAGAATACTTATTCGTGCTGAACTTGGCCAACCCGGATCTCTAATTGGGGATGACCAGATTTATAATGTTATTATTACAGCTCACGCATTCGTAATAATTTTCTTTATAGTAATACCTATTATAATTGGTGGATTTGGTAATTGACTTGTTCCACTAATAATTGGTGCACCAGATATAGCATTTCCACGAATAAATAATATAAGTTTTTGATTACTACCACCTTCACTAACCCTTCTTCTTACATCTTCTATAGTAGATAATGGTGCTGGTACAGGATGAACAGTTTACCCTCCTCTAGCAGGAGCTATTGCACACGGGGGTGCATCTGTAGATCTAGCTATTTTTTCACTGCACTTAGCAGGTGTATCATCTATTCTTGGTGCAGTGAATTTCATTACAACAGCAATTAATATACGATCAGAAAGTATAACTTTAGATCAAACACCTTTATTTGTATGATCTGTAGCTATTACAGCATTACTTCTCCTTCTTTCACTTCCAGTTTTAGCAGGAGCTATTACTATATTATTAACAGATCGAAATTTAAATACATCATTCTTTGACCCTACAGGAGGGGGTGACCCAATTCTATATCAACATCTATTTTGATTCTTTGGACACCCAGAAGTTTATATTTTAATTCTACCGGGGTTCGGAATTATTTCACATATTGTATGTCAAGAAAGAGGAAAAATTGAATCATTTGGAACATTAGGTATAATTTATGCTATACTATCAATTGGACTAATAGGATTTATTGTATGAGCACATCATATATTTACAGTAGGAATGGATGTTGACACACGAGCATATTTTACATCAGCAACAATAATTATTGCTGTACCTACAGGAATTAAGGTATTTAGATGATTAGCTACATTATATGGAACTAAATTCAAGTTCAATCCACCATTATTATGAGCTCTAGGATTTATTTTCCTATTTACAATTGGTGGATTAACAGGATTAGTATTAGCAAATTCATCACTTGATATTGTATTACATGATACATATTATGTAGTAGCCCACTTTCATTATGTATTATCTATAGGAGCAGTATTTGCAATTATAGGAGGTGTCATTCAATGATATCCACAATTTACAGGATTAACTATAAATAATACATGATTAAAAATCCAATTTACAATTATATTCATTGGAGTAAATTTAACATTCTTTCCTCAACACTTCCTAGGATTAGCAGGAATACCTCGACGATACTCTGACTACCCAGACGCATATACATCATGAAACGTAGTATCAAGAATTGGGTCTACAATTTCTATTGTAGGAATCATTATATTCATTGTAATTATATGAGAAAGAATGATTACAAACCGAGCAATTATATTTAGAGCTAACATAAGAAGATCAACAGAATGACTACAAAATAACCCTCCTGCAGAACATAGTTACTCAGAATTACCATTAATCTCTAGATTCTAATATGGCAGATTAGTGCAGTAGATTTAAGCTCTACAAATAAAGGTTTGACCTTTTATTAGAAAATATTTATTAATGGCAACATGATCAAATTTATCTCTTCAAGATGGAGCTTCACCATTAATGGAGCAATTATCATTCTTTCATGATCATACTATGGTCGTATTATTATTAATTACAGTAATTGTAGGTTATGCCCTAAGTTATATATTATTTATTGCCTATACTAACCGTAATATACTTCATGGACATTTAATTGAAACAATCTGAACAGCTTTACCAGCAATTACATTAATTTTTATTGCCCTTCCATCATTACGACTATTATATTGACTTGATGATTCAGTAGATGCAATAATTACAATTAAAACCATTGGACGACAATGATATTGAAGATATGAATATTCAGACTTCATAGACGTAGAATTTGACACTTATATAACACCAGAACAAGACCTAGAAAATGATGGATTCCGACTACTAGATGTAGATAACCGAACAATCCTACCAATAAATACAGAAGTACGAGTATTAACAAGAGCATCAGATGTTCTACACTCATGAGCAGTTCCTGCATTAGGGGTTAAAATTGATGCAACGCCAGGTCGGTTAAATCAAGGAACATTCACAATAAATCGACCTGGATTATTCTTTGGACAATGCTCAGAAATCTGTGGAGCAAACCACAGATTTATACCAATTGTAATTGAAAGAACTTCAGTAAATTTATTTATTAAGTGATTATCTAAGATAATTTAAGGAGTTAGTTAAAATAAATAACATTAGAGTGTCAATCTAAAGTAACTAAAAAAAATTAGTACACCTTGAAATTCATCAGATGACTGAAAGTAAGTAATGGTCTCTTAAACCAAATAATAGTAAATTAACGACTACTTCTGATGGGGAAATTATATCCAAATCCCTCAAATATCCCCTCTTATATGATTCTCACTATTCATTATATTTTCAGCTACATTAATCTTGTTTAATCAAATAAACTTCTTCTCATTTAAACCTAACCTTATTAAAAGAGCAGAAAAAGGAACAATTGAAATAAAAAACTTAAATTGAAAATGATAACAAATCTATTCTCAACATGTGACCCATCAACTAACATGTTTAATTTATCATTAAATTGAACTAGAACATTTCTAGGACTATTATTAATCCCATCACTATTTTGACTTACACCATCACGAATTAACATTATCTGAAATAAACTAAATTTAACCTTACATAATGAATTTAAAACACTTCTTGGACCAAAATCATTTAATGGAACAACATTCATTTTCATCTCAATTTTTATTATAATATTATTTAACAATTTCATAGGATTATTCCCTTATATTTTTACTAGAACAAGACATTTAGCATTAACATTTGCAATTGCCCTACCTATATGGCTAAGATTTATATTATTTGGATGAATTAACCATACTAATCATATATTTACACACCTTGTACCACAAGGTACACCGCCTGCATTAATATCATTTATAGTACTAATTGAAACAATTAGTAATGTTATTCGACCAGGTACATTAGCAGTACGGTTGGCAGCAAATATAATTGCAGGACACTTATTATTAACCTTATTAGGAAACACAGGACCATCTATAGCAATAAACTTAATCTCATTACTAATTATTGGACAAATACTTCTATTAATTCTAGAATCAGCAGTAGCAATAATTCAAGCCTATGTTTTCTCAATTCTAAGAACTCTATATTCTAGAGAAGTATATTAAACCTATGTTAACAACTCACTCAAACCACCCATTCCACTTAGTAGACTATAGACCTTGACCATTAACAGGAGCAATTGGAGCAATAGTCCTAGTATCAGGACTAGCAAAATGATTCCACCTATTTAATATTAACTTATTCATAATTGGATTTGGAATTACCCTACTAACTATAATTCAATGATGACGAGATGTAGTACGAGAAGGAACATATCAAGGATTACATACAGGATTTGTATCAATTGGATTACGATGAGGAATAATTTTATTTATTGCATCAGAGGTATTATTTTTCGTTTCTTTTTTTTGAGCATTCTTTAGAAGAAGATTAGCACCAACAATTGAACTAGGAATACTATGACCTAAAATAGGAATTCAACCCTTTAACCCTATACAAATTCCATTACTTAATACAGCTATTCTTTTAGCATCAGGAGTAACAGTAACATGAGCACATCATAGTTTAATGGAATCTAATCATACTCAAGCACTACAAGGATTATTCTTCGCAGTGTTATTAGGACTATACTTTACAATACTTCAAGCATATGAATATTGAGAAGCACCTTTTACCATTGCAGATGCAGTTTATGGATCAACATTCTTTGTTGCAACAGGATTCCATGGTTTACACGTAATTATTGGAACAACCTTTTTATCAACATGTCTACTTCGACACTCAATAAATCAATTTTCACCAAGACATCACTTTGGATTTGAAGCAGCAGCATGATACTGACACTTGGTAGACGTAGTATGATTATTCTTATATATCTCTATTTATTGATGAGGTAGATAATTGTTTTTCTAGTATAAATAGTACATTTGACTTCCAATCAGAAAACTTGATATAAATCAAGAAAAACAATTCTAATTCTATCAACAAGAGTTTTCATTAGATTTATTATTCCAATAATTGTTATAATCCTGGCAACAACACTATCAAAAAAATTAATTAATGATCGAGAAAAAAGATCACCAGTTGAATGTGGGTTTGATCCAAAAAGATCAGCACGAATACCATTCTCAATACGATTCTTCCTAATCGCAGTAATCTTTTTAATTTTTGATGTAGAAATTGCACTAATTCTACCAATTGTAATTATTTTTAGAACTTCAGACATTATAATCTGAACAGTATCAACAATATTTTTTATTCTAGTTCTATTAGGAGGACTATACCATGAATGAAACCAAGGAGCATTACAATGAGCAGAATAAAGGGTTGTAGTTAAATATAACATTTGGGTTGCATTCAAAAAGTATTGATATTATCAATCAACCTTAAATAGAATAAGAAGCGAAATATTGCAGTCAGTTTCGACCTGGAAGATTGGTATGTACTACCCTTATTCTTATTAATTGAAGCCAAAAAGAGGCGTATTACTGTTAATAATATAATTGAACTATAATAGTTCCAATTAAGGAAATGTAAAGCCAATATGAAAGCTGCTAACTTTTTATATTAGCGGTTAAACTCCGTTAACATTTCTAGAATTTATATAGTTTAAATAAAACATTACATTTTCACTGTAAAAATAATATATCTATATTTATAAATACTTAAAAGTAAAAATACTTCCTTAACATCTTCAGGGTCACGCTCTAATTATAAGCTATTTAAGTAAACGAAAACAATATTACCAAAATAAATATTCAAAAAATAAAAGTTAAAAGATAAATCTTGAAATTAGAATCATATCAACCTTGAATATAACCAATTAAATAAATAAATAATCTATATAAACCTTGACCACCAAGTAATTCACCTCAACCATAATCAAATGACTTAGATGAATAATAACCTATTTTTAAAGGAATATATCTAATAAACTTAGTTGAAAGAAAAGGTATAAATCATATAGAACCAGCAAATCTAACAAAGGAAAGTATACTTAAAGAAAATAAATTATGAGAAAAATCAAAATTAGAAATAAGATAACCTAAATAAGCACCTAAAATAACAACTGTAATAGTTAAAAACTTTAAATAATAAGGTAAAGCAATCACATGAGGAATAGGAAAAATTAATCAAGATAAAAGACTACCACCAAAAACAGCAACAAACAATAGACCAATTATTCCAAATGAAATATAATAACCCTTATCATCAAAAGAAAATCTAGAATAAAAATTATTATCACCAGATATTGAATAATAAAACAATCGAAAAGAATAAGAAGCAGTTAAACCAGTAGAAAAAAAATAAAGAAAAAAATTAAACAATTAATTCATCTTAAACAAACCATCTCAAGAATTAAATCCTTTGAATAAAATCCCGCTAAAAAAGGTATTCCACACAAAGATAAACTAGAAACATTAAAACAAACTGAAGTTAAAGGTATGAAATTAACAATTGATCCTATAAAACGAATATCCTGAGAATCCTTCAAATTATGAATTATTGAACCTGCACATATAAATAATAATGCCTTAAATAAAGCATGACCCAATAAATGAAAAAATGCAAGCTTTGGATAACCTATAGCCAAAATTCTTATTATTAAACCAAGTTGTCTTAAAGTAGAAAGAGCAATAATCTTCTTTAAATCAAACTCAAAATTAGCGCCCAATCCAGCCATAAATATAGTTATACAACCAATTAAAAGTAAAAATCAACCACAATTATAAGTATCCAATATTGGTCTAAAACGAATTAATAAATTAACACCAGCAGTAACAAGAGTAGAAGAATGAACTAAAGCAGAAACAGGAGTAGGAGCTGCTATAGCAGCAGGAAGTCATGAAGAGAAAGGAATCTGAGCTCTCTTAGTTATAGCTGCTAAAACAATTAATATAGTTATGAGCTTTATTTCAAAAGAATTAGAAATAAAATCATAATAATAAATATAATTTCAACCACCAAAATTTAACATTCATGCAATAGAAATTAAAATAGCAACATCACCAATACGATTAGAAAGTGCAGTTAATATACCAGCACTATAAGATTTTACACTTTGATAATAAATAACTAAACAATAAGAAACTAAACCTAAACCATCTCAACCTAATAAAATTCTAATTAAATTAGGACTAATAATTAAAAAACCTATAGAAAGAATAAATATTAAAACAATATTAATAAAACGATTTATATTCTTTTCACCAGATATATAATCCTCTCTATAATAAATAACCAAAGAAGAAATATATATATAACAAAAGATATAAAAATAAGAGATATTCAATCCAAAATTAAAGTTATAACAACTATAGAACCATTTAAATTGAAAAGCTCTCACTCAACAAAAACTCTATAATCAATTATTAAATAATAAATACCTAAAATAAAAATTATAGTTCTCGAAATAAACAAAGAAAAAAAACTCAAAGAACAAATAGAAAATAAATTCACGGCCTAAGATGAAAAACTTCATATCATTGATTCCACAAAACAATATTTTTAATTAAAATACTTAAGCAAACTAAACAAAGAAATATTCACCCTTTAAACAGAGAATATTTAAAGGCAATCAATGTAAAAGTAAAAGATGATATTCACGAAAATAACCAAGAGAACAAGTATAAACACCAGAATAATAATTCCCATGCTGAGAATAAGAATATATATACAAAGTATAAACAGCTCTAAAAAAAGATAAAAAAATCAAAGCAAAGAATCTAAAAGAAGATCAAGATATAATTCTATTTAATAATCTAATTTCACCTACCAAATTTAAAGAAGGAGGAGCAGCCATATTTGATGATCTTAAAAGAAATCATCATAAAGCCATTCTTGGCATCAAATTAATTATACCCTTGTTAATTAATAATCTTTGTCTACCTAAACGTTCATAAATAATATTAGATAAACAAAATAAACCAGAAGAACATAAACCATGACCAACCATTAGAGAAAGAGAACCTACACAACCTCATCAATTCATAGTCATCAATCCACCAATAACCATTCTTATATGAGCAACAGAAGAATATGCAATTAAAGACTTTAAATCAACCTGACGAAAACAAATAAATCTTACAATAACACCCCCAGATAAACCTAAAGACAATCAAAAATAATTAAACTTTAAACCCAAATAAGAAATAACCTTTATAACACGAAAAATACCATAACCACCTAACTTTAATAAAACACCAGCAAGAATTATTCTACCTGAAATAGGGGCCTCTACATGAGCCTTAGGAAGTCATAAATGAACCAAAAACATAGGTATCTTAACTAAAAAAGCCAAAATTATAAATACATAAAACATAAAATAATAAGAACCAAAATCAACCAATAAAGGAAAATATAAAGTATTAGAAAAATCATAAACCTTAAATAAAACTAATAATAAAGGTAATCTAGCATCCAAAGTATAAAAAATTAAATAAACACCAGCCTGCAAACGCTCAGGTTGATAACCCCAACCCAAAATTAAAAGTAAAGTAGGAACTAATCTAGCCTCAAAAAAAAATATAAAAAGAAAGAAGACTTAATCTAGCAAATGAACAATAAAGCATAATTATTAAAATCAAAACCATAAAAACAAAAAAATTAGAATGATATGAACTTAAATAAACTGAACCTCTAGCAGTGATTATTAAAGAACAAATCCAAAAACTAAGTAAAATTAAACTAAAAGAAAAATAATCAATACCAAAATAATATCTAATTATATTCAAATCAGCATATGAATAAACACAAATTATAAAAACAAAACCCGACAGAAACATTAAAGAATGAACCAACCATCAACAATTATTTAATAAACAAAGAGGGATCAAAAAAATAGTTATAAATAAATACTTTAACATAAAGATAAACCAAAAGAATTAAAAAAATCATTACCATGAGAACGAATTATTGAAACTAAAATAGAAAGACCTAAAGCACCCTCACAAACAGAGAAAACTAAAAAAATAACAGGAAAAAAATAATCATAATCAAACTCAATAAGAAAAACAATAACTAACATAAATAAAGAAAGAACAATATATTCTAATCTCAAAAGAACCATTAATAAATGTTTACGTTTAGAAGACAAAACATAAACACCAGCAAAATAAATCAATAAAGAAGTAAAAATAGAGAATATAAACATTAGTTTTAATAGTTTAAAAAAAACGCCGGTCTTGTAAACCATAAATAAGTCCAGCCCCCACTTTTAAAACTTCAGAGGTGGAAAAGCTTCCATCATCGGTCCCCAAAACCGGTATTTTAAATAAACTTACCCCTGAAATGATCAAAATAATAATTATATCATTATCAAATGTAATAAATATTAATTTTATTAAATTAAGACACCCAATATCAATAATGCTTATTATCCTTCAAACCTTCCTAGTTGGATTAATAACAGGAACAATAATAGAAAGATATTGATTATCATATATTTTATTTTTAACATTTCTTGGTGGTATACTAGTATTATTTATTTACATTACAAGAATTGCATCAAACGAAATATTTCAGCCTACATCAATCACTATAATTATTACATTAATAATGTGAGTATTTATCATATTAATATTAATTATTCTAGATATATCTATATTTATAGACTTTTTCAAAAACACCGAAACTATAAATATTGATAATTCAATCAATTATCAAGAAATAACAATATCTTTAGAAAAATTATATAATAGACCAACATTCATTATTACAATAATAATAATAATTTATTTATTTTTAGCACTACTAGCAGTTGTTAAAATCACCAATATTAATCAGGGACCTATTCGTAAAATAAGATAATTACTAATGAATAAACCCTTACGATTAAGACATCCTTTAATTAAAATTATTAATAACTCTTTAATTGACTTACCTGCCCCAACAAATATTTCATTTTGATGAAATTTTGGATCCCTATTAGGGTTATGTTTGGTAATTCAAATCGTAACTGGACTATTTTTAGCTATACATTATACATCAAATATTGAAATAGCATTCAGTAGTGTAGTACACATCTGCCGAGACGTAAATAATGGTTGAATTATCCGAACCTTACACGCAAATGGAGCATCTATATTTTTTATTTGTATTTACTTACATGTAGGATGGGGAATTTACTATGGATCTTATATATATATACATACCTGAATAATTGGTACAGTGATTTTATTTTTAGTTATAGCAACTGCATTTATAGGATATGTCTTACCCTGAGGAAAAATATCTTTTTGAGGTGCAACAGTAATTACTAATTTATTATCAGCAATCCCATACTTAGGAACAGATTTAGTCCAATGAGTATGAGGAGGATTCGCTGTTGATAATGCAACATTAAATCGATTCTTCACATTCCATTTTGTATTACCATTTATTATTGCTGCTATAGCAGCAATTCATTTATTTTTTCTTCACCAAACAGGATCTAATAATCCTCTTGGACTAAATGGAGATATTGAAAAAATTCCATTCCATCCATACTTTACCTTTAAGGATTCTATTACATTTGTAATAATAACATCATTATTAATTATACTATGTTTAATTAATCCTTACCTATTAGGAGATCCAGATAACTTTGTACCTGCCAACCCATTAGTAACACCAGTTCACATTCAACCACAATGATATTTCCTATTTGCATATGCAATTCTACGATCTATCCCTAATAAGTTAGGAGGTGTTATTGCATTATTTTTATCAATTAGAATCTTAATAATTTTACCATTTTATAATAAAACACCATTCCGAGGCATTCAATTTTACCCTATTAATCAAATTTTATTCAGAATTATAGTAGTTGTTGTATGCTTACTAACGTGAATTGGTAAACGACCTGTTGAAGAACCTTATATTATAACAGGTCAAATCTTAACAATTATTTACTTCACATATTTCTTAATTAATGTCCATGTCGCAAACGCATGAGATAAATTAATTAAGGAATAAAGTTAATTAGCTTAGGAAAAGCATATGTTTTGAAAACATAAAATTAGAAGTTTAACTCTTCTATTAACTTTTCTCAAAAAATTTCACTAAACAAATGAGATAAATAAAATCTTTAAACCAACAAAGAAAATAAAAAAATTCAAAGATAAAGGTAAAAAACTTTTTCAAGCTAAGTACATTAATTTATCATAACGGAACCGTGGTAATGTTCCACGAACCCAAATAAAACCAAAAGATATAATAGCAAGCTTAATAAAAAATATAAAAGAATAAAAATCACCGCCCAAAAAAATTAAAGCCAATAACATTCTTATGAAGACAATTCTAGTATATTCAGCTAAAAAAATTAAAGTAAAACCACCCGCACCATACTCAATATTAAATCCTGAAACTAACTCAGATTCCCCTTCAGCAAAATCAAAAGGAGTACGATTAGTTTCAGCTAAGCAAGAAGCAAAACAAGCTAAAGCTAAAGGAAAAGAAATAATAATAAATCAACAATAAAGCTGATAGTTTATAAAATCAAACATATTAAAACTACCAATTAAAATAATTAAAGACAATAAAATTAAAGCTAAACTAACTTCATAAGAAATTGTTTGAGCAACAGAACGAAGAGAACCTAATAATGAATAATTTGAATTAGAAGATCAACCAGCAATTATAACAGTATAAACACCTAATCTAGTACAACATAAAAAAAATAAAAATCCATAAGAAAAAGAACACATATAAGTTAAATAAGGAAAAATTACTCAAACGGCTAAAGAAATCATTAAATTAAAAACAGGGGAAAAATAATAAAGTAGGTAATTAGATATAATAGGAATTGGCTGCTCCTTACAAATTAACTTAATAGCATCTCTAAATGGCTGAGGAATTCAAACAAAACCTACCTTATCTGGACCCTTTCGAATCTGAATATAACCTAAAACCTTACGCTCTAATAAAGTTAAAAAGGCAACACTAATTAAAACACAAATAACCAATAAAAGAAAATTCAAAATAAATATAAATAAATCATAAAGTATCAATACTATTTGTAGAAAAAATCTACATAAATGAATTCTAAATTCAACACATTAATCTGTCAAAATAGTAAATAAATTAATATTAATCAATATAACAAAAAATATTTTAACCATATGGTCCTTTCGTACTAATATGGATTAACAATCTTAGGATAGAAACCGACCTGGCTCACGCCGGTCTGAACTCAGATCATGTAAGAATTTAAAGGTTGAACAGACCTAATCATTGGGCTCCTGCACCAAAAATTTTTCTTAATCCAACATCGAGGTCGCAATCTGCTTTGTCGATATGAGCTCTCAAAAACAATTACGCTGTTATCCCTAAGGTAACTTAATCTTATGATCATAAATTATGGATCAAAATAACAAACATAAATAAATGATATAATAATGAAGAGTTTATCTATTCTTCATGTCACCCCAACAAAACATCATCATTAAATATAGAAAGACAAACAAAAAACTATATAAAAGTAAAATGTCAACCTCTATATGGTCTTCTCGTCCTAAAGAAGAATTTAAGCCTTTTGACTCAAAAGTTAAATTCAAAAATTTATTAAGAGACAGTTGATTTCTCGTCAAGCCATTCATTCCAGCCACTAATTAAGAGACTAATGATTATGCTACCTTTGCACGGTCAAAATACTGCGGCTCTTTAAAAATACGCTCAGTGAGCAGGCCAGACCTCAAAATATAAACAAGAGGACATGTTTTTGATAAACAGGCGGAAATCAATTTTGCCTAGTTCCTTATAATAAGTTCACAAGGTAAAAATTTCATACAAATAAATATACTAATTCTATCATTATTACAAAAATTTTAAAATTAAATTAATAATCTTAATAAAAAACCTAAAATATTTATAAAATCAAAATAAAAAATAATGAACTAAAACGTAATCTTAAAGATAGCTGGTTTAAAGCTTACTATTATATTTCTATAAAATAAATTAATGGTTATTAACTTCAAAGCTTATCCCTTAAAGAATAAATAAGTTAATATTTTTACTTAAAAAATTAAATAAAAACAAATAACTTTAAAAAATTAAATTTTTTCTTAAGAAACTAGATATCTTGGGAAACGATTAACATCTCATTTCTATAAATAATTTAATAATAATTATGATACATTAACTATAAATTATTTATAAATCAACCCAAATCAAGACAAGTAAAATAAATACTAAAATTTTGATAAACCCTGATACAAAAGGTACAATAAATAAAATCTACTTAAAAAAATTTAAAATAATATTTCATAAAACACTTACAATACACCAATAAACTATAATTTAAAAAATCAATTCTATAAAATATACTAAGACAAAAATACAATAAAATTATTTATATTAAATAATTAAATAAACAAAAAATAAATATAATAAAATAAATAATCAAGATATCCTGATTTGCACAGAAAAATTTTCAGTGTAAATGAAACACTTTACTAATAAGTTATATATTGAAACTCTTCCTAGATACACTTTCCAGTACATCTACTATGTTACGACTTATCTCATCTAAATTGAAGCTACTTTAAAATAAAATAGAATAATCAATAATGAGAGCGACGGGCGATGTGTACACATCTCAGAGCCAATATCAGTTAAATTAAATAAATTAAATTACTATCAAATCCACCTTCATTAACAGTATTTCACTATCAAATCCGTTATAAACAAAAATCTATTGTAACCCACCTCCTCTTAACTATAAGCTGCACCTTGACCTGAAATATTTTATAATTATAAATCTTGAGAATTATTACTCTAAAAAGATTCTCTGATAACGGAGATATACAAACAAATAAATTAAGTAGAGTAAATCGTGTATTATCAATCATGGGGTAGGTTCCTCTGAATGGAATGAGATACCGCCAAATTCTTTGGGTTTAAAGACCTTAACTAATAGTACCCTGGTAAATATAATTAACATTTAAAATAATAGGGTATCTAATCCTAGTTTATTATTTAAATTTCACAGATTCATAAAAAGGGCCACAAATAAATATTAACATTTCACCTTACAAATTTATATTTCAACCCTAATAATATAAACAACTGTTTTAACCAATAATATTCACTTGTATCAATCGTATAGCCGCGGCTGCTGGCACGAATTATGCCGATACTAAATCAATTTCTAAATCCAAAATCACTTGATAATTAAATCAAATTACTGCAAAAAGAACATTTAGTCTAACAAAACTTACATATAATACAAAGAAAAAGTGAATAAACAAGCAAGAATAAAACTTTTAAAAATAAAAAATAAGAAAATTTTAAATCTATTAATTCAGGAAAAAATAAAAGATTCAAATATTTAAAGAAAAAAAAAGAAAAAAACCACAAACATTAACAAAAAAAAAAAGAAATGCCCCTATGTATGACCACAACAACTTCTCTATTATATATATTTAAAGATTAATATGGAACATGAATAGCAATAAATGTATTATATTCTTTCTTATTTGATCTTTCTTTTCACTAATAAATAAATAAAGATTAAATAATATAATAAATATATTTTATACAATTATGTAATTTAATATAATATGTTATTAATATGAATTCTTTTTTTTATATTAAGTTAACTTACATATATATTAGTTAAAAAATCTAATTATAGATAATTTACATAATTATATTATTATAATTAATATAATTATTTATATTAATTATAATATTTTATATTTAAATTAATAATTTTATTTATTATATCCAATTATAATAATATTAAATATTAAATTACATATTATTATAAATATTATATTATAATAACCTATTTTAAGCTAAAAACATAAGTAGCTATAATCCTAGGTAAATAATTGCATTAAAATAATCAATTGATAATGGTAAGATGAACTTATAATACTTTAATTTCAATTAAATGTAATATATTAATATAAATTATTTATTATATATATATAAAAAAAATAAAATGAGCAGGATAAATTAATCCTAATTAAACAAAATAATACATAAAAGAATTTAAAAAAAAAACTTACGATTTATATATTAAATAAATGAAGTGCCTGATTAAAGGGTTACCTTGATAGGGTAAATAAAGTAAATAAAATTACCTTCATTAAAATTACATAAGATAGAATTAAACTACCTCCTTTAGTATCAAAAACTAACGTGCATCATACACCTTAATGTAAAAAGGTAAGCTAAACAAGCTAATGGGTTCATACCCCATTTATAGAGGTATCAATCCTCTCCTTTTTAATGACCAACAACTCTACAAAACTTCTCTTCCTATCAACATTAATGATAGGAACGATCCTGTCCATTTCATCAAATTCCTGATTTGGGGTTTGAATAGGACTTGAGATCAACTTGCTTTCATTTATTCCGCTCCTAACAAGAAATAAAAATATAATAATAAATGAATCATCAATTAAATATTTTATTGTCCAAGCAATACCATCGACAATATTATTATTTTCAATTTTGCTGATTCAAATAAAATATCCCATGGGATGGGAAACAGAATTTATCCCATCAATAATAATTAGATCTAGACTATTATTAAAGATTGGAGCTGCACCTTTCCATTTCTGATTTCCAGAAGTTATAGGAGCATCAAGATGAAATAATTGTTTAACATTAATAACATGACAAAAAATCGCCCCAATAATGGTCTTATCTTATTGTATTCAATTAAGAACTTTTATTTGAACAATTATTATCTTAAGAATTATTATTGGGGCAATAGGAGGTTTAAATCAAACATCCTTACGACAACTTTTAGCATATTCATCAATCAGACATCTAGGTTGAATAATTAGATCATTAACAGTCAGAGAAAACATCTGAGAACTATACTTCATTATTTACTCACTATTAAGATTAATTATAGTTTTATTATTTAAGCAAATAAATTTATTTTTCATAAATCAAATTTATTCAGCCAGAAATATAAAAACCGAAATTAAATTCATAATATTCTTATCTTTATTATCTTTAGGTGGACTACCACCATTCCTTGGATTCTTACCAAAATGAATTGTAATACAATCATTAATAGAAAACAATATAACAACTATTATAACTATTATAGTTGTATTAACTACAATTACACTCTACTACTATATACGTATTAGATTCTCAGCTCTAATTATATCATACACAGAAAATTCGTGATCTATAAAGATAAAGTCCCAAAAATCAAGAATCATTCTTCCTATAACAGTAATAATTTCAACAATAGGATTGATTTCAACATCAACCTTAATTTCATTATACTAAGGACTTAAGTTAATCAAACTAATAACCTTCAAAGTTATAATTAAAAGAATAATCTTCTAGGCCTTAGTAAAATTTTACACCTCTAGAATTGCAGTCTAGAATCATAATTGAATATAAGACCTAAATATGATAAGAGAGAAAACATCTCATAAGTAGATTTACAGTCTACCACCTAAAATTCAGCCATCTTACCGCAAAAATGATTATTCTCAACAAACCATAAGGACATTGGTACTTTATACTTCATATTTGGAGCATGAGCAGGAATAGTAGGAACATCAATAAGAATACTTATTCGTGCTGAACTTGGCCAACCCGGATCTCTAATTGGGGATGACCAGATTTATAATGTTATTATTACAGCTCACGCATTCATAATAATTTTCTTTATAGTAATACCTATTATAATTGGTGGATTTGGTAATTGACTTGTTCCACTAATAATTGGTGCACCAGATATAGCATTTCCACGAATAAATAATATAAGTTTTTGATTACTACCACCTTCACTAACCCTTCTTCTTACATCTTCTATAGTAGATAATGGTGCTGGTACAGGATGAACAGTTTACCCTCCTCTAGCAGGAGCTATTGCACACGGGGGTGCATCTGTAGATCTAGCTATTTTTTCACTGCACTTAGCAGGTGTATCATCTATTCTTGGTGCAGTGAATTTCATTACAACAGCAATTAATATACGATCAGAAAGTATAACTTTAGATCAAACACCTTTATTTGTATGATCTGTAGCTATTACAGCATTACTTCTCCTTCTTTCACTTCCAGTTTTAGCAGGAGCTATTACTATATTATTAACAGATCGAAATTTAAATACATCATTCTTTGACCCTGCAGGAGGGGGTGACCCAATTCTATATCAACATCTATTTTGATTCTTTGGACACCCAGAAGTTTATATTTTAATTCTACCGGGGTTCGGAATTATTTCACATATTGTATGTCAAGAAAGAGGAAAAATTGAATCATTTGGAACATTAGGTATAATTTATGCTATACTATCAATTGGACTAATAGGATTTATTGTATGAGCACATCATATATTTACAGTAGGAATGGATGTTGACACACGAGCATATTTTACATCAGCAACAATAATTATTGCTGTACCTACAGGAATTAAGGTATTTAGATGATTAGCTACATTATATGGAACTAAATTCAAGTTCAATCCACCATTATTGTGAGCTCTAGGATTTATTTTCCTATTTACAATTGGTGGATTAACAGGATTAGTATTAGCAAATTCATCACTTGATATTGTATTACATGATACATATTATGTAGTAGCCCACTTTCATTATGTATTATCTATAGGAGCAGTATTTGCAATTATAGGAGGTGTCATTCAATGATATCCACTATTTACAGGATTAACTATAAATAATACATGATTAAAAATCCAATTTACAATTATATTCATTGGAGTAAATTTAACATTCTTTCCTCAACACTTCCTAGGATTAGCAGGAATACCTCGACGATACTCTGACTACCCAGACGCATATACATCATGAAACGTAGTATCAAGAATTGGGTCTACAATTTCTATTGTAGGAATCATTATATTCATTGTAATTATATGAGAAAGAATGATTACAAACCGAGCAATTATATTTAGAGCTAACATAAGAAGATCAACAGAATGACTACAAAATAACCCTCCTGCAGAACATAGTTACTCAGAATTACCATTAATCTCTAGATTCTAATATGGCAGATTAGTGCAGTAGATTTAAGCTCTACAAATAAAGGTTTGACCTTTTATTAGAAAATATTTATTAATGGCAACATGATCAAATTTATCTCTTCAAGATGGAGCTTCACCATTAATGGAGCAATTATCATTCTTTCATGATCATACTATGGTCGTATTATTATTAATTACAGTAATTGTAGGTTATGCCCTAAGTTATATATTATTTATTGCCTATTCTAACCGTAATATACTTCATGGACATTTAATTGAAACAATCTGAACAGCTTTACCAGCAATTACATTAATTTTTATTGCCCTTCCATCATTACGACTATTATATTTACTTGATGATTCAGTAGATGCAATAATTACAATTAAAACCATTGGACGACAATGATATTGAAGATATGAATATTCAGACTTCATAGACGTAGAATTTGACACTTATATAACACCAGAACAAGACCTAGAAAATGATGGATTCCGACTACTAGATGTAGATAACCGAACAATCCTACCAATAAATACAGAAGTACGAGTATTAACAAGAGCATCAGATGTTCTACACTCATGAGCAGTTCCTGCATTAGGGGTTAAAATTGATGCAACGCCAGGTCGGTTAAATCAAGGAACATTCACAATAAATCGACCTGGATTATTCTTTGGACAATGCTCAGAAATCTGTGGAGCAAACCACAGATTTATACCAATTGTAATTGAAAGAACTTCAGTAAATTTATTTATTAAGTGATTATCTAAGATAATTTAAGGAGTTAGTTAAAATAAATAACATTAGAGTGTCAATCTAAAGTAACTAAAAAAAATTAGTACACCTTGAAATTCATCAGATGACTGAAAGTAAGTAATGGTCTCTTAAACCAAATAATAGTAAATTAACGACTACTTCTGATGGGGAAATTATATCCAAATCCCTCAAATATCCCCTCTTATATGATTCTCACTATTCATTATATTTTCAGCTACATTAATCTTGTTTAATCAAATAAACTTCTTCTCATTTAAACCTAACCTTATTAAAAGAGCAGAAAAAGGAACAATTGAAATAAAAAACTTAAATTGAAAATGATAACAAATCTATTCTCAACATTTGACCCATCAACTAACATCTTTAATTTATCATTAAATTGAACTAGAACATTTCTAGGACTATTATTAATCCCATCACTATTTTGACTTACACCATCACGAATTAACATTATCTGAAATAAACTAAATTTAACCTTACATAATGAATTTAAAACACTTCTTGGACCAAAATCATTTAATGGAACAACATTCATTTTCATCTCAATTTTTATTATAATATTATTTAACAATTTCATAGGATTATTCCCTTATATTTTTACTAGAACAAGACATTTAGCATTAACATTTGCAATTGCCCTACCTATATGGCTAAGATTTATATTATTTGGATGAATTAACCATACTAATCATATATTTACACACCTTGTACCACAAGGTACACCGCCTGCATTAATATCATTTATAGTACTAATTGAAACAATTAGTAATGTTATTCGACCAGGTACATTAGCAGTACGGTTGGCAGCAAATATAATTGCAGGACACTTATTATTAACCTTATTAGGAAACACAGGACCATCTATAGCAATAAACTTAATCTCATTACTAATTATTGGACAAATACTTCTATTAATTCTAGAATCAGCAGTAGCAATAATTCAAGCCTATGTTTTCTCAATTCTAAGAACTCTATATTCTAGAGAAGTATATTAAACCTATGTTAACAACTCACTCAAACCACCCATTCCACTTAGTAGACTATAGACCTTGACCATTAACAGGAGCAATTGGAGCAATAGTCCTAGTATCAGGACTAGCAAAATGATTCCACCTATTTAATATTAACTTATTCATAATTGGATTTGGAATTACCCTACTAACTATAATTCAATGATGACGAGATGTAGTACGAGAAGGAACATATCAAGGATTACATACAGGATTTGTATCAATTGGATTACGATGAGGAATAATTTTATTTATTGCATCAGAGGTATTATTTTTCGTTTCTTTTTTTTGAGCATTCTTTAGAAGAAGAAGACGCACCAACAATTGAACTAGGAATACTATGACCTAAAATAGGAATTCAACCCTTTAACCCTATACAAATTCCATTACTTAATACAGCTATTCTTTTAGCATCAGGAGTAACAGTAACATGAGCACATCATAGTTTAATGGAATCTAATCATACTCAAGCACTACAAGGATTATTCTTCGCAGTGTTATTAGGACTATACTTTACAATACTTCAAGCATATGAATATTGAGAAGCACCTTTTACCATTGCAGATGCAGTTTATGGATCAACATTCTTTGTTGCAACAGGATTCCATGGTTTACACGTAATTATTGGAACAACCTTTTTATCAACATGTCTACTTCGACACTCAATAAATCAATTTTCACCAAGACATCACTTTGGATTTGAAGCAGCAGCATGATACTGACACTTGGTAGACGTAGTATGATTATTCTTATATATCTCTATTTATTGATGAGGTAGATAATTGTTTTTCTAGTATAAATAGTACATTTGACTTCCAATCAGAAAACTTGATATAAATCAAGAAAAACAATTCTAATTCTATCAACAAGAGTTTTCATTAGATTTATTATTCCAATAATTGTTATAATCCTGGCAACAACACTATCAAAAAAATTAATTAATGATCGAGAAAAAAGATCACCAGTTGAATGTGGGTTTGATCCAAAAAGATCAGCACGAATACCATTCTCAATACGATTCTTCCTAATCGCAGTAATCTTTTTAATTTTTGATGTAGAAATTGCACTAATTCTACCAATTGTAATTATTTTTAAAACTTCAGACATTATAATCTGAACAGTATCAACAATATTTTTTATTCTAGTTCTATTAGGAGGACTATACCATGAATGAAACCAAGGAGCATTACAATGAGCAGAATAAAGGGTTGTAGTTAAATATAACATTTGGGTTGCATTCAAAAAGTATTGATATTATCAATCAACCTTAAATAGAATAAGAAGCGAAATATTGCAGTCACTTTCGACCTGGAAGATTGGTATGTACTACCCTTATTCTTATTAATTGAAGCCAAAAAGAGGCGTATTACTGTTAATAATATAATTGAACTATAATAGTTCCAATTAAGGAAATGTAAAGCCAATATGAAAGCTGCTAACTTTTTATATTAGCGGTTAAACTCCGTTAACATTTCTAGAATTTATATAGTTTAAATAAAACATTACATTTTCACTGTAAAAATAATATATCTATATTTATAAATACTTAAAAGTAAAAATACTTCCTTAACATCTTCAGTGTCACGCTCTAATTATAAGCTATTTAAGTAAACGAAAAACAATATTACCAAAATAAATATTCAAAAAATAAAAGTTAAAAGATAAATCTTGAAATTAGAATCATATCAACCTTGAATATAACCAATTAAATAAATAAATAATCTATATAAACCTTGACCACCAAGTAATTCACCTCAACCATAATCAAATGACTTAGATGAATAATAACCTATTTTTAAAGGAATATATCTAATAAACTTAGTTGAAAGAAAAGGTATAAATCATATAGAACCAGCAAATCTAACAAAAGAAAGTATACTTAAAGAAAATAAATTATGAGAAAAATCAAAATTAGAAATAAGATAACCTAAATAAGCACCTAAAATAACAACTGTAATAGTTAAAAACTTTAAATAATAAGGTAAAGCAATCACATGAGGAATAGGAAAAATTAATCAAGATAAAAGACTACCACCAAAAACAGCAACAAACAATAGACCAATTATTCCAAATGAAATATAATAACCCTTATCATCAAAAGAAAATCTAGAATAAAAATTATTATCACCAGATATTGAATAATAAAACAAACGAAAAGAATAAGAAGCAGTTAAACCAGTAGAAAAAAAATAAAGAAAAAAATTAAACAATTAATTCATCTTAAACAAACCATCTCAAGAATTAAATCCTTTGAATAAAATCCCGCTAAAAAAGGTATTCCACACAAAGATAAACTAGAAACATTAAAACAAACTGAAGTTAAAGGTATGAAATTAACAATTGATCCTATAAAACGAATATCCTGAGAATCCTTCAAATTATGAATTATTGAACCTGCACATATAAATAATAATGCCTTAAATAAAGCATGAGCCAATAAATGAAAAAATGCAAGCTTTGGATAACCTATAGTCAAAATTCTTATTATTAAACCAAGTTGTCTTAAAGTAGAAAGAGCAATAATCTTCTTTAAATCAAACTCAAAATTAGCGCCCAATCCAGCCATAAATATAGTTATACAACCAATTAAAAGTAAAAATCAACCACAATTATAAGTATCCAATATTGGTCTAAAACGAATTAATAAATAAACACCAGCAGTAACAAGAGTAGAAGAATGAACTAAAGCAGAAACAGGAGTAGGAGCTGCTATAGCAGCAGGAAGTCATGAAGAGAAAGGAATCTGAGCTCTCTTAGTTATAGCTGCTAAAACAATTAATATAGTAATGAGCTTTATTTCAAAAGAATTAGAAATAAAATCATAATAATAAATATAATTTCAACCACCAAAATTTAACATTCATGCAATAGAAATTAAAATAGCAACATCACCAATACGATTAGAAAGTGCAGTTAATATACCAGCACTATAAGATTTTACATTTTGATAATAAATAACTAAACAATAAGAAACTAAACCTAAACCATCTCAACCTAATAAAATTCTAATTAAATTAGGACTAATAATTAAAAAACCTATAGAAAGAATAAATATTAAAACAATAATAATAAAACGATTTATATTCTTTTCACCAGATATATAATCCTCTCTATAATAAATAACCAAAGAAGAAATATATATAACAAAAGATATAAAAATAAGAGATATTCAATCCAAAATTAAAGTTATAACAACTATAGAACCATTTAAATTGAAAAGCTCTCACTCAACAAAAACTCTATAATCAATTATTAAATAATAAATACCTAAAATAAAAATTATAGTTCTCGAAATAAACAAAGAAAAAAAACTGAAAGAACAAATAGAAAATAAATTCACGGCCTAAGATGAAAAACTTCATATCATTGATTCCACAAAACAATATTTTTAATTAAAAAACTTAAGCAAACTAAACAAAGAAATATTCACCCTTTAAACAGAGAATATTTAAAGGCAATCAATGTAAAAGTAAAAGATGATATTCACGAAAATAACCAAGAGAACAAGTATAAACACCAGAATAATAATTCCCATGCTGAGAATAAGAATATATATACAAAGTATAAACAGCTCTAAAAAAAGATAAAAAAATCAAAGCAAAGAATCTAAAAGAAGATCAAGATATAATTCTATTTAATAATCTAATTTCACCTACCAAATTTAAAGAAGGAGGAGCAGCCATATTTGATGATCTTAAAAGAAATCATCATAAAGCCATTCTTGGCATCAAATTAATTATACCCTTGTTAATTAATAATCTTCGTCTACCTAAACGTTCATAAATAATATTAGATAAACAAAATAAACCAGAAGAACATAAACCATGACCAACCATTAGAGAAAGAGAACCTACACAACCTCATCAATTCATAGTCATCAATCCACCAATAACCATTCTTATATGAGCAACAGAAGAATATGCAATTAAAGACTTTAAATCAACCTGACGAAAACAAATAAATCTTACAATAACACCCCCAGATAAACCTAAAGACAATCAAAAATATTTAATCTTTAAACCCAAATAAGAAATAACCTTTATAACACGAAAAATACCATAACCACCTAACTTTAATAAAACACCAGCAAGAATTATTCTACCTGAAATAGGGGCCTCTACATGAGCCTTAGGAAGTCATAAATGAACCAAAAACATAGGTATCTTAACTAAAAAAGCCAAAATTATAAATACATAAAACATAAAATAATAAGAACCAAAATCAACCAATAAAGGAAAATATAAAGTATTAGAAAAATCATAAACCTTAAATAAAACTAATAATAAAGGTAATCTAGCAACCAAAGTATAAAAAATTAAATAAACACCAGCCTGCAAACGCTCAGGTTGATAACCCCAACCCAAAATTAAAAGTAAAGTAGGAACTAATCTAGCCTCAAAAAAATATAAAAAGAAAGAAGACTTAATCTAGCAAATGAACAATAAAGCATAATTATTAAAATCAAAACCATAAAAACAAAAAAATTAGAATGATATGAACTTAAATAAACTGAACCTCTAGCAGTGATTATTAAAGAACAAATCCAAAAACTAAGTAAAATTAAACTAAAAGAAAAATAATCAATACCAAAATAATATCTAATTATATTCAAATCAGCATATGAATAAACACAAATTATAAAAACAAAACCCGACAGAAACATTAAAGAATGAACCAACCATCAACAATTATTTAATAAACAAAGAGGGATCAAAAAAATAGTTATAAATAAATACTTTAACATAAAGATAAACCAAAAGAATTAAAAAAATCATTACCATGAGAACGAATTATTGAAACTGAAATAGAAAGACCTAAAGCACCCTCACAAACAGAAAAAACTAAAAAAAAACAGGAAAAAAATAATCATAATCAAACTCAATAAGAAAAACAATAACTAACTTAAATAAAGAAAGAACAATATATTCTAATCTCAAAAGAACCATTAATAAATGTTTACGTTTAGAAGAAAAAACATAAACACCAACAAAATAAATCAATAAAGAAGTAAAAATAGAGAATATAAACATTAGTTTTAATAGTTTAAAAAAAAACGCCGGTCTTGTAAACCGGAAATAAGTCCAGCCCCCACTTTTAAAACTTCAGAGGTGGCAAAAGCTTCCATCATCGGTCCCCAAAACCGGTATTTTAAATAAACTAACCCCTGAAATGATCAAAATAATAATTATATCATTATCAAATGTAATAAATATTAATTTTATTAAATTAAGACACCCAATATCAATAATGCTTTTTATTATCCTTCAAACCTTCCTAGTTGGATTAATAACAGGAACAATAATAGAAAGATATTGATTATCATATATTTTATTTTTAACATTTCTTGGTGGTATACTAGTATTATTTATTTACATTACAAGAATTGCATCAAACGAAATATTTCAGCCTAAATCAATCACTATAATTATTACATTAATAATGTGAGTATTTATCATATTAATATTAATTATTCTAGATATATCTATATTTATAGACTTTTTCAAAAACACCGAAACTATAAATATTGATAATTCAATCAATTATCAAGAAATAACAATATCTTTAGAAAAATTATATAATAGACCAACATTCATTATTACAATAATAATAATAATTTATTTATTTTTAGCACTACTAGCAGTTGTTAAAATCACTAATATTAATCAGGGACCTATTCGTAAAATAAGATAATTACTAATGAATAAACCCTTACGATTAAGACATCCTTTAATTAAAATTATTAATAACTCTTTAATTGACTTACCTGCCCCAACAAATATTTCATTTTGATGAAATTTTGGATCCCTATTAGGGTTATGTTTGGTAATTCAAATCGTAACTGGACTATTTTTAGCTATACATTATACATCAAATATTGAAATAGCATTCAGTAGTGTAGTACACATCTGCCGAGACGTAAATAATGGTTGAATTATCCGAACCTTACACGCAAATGGAGCATCTATATTTTTTATTTGTATTTACTTACATGTAGGACGGGGAATTTACTATGGATCTTATATATATATATATATACATACCTGAATAATTGGTACAGTGATTTTATTTTTAGTTATAGCAACTGCATTTATAGGATATGTCTTACCCTGAGGCCAAATATCTTTTTGAGGTGCAACAGTAATTACTAATTTATTATCAGCAATCCCATACTTAAGAACAGATTTAGTCCAATGAGTATGAGGAGGATTTGCTGTTGATAATGCAACATTAAATCGATTCTTCACATTCCATTTTGTATTACCATTTATTATTGCTGCTATAGCAGCAATTCATTTATTTTTTCTTCACCAAACAGGATCTAATAATCCTCTTGGACTAAATGGAGATATTGAAAAAATTCCATTCCATCCATACTTTACCTTTAAGGATTCTATTACATTTGTAATAATAACATCATTATTAATTATACTATGTTTAATTAATCCTTACCTATTAGGAGATCCAGATAACTTTGTACCTGCCAACCCATTAGTAACACCAGTTCACATTCAACCACAATGATATTTCCTATTTGCATATGCAATTCTACGATCTATCCCTAATAAGTTAGGAGGTGTTATTGCATTATTTTTATCAATTAGAATCTTAATAATTTTACCATTTTATAATAAAACACCATTCCGAGGCATTCAATTTTACCCTATTAATCAAATTTTATTCAGAATTATAGTAGTTGTTGTATGCTTACTAACGTGAATTGGTAAACGACCTGTTGAAGAACCTTATATTATAACAGGTCAAATCTTAACAATTATTTACTTCACATATTTCTTAATTAATGTCCATGTCGCAAACGCATGAGATAAATTAATTAAGGAATAAAGTTAATTAGCTTAGGAAAAGCATATGTTTTGAAAACATAAAATTAGAAGTTTAACTCTTCTATTAACTTTTCTCAAAAAATTTCACTAAACAAATGAGATAAATAAAATCTTTAAACCAACAAAGAAAATAAAAAAATTCAAAGATAAAGGTAAAAAACTTTTTCAAGCTAAGTACATTAATTTATCATAACGGAACCGTGGTAATGTTCCACGAACCCAAATAAAACCAAAAGATATAATAGCAAGCTTAATAAAAAATATAAAAGAATAAAAATCACCGCCCAAAAAAATTAAAGCCAATAACATTCTTATGAAGACAATTCTAGTATATTCAGCTAAAAAAATTAAAGTAAAACCACCCGCACCATACTCAATATTAAATCCTGAAACTAACTCAGATTCCCTTTCAGCAAAATCAAAAGGAGTACGATTAGTTTCAGCTAAGCAAGAAGCAAAACAAGCTAAAGCTAAAGGAAAAGAAATAATAATAAATCCACAATAAAGCTGATAGTTTATAAAATCAAACATATTAAAACTACCAATTAAAATAATTAAAGACAATAAAATTAAAGCTAAACTAACTTCATAAGAAATTGTTTGAGCAACAGAACGAAGAGAACCTAATAATGAATAATTTGAATTAGAAGATCAACCAGCAATTATAACAGTATAAACTCCTAATCTAGTACAACATAAAAAAAATAAAAATCCATAAGAAAAAGAACACATATAAGTTAAATAAGGAAAAATTACTCAAACGGCTAAAGAAATCATTAAATTAAAAAAAGGGGAAAAATAATAAAGTAGGTAATTAGATATAATAGGAATTGGCTGCTCCTTACAAATTAACTTAATAGCATCTCTAAATGGCTGAGGAATTCCAACAAAACCTACCTTATTTGGACCCTTTCGAATCTGAATATAACCTAAAACCTTACGCTCTAATAAAGTTAAAAAGGCAACACTAATTAAAACACAAATAACCAATAAAAGAAAATTCAAAATAAATATAAATAAATCATAAAGTATCAATACTATTTGTAGAAAAAATCTACATAAATGAATTCTAAATTCAACACATTAATCTGTCAAAATAGTAAATAAATTAATATTAATCAATATAACAAAAAATATTTTAACCATATGGTCCTTTCGTTCTAATATGGATTAACAATCTTAGGATAGAAACCGACCTGGCTCACGCCGGTCTGAACTCAGATCATGTAAGAATTTAAAGGTCGAACAGACCTAATCATTGGGCTCCTGCACCCAAAATTTTTCTTAATCCAACATCGAGGTCGCAATCTGCTTTGTCGATATGAGCTCTCAAAAACAATTACGCTGTTATCCCTAAGGTAACTTAATCTTATGATCATAAATTGATATAATAATGAAGAGTTTATCTATTCTTCATGTCACCCCAACAAAACATCATCATTAAATATAGAAAGACAAACAAAAATCTATATAAAAGTAAAATGTCAAGCTCTATAATGTCTTCTCGTCCTAAAGAAGAATTTAAGCCTTTTGACTCAAAAGTTAAATTCAAAAATTTATTAAGAGACAGTTGATTTCTCGTCAAGCCATTCATTCCAGCCACTAATTAAGAGACTAATGATTATGCTACCTTTGCACGGTCAAAATACCGCGGCTCTTTAAAAATACGCTCAGTGAGCACGCCAGACCTCAAAATATAAACAAGAGGACATGTTTTTGATAAACAGGCGGAAATCAATTTTGCCTAGTTCCTTATAATAAGTTCACAAGGTAAAAATTTCATACAAATAAATATACTAATTCTATCATTATTACAAAAATTTTAAAATTAAATTAATAATCTTAATAAAAAACCTAAAATATTTATAAAATCAAAATAAAAAATAATGAACTAAAACGTAATCTTAAAGATAGCTGGTTTAAAGCTTACTATTATATTTCTATAAAATAAATTATAGGTTATTAACTTCAAAGCTTATCCCTTAAAGAATAAATAAGTTAATATTTTTACTTAAAAAATTAAATAAAAACAAATAACTTTAAAAAATTAAATTTTTTCTTAAGAAACTAGATATCTTGGGAAACGATTAACATCTCATTTCTATAAATAATTTAATAATAATTATGATACATTAACTATAAATTATTTAAAAATCAACCCAAATCGAGACAAGTAAAATAATGTTTGTGGTTTTTTTCTTTTTTTTTCTTTAAATATTTGAATCTTTTATTTTTTCCTGAATTAATAGATTTAAAATTTTCTTATTTTTTATTTTTAAAAGTTTTATTCTTGCTTGTTTATTCACTTTTTCTTTGTATTATATGTAAGTTTTGTTAGACTAAATGTTCTTTTTGCAGTAATTTGATTTAATTATCAAGTGATTTTGGATTTAGCAATTGATTTAGTATTGGCATAATTCGTGCCAGCAGCCGCGGTTATACGATTGATACAAGTGAATATTATTGGTTAAAACAGTTGTTTATATTATTAGGGTTGAAATATAAATTTGTAAGGTGAAATGTTAAAATTTATTTGTGGCCCTTTTTATAAATCTGTGAAATTTAAATAATAAACTAGGATTAGATACCCTATTATTTTAAATGTTAATTATATTTACCAGGGTACTATTAGTTAAGGTCTTTAAACCCAAAGAATTTGGCGGTATCCCATTCCATTCAGAGGAACCTACCCCATGATTGATAATACACGATTTACTCTACTTAATTTATTTGTTTGTATATCTCCGTTATCAGAGAATCTTTTTAGAGTTATAATTCTCAAGATTTATAATTATAAAATATTTCAGGTCAAGGTGCTGCTTATAGTTAAGAGGAGGTGGGTTACAATAGATTTTTGTTTATAACGGATTTGATAGTGAAATACTGTTAATGAAGGTGGATTTGATAGTAATTTAATTTATTTAATTTAACTGATATTGGCTCTGAGATGTGTACACATCGCCCGTCGCTCTCATTATTGATTATTCTATTTTATTTTAAAGTAGCTTCAATTTAGATGAGATAAGTCGTAACATAGTAGATGTACTGGAAAGTGTATCTAGGAAGAGTTTCAAGATATAACTTATTAGTAAAGTGTTTCATTTACACTGAAAATTTTTCTGTGCAAATCAGGATATCTTGATTATTTATTTTATTATATTTATTTTTTGTTTATTTAATTATTTAATATAAATAATTTTATTGTATTTTTGTCTTAGTATATTTTATAGAAATGATTTTTTAAATTAGAGTTTATTGGTAATGTAAGTGTTTTATGAAATATTATTTTAAATTTTTTTAAGTAGATTTTATTTATTGTACCTTTTGTATCAGGGTTTATCAAAATTTTAGTATTTATTTTACTTGTCTCGATTTGGGTTGATTTATAAATAATTTATAGTTAATGTATCATAATTATTATTAAATTATTTATAGAAATGAGATGTTAATCGTTTCCCAAGATATCTAGTTTCTTAAGAAAAAATTTAATTTTTTAAAGTTATTTGTTTTTATTTAATTTTTTAAGTAAAAATATTAACTTATTTATTCTTTAAGGGATAAGCTTTGAAGTTAATAACCTATAATTTATTTTATAGAAATATAATAGTAAGCTTTAAACCAGCTATCTTTAAGATTACGTTTTAGTTCATTATTTTTTATTTTCATTTTATAAATATTTTAGGTTTTTTATTAAGATTATTAATTTAATTTTAAAATTTTTGTAATAATGATAGAATTAGTATATTTATTTGTATGAAATTTTTACCTTGTGAACTTATTATAAGGAACTAGGCAAAATTGATTTCCGCCTGTTTATCAAAAACATGTCCTCTTGTTTATATTTTGAGGTCTGGCCTGCTCACTGAGCGTATTTTTAAATAGCCGCGGTATTTTGACCGTGCAAAGGTAGCATAATCATTAGTCTCTAAATTAGTGGCTGGAATGAATGGCTTGACGAGAAATCAACTGTCCCTTAATAAATTTTTGAATTTAACTTTTGAGTCAAAAGGCTTAAATTCTTCTTTAGGGCGAGAAGACCCTATAGAGCTTGACATTTTACTTTTATATTGTTTTTTGTTTGTCTTTCTATATTTAATGATGATGTTTTGTTGGGGTGACATGAAGAATAGATAAACTCTTCATTATTATATCATTTATTTATGTTTGTTATTTTGATCCATAATTTATGATCATAAGATTAAGTTACCTTAGGGATAACAGCGTAATTGTTTTTGAGAGCTCATATCGACAAAGCAGATTGCGACCTCGATGTTGGATTAAGAAAAATTTTGGGTGCAGGAGCCCAATGATTAGGTCTGTTCGACCTTTAAATTCTTACATGATCTGAGTTCAGACCGGCGTGAGCCAGGTCGGTTTCTATCCTAAGATTGTTAATCCATATTAGTACGAAAGGACCATATGGTTAAAATAATTTTTGTTATATTGATTAATATTAATTTATTTACTATTTTGACAGATTAATGTGTTGAATTTAGAATTCATTTATGTAGATTTTTTCTACAAATAGTATTGATACTTTATGATTTATTTATATTTATTTTGAATTTTCTTTTATTGGTTATTTGTGTTTTAATTAGTGTTGCCTTTTTAACTTTATTAGAGCGTAAGGTTTTAGGTTATATTCAGATTCGAAAGGGTCCAAATAAGGTAGGTTTTGTTGGAATTCCTCAGCCATTTAGAGATGCTATTAAGTTAATTTGTAAGGAGCAGCCAATTCCTATTATATCTAATTACCTACTTTATTATTTTTCCCCTGTTTTTAATTTAATGATTTCTTTAGCCGTTTGAGTAATTTTTCCTTATTTAACTTATATGTGTTCTTTTTCTTATGGATTTTTATTTTTTTTATGTTGTACTAGATTAGGTGTTTATACTGTTATAATTGCTGGTTGATCTTCTAATTCAAATTATTCATTATTAGGTTCTCTTCGTTCTGTTGCTCAAACAATTTCTTATGAAGTTAGTTTAGCTTTAATTTTATTGTCTTTAATTATTTTAATTGGTAGTTTTAATATGTTTGATTTTATAAACTATCAGCTTTATTGTTGATTTATTATTATTTCTTTTCCTTTAGCTTTAGCTTGTTTTGCTTCTTGCTTAGCTGAAACTAATCGTACTCCTTTTGATTTTGCTGAAGGGGAATCTGAGTTAGTTTCAGGATTTAATATTGAGTATGGTGCGGGTGGTTTTACTTTAATTTTTTTAGCTGAATATACTAGAATTGTCTTCATAAGAATGTTATTGGCTTTAATTATTATTCTTTTATATTTTTTATTAAGCTTGCTATTATATCTTTTGGTTTTATTTGGGTTCGTGGAACATTACCACGGTTCCGTTATGATAAATTAATGTACTTAGCTTGAAAAAGTTTTTTACCTTTATCTTTGAATTTTTTTATTTTCTTTGTTGGTTTAAAGATTTTATTTATCTCATTTGTTTAGTGAAATTTTTTGAGAAAAGTTAATAGAAGAGTTAAACTTCTAATTTTATGTTTTCAAAACATATGCTTTTCCTAAGCTAATTAACTTTATTCCTTAATTAATTTATCTCATGTGTTTGCGACATGGACATTAATTAAGAAATATGTGAAGTAAATAATTGTTAAGATTTGACCTGTTATAATATAAGGTTCTTCAACAGGTCGTTTACCAATTCACGTTAGTAAGCATACAACAACTACTATAATTCAGAATACAATTTGATTAATAGGGTAAAATTGAATGCCTCGGAATGGTGTTTTATTATAAAATGGTAAAATTATTAAGATTCTAATTGATAAAAATAATGCAATAACACCTCCTAACTTATTAGGGATAGATCGTAGAATTGCATATGCAAATAGGAAATATCATTCTGGTTGAATGTGAACTGGTGTTACTAATGGGTTGGCAGGTACAAAGTTATCTGGATCTCCTAATAGGTAAGGATTAATTAAACATAGTATAATTAATAATGATGTTATTATTACAAATGTAATAGAATCCTTAAAGGTAAAGTATGGATGGAATGGAATTTTTTCAATATCTCCATTTAGTCCAAGAGGATTATTAGATCCTGTTTGGTGAAGAAAAAATAAATGAATTGCTGCTATAGCAGCAATAATAAATGGTAATACTAAATGGAATGTGAAGAATCGATTTAATGTTGCATTATCAACAGCGAATCCTCCTCATACTCATTGGACTAAATCTGTTCCTAAGTATGGGATTGCTGATAATAAATTAGTAATTACTGTTGCACCTCAAAAAGTTATTTGGCCTCAGGGTAAGACATATCCTATAAATGCAGTTGCTATAACTAAAAATAAAATCACTGTACCAATTATTCAGGTATGTATATATATATAAGATCCACAGTAAATTCCCCGTCCTACATGTAAGTAAATACAAATAAAAAATATAGATGCTCCATTTGCGTGTAAGGTTCGGATAATTCAACCATTATTTACGTCTCGGCAGATGTGTACTACACTAAGGAATGCTATTTCAATATTTGATGTATAATGTATAGCTAAAAATAGTCCAGTTACGATTTGAATTACCAAACATAACCCTAATAGGGATCCAAAATTTCATCAAAATGAAATATTTGTTGGGGCAGGTAAGTCAATTAAAGAGTTATTAATAATTTTAATTAAAGGATGTCTTAATCGTAAGGGTTTATTCATTAGTAATTATCTTATTTTACGAATAGGTCCCTGATTAATATTGGTGATTTTAACAACTGCTAGTAGTGCTAAAAATAAATAAATTATTATTATTATTGTAATAATGAATGTTGGTCTATTATATAATTTTTCTAAAGATATTGTTATTTCTTGATAATTGATTGAATTATCAATATTTATAGTTTCGGTGTTTTTGAAAAAGTCTATAAATATAGATATATCTAGAATAATTAATATTAATATGATAAATACTCACATTATTAATGTAATATTTATAGTGATTGATTTAGGCTGAAATATTTCGTTTGATGCAATTCTTGTAATGTAAATAAATAATACTAGTAAACCACCAAGAAATGTTAAAAATAAAATATATGATAATCAATATCTTTCTATTATTGTTCCTGTTATTAATCCAACTAGGAAGGTTTGAAGGATAATAAAAAGCATTATTGATATTGGGTGTCTTAATTTAATAAAATTAATATTTATTACATTTGATAATGATATAATTATTATTTTGTCATTTCAGGGGTTAGTTTATTTAAAATACCGGTTTTGGGGACCGATGATGGAAGCTTTTCCACCTCTGAAGTTTTAAAAGTGGGGGCTGGACTTATTTCCGGTTTACAAGACCGGCGTTTTTTTTAAACTATTAAAACTAATGTTTATATTCTCTATTTTTACTTCTTTATTGATTTATTTTGCTGGTGTTTATGTTTTTTCTTCTAAATGTAAACATTTATTAATGGTTCTTTTGAGATTAGAATATATTGTTCTTTCTTTATTTATGTTAGTTATTGTTTTTCTTATTGAGTTTGATTATGATTATTTGTTTCCTGTTATTTTTTTAGTTTTTTCTGTTTGTGAGGGTGCTTTAGGTCTTTCTATTTTAGTTTCAATAATTCGTTCTCATGGTAATGATTTTTTTAATTCTTTTGGTTTATCTTTATGTTAAAGTATTTATTTATAACTATTTTTTTGATCCCTCTTTGTTTATTAAATAATTGTTGATGGTTGGTTCATTCTTTAATGTTTCTGTCGGGTTTTGTTTTTATAATTTGTGTTTATTCATATGCTGATTTGAATATAATTAGATATTATTTTGGTATTGATTATTTTTCTTTTAGTTTAATTTTACTTAGTTTTTGGATTTGTTCTTTAATAATCACTGCTAGAGGTTCAGTTTATTTAAGTTCATATCATTCTAATTTTTTTGTTTTTATGGTTTTGATTTTAATAATTATGCTTTATTGTTCATTTGCTAGATTAAGTCTTCTTTCTTTTTATATTTTTTTTTAGGCTAGATTAGTTCCTACTTTACTTTTAATTTTGGGTTGGGGTTATCAACCTGAGCGTTTGCAGGCTGGTGTTTATTTAATTTTTTATACTTTGGTTGCTAGATTACCTTTATTATTAGTTTTATTTAAGGTTTATGATTTTTCTAGTACTTTATATTTTCCTTTATTGGTTGATTTTGGTTCTTATTATTTTATGTTTTATGTATTTATAATTTTGGCTTTTTTAGTTAAGATACCTATGTTTTTGGTTCATTTATGACTTCCTAAGGCTCATGTAGAGGCCCCTATTTCAGGTAGAATAATTCTTGCTGGTGTTTTATTAAAGTTAGGTGGTTATGGTATTTTTCGTGTTATAAAGGTTATTTCTTATTTGGGTTTAAAGTTTAATTATTTTTGATTGTCTTTAGGTTTATCTGGGGGTGTTATTGTAAGATTTATTTGTTTTCGTCAGGTTGATTTAAAGTCTTTAATTGCATATTCTTCTGTTGCTCATATTAGAATGGTTATTGGTTGATTGATGACTATGAATTAATGAGGTTGTGTAGGTTCTCTTTCTCTAATGGTTGGTCATGGTTTATGTTCTTCTGGTTTATTTTGTTTATCTAATATTATTTATGACCGTTTAGGTAGACGAAGTTTATTAATTAACAAGGGTATAATTAATTTGATGCCAAGAATGGCTTTATGATGATTTCTTTTAAGATCATCAAATATGGCTGCTCCTCCTTCTTTAAATTTGGTAGGTGAAATTAGATTATTAAATAGAATTATATCTTGATCTTCTTTTAGATTCTTTGCTTTGATTTTTTTATCTTTTTTTAGAGCTGTTTATACTTTGTATATATATTCTTATTCTCAGCATGGGAATTATTATTCTGGTGTTTATACTTGTTCTCTTGGTTATTTTCGTGAATATCATCTTTTACTTTTACATTGATTGCCTTTAAATATTCTCTGTTTAAAGGGTGAATATTTCTTTGTTTAGTTTGCTTAAGTATTTTAATTAAAAATATTGTTTTGTGGAATCAATGATATGAAGTTTTTCATCTTAGGCCGTGAATTTATTTTCTATTTGTTATTTGAGTTTTTTTTTTTGTTTATTTCGAGAACTATAATTTTTATTTTAGGTATTTATTATTTAATAATTGATTATAGAGTTTTTGTTGAGTGAGAGCTTTTCAATTTAAATGGTTCTATAGTTGTTATAACTTTAATTTTGGATTGAATATCTCTTATTTTTATATCTTTTGTTATATATATTTCTTCTTTGGTTATTTATTATAGAGAGGATTATATATCTGGTGAAAAGAATATAAATCGTTTTATTATTATTGTTTTAATATTTATTCTTTCTATAGGTTTTTTAATTATTAGTCCTAATTTAATTAGAATTTTATTAGGTTGAGATGGTTTAGGTTTAGTTTCTTATTGTTTAGTTATTTATTATCATAATGTAAAATCTTATAGTGCTCGTATATTAACTGCACTTTCTAATCGTATTGGTGATGTTGCTATTTTAATTTCTATTGCATGAATGTTAAATTTTGGTGGTTGAAATTATATTTATTATTATGATTTTATTTCTAATTCTTTTGAAATACAGCTCATTACTATATTAATTGTTTTAGCAGCTATAACTAAGAGAGCTCAGATTCCTTTCTCTTCATGACTTCCTGCTGCTATAGCAGCTCCTACTCCTGTTTCTGCTTTAGTTCATTCTTCTACTCTTGTTACTGCTGGTGTTTATTTATTAATTCGTTTTAGACCAATATTGGATACTTATAATTGTGGTTGATTTTTACTTTTAATTGGTTGTATAACTATATTTAAGGCTGGATTGGGCGCTAATTTTGAGGTTGATTTAAAGAAGATTATTGCTCTTTCTACTTTAAGACAACTTGGTTTAATAATAAGAATTTTGGCTGTAGGTTATCCAAAGCTTGCATTTTTTCATTTATTGGCTCATGCTTTATTTAAGGCATTATTATTTATATGTGCAGGTTCAATAATTCATAATTTGAAGGATTCTCAGGATATTCGTTTTATAGGATCAATTGTTAATTTCATACCTTTAACTTCAGTTTGTTTTAATGTTTCTAGTTTATCTTTGTGTGGAATACCTTTTTTAGCGGGATTTTATTCAAAGGATTTAATTCTTGAGATGGTTTGTTTAAGATGAATTAATTGTTTAATTTTTTTCTTTATTTTTTTTCTACTGGTTTAACTGCTTCTTATTCTTTTCGTTTGTTTTATTATTCAATATCTGGTGATAATAATTTTTATTCTAGATTTTCTTTTGATGATAAGGGTTATTATATTTCATTTGGAATAATTGGTCTATTGTTTGTTGCTGTTTTTGGTGGTAGTCTTTTATCTTGATTAATTTTTCCTATTCCTCATGTGTTTGCTTTACCTTATTATTTAAAGTTTTTAACTATTACAGTTGTTATTTTAGGTGCTTATTTAGGTTATCTTATTTCTAATTTTGATTTTTCTCATAATTTATTTTCTTTAAGTATACTTTCTTTTGTTAGATTTGCTGGTTCTATATGATTTATACCTTTTCTTTCAACTAAGTTTATTAGATATATTCCTTTAAAAATAGGTTATTATTCATCTAAGTCATTTGATTATGGTTGAGGTGAATTACTTGGTGGTCAAGGTTTATATAGATTATTTATTTATTTAATTGGTTATATTCAAGGTTGATATGATTCTAATTTCAAGATTTATCTTTTAACTTTTATTTTTTGAATATTTATTTTGGTAATATTGTTTTTCGTTTACTTAAATAGCTTATAATTAGAGCGTGACACTGAAGATGTTAAGGAAGTATTTTTACTTTTAAGTATTTATAAATATAGATATATTATTTTTACAGTGAAAATGTAATGTTTTATTTAAACTATATAAATTCTAGAAATGTTAACGGAGTTTAACCGCTAATATAAAAAGTTAGCAGCTTTCATATTGGCTTTACATTTCCTTAATTGGAACTATTATAGTTCAATTATATTATTAACAGTAATACGCCTCTTTTTGGCTTCAATTAATAAGAATAAGGGTAGTACATACCAATCTTCCAGGTCGAAACTGACTGCAATATTTCGCTTCTTATTCTATTTAAGGTTGATTGATAATATCAATACTTTTTGAATGCAACCCAAATGTTATATTTAACTACAACCCTTTATTCTGCTCATTGTAATGCTCCTTGGTTTCATTCATGGTATAGTCCTCCTAATAGAACTAGAATAAAAAATATTGTTGATACTGTTCAGATTATAATGTCTGAAGTTTTAAAAATAATTACAATTGGTAGAATTAGTGCAATTTCTACATAAAAAATTAAAAAGATTACTGCGATTAGGAAGAATCGTATTGAGAATGGTATTCGTGCTGATCTTTTTGGATCAAACCCACATTCAAATGGTGATCTTTTTTCTCGATCATTAATTAATTTTTTTGATAGTGTTGTTGCCAGGATTATAACAATTATTGGAATAATAAATCTAATGAAAACTCTTGTTGATAGAATTAGAATTGTTTTTCTTGATTTATATCAAGCTTTCTGATTGGAAGTCAAATGTACTATTTATACTAGAAAAACAATTATCTACCTCATCAATAAATAGAGATATATAAGAATAATCATACTACGTCTACCAAGTGTCAGTATCATGCTGCTGCTTCAAATCCAAAGTGATGTCTTGGTGAAAATTGATTTATTGAGAGTCGAAGTAGACATGTTGGTAAAAAGATTGTTCCAATAATTACGTGTAAACCATGGAATCCTGTTGCAACAAAGAATGTTGATCCATAAACTGCATCTGCAATGGTAAAAGGTGCTTCTCAATATTCATATGCTTGAAGTATTGTAAAGTATAGTCCTAATAACACTGTGAAGAATAATCCTTGTAGTGCTTGAGTATGATTAGATTCCATTAAACTATGATGTGCTCATGTTACTGTTACTCCTGATGCTAAAAGAATAGCTGTATTAAGTAATGGAATTTAATAGGGTTAAAGGGTTGAATTCCTATTGGAGGTCATAGTATTCCTAGTTCAATTGTTGGTGCTAATCTTCTTCTAAAGAATGCTCAAAAAAACGAAACGAAAAATAATACCTCTGATGCAATAAATAAAATTATTCCTCATCGTAATCCAATTGATACAAATCCTGTATGTAATCCTTGATATGTTCCTTCTTGTACTACATCTCGTCATCATTGAATTATAGTTAGTAGGGTAATTCCAAATCCAATTATGAATAAGTTAATATTAAATAGGTGGAATCATTTTGCTAGTCCTGATACTAGGACTATTGCTCCAATTGCTCTTGTTAATGGTCAAGGTCTATAGTCTACTAAGTGGAATGGGTGGTTTGAGTGAGTTGTTAACATAGGTTTAATATACTTCTCTAGAATATAGAGTTCTTAGAATTGAGAAAACATAGGCTTGAATTATTGCTACTGCTGATTCTAGAATTAATAGAAGTATTTGTCCAATAATTAGTAATGAGATTAAGTTTATTGCTATAGATGGTCCTGTGTTTCCTAATAAGGTTAATAATAAGTGTCCTGCAATTATATTTGCTGCCAACCGTACTGCTAATGTACCTGGTCGAATAACATTACTAATTGTTTCAATTAGTACTATAAATGATATTAATGCAGGTGGTGTACCTTGTGGTACAAGGTGTGTAAATATATGATTAGTATGGTTAATTCATCCAAATAATATAAATCTTAGCCATATAGGTAGGGCAATTGCAAATGTTAATGCTAAATGTCTTGTTCTAGTAAAAATATAAGGGAATAATCCTATGAAATTGTTAAATAATATTATAATAAAAATTGAGATGAAAATGAATGTTGTTCCATTAAATGATTTTGGTCCAAGAAGTGTTTTAAATTCATTATGTAAGGTTAAATTTAGTTTATTTCAGATAATGTTAATTCATGATGGTGTAAGTCAAAATAGTGATGGGATTAATAATAGTCCTAGAAATGTTCTAGTTCAATTTAATGATAAATTAAGGATGTTAGTTGATGGGTCAAATGTTGAGAATAGATTTGTTATCATTTTCAATTTAAGTTTTTTATTTCAATTGTTCCTTTTTCTGCTCTTTTAATAAGGTTAGGTTTAAATGAGAAGAAGTTTATTTGATTAAACAAGATTAATGTAGCTGAAAATATAATGAATAGTGAGAATCATATAAGAGGGGATATTTGAGGGATTTGGATATAATTTCCCCATCAGAAGTAGTCGTTAATTTACTATTATTTGGTTTAAGAGACCATTACTTACTTTCAGTCATCTGATGAATTTCAAGGTGTACTAATTTTTTTAGTTACTTTAGATTGACACTCTAATGTTATTTATTTTAACTAACACCTTAAATTATCTTAGATAATCACTTAATAAATAAATTTACTGAAGTTCTTTCAATTACAATTGGTATAAATCTGTGGTTTGCTCCACAGATTTCTGAGCATTGTCCAAAGAATAATCCAGGTCGATTTATTGTGAATGTTCCTTGATTTAACCGACCTGGCGTTGTATCAATTTTAACCCCTAATGCAGGAACTGCTCATGAGTGTAGAACATCTGATGCTCTTGTTAATACTCGTACTTCTGTATTTATTGGTAGGATTGTTCGGTTATCTACATCTAGTAGTCGGAATCCATCATTTTCTAGGTCTTGTTCTGGTGTTATATAAGTGTCAAATTCTACGTCTATGAAGTCTGAATATTCATATCTTCAATATCATTGTCGTCCAATGGTTTTAATTGTAATTATTGCATCTACTGAATCATCAAGTAAATATAATAGTCGTAATGATGGAAGGGCAATAAAAATTAATGTAATTGCAGGTAAAGCTGTTCAGATTGTTTCAATTAAATGTCCATGAAGTATATTACGGTTAGTATAGGCAATAAATAATATATAACTTAGGGCATAACCTACAATTACTGTAATTAATAATAATACGACCATAGTATGATCATGAAAGAATGATAATTGCTCCATTAATGATGAAGCTCCATCTTGAAGAGATAAATTTGATCATGTTGCCATTAATAAATATTTTCTAATAAAAGGTCAAACCTTTATTTGTAGAGCTTAAATCTACTGCACTAATCTGCCATATTAGAATCTAGAGATTAATGGTAATTCTGAGTAACTATGTTCTGCAGGAGGGTTATTTTGTAGTCATTCTGTTGATCTTCTTATGTTAGCTCTAAATATAATTGCTCGGTTTGTAATCATTCTTTCTCATATAATTACAATGAATATAATGATTCCTACAATAGAAATTGTAGACCCAATTCTTGATACTACGTTTCATGATGTATATGCGTCTGGGTAGTCAGAGTATCGTCGAGGTATTCCTGCTAATCCTAGGAAGTGTTGAGGAAAGAATGTTAAATTTACTCCAATGAATATAATTGTAAATTGGATTTTTAATCATGTATTATTTATAGTTAATCCTGTAAATAGTGGATATCATTGAATGACACCTCCTATAATTGCAAATACTGCTCCTATAGATAATACATAATATTAGATAAACAAAATAAACCAGAAGAACATAAACCATGACCAACCATTAGAGAAAGAGAACCTACACAACCTCATCAATTCATAGTCATCAATCCACCAATAACCATTCTTATATGAGCAACAGAAGAATATGCAATTAAAGACTTTAAATCAACCTGACGAAAACAAATAAATCTTACAATAACACCCCCAGATAAACCTAAAGACAATCAAAAATAATTAAACTTTAAACCCAAATAAGAAATAACCTTTATAACACGAAAAATACCATAACCACCTAACTTTAATAAAACACCAGCAAGAATTATTCTACCTGAAATAGGGGCCTCTACATGAGCCTTAGGAAGTCATAAATGAACCAAAAACATAGGTATCTTAACTAAAAAAGCCAAAATTATAAATACATAAAACATAAAATAATAAGAACCAAAATCAACCAATAAAGGAAAATATAAAGTATTAGAAAAATCATAAACCTTAAATAAAACTAATAATAAAGGTAATCTAGCAACCAAAGTATAAAAAATTAAATAAACACCAGCCTGCAAACGCTCAGGTTGTTAACCCCAACCCAAAATTAAAAGTAAAGTAGGAACTAATCTAGCCTCAAAAAAAATATAAAAAGAAAGAAGACTTAATCTAGCAAATGAACAATAAAGCATAGTTATTAAAATCAAAACCATAAAAACAAAAAAATTAGAATGATATGAACTTAAATAAACTGAACCTCTAGCAGTGATTATTAAAGAACAAATCCAAAAACTAAGTAAAATTAAACTAAAAGAAAAATAATCAATACCAAAATAATATCTAATTATATTCAAATCAGCATATGAATAAACACAAATTATAAAAACAAAACCCGACAGAAACATTAAAGAATGAACCAACCATCAACAATTATTTAATAAACAAAGAGGGATCAAAAAAATAGTTATAAATAAATACTTTAACATAAAGATAAACCAAAAGAATAAAAAAAATCATTACCATGAGAACGAATTATTGAAACTAAAATAGAAAGACCTAAAGCACCCTCACAAACAGAAAAAACTAAAAAAATAACAGGAAAAAATAATCATAATCAAACTCAATAAGAAAAACAATAACTAACATAAATAAAGAAAGAACAATATATTCTAATCTCAAAAGAACCATTAATAAATGTTTACGTTTAGAAGAAAAAACATAAACACCAGCAAAATAAATCAATAAAGAAGTAAAAATAGAGAATATAAACATTAGTTTTAATAGTTTAAAAAAAACGCCAGTCTTGTAAACCGGAAATAAGTCCAGCCCCCACTTTTAAATAAACTAACCCCTGAAATGATCAAAATAATAATTATATCATTATCAAATGTAATAAATATTAATTTTATTAAATTAAGACACCCAATATCAATAATGCTTTTCATTATCCTTGAAACCTTCCTAGTTGGATTAATAACAGGAACAATAATAGAAAGATATTGATTATCATATATTTTATTTTTAACATTTCTTGGTGGTATACTAGTATTATTTATTATTTATTATGGATCCCTATTAGGGTTATGTTTGGTAATTCAAATCGTAACTGGACTATTTTTAGCTATACATTATACATCAAATATTGAAATAGCATTCAGTAGTGTAGTACACATCTGCCGAGACGTAAATAATGGTTGAATTATCCGAACCTTACACGCAAATGGAGCATCTATAGTTTTTATTTGTATCTACTTACATGTAGGACGGGGAATTTACTATGGATCTTATATATATATACATACCTGAATAATTGGTACAGAGATTTTATTTTTAGTTATAGCAACTGCATTTATAGGATATGTCTTACCCTGAGGCCAAATATCTTTTTGAGGTGCAACAGTAATTACTAATTTATTATCAGCATTCCCATACTTAGGAACAGATTTAGTCCAATGAGTATGAGTAGGATTCGCTGTTGATAATGCAACATTAAATCGATTCTTCACATTCCATTTTGTATTACCATTTATTATTGCTGCTATAGCAGCAATTCATTTATTTTTTCTTCACCAAACAGGATCTAATAATCCTCTTGGACTAAATGGAGATATTGAAAAAATTCCATTCCATCCATACTTTACCTTTAAGGATTCTATTACATTTGTAATAATAACATCATTATTAATTATACTATGTTTAATTAATCCTTACCTATTAGGAGATCCAGATAACTTTGTACCTGCCAACCCATTAGTAACACCAGTTCACATTCAACCAGAATGATATTTCCTATTTGCATATGCAATTCTGCGATCTATCCCTAATAAGTTAGGAGGTGTTATTGCATTATTTTTATCAATTAGAATCTTAATAATTTTACCATTTTATAATAAAACACCATTCCGAGGCATTCAATTTTACCCTATTAATCAAATTTTATTCTGAATTATAGTAGTTGTTGTATGCTTACTAACGTGAATTGGTAAACGACCTCTTGAAGAACCTTATATTATAACAGGTCAAATCTTAACAATTATTTACTTCACATATTTCTTAATTAATGTCCATGTCGCAAACGCATGAGATAAATTAATTAAGGAATAAAGTTAATTAGCTTAGGAAAAGCATATGTTTTGAAAACATAAAATTAGAAGTTTAACTCTTCTATTAACTTTTCTCAAAAGATTTCACTAAACAAATGAGATAAATAAAATCTTTAAACCAACAAAGAAAATAAAAAAATTCAAAGATAAAGGTAAAAAACTTTTTCAAGCTAAGTACATTAATTTATCATAACGGAACCGTGGTAATGTTCCACGAACCCAAATAAAACCAAAAGATGTAATAGCAAGCTTAATAAAAAATATAAAAGAATAAAAATCACCGCCCAAAAAAATTAAAGCCAATAACATTCTTATGAAGGCAATTCTAGTATATTCAGCTAAAAAAATTAAAGTAAAACCACCCGCACCATACTCAATATTAAATCCTGAAACTAACTCAGATTCCCCTTCAGCAAAATCAAAAGGAGTACGATTAGTTTCAGCTAAGCAAGAAGCAAAACAAGCTAAAGCTAAAGGAAAAGAAATAATAATAAATCAACAATAAAGCTGATAGTTTATAAAATCAAACATATTAGAACTACCAATTAAAATAATTAAAGACAATAAAATTAAAGCTAAACTAACTTCATAAGAAATTGTTTGAGCAACAGAACGAAGAGAACCTAATAATGAATAATTTGAATTAGAAGATCAACCAGCAATTATAACAGTATAAACACCTAATCTAGTACAACATAAAAAAAATAAAAATCCATAAGAAAAAGAACACATATAAGTTAAATAAGGAAAAATTACTCAAACGGCTAAAGAAATCATTAAATTAAAAACAGGGGAAAAATAATAAAGTAGGTAATTAGATATAATAGGAATTGGCTGCTCCTTACAAATTAACTTAATAGCATCTCTAAATGGCTGAGGAATTCCAACAAAACCTACCTTATCTGGACTCTTTCGAATCTGAATATAACCTAAAACCTTACGCTCTAATAAAGTTAAAAAGGCAACACTAATTAAAACACAAATAACCAATAAAAGAAAATTCAAAATAAATATAAATAAATCATAAAGTATCAATACTATTTGTAGAAAAAATCTACATAAATGAATTCTAAATTCAACACATTAATCTGTCAAAATAGTAAATAAATTAATATTAATCAATATAACAAAAAATATTGTAACCATATGGTCCTTTCGTACTAATATGGATTAACAATCTTAGGATAGAAACCGACCTGGCTCACGCCGGTCTGAACTCAGATCATGTAAGAATTTAAAGGTCGAACAGACCTAATCATTTGGCTCCTGCACCCAAAATTTTTCTTAATCCAACATCGAGGTCGCAATCTGCTTTGTCGATATGAGCTCTCAAAAACAATTACGCTGTTATCCCTAAGGTAACTTAATCTTATGATCATAAATTATGGATCAAAATAGAGTTTATCTATTCTTCATGTCACCCCAACAAAACATCATCATTAAATATAGAAAGACAAACAAAAAACTATATAAAAGTAAAATGTCAAGCTCTATAGGGTCTTCTCGTCCTAAAGAAGAATTTAAGCCTTTTGACTCAAAAGTTAAATTCAAAAATTTATTAAGAGACAGTTGATTTCTCATCAAGCCATTCATTCCAGCCACTAATTAAGAGACTAATGATTATGCTACCTTTGCACGGTCAAAATACCGCGGCTCTTTAAAAATACGCTCAGTGAGCAGGCCAGACCTCAAAATATAAACAAGAGGACATGTTTTTGATAAACAGGCGGAAATCAATTTTGCCTAGTTCCTTATAATAAGTTCACAAGGTAAAAATTTCATACAAATAAATATACTAATTCTATCATTATTACAAAAATTTTAAAATTAAATTAATAATCTTAATAAAAAACCTAAAATATTTATAAAATCAAAATAAAAAATAATGAACTAAAACGTAATCTTAAAGATAGCTGGTTTAAAGCTTACTATTATATTTCTATAAAATAAATTATAGGTTATTAACTTCAAAGCTTATCCCTTAAAGAATAAATAAGTTAATATTTTTACTTAAAAAATTAAATAAAAACAAATAACTTTAAAAAATTAAATTTTTTCTTAAGAAACTAGATATCTTGGGAAACGATTAACATCTCATTTCTATAAATAATTTAATAATAATTATGATACATTAACTATAAAATATTTATAAATCAACCCAATTCGAGACAAGTAAAATAAATACTAAAATTTTGATAAACCCTGATACAAAAGGTACAATAAATAAAATCTACTTAAAAAAATTTAAAATAATATTTCATAAAACACTTACATTACCAATAAACTATAATTTAAAAAATCAATTCTATAAAATATACTAAGACAAAAATACAATAAAATTATTTATATTAAATAATTAAATAAACAAAAAATAAATATAATAAAATAAATAATCAAGATATCCTGATTTGCACAGAAAAATTTTCAGTGTAAATAAAACACTTTACTAATAAGTTATATCTTGAAACTCTTCCTAGATACACTTTCCAGTACATCTACTATGTTACGACTTATCTCATCTAAATTTAAGCTACTTTAAAATAAAATAGAATAATCAATAATGAGAGCGACGGGCGATGTGTACACATCTCAGAGCCGATATCAGTTAAATTAAATAAATTAAATTACTATCAAATCCACCTCCATTAACGGTATTTCACTATCAAATCCGTTATAAACAAAAATCTATTGTAACCCACCTCCTCTTAACTATAAGCTGCACCTTGACCTGAAATATTTTATAATTATAAATCTTAAGAATTATAACTCTAAAAAGATTCTCTGATAACGGAGATATACAAACAAATAAATTAAGTAGAGTAAATCGTGTATTATCAATCATGGGGTAGGTTCCTCTGAATGGAATGAGATACCGCCAAATTCTTTGGGTTTAAAGACCTTAACTAATAGTACCCTGGTAAATATAATTAACATTTAAAATAATAGGGTATCTAATCCTAGTTTATTATTTAAATTTCACAGATTCATAAAAAGGGCCACAAATAAATTTTAACATTTCACCTTACAAATTTATATTTCAACCCTAATAATATAAACAACTGTTTTAACCAATAATATTCACTTGTATCAATCGTATAACTGCAGATGCTGGCACGAATTATGCCGATACTAAATCAATTGCTAAATCCAAAATCACTTGATAATTAAATCAAATTACTGCAAAAAGAACATTTAGTCTAACAAAACTTACATATAATACAAAGAAAAAGTGAATAAACAAGCAAGAATAAAACTTTTAAAAATAAAAAAAAGAAAATTTTAAATCTATTAATTCAGGAAAAAATAAAAGATTCAAATATTTAAAGAAAAAAAAAGAAAAAAACCACAAACATTAACAAAAAAAAAGAAACGCCCCTATGTATGACCACAACAACTTCTCTATTATATATAATTAAAGATTAATATGGAACATGTATAGCAATAAATGTATTATATTCTTTCTTATTTAATCTTTGTTTTCACTAATAAATAAAAAAAGATTAAATAATATAATAAATATATTTTATACAATTATGTAATTTAATATAATATGTTATTAATATGAATTTTTTTTATATTAAGTTAACTTTCATATATATTAGTTAAATAATCTAATTATAGATAATTTACATAATTATATTATTATAATTAATATAATTATTTATATTAATTATATTATTTTATATTTAAATTTATAATTTTATTTATTATATCCAATAATAATAATATTAAATATTAAATTACATATTATTATATATATTATATTATAATAACCTATTTTAAGCTAAAAACATAAGTAGCTATTATCCTAGGTAAATAATTGCATTAAAATAATCAATTGATAATGGTAAGATGAACTTATAATACTTTAATTTCAATTAAATGTAATATATTAATATAAATTATTTATTATATATATATATATAAAAATAAAATGAGCAGGATAAATTAATCCTAATTAAACAAAATAATACATAAAAGAATTTCAAAAAAAACTTTCGATTTATATATTAAATAAATGAAGTGCCTGATTAAAGGGTTACCTTGATAGGGTAAATAAAGTAAATAAAATTACCTTCATTAAAATTACATAAGATAGAATTAAACTACCTCCTTTAGTATCAAAAACTAACGTGCATCATACACCTTAATGTAAAAAGGTAAGCTAAACATGCTAATGGGTTCATACCCCATTTATAGAGGTATCAATCCTCTCCTTTTTAATGACCAACAACTCTACAAAACTTCTCTTCCTATCAACATTAATGATAGGAACGATCCTGTCCATTTCATCAAAATTCCTGATTTGGGGTTTGAATAGGACTTGAGATCAACTTACTTTCATTTATTCCGCTCCTAACAAGAAATAAAAATATAATAATAAATGAATCATCAATTAAATATTTTATTGTCCAAGCAATAGCATCGACAATATTATTATTTTCAATTTTGCTGATTCAAATAAAATATCCCATGGGATGGGAAACAGAATTTATCCCATCAATAATAATTAGATCTAGACTATTATTAAAGATTGGAGCTGCACCTTTCCATTTCTGATTTCCAGAAGTTATAGGAGCATCAAGATGAAATAATTGTTTAACATTAATAACATGACAAAAAATCGCCCCAATAATGGTCTTATCTTATTGTATTCAATTAAGAACTTTTATTTGAACAATTATTATCTTAAGAATTATTATTGGGGCAATAGGAGGTTTAAATCAAACATCCTTACGACAACTTTTAGCTTATTCATCAATCAGACATCTAGGTTGAATAATTAGATCATTAACAGTCAGAGAAAACATCTGAGAACTATACTTCATTATTTACCCACTATTAAGATTAATTATAGTTTTATTATTTAAGCAAATAAATTTATTTTTCATAAATCAAATTTATTCAGCCAGAAATATAAAAACCGAAATTAAATTCATAATATTCTTATCTTTATTATCTTTAGGTGGACTACCACCATTCCTTGGATTCTTACCAAAATGAATTGTAAAACAATCATTAATAGAAAACAATATAACAACTATTATAACTATTATAGTTGTATTAACTACAATTACACTCTACTACTATATACATATTAGATTCTCAGCTCTAACTATATCATAAACAGAAAATTCGTGATCTATAAAGATAAAGTCCCAAAAATCAAGAATCATTCTTCCTATAACAGTAATAATTTCAACAATGGGATTGATTTCAACATCAACCTTAATTTCATTATACTAAGGACTTAAGTTAATCAAACTAATAACCTTCAAAGTTATAATTAAAAGAATAATCTTTTAGGCCTTAGTAAAATTTTACACCTCTAGAATTGCAGTCTAGAATCATAATTGAATATAAGACCTAAATATGATAAGAGAGAAAACATCTCATAAGTAGATTTACAGTCTACCACCTAAAATTCAGCCATCTTACCGCAAAAATGATTATTCTCAACAAACCATAAGGACATTGGTACTTTATACTTCATATTTGGAGCATGAGCAGGAATAGTAGGAACATCAATAAGAATACTTATTCGTGCTGAACTTGGCCAACCCGGATCTCTAATTGGGGATGACCAGATTTATAATGTTATTATTACAGCTCACGCATTCGTAATAATTTTCTTTATAGTAATACCTATTATAATTGGTGGATTTGGTAATTGACTTGTTCCACTAATAATTGGTGCACCAGATATAGCATTTCCACGAATAAATAATATAAGTTTTTGATTACTACCACCTTCACTAACCCTTCTTCTTACATCTTCTATAGTAGATAATGGTGCTGGTACAGGATGAACAGTTTACCCTCCTCTAGCAGGAGCTATTGCACACGGGGGTGCATCTGTAGATCTAGCTATTTTTTCACTGCACTTAGCAGGTGTATCATCTATTCTTGGTGCAGTGAATTTCATTACAACAGCAATTAATATACGATCAGAAAGTATAACTTTAGATCAAACACCTTTATTTGTATGATCTGTAGCTATTACAGCATTACTTCTCCTTCTTTCACTTCCAGTTTTAGCAGGAGCTATTACTATATTATTAACAGATCGAAATTTAAATACATCATTCTTTGACCCTGCAGGAGGGGGTGACCCAATTCTATATCAACATCTATTTTGATTCTTTGGACACCCAGAAGTTTATATTTTAATTCTACCGGGGTTCGGAATTATTTCACATATTGTATGTCAAGAAAGAGGAAAAATTGTATCATTTGGAACATTAGGTATAATTTATGCTATACTATCAATTGGATTAATAGGATTTATTGTATGAGCACATCATATATTTACAGTAGGAATGGATGTTGACATACGAGCATATTTTACATCAGCAACAATAATTATTGCTGTACCTACAGGAATTAAGGTATTTAGATGATTAGCTACATTATATGGAACTAAATTCAAGTTCAATCCACCATTATTATGAGCTCTAGGATTTATTTTCCTATTTACAATTGGTGGATTAACAGGATTAGTATTAGCAAATTCATCACTTGATATTGTATTACATGATACATATTATGTAGTAGCCCACTTTCATTATGTATTATCTATAGGAGCAGTATTTGCAATTATAGGAGGTGTCATTCAATGATATCCACAATTTACAGGATTAACTATAAATAATACATGATTAAAAATCCAATTTACAATTATATTCATTGGAGTAAATTTAACATTCTTTCCTCAACACTTCCTAGGATTAGCAGGAATACCTCGACGATACTCTGACTACCCAGACGCATATACATCATGAAACGTAGTATCAAGAATTGGGTCTACAATTTCTATTGTAGGAATCATTATATTCATTGTAATTATATGAGAAAGAATGATTACAAACCGAGCAATTATATTTAGAGCTAACATAAGAAGATCAACAGAATGACTACAAAATAACCCTCCTGCAGAACATAGTTACTCAGAATTACCATTAATCTCTAGATTCTAATATGGCAGATTAGTGCAGTAGATTTAAGCTCTACAAATAAAGGTTTGACCTTTTATTAGAAAATATTTATTAATGGCAACATGATCAAATTTATCTCTTCAAGATGGAGCTTCACCATTAATGGAGCAATTATCATTCTTTCATGATCATACTATGGTCGTATTATTATTAATTACAGTAATTGTAGGTTATGCCCTAAGTTATATATTATTTATTGCCTATACTAACCGTAATATACTTCATGGACATTTAATTGAAACAATCTGAACAGCTTTACCAGCAATTACATTACATTACCTCTGATGCAATAAATAAAATTATTCCTCATCGTAATCCAATTGATACAAATCCTGTATGTAATCCTTTATATGTTCCTTCTCGTACTACATCTCGTCATCATTGAATTATAGTTAGTAGGGTAATTCCAAATCCAATTATGAATAAGTTAATATTAAATAGGTGGAATCATTTTGCTAGTCCTGATACTAGGACTATTGCTCCAATTGCTCCTGTTAATGGTCAAGGTCTATAGTCTACTAAGTGGAATGGGTGGTTTGAGTGAGTTGTTAACATAGGTTTAATATACTTCTCTAGAATATAGAGTTCTTAGAATTGAGAAAACATAGGCTTGAATTATTGCTACTGCTGATTCTAGAATTAATAGAAGTATTTGTCCAATAATTAGTAATGAGATTAAGTTTATTGCTATAGATGGTCCTGTGTTTCCTAATAAGGTTAATAATAAGTGTCCTGCAATTATATTTGCTGCCAACCGTACTGCTAATATACCTGGTCGAATAACATTACTAATTGTTTCAATTAGTACTATAAATGATATTAATGCAGGCGGTGTACCTTGTGGTACAAGGTGTGTAAATATATGATTAGTATGGTTAATTCATCCAAATAATATAAATCTTAGCCATATAGGTAGGGCAATTGAAAATGTTAATGCTAAATGTCTTGTTCTAGTAAAAATATAAGGGAATAATCCTATGAAATTGTTAAATAATATTATAATAAAAATTGAGATGAAAATGAATGTTGTTCCATTAAATGATTTTGGTCCAAGAAGTGTTTTAAATTCATTATGTAAGGTTAAATTTAGTTTATTTCAGATAATGTTAATTCGTGATGGTGTAAGTCAAAATAGTGATGGGATTAATAATAGTCCTAGAAATGTTCTAGTTCAATTTAATGATAAATTAAAGATGTTAGTTGATGGGTCAAATGTTGAGAATAGATTTGTTATCATTTTCAATTTAAGTTTTTTATTTCAATTGTTCCTTTTTCTGCTCTTTTAATAAGGTTAGGTTTAAATGAGAAGAAGTTTATTTGATTAAACAAGATTAATGTAGCTGAAAATATAATGAATAGTGAGAATCATATAAGAGGGGATATTTGAGGGATTTGGATATAATTTCCCCATCAGAAGTAGTCGTTAATTTACTATTATTTGGTTTAAGAGACCATTACTTACTTTCAGTCATCTGATGAATTTCAAGGTGTACTAATTTTTTTTAGTTACTTTAGATTGACACTCTAATGTTATTTATTTTAACTAACTCCTTAAATTATCTTAGATAATCACTTAATAAATAAATTTACTGAAGTTCTTTCAATTACAATTGGTATAAATCTGTGGTTTGCTCCACAGATTTCTGAGCATTGTCCAAAGAATAATCCAGGTCGATTTATTGTGAATGTTCCTTGATTTAACCGACCTGGCGTTGCATCAATTTTAACCCCTAATGCAGGAACTGCTCATGAGTGTAGAACATCTGATGCTCTTGTTAATACTCGTACTTCTGTATTTATTGGTAGGATTGTTCGGTTATCTACATCTAGTAGTCGGAATCCATCATTTTCTAGGTCTTGTTCTGGTGTTATATAAGTGTCAAATTCTACGTCTATGAAGTCTGAATATTCATATCTTCAATATCATTGTCGTCCAATGGTTTTAATTGTAATTATTGCATCTACTGAATCATCAAGTAAATATAATAGTCGTAATGATGGAAGGGCAATAAAAATTAATGTAATTGCTGGTAAAGCTGTTCAGATTGTTTCAATTAAATGTCCATGAAGTATATTACGGTTAGTATAGGCAATAAATAATATATAACTTAGGGCATAACCTACAATTACTGTAATTAATAATAATACGACCATAGTATGATCATGAAAGAATAATAATTGCTCCATTAATGGTGAAGCTCCATCTTGAAGAGATAAATTTGATCATGTTGCCATTAATAAATATTTTCTAATAAAAGGTCAAACCTTTATTTGTAGAGCTTAAATCTACTGCACTAATCTGCCATATTAGAATCTAGAGATTAATGGTAATTCTGAGTAACTATGTTCTGCAGGAGGGTTATTTTGTAGTCATTCTGTTGATCTTCTTATGTTAGCTCTAAATATAATTGCTCGGTTTGTAATCATTCTTTCTCATATAATTACAATGAATATAATGATTCCTACAATAGAAATTGTAGACCCAATTCTTGATACTACGTTTCATGATGTATATGCGTCTGGGTAGTCAGAGTATCGTCGAGGTATTCCTGCTAATCCTAGGAAGTGTTGAGGAAAGAATGTTAAATTTACTCCAATGAATATAATTGTAAATTGGATTTTTAATCATGTATTATTTATAGTTAATCCTGTAAATAGTGGATATCATTGAATGACACCTCCTATAATTGCAAATACTGCTCCTATAGATAATACATAATGAAAGTGGGCTACTACATAATATGTATCATGTAACACAATATCAAGTGATGAATTTGCTAATACTAATCCTGTTAATTCACCAATTGTAAATAGGAAAATAAATAATAGAGCTCATAATAATGGTGGATTGAACTTGAATTTAGTTCCATATAATGTAGCTAATCATCTAAATACCTTAATTCCTGTAGGTACAGCAATAATTATTGTTGCTGATGTAAAATATGCTCGTGTGTCAACATCCATTCCTACTGTAAATATATGATGTGCTCATACAATAAATCCTATTAGTCCAATTGATAGTATAGCATAAATCATACCTAATGTTCCAAATGATTCAATTTTTCCTCTTTCTTGACATACAATATGTGAAATAATTCCGAACCCCGGTAGAATTAAAATATAAACTTCTGGGTGTCCAAAGAATCAAAATAGATGTTGATATAGAATTGGGTCACCCCCTCCTGCAGGGTCAAAGAATGATGTATTTAAATTTCGATCTGTTAATAATATAGTAATAGCTCCTGCTAAAACTGGAAGTGAAAGAAGGAGAAGTAATGCTGTAATAGCTACAGATCATACAAATAAAGGTGTTTGAGCTAAAGTTATACTTTCTGATCGTATATTAATTGCTGTTGTAATGAAATTCACTGCACCAAGAATAGATGATACACCTGCTAAGTGCAGTGAAAAAATAGCTAGATCTACAGATGCACCCCCGTGTGCAATAGCTCCTGCTAGAGGAGGGTAAACTGTTCATCCTGTACCAGCACCATTATCTACTATAGAAGATGTAAGAAGAAGGGTTAGTGAAGGTGGTAGTAATCAAAAACTTATATTATTTATTCGTGGAAATGCTATATCTGGTGTACTAATTATTAGTGGAACAAGTCAATTACCAAATCCACCAATTATAATAGGTATTACTATAAAGAAAATTATTACGAATGCGTGAGCTGTAATAATAACATTATAAATCTGGTCATCCCCAATTAGAGATCCGGGTTGGCCAAGTTCAGCACGAATAAGTATTCTTATTGATGTTCCTACTATTCCTGCTCATGCTCCAAATATGAAGTATAAAGTACCAATGTCCTTATGGTTTGTTGAGAATATCATTTTTGCGGTAAGATGGCTGAATTTTAGGTGGTAGACTGTAAATCTACTTATGAGATGTTTTCTCTCTTATCATATTTAGGTCTTATATTCAATTATGATTCTAGACTGCAATTCTAGAGGTGTAAAATTTTACTAAGGCCTAAAAGATTATTCTTTTAATTATAACTTTGAAGGTTATTAGTTTGATTAACTTAAGTCCTTAGTATAATGAAATTAAGGTTGATGTTGAAATCAATCCTATTGTTGAAATTATTACTGTTATAGGAAGAATGATTCTTGATTTTTGGGACTTTATCTTTATAGATCACGAATTTTCTGTGTATGATATAATTAGAGCTGAGAATCTAATATGTATATAGTAGTAGAGTGTAATTGTAGTTAATACAACTATAATAGTTATAATAGTTGTTATATTGTTTTCTATTAATGAATGTATTACAATTCATTTTGGTAAGAATCCAAGGAATGGTGGTAGTCCACCTAAAGATAATAAAGATAAGAATATTATGAATTTAATTTCGGTTTTTATATTTCTGGCTGAATAAATTTGATTTATGAAAAATAAATTTATTTGCTTAAATAATAAAACTATAATTAATCTTAATAGTGAGTAAATAATGAAGTATAGTTCTCAGATGTTTTCTCTGACTGTTAATGATCTAATTATTCAACCTAGATGTCTGATTGATGAATATGCCAAAAGTTGTCGTAAGGATGTTTGATTTAAACCTCCTATTGCCCCAATAATAATTCTTAAGATAATAATTGTTCAAATAAAAGTTCTTAATTGAATACAATAAGATAAGACCATTATTGGGGCGATTTTTTGTCATGTTATTAATGTTAAACAATTATTTCATCTTGATGCTCCTATAACTTCTGGAAATCAGAAATGGAAAGGTGCAGCTCCAATCTTTAATAATAGTCTAGATCTAATTATTATTGATGGGATAAATTCTGTTTCCCATCCCATGGGATATTTTATTTGAATCAGCAAAATTGAAAATAATAATATTGTCGATGCTATTGCTTGGACAATAAAATATTTAATTGATGATTCATTTATTATTATATTTTTATTTCTTGTTAGGAGCGGAATAAATGAAAGTAAGTTGATCTCAAGTCCTATTCAAACCCCAAATCAGGAATTTGATGAAATGGACAGGATCGTTCCTATCATTAATGTTGATAGGAAGAGAAGTTTTGTAGAGTTGTTGGTCATTAAAAAGGAGAGGATTGATACCTCTATAAATGGGGTATGAACCCATTAGCTTGTTTAGCTTACCTTTTTACATTAAGGTGTATGATGCACGTTAGTTTTTGATACTAAAGGAGGTAGTTTAATTCTATCTTATGTAATTTTAATGAAGGTAATTTTATTTACTTTATTTACCCTATCAAGGTAACCCTTTAATCAGGCACTTCATTTATTTAATATATAAATCGAAAGTTTTTTTTTGAAATTCTTTTATGTATTATTTTGTTTAATTAGGATTAATTTATCCTGCTCATTTTATTTTTTTATATATATATATAATAAATAATTTATATTAATATATTACATTTAATTGAAATTAAAATATTATAAGTTCATCTTACCATTATCAATTGATTATTTTAATGCAATTATTTACCTAGGATTATAGCTACTTATGTTTTTAGCTTAAAATAGGTTATTATAATATAATATATATAATAATATGTAATTTAATATTTAATATTATTATAATAGGATATAATAAATAAAATTATTAATTTAAATATAAAATATTATAATTAATATAAATAATTATATTAATTATATTAATATAATTATGTAAATCATCTATAATTAGTTTATTTAACTAATATATATGAAAGTTAACTTAATATAAAAAAGAATTCATATTAATAACATATTATATTAAATTACATAATTGTAAAAAATATATTTATTATATTATTTAATCTTTCTTTATTTATTAGTGAAAAGAAAGATTAAATAAGAAAGAATATAATACATTTATTGCTATACATGTTCCATATTAATCTTTAATTATATATAATAGAGAAGTTGTTGTGGTCATACATAGGGGCGTTTCTTTTTTTTGTTAATGTTTGTGGTTTTTTTCTTTTTTTTTCTTTAAATATTTGAATCTTTTATTTTTTCCTGAATTAATAGATTTAAAATTTTCTTATTTTTTATTTTTAAAAGTTTTATTCTTGCTTGTTTATTCACTTTTTCTTTGTATTATATGTAAGTTTTGTTAGACTAAATGTTCTTTTTGCAGTAATTTGATTTAATTATCAAGTGATTTTGGATTTAGCAATTGATTTAGTATCGGCATAATTCGTGCCAGCAGCCGCGGTTATACGATTGATACAAGTGAATATTATTGGTTAAAACAGTTGTTTATATTATTAGGGTTGAAATATAAATTTGTAAGGTGAAATGTTAAAATTTATTTGTGGCCCTTTTTATGAATCTGTGAAATTTAAATAATAAACTAGGATTAGATACCCTATTATTTTAAATGTTAATTATATTTACCAGGGTACTATTAGTTAAGGTCTTTAAACCCAAAGAATTTGGCGGTATCTCATTCCATTCAGAGGAACCTACCCCATGATTGATAATACACGATTTACTCTACTTAATTTATTTGTTTGTATATCTCCGTTATCAGAGAATCTTTTTAGAGTTATAATTCTCAAGATTTATAATTATAAAATATTTCAGGTCAAGGTGCAGCTTATAGTTAAGAGGAGGTGGGTTACAATAGATTTTTGTTTATAACGGATTTGATAGTGAAATACTGTTAATGAAGGTGGATTTGATAGTAATTTAATTTATTTAATTTAATTGATATTGGCTCTGAGATGTGTACACATCGCCCGTCGCTCTCATTATTGATTATTCTATTTTATTTTAAAGTAGCTTCAATTTAGATGAGATAAGTCGTAACATAGTAGATGTACTGGAAAGTGTATCTAGGAAGAGTTTCAAGATATACCTTATTAGTAAAGTGTTTCATTTACACTGAACATTTTTCTGTGCAAATCAGGATATCTTGATTGTTTATTTTATTATATTTATTTTTTGTTTATTTAATTATTTAATATAAATAATTTTATTGTATTTTTGTCTTAGTATATTTTATAGAATTGATTTTTTAAATTATAGTTTATTGGTAATGTAAGTGTTTTATGAAATATTTTTTTATATTTTTTTAAGTAGATTTTATTTATTGTACCTTTTGTATCAGGGTTTATCAAAATTTTAGTATTTATTTTACTCGTCTCGATTTGGGTTGATTTATAAATAATTTATAGTTAATGTATCATAATTATTATTAAATTATTTATAGAAATGAGATGTTAATCGTTTCCCAAGATATCTAGTTTCTTAAGAAAAAATTTAATTTTTTAAAGTTATTTGTTTTTATTTAATTTTTTAAGTAAAAATATTAACTTATTTATTCTTTAAGGGATAAGCTTTGAAGTTAATAACCTATAATTTATTTTATAGAAATATAATAGTAAGCTTTAAACCAGCTATCTTTAAGATTACGTTTTAGTTCATTATTTTTTATTTTGATTTTATAAATATTTTAGGTTTTTTATTAAGATTATTAATTTAATTTTAAAATTTTTGTAATAATGATAGAATTAGTATATTTATTTGTATGAAATTTTTACCTTGTGAACTTATTATAAGGAACTAGGCAAAATTGATTTCCGCCTGTTTATCAAAAACATGTCCTCTTGTTTATATTTTGAGGTCTGGCCTGCTCACTGAGCGTATTTTTAAAGAGCCGCGGTATTTTGACCGTGCAAAGGTAGCATAATCATTAGTCTCTTAATTAGTGGCTGGAATGAATGGCTTGACGAGAAATCGACTGTCTCTTAATAAATTTTTGAATTTAACTTTTGAGTCAAAAGGCTTAAATTCTTCTTTAGAACGAGAAGACCCTATAGAGCTTGACATTTTACTTTTATATAGTTTTTGTTGTCTTTCTATATTTAATGATGATGTTTTGTTGGGGTGACATGAAGAATAGATAAACTCTTCATTATTATATCATTTATTTATGTTTGTTATTTTGATCCATAATTTATGATCATAAGATTAAGTTACCTTAGGGATAACAGCGTAATTGTTTTTGAGAGCTCATATCGACAAAGCAGATTGCGACCTCGATGTTGGATTAAGAAAAATTTTGGGTGCAGGAGCCCAATGATTAGGTCTGTTCGACCTTTAAATTCTTACATGATCTGAGTTCAGACCGGCGTGAGCCAGGTCGGTTTCTATCCTAAGATTGTTAATCCATATTAGTACGAAAGGACCATATGGTTAAAATATTTTTTGTTATATTGATTAATATTAATTTATTTACTATTTTGACAGATTAATGTGTTGAATTTAGAATTCATTTATGTAGATTTTTTCTACAAATAGTATTGATACTTTATGATTTATTTATATTTATTTTGAATTTTCTTTTATTGGTTATTTGTGTTTTAATTAGTGTTGCCTTTTTAACTTTATTAGAGCGTAAGGTTTTAGGTTATATTCAGATTCGAAAGGGTCCAAATAAGGTAGGTTTTGTTGGAATTCCTCAGCCATTTAGAGATGCTATTAAGTTAATTTGTAAGGAGCAGCCAATTCCTATTATATCTAATTACCTACTTTATTATTTTTCCCCTGTTTTTAATTTAATGATTTCTTTAGCCGTTTGAGTAATTTTTCCTTATTTAACTTATATGTGTTCTTTTTCTTATGGATTTTTATTTTTTTTATGTTGTACTAGATTAGGTGTTTATACTGTTATAATTGCTGGTTGAACTTCTAATTCAAATTATTCATTATTAGGTTCTCTTCGTTCTGTTGCTCAAACAATTTCTTATGAAGTTAGTTTAGCTTTAATTTTATTGTCTTTAATTATTTTAATTGGTAGTTTTAATATGTTTGATTTTATAAACTATCAGCTTTATTGTTGATTTATTATTATTTCTTTTCCTTTAGCTTTAGCTTGTTTTGCTTCTTGCTTAGCTGAAACTAATCGTACTCCTTTTGATTTTGCTGAAGGGGAATCTGAGTTAGTTTCAGGATTTAATATTGAGTATGGTGCGGGTGGTTTTACTTTAATTTTTTTAGCTGAATATACTAGAATTGTCTTCATAAGAATGTTATTGGCTTTAATTTTTTTGGGCGGTGATTTTTATTCTTTTATATTTTTTATTAAGCTTGCTATTATATCTTTTGGTTTTATTTGGGTTCGTGGAACATTACCACGGTTCCGTTAAATAAATTAATGTACTTAGCTTGAAAAAGTTTTTTACCTTTATCTTTGAATTTTTTTATTTTCTTTGTTGGTTTAAAGATTTTATTTATCTCATTTGTTTAGTGAAATTTTTTGAGAAAAGTTAATAGAAGAGTTAAACTTCTAATTTTATGTTTTCAAAACATATGCTTTTCCTAAGCTCCTTAACTTTATTCCTTAATTAATTTATCTCATGCGTTTGCGACATGGACATTAATTAAGAAATATGTGAAGTAAATAATTGTTAAGATTTGACCTGTTATAATATAAGATTCTTCAACAGGTCGTTTACCAATTCACGTTAGTTAGCATACAACAACTACTATAATTCAGAATAAAATTTGATTAATAGGGTAAAATTGAATGCCTCGGAATGGTGTTTTATTATAAAATGGTAAAATTATTAAGATTCTAATTGATAAAAATAATGCAATAACACCTCCTAACTTATTAGGGATAGATCGTAGAATTGCATATGCAAATAGGAAATATCATTCTGGTTGAATGTGAACTGGTGTTACTAATGGGTTGGCAGGTACAAAGTTATCTGGATCTCCTAATAGGTAAGGATTAATTAAACATAGTATAATTAATAAAAATGTTATTATTACAAATGTAATAGAATCCTTAAAGGTAAAGTATGGATGGAATGGAATTTTTTCAATATCTCCATTTAGTCCAAGAGGATTATTAGACCCTGTTTGGTGAAGAAAACATAAATGAATTGCTGCTATAGCAGCAATAATAAATGGTAATACAAAATGGAATGTGAAGAATCGATTTAATGTTGCATTATCAACAGCGAATCCTCCTCATACTCATTGGACTAAATCTAAAAATAAAATCACTGTACCAATTATTCAGGTATGTATATATATATATAAGATCCATAGTAAATTCCCCGTCCTACATGTAAGTAAATACAAATAAAAAATATAGATGCTCCATTTGCGTGTAAGGTTCGGATAATTCAACCATTATTTACGTCTCGGCAGATGTGTACTACACTACTGAATGCTATTTCAATATTTGATGTATAATGTATAGCTAAAAATAGTCCAGTTACGATTTGAATTACCAAACATAACCCTAATAGGGATCCAAAATTTCATCAAAATGAAATATTTGTTGGGGCAGGTAAGTCAATTAAAGAGTTATTAATAATTTTAATTAAAGGATGTCTTAATCGTAAGGGTTTATTCATTAGTAATTATCTTATTTTACGAATAGGTCCCTGATTAATATTGGTGATTTTAACAACTGCTAGTAGTGCTAAAAATAAATAAATTATTATTATTATTGTAATAATGAATGTTGGTCTATTATATAATTTTTCTAAAGATATTGTTATTTCTTGATAATTGATTGAATTTTCAATATTTATAGTGTCAGTGTTTTTGAAAAAGTCTATAAATATAGATATATCTAGAATAATTAATATTAATATGATAAATACTCACATTATTAATGTAATAATTATAGTGATTGATTTAGGCTGAAATATTTCGTTTGATGCAATTCTTGTAATGTAAATAAATAATACTAGTATACCACCAAGAAATGTTAAAAATAAAATATATGATAATCAATATCTTTCTATTATTGTTCCTGTTATTAATCCAACTAGGAAGGTTTGAAGGATAATAAAAAGCATTATTGATATTGGGTGTCTTAATTTAATAAAATTAATATTTATTACATTTGATAATGATATAATTATTATTTTGATCATTTCAGGGGTTAGTTTATTTAAAATACCGGTTTTGGGGACCGATGATGGAAGCTTTTCCACCTCTGAAGTTTTAAAAGTGGGGGCTGGACTTATTTCCGGTTTACAAGACCGGAGTTTTTTTTAAACTATTAAAACTAATGTTTATATTCTCTATTTTTACTTCTTTATTGATTTATTTTGCTGGTGTTTATGTTTTTTCTTCTAAACGTAAACATTTATTAATGGTTCTTTTGAGATTAGAATATATTGTTCTTTCTTTATTTATGTTAGTTATTGTTTTTCTTATTGAGTTTGATTATGATTATTTTTTCCTGTTATTTTTTTAGTTTTTTCTGTTTGTGAGGGTGCTTTAGGTCTTTCTATTTTAGTTTCAATAATTCGTTCTCATGGTAATGATTTTTTTAATTCTTTTGGTTTATCTTTATGTTAAAGTATTTATTAATAACTATTTTTTTGATCCCTCTTTGTTTATTAAATAATTGTTGATGGTTGGTTCATTCTTTAATGTTTCTGTCGGGTTTTGTTTTTATAATTTGTGTTTATTCATATGCTGATTTGAATATAATTAGATATTATTTTGGTATTGATTATTTTTCTTTTAGTTTAATTTTACTTAGTTTTTGGATTTGTTCTTTAATAATCACTGCTAGAGGTTCAGTTTATTTAAGTTCATATCATTCTAATTTTTTTGTTTTTATGGTTTTGATTTTAATAATTATGCTTTATTGTTCATTTGCTAGATTAAGTCTTCTTTCTTTTTATATTTTTTTTTAGGCTAGATTAGTTCCTACTTTACTTTTAATTTTGGGTTGGGGTTATCAACCTGAGCGTTTGCAGGCTGGTGTTTATTTAATTTTTTATACTTTGGTTGCTAGATTACCTTTATTATTAGTTTTATTTAAGGTTTATGATTTTTCTAATACTTTATATTTTCCTTTATTGGTTGATTTTGGTTCTTATTATTTTATGTTTTATGTATTTATAATTTTGGCTTTTTTAGTTAAGATACCTATGTTTTTGGTTCATTTATGACTTCCTAAGGCTCATGTAGAGGCCCCTATTTCAGGTAGAATAATTCTTGCTGGTGTTTTATTAAAGTTAGGTGGTTATGGTATTTTTCGTGTTATAAAGGTTATTTCTTATTTGGGTTTAAAGTTTAATTATTTTTGATTGTCTTTAGGTTTATCTGGGGGTGTTATTGTAAGATTTATTTGTTTTCGTCAGGTTGATTAAAGTCTTTAATTCAATATTCTTCTGTTGCTCATATAAGAATGGTTATTGGTGGATTGATGACTATGAATTGATGAGGTTGTGTAGGTTCTCTTTCTCTAATGGTTGGTCATGGTTTATGTTCTTCTGGTTTATTTTGTTTATCTAATATTATGTATTATCTATAGGAGCAGTATTTGCAATTATAGGAGGTGTCATTCAATGATATCCACTATTTACAGGATTAACTATAAATAATACATGATTAAAAATCCAATTTACAATTATATTCATTGGAGTAAATTTAACATTCTTTCCTCAACACTTCCTAGGATTAGCAGGAATACCTCGACGATACTCTGACTACCCAGACGCATATACATCATGAAACGTAGTATCAAGAATTTGGTCTACAATTTCTATTGTAGGAATCATTATATTCATTGTAATTATATGAGAAAGAATGATTACAAACCGAGCAATTATATTTAAGCTAACATAAGAAGATCAACAGAATGACTACAAAATAACCCTCCTGCAGAACATAGTTACTCAGAATTACCATTAATCTCTAGATTCTAATATGGCAGATTAGTGCAGTAGATTTAAGCTCTACAAATAAAGGTTTGACCTTTTATTAGAAAATATTTATTAATGGCAACATGATCAAATTTATCTCTTCAAGATGGAGCTTCACCATTAATGGAGCAATTATCATTCTTTCATGATCATACTATGGTCGTATTATTATTAATTACAGTAATTGTAGGTTATGCCCTAAGTTATATATTATTTATTGCCTATACTAACCGTAATATACTTCATGGACATTTAATTGAAACAATCTGAACAGCTTTACCAGCAATTACATTAATTTTTATTGCCCTTCCATCATTACGACTATTATATTTACTTGATGATTCAGTAGATGCAATAATTACAATTAAAACCATTGGACGACAATGATATTGAAGATATGAATATTCAGACTTCATAGACGTAGAATTTGACACTTATATAACACCAGAACAAGACCTAGAAAATGATGGATTCCGACTACTAGATGCAGATAACCGAACAATCCTACCAATAAATACAGAAGTACGAGTATTAACAAGAGCATCAGATGTTCTACACTCATGAGCAGTTCCTGCATTAGGGGTTAAAATTGATGCAACGCCAGGTCGGTTAAATCAAGGAACATTCACAATAAATCGACCTGGATTATTCTTTGGACAATGCTCAGAAATCTGTGGAGCAAACCACAGATTTATACCAATTGTAATTGAAAGAACTTCAGTAAATTTATTTATTAAGTGATTATCTAAGATAATTTAAGGAGTTAGTTAAAATAAATAACATGAGAGTGTCAATCTAAAGTAACTAAAAAAAATTAGTACACCTTGAATTTCATCAGATGACTGAAAGTAAGTAATGGTCTCTTAAACCAAATAATAGTAAATTAACGACTACTTCTGATGGGGAAATTATATCCAAATCCCTCAAATATCCCCTCTTATATGATTCTCACTATTCATTATATTTTCAGCTACATTAATCTTGTTTAATCAAATAAACTTCTTCTCATTTAAACCTAACCTTATTAAAAGAGCAGAAAAAGGAACAATTGAAATAAAAAACTTAAATTGAAAATGATAACAAATCTATTCTCAACATTTGACCCATCAACTAACATCTTTAATTTATCATTAAATTGAACTAGAACATTTCTAGGACTATTATTAATCCCATCACTATTTTGACTTACACCATCACGAATTAACATTATCTGAAATAAACTAAATTTAACCTTACATAATGAATTTAAAACACTTCTTGGACCAAAATCATTTAATGGAACAACATTCATTTTCATCTCAATTTTTATTATAATATTATTTAACAATTTCATAGGATTATTCCCTTATATTTTTACTAGAACAAGACATTTAGCATTAACATTTGCAATTGCCCTACCTATATGGCTAAGATTTATATTATTTGGATGAATTAACCATACTAATCATATATTTACACACCTTGTACCACAAGGTACACCGCCTGCATTAATATCATTTATAGTACTAATTGAAACAATTAGTAATGTTATTCGACCAGGTACATTAGCAGTACGGTTGGCAGCAAATATAATTGCAGGACACTTATTATTAGCCTTATTAGGAAACACAGGACCATCTATAGCAATAAACTTAATCTCATTACTAATTATTGGACAAATACTTCTATTAATTCTAGAATCAGCAGTAGCAATAATTCAAGCCTATGTTTTCTCAATTCTAAGAACTCTATATTCTAGAGAAGTATATTAAACCTATGTTAACAACTCACTCAAACCACCCATTCCACTTAGTAGACTATAGACCTTGACCATTAACAGGAGCAATTGGAGCAATAGTCCTAGTATCAAGACTAGCAAAATGATTCCACCTATTTAATATTAACTTATTCATAATTGGATTTGGAATTACCCTACTAACTATAATTCAATGATGACGAGATGTAGTACGAGAAGGAACATATCAAGGATTACATACAGGATTTGTATCAATCGTATTACGATGAGGAATAATTTTATTTATTGCATCAGAGGTATTATTTTTCGTTTCTTTTTTTTGAGCATTCTTTAGAAGAAGATTAGCACCAACAATTGAACTAGGAATACTATGACCTCCAATAGGAATTCAACCCTTTAACCCTATACAAATTCCATTACTTAATACAGCTATTCTTTTAGCATCAGGAGTAACAGTAACATGAGCACATCATAGTTTAATGGAATCTAATCATACTCAAGCACTACAAGGATTATTCTTCACAGTGTTATTAGGACTATACTTTACAATACTTCAAGCATATGAATATTGAGAAGCACCTTTTACCATTGCAGATGCAGTTTATGGATCAACATTCTTTGTTGCAACAGGATTCCATGGTTTACACGTAATTATTGGAACAATCTTTTTATCAACATGTCTACTTCGACACTCAATAAATCAATTTTCACCAAGACATCACTTTGGATTTGAAGCAGCAGCATGATACTGACACTTCGTAGACGTAGTATGATTATTCTTATATATCTCTATTTATTGATGAGGTAGATAATTGTTTTTCTAGTATAAATAGTACATTTGACTTCCAATCAGAAAGCTTGATATAAATCAAGAAAAACAATTCTAATTCTATCAACAAGAGTTTTCATTAGATTTATTATTCCAATAATTGTTATAATCCTGGCAACAACACTATCAAAAAAAATAATTAATGATCGAGAAAAAAGATCACCATTTGAATGTGGGTTTGATCCAAAAAGATCAGCACGAATACCATTCTCAATACGATTCTTCCTAATCGCAGTAATCTTTTTAATTTTTGATGTAGAAATTGCACTAATTCTACCAATTGTAATTATTTTTAAAACTTCAGACATTATAATCTGAACAGTATCAACAATATTTTTTATTCTAGTTCTATTAGGAGGACTATACCATGAATGAAACCAAGGAGCCTTACAATGAGCAGAATAAAGGGTTGTAGTTAAATATAACATTTGGGTTGCATTCAAAAAGTATTGATATTATCAATCAACCTTAAATAGAATAAGAAGCGAAATATTGCAGTCACTTTTGACCTGGAAGATTGGTATGTACTACCCTTATTCTTATTAATTGAAGCCAAAAAGAGGCGTATTACTGTTAATAATATAATTGAACTATAATAGTTCCAATTAAGGAAATGTAAAGCCAATATGAAAGCTGCTAACTTTTTATATTAGCGGTTAAACTCCGTTAACATTTCTAAAATTTATATAGTTTAAATAAAACATTACATTTTCACTGTAAAAATAATATATCTATATTTATAAATACTTAAAAGTAAAAATACTTCCTTAACATCTTCAGTGTCACGCTCTAATTATAAGCTATTTAAGTAAACGAGAAACAATATTACCAAAATAAATATTCAAAAAATAAAAGTTAAAAGATAAATCTTGAAATTAGAATCATATCAACCTTGAATATAACCAATTAAATAAATAAATTATCTATATAAACTTTGACCACCAAGTAATTCACCTCAACCATAATCAAATGACTTAGATGAATAATAACCTATTTTTAAAGGAATATATCTAATAAACTTAGTTGAAAGAAAAGGTATAAATCATATAGAACCAGCAAATCTAACAAAAGAAAGTATACTTAAAGAAAATAAATTATGAGAAAAATCAAAATTAGAAATAAGATAACCTAAATAAGCACCTAAAATAACAACTGTAATAGTTAAAAACTTTAAATAATAAGGTAAAGCAATCACATGAGGAATAGGAAAAATTAATCAAGATAAAAGACTACCACCAACAACAGCAACAAACAATAGACCAATTATTCCAAATGAAATATAATAACCCTTATCATGAAAAGAAAATCTAGAATAAAAATTATTATCACCAGATATTGAATAATAAAACAAACGAAAAGAATAAGAAGCAGTTAAACCAGTAGAAAAAAATAAAGAAAAAAAATTAAACAATTAATTCATCTTAAACAAACCATCTCAAGAATTAAATCCTTTGAATAAAATCCCGCTAAAAAAGGTATTCCACACAAAGATAAACTAGAAACATTAAAACAAACTGAAGTTAAAGGTATGAAATTAACAATTGATCCTATAAAACGAATATCCTGAGAATCCTTCAAATTATGAATTATTGAACCTGCACATATAAATAATAATGCCTTAAATAAAGCATGAGCCAATAAATGAAAAAATGCAAGCTTTGGATAACCTATAGCCAAAATTCTTATTATTAAACCAAGTTGTCTTAAAGTAGAAAGAGCAATAATCTTCTTTAAATCAAACTCAAAATTAGCGCCCAATCCAACCATAAATATAGTTATACAACCAATTAAAAGTAAAAATCAACCACGATTATAAGTATCCAATATTGGTCTAAAACGAATTAATAAATAAACACCAGCAGTAACAAGAGTAGAAGAATGAACTAAAGCAGAAACAGGAGTAGGAGCTGCTATAGCAGCAGGAAGTCATGAAGAGAAAGGAATCTGAGCTCTCTTAGTTATAGCTGCTAAAACAATTAATATAGTAATGAGCTTTATTTCAAAAGAATTAGAAATAAAATCATAATAATAAATATAATTTCAACCACCAAAATTTAACATTCATGCAATAGAAATTAAAATAGCAACATCACCAATACGATTAGAAAGTGCAGTTAATATACCAGCACTATAAGATTTTACATTTTGATAATAAATAACTAAACAATAAGAAACTAAACCTAAACCATCTCAACCTAATAAAATTGTAATTAAATTAGGACTAATAATTAAAAAACCTATAGAAAGAATAAATATTAAAACAATAATAATAAAACGATTTATATTCTTTTCACCAGATATATAATCCTCTCTATAATAAATAACCAAAGAAGAAATATATATAACATAAGATATAAAAATAAGAGATATTCAATCCAAAATGAAAGTTATAACAACTATAGAACCATTTAAATTGAAAAGCTCTCACTCAACAAAAACTCTATAATCAATTATTAAATAATAAATACCTAAAATAAAAATTATAGTTCTCGAAATAAACAAAGAAAAAAAACTCAAAGAACAAATAGAAAATAAATTCACGGCCTAAGATGAAAAACTTCATATCATTGATTCCACAAAACAATATTTTTAATTAAAATACTTAAGCAAACTAAACAAAGAAATATTCACCCTTTAAACAGAGAATATTTAAAGGCAATCAATGTAAAAGTAAAAGATGATATTCACGAAAATAACCAAGAGAACAAGTATAAACACCAGAATAATAATTCCCATGCTGAGAATAAGAATATATATACAAAGTATAAACAGCTCTAAAAAAAGATAAAAAAATCAAAGCAAAGAATCTAAAAGAAGATCAAGATATAATTCTATTTAATAATCTAATTTCACCTACCAAATTTAAAGAAGGAGGAGCAGCCATATTTGATGATCTTAAAAGAAATCATCATAAAGCCATTCTTGGCATCAAATTAATTATACCCTTGTTAATTAATAATCTTCGTCTACCTAAACGTTCATAAATAATATTAGATAAACAAAATAAACCAGAAGAACATAAACCATGACCAACCATTAGAGAAAGAGAACCTACACAACCTCATCAATTCATAGTCATCAATCCACCAATAACCATTCTTATATGAGCAACAGAAAAATATGCAATTACAGACTTTAAATCAACCTGACGAAAACAAATAAATCTTACAATAACACCCCCAGATAAACCTAAAGACAATCAAAAATAATTAAACTTTGAACCCAAATAAGAAATAACCTTTATAACACGAAAAATACCATAACCACCTAACTTTAATAAAACACCAGCAAGAATTATTCTACCTGAAATAGGGGCCTCTACATGAGCCTTAGGAAGTCATAAATGAACCAAAAACATAGGTATCTTAACTAAAAAAGCCAAAATTATAAATACATAAAACATAAAATAATAAGAACCAAAATCAACCAATAAAGGAAAATATAAAGTATTAGAAAAATCATAAACCTTAAATAAAACTAATAATAAAGGTAATCTAGCAACCAAAGTATAAAAAATTAAATAAACACCAGCCTGCAAACGCTCAGGTTGATAACCCCAACCCAAAATTAAAAGTAAAGTAGGAACTAATCTAGCCTAAAAAAAAATATAAAAAGAAAGAAGACTTAATCTAGCAAATGAACAATAAAGCATAATTATTAAAATCAAAACCATAAAAACAAAAAAATTAGAATGATATGAACTTAAATAAACTGAACCTCTAGCAGTGATTATTAAAGAACAAATCCAAAAACTAAGTAAAATTAAACTAAAAGAAAAATAATCAATACCAAAATAATATCTAATTATATTCAAATCAGCATATGAATAAACACAAATTATAAAAACAAAACCCGACAGAAACATTAAAGAATGAACCAACCATCAACAATTATTTAATAAACAAAGAGGGATCAAAAAAATAGTTATAAATAAATACTTTAACATAAAGATTAACCAAAAGAATTAAAAAAATCATTACCATGAGAACGAATTATTGAAACTAAAATAGAAAGACCTAAAGCACCCTCACAAACAGAAAAAACTAAAAAAATAACAGGAAAAAAATAATCATAATCAAACTCAATAAGAAAAACAATAACTAACATAAATAAAGAAAGAACAATATATTCTAATCTCAAAAGAACCATTAATAAATGTTTATGTTTAGAAGAAAAAACATAAACACCAGCAAAATAAATCAATAAAGAAGTAAAAATAGAGAATATAAACATTAGTTTTAATAGTTTAAAAAAAACTCCGGTCTTGTAAACCGGAAATAAGTCCAGCCCCCACTTTTAAAACTTCAGAGGTGGAAAAGCTTCCATCATCGGTCCCCAAAACCGGTATTTTAAATAAACTAACCCCTGAAAAGATCAAAATAATAATTATATCATTATCAAATGTAATAAATATTAATTTTATTAAATTAAGACACCCAATATCAATAATGCTTTTTATTATCCTTCAAACCTTCCTAGTTGGATTAATAACAGGAACAATAATAGAAAGATATTGATTATGATATATTTTATTTTTAACATTTCTTGGTGGTATACTAGTATTATTTATTTACATTACAAGAATTGCATCAAACGAAATATTTCAGCCTACATCAATCACTATAATTATTACATTAATAATGTGAGTATTTATCATATTAATATTAATTATTCTAGATATATCTATATTTATAGACTTTTTCAAAAACACCGAAACTATAAATATTGATAATTCAATCAATTATCAAGAAATAACAATATCTTTAGAAAAATTATATAATAGACCAACATTCATTATTACAATAATAATAATAATTTATTTATTTTTAGAACTACTAGCAGTTGTTAAAATCACCAATATTAATCAGGGACCTATTCGTAAAATAAGATAATTACTAATGAATAAACCCTTACGATTAAGACATCCTTTAATTAAAATTATTAATAACTCTTTAATTGACTTACCTGCCCCAACAAATATTTCATTTTGATGAAATTTTGGATCCCTATTAGGGTTATGTTTGGTAATTCAAATCGTAACTGGACTATTTTTAGCTATACATTATACATCAAATATTGAAATAGCATTCAGTAGTGTAGTACACATCTGCCGAGACGTAAATAATGGTTGAATTATCCGAACCTTACACGCAAATGGAGCATCTATATTTTTTATTTGTATTTACTTACATGTAGGACGGGGAATTTACTATGGATCTTATATATATATACATACCTGAATAATTGGTACAGTGATTTTATTTTTAGTTATAGCAACTGCATTTATAGGATATGTCTTACCCTGAGGCCAAATATCTTTTTGAGGTGCAACAGTAATTACTAATTTATTATCAGCAATCCCATACTTAGGAACAGATTTAGTCCAATGAGTATGAGGAGGATTCGCTGTTGATAATGCAACATTAAATCGATTCTTCACATTCCATTTTGTATTACCATTTATTATTGCTGCTATAGCAGCAATTCATTTATTTTTTCTTCACCAAACAGGATCTAATAATCCTCTTGGAGTAAATGGAGATATTGAAAAAATTCCATTCCATCCATACTTCACCTTTAAGGATTCTATTACATTTGTAATAATAACATCATTATTAATTATACTATGTTTAATTAATCCTTACCTATTAGGAGATCCAGATAACTTTGTACCTGCCAACCCATTAGTAACACCAGTTCACATTCAACCAGAATGATATTTCCTATTTGCATATGCAATTCTACGATCTATCCCTAATAAGTTAGGAGGTGTTATTGCATTATTTTTATCAATTAGAATCTTAATAATTTTACCATTTTATAATAAAACACCATTCCGAGGCATTCAATTTTACCCTATTAATCAAATTTTATTCTGAATTATAGTAGTTGTTGTATGCTTACTAATGTGAATTGGTAAACGACCTGTTGAAGAACCTTATATTATAACAGGTCAAATCTTAACAATTATTTACTTCACATATTTCTTAATTAATGTCCATGTCGCAAACGCATGAGATAAATTAATTAAGGAATAAAGTTAATTAGCTTAGGAAAAGCATATGTTTTGAAAACATAAAATTAGAAGTTTAACTCTTCTATTAACTTTTCTCAAAAAATTTCACTAAACAAATGAGATAAATAAAATCTTTAAACCAACAAAGAAAATAAAAAAAATTCAAAGATAAAGGTAAAAAACTTTTTCAAGCTAAGTACATTAATTTATCATAACGGAACCGTGGTAATGTTCCACGAACCCAAATAAAACCAAAAGATATAATAGCAAGCTTAATAAAAAATATAAAAGAATAAAAATCACCGCCCAAAAAAATTAAAGCCAATAACATTCTTATGAAGACAATTCTAGTATATTCAGCTAAAAAAATTAAAGTAAAACCACCCGCACCATACTCAATATTAAATCCTGAAACTAACTCAGATTCCCCTTCAGCAAAATCAAAAGGAGTACGATTAGTTTCAGCTAAGCAAGAAGCAAAACAAGCTAAAGCTAAAGGAAAAGAAATAATAATAAATCAACAATAAAGCTGATAGTTTATAAAATCAAACATATTAAAACTACCAATTAAAATAATTAAAGACATTAAAATTAAAGCTAAACTAACTTCATAAGAAATTGTTTGAGCAACAGAACGAAGAGAACCTAATAATGAATAATTTGTATTAGAAGATCAACCAGCAATTATAACAGTATAAACACCTAATCTAGTACAACATAAAAAAAATAAAAATCCATAAGAAAAAGAACACATATAAGTTAAATAAGGAAAAATTACTCAAACGGCTAAAGAAATCATTAAATTAAAAACAGGGGAAAAATAATAAAGTAGGTAATTAGATATAATAGGAATTGGCTGCTCCTTACAAATTAACTTAATAGCATCTCTAAATGGCTGAGGAATTCCAACAAAACCTACCTTATTTGGACCCTTTCGAATCTGAATATAACCTACAACCTTACGCTCTAATAAAGTTAAAAAGGCAACACTAATTAAAACACAAATAACCAATAAAAGAAAATTCAAAATAAATATAAATAAATCATAAAGTATCAATACTATTTGTAGAAAAAATCTACATAAATGAATTCTAAATTCAACACATTAATCTGTCAAAATAGTAAATAAATTAATATTAATCAATATAACAAAAAATATTTTAACCATATGGTCCTTTCGTACTAATATGGATTAACAATCTTAGGATAGAAACCGACCTGGCTCACGCCGGTCTGAACTCAGATCATGTAAGAATTTAAAGGTCGAACAGACCTAATCATTGGGCTCCTGCACCCAAAATTTTTCTTAATCCAACATCGAGGTCGCAATCTGCTTTGTCGATATGAGCTCTCAAAAACAATTACGCTGTTATCCCTAATGGTAACTTAATCTTATGATCATAAATTATGGATCAAAATAACAAACATAAATAAATGATATAATAATGAAGAGTTTATCTATTCTTCATGTCACCCCAACAAAACATCATCATTAAATATAGAAAGACAAACAAAAAACTATATAAAAGTAAAATGTCAAGCTCTATAGGGTCTTCTCGTCCTAAAGAAGAATTTAAGCCTTTTGACTCAAAAGTTAAATTCAAAAATTTATTAAGAGACAGTTGATTTCTCGTCAAGCCATTCATTCCAGCCACTAATTAAGAGACTAATGATTATGCTACCTTTGCACGGTCAAAATACCGTGGCCCTTTAAAAATACGCTCAGTGAGCAGGCCAGACCTCAAAATATAAACAAGAGGACATGTTTTTGATAAACAGGCGGAAATCAATTTTGCCTAGTTCCTTATAATAAGTTCACAAGGTAAAAATTTCATACAAATAAATATACTAATTCTATCATTATTACAAAAATTTTAAAATTAAATTAATAATCTTAATAAAAAACCTAAAATATTTATAAAATCAAAATAAAAAATAATGAACTAAAACGTAATCTTAAAGATAGCTGGTTTAAAGCTTACTATTATATTTCTATAAAATAAATTATAGGTTATTAACTTCAAAGCTTATCCCTTAAAGAATAAATAAGTTAATATTTATACTTAAAAATTAGATAAAAACAAATAACTTTAAAAAATTAAATTTTTTCTTAAGAAACTAGATATCTTGGGAAACGATTAACATCTCATTTCTATAAATAATTTAATAATAATTATGATACATTAACTATAATTCGAGACAAGTAAAATAAAATACTAAAATTTTGATAAACCCTGATACAAAAGGTACAATAAATAAAATCTACTTAAAAAAATTTAAAATAATATTTCATAAAACACTTACATTACCAATAAACTATAATTTAAAAAATCAATTCTATAAAATATACTAAGACAAAAATACAATAAAATTATTTATATTAAATAATTAAATAAACAAAAAATAAATATAATAAAATAAATAATCAAGATATCCTGATTTGCACAGAAAAATTTTCAGTGTAAATGAAACACTTTACTAATAAGTTATATCTTGAAACTCTTCCTAGATACACTTTCCAGTACATCTACTATGTTACGACTTATCTCATCTAAATTGAAGCTACTTTAAAATAAAATAGAATAATCAATAATGAGAGCGACGGGCGATGTGTACACATCTCAGAGCCAATATCAGTTAAATTAAATAAATTAAATTACTATCAAATCCACCTTCATTAACAGTATTTCACTATCAAATCCGTTATAAACAAAAATCTATTGTAACCCACCTCCTCTTAACTATAAGCTGCACCTTGACCTGAAATATTTTATAATTATAAATCTTGAGAATTATAACTCTAAAAAGATTCTCTGATAACGGAGATATACAAACAAATAAATTAAGTAGAGTAAATCGTGTATTATCAATCATGGGGTAGGTTCCTCTGAATGGAATGAGATACCGCCAAATTCTTTGGGTTTAAAGACCTTAACTAATAGTACCCTGGTAAATATAATTAACATTTAAAATAATAGGGTATCTAATCCTAGTTTATTATTTAAATTTCACAGATTCATAAAAAGGGCCACAAATAAATTTTAACATTTCACCTTACAAATTTATATTTCAACCCTAATAATATAAACAACTGTTTTTACCAATAATATTCACTTGTATCAATCGTATAACCGCGGCTGCTGGCACGAATTATGCCGATACTAAATCAATTGCTAAATCCAAAATCACTTGATAATTAAATCAAATTACTGCAAAAAGAACATTTAGTCTAACAAAACTTACATATAATACAAAGAAAAAGTGAATAAACAAGCAAGAATAAAACTTTTAAAAATAAAAAATAAGAAAATTTTAAATCTATTAATTCAGGAAAAAATAAAAGATTCAAATATTTAAAGAAAAAAAAAGAAAAAAACCACAAACATTAACAAAAAAAAAGAAACGCCCCTATGTATGACCACAACAACTTCTCTATTATATATAATTAAAGATTAATATGGAACATGTATAGCAATAAGTGTATTATATTCTTTCTTATTTAATCTTTCTTTTCACTAATAAATAAAGAAAGATTAAATAATATAATAAATATATGATTAGCATGGTTAATTCATCCAAATAATATAAATCTTAGCCATATAGGTAGGGCAATTGCAAATGTTAATGCTAAATGTCTTGTTCTAGTAAAAATATAAGGGAATAATCCTATGAAATTGTTAAATAATATTATAATAAAAATTGAGATGAAAATGAATGTTGTTCCATTAAATGATTTTGGTCCAAGAAGTGTTTTAAATTCATTATGTAAGGTTAAATTTAGTTTATTTCAGATAATGTTAATTCGTGATGGTGTAAGTCAAAATAGTGATGGGATTAATAATAGTCCTAGAAATGTTCTAGTTCAATTTAATGATAAATTAAAGATGTTAGTTGATGGGTCAAATGTTGAGAATAGATTTGTTATCATTTTCAATTTAAGTTTTTTATTTCAATTGTTCCTTTTTCTGCTCTTTTAATAAGGTTAGGTTTAAATGAGAAGAAGTTTATTTGATTAAACAAGATTAATGTAGCTGAAAATATAATGAATAGTGAGAATCATATAAGAGGGGATATTTGAGGGATTTGGATATAATTTCCCCATCAGAAGTAGTCGTTAATTTACTATTATTTGGTTTAAGAGACCATTACTTACTTTCAGTCATCTGATGAATTTCAAGGTGTACTAATTTTTTTTAGTTACTTTAGATTGACACTCTCATGTTATTTATTTTAACTAACTCCTTAAATTATCTTAGATAATCACTTAATAAATAAATTTACTGAAGTTCTTTCAATTACAATTGGTATAAATCTGTGGTTTGCTCCACAGATTTCTGAGCATTGTCCAAAGAATAATCCAGGTCGATTTATTGTGAATGTTCCTTGGTTTAACCGACCTGGCGTTGCATCAATTTTAACCCCTAATGCAGGAACTGCTCATGAGTGTAGAACATCTGATGCTCTTGTTAATACTCGTACTTCTGTATTTATTGGTAGGATTGTTCGGTTATCTACATCTAGTAGTCGGAATCCATCATTTTCTAGGTCTTGTTCTGGTGTTATATAAGTGTCAAATTCTACGTCTATGAAGTCTGAATATTCATATCTTCAATATCATTGTCGTCCAATGGTTTTAATTGTAATTATTGCATCTACTGAATCATCAAGTAAATATAATAGTCGTAATGATGGAAGGGCAATAAAAATTAATGTAATTGCTGGTAAAGCTGTTCAGATTGTTTCAATTAAATGTCCATGAAGTATATTGCGGTTAGTATAGGCAATAAATAATATATAACTTAGGGCATAACCTACAATTACTGTAATTAATAATAATACGACCATAGTATGATCATGAAAGAATGATAATTGCTCCATTAATGGTGAAGCTCCATCTTGAAGAGATAAATTTGATCATGTTGCCATTAATAAATATTTTCTAATAAAAGGTCAAACCTTTATTTGTAGAGCTTAAATCTACTGCACTAATCTGCCATATTAGAATCTAGAGATTAATGGTAATTCTGAGTAACTATGTTCTGCAGGAGGGTTATTTTGTAGTCATTCTGTTGATCTTCTTATGTTAGCTCTAAATATAATTGCTCGGTTTGTAATCATTCTTTCTCATATAATTACAATGAATATAATGATTCCTACAATAGAAATTGTAGACCCAATTCTTGATACTACGTTTCATGATGTATATGCGTCTGGGTAGTCAGAGTATCGTCGAGGTATTCCTGCTAATCCTAGGAAGTGTTGAGGAAAGAATGTTAAATTTACTCCAATGAATATAATTGTAAATTGGATTTTTAATCATGTATTATTTATAGTTAATCCTGTAAATAGTGGATATCATTGAATGACACCTCCTATAATTGCAAATACTGCTCCTATAGATAATACATAATGAAAGTGGGCTACTACATAATATGTATCATGTAATACAATATCAAGTGATGAATTTGCTAATACTAATCCTGTTAATCCACCAATTGTAAATAGGAAAATAAATCCTAGAGCTCATAATAATGGTGGATTGAACTTGAATTTAGTTCCATATAATGTAGCTAATCATCTAAATACCTTAATTCCTGTAGGTACAGCAATAATTATTGTTGCTGATGTAAAATATGCTCGTGTGTCAACATCCATTCCTACTGTAAATATATGATGTGCTCATACAATAAATCCTATTAGTCCAATTGATAGTATAGCATAAATTATACCTAATGTTCCAAATGATTCAATTTTTCCTCTTTCTTGACATACAATATGTGAAATAATTCCGAACCCCAGTAGAATTAAAATATAAACTTCTGGGTGTCCAAAGAATCAAAATAGATGTTGATATAGAATTGGGTCACCCCCTCCTGCAGGGTCAAAGAATGATGTATTTAAATTTCGATCTGTTAATAATATAGTAATAGCTCCTGCTAAAACTGGAAGTGAAAGAAGGAGAAGTAATGCTGTAATAGCTACAGATCATACAAATAAAGGTGTTTGATCTAAAGTTATACTTTCTGATCGTATATTAATTGCTGTTGTAATGAAATTCACTGCACCAAGAATAGATGATACACCTGCTAAGTGCAGTGAAAAAATAGCTAGATCTACAGATGCACCCCCGTGTGCAATAGCTCCTGCTAGAGGAGGGTAAACTGTTCATCCTGTACCAGTACCATTATCTACTATAGAAGATGTAAGAAGAAGGGTTAGTGAAGGTGGTAGTAATCAAAAACTTATATTATTTATTCGTGGAAATGCTATTTCTGGTGCACCACTTATTAGTGGAACAAGTCAATTACCAAATCCACCAATTATAATAGGTATTACTATAAAGAAAATTATTACGAATGCGTGAGCTGTAATAATAACATTATAAATCTGGTCATCCCCAATTAGAGATCCGGGTTGGCCAAGTTCAGCACGAATAAGTATTCTTATTGATGTTCCTACTATTCCTGCTCATGCTCCAAATATGAAGTATAAAGTACCAATGTCCTTATGGTTGGTTGAGAATAATCATTTTTGCGGTAAGATGGCTGAATTTTAGGTGGTAGACTGTAAATCTACTTATGAGATGTTTTCTCTCTTATCATATTTAGGTCTTATATTCAATTATGATTCTAGACTGCAATTCTAGAGGTGTAAAATTTTACTAAGGCCTAAAAGATTATTCTTTTAATTATAACTTTGAAGGTTATTAGTTTGATTAACTTAAGTCCTTAGTATAATGAAATTAAGGTTGATGTTGAAATCAATCCTATTGTTGAAATTATTACTGTTATAGGAAGAATGATTCTTGATTTTTGGGACTTTATCTTTATAGATCACGAATTTTCTGTGTATGATATAATTAGAGCTGAGAATCTAATACATATATAGTAGTAGAGTGTAATTGTAGTTAATACAACTATAATAGTTATAATAGTTGTTATATTGTTTTCTATTAATGATTGTATTACAATTCATTTTGGTAAGAATCCAAGGAATGGTGGTAGTCCACCTAAAGATAATAAAGATAAGAATATTATGAATTTAATTTCGGTTTTTATATTTCTGGCTGAATAAATTTGATTTATGAAAAATAAATTTATTTGCTTAAATAATAAAACTATAATTAATCTTAATAGTGAGTAAATAATGAAGTATAGTTCTCAGATGTTTTCTCTGACTGTTAATGATCTAATTATTCAACCTAGATGTCTGATTGATGAATATGCTAAAAGTTGTCGTAAGGATGTTTGATTTAAACCTCCTATTGCCCCAATAATAATTCTTAAGATAATAATTGTTCAAATAAAAGTTCTTAATTGAATACAATAAGATAAGACCATTATTGGGGCGATTTTTTGTCATGTTATTAATGTTAAACAATTATTTCATCTTGATGCTCCTATAACTTCTGGAAATCAGAAATGGAAAGGTGCAGCTCCAATCTTTAATAATAGTCTAGATCTAATTATTATTGATGGGATAAATTCTGTTTCCCATCCCATGGGATATTTTATTTGAATCAGCAAAATTGAAAATAATAATATTGTCGATGCTATTGCTTGGACAATAAAATATTTAATTGATGATTCATTTATTATTATATTTTTATTTCTTGTTAGGAGCGGAATAAATGAAAGTAAGTTGATCTCAAGTCCTATTCAAACCCCAAATCAGGAATTTGATGAAATGGACAGGATCGTTCCTATCATTAATGTTGATAGGAAGAGAAGTTTTGTAGAGTTGTTGGTCATTAAAAAGGAGAGGATTGATACCTCTATAAATGGGGTATGAACCCATTAGCTTGTTTAGCTTACCTTTTTACATTAAGGTGTATGATGCACGTTAGTTTTTGATACTAAAGGAGGTAGTTTAATTCTATCTTATGTAATTTTAATGAAGGTAATTTTATTTACTTTATTTACCCTATCAAGGTAACCCTTTAATCAGGCACTTCATTTATTTAATATATAAAACGAAAGTTTTTTTTTGAAATTCTTTTATGTATTATTTTGTTTAATTAGGATTAATTTATCCTGCTCATTTTATTTTTTTATATATATATATAATAAATAATTTATATTAATATATTACATTTAATTGAAATTAAAGTATTATAAGTTCATCTTACCATTATCAATTGATTATTTTAATGCAATTATTTACCTAGGATTATAGCTACTTATGTTTTTAGCTTAAAATAGGTTATTATAATATAATATATATAATAATATGTAATTTAATATTTAATATTATTATAATTGGATATAATAAATAAAATTATTAATTTAAATATAAAATATTATAATTAATATAATTATTTATATCCAATAGGAATTCAACCCTTTAACCCTATACAAATTCCATTACTTAATACAGCTATTCTTTTAGCATCAGGAGTAACAGTAACATGAGCACATCATAGTTTAATGGAATCTAATCATACTCAAGCACTACAAGGATTATTCTTCACAGTGTTATTAGGACTATACTTTACAATACTTCAAGCATATGAATATTGAGAAGCACCTTTTACCATTGCAGATGCAGTTTATGGATCAACATTCTTTGTTGCAACAGGATTCCATGGTTTACACGTAATTATTGGAACAATCTTTTTATCAACATGTCTGCTTCGACTCTCAATAAATCAATTTTCACCAAGACATCACTTTGGATTTGAAGCAGCAGCATGATACTGACACTTCGTAGACGTAGTATGATTATTCTTATATATCTCTATTTATTGATGAGGTAGATAATTGTTTTTCTAGTATAAATAGTACATTTGACTTCCAATCAGAAAGCTTGATATAAATCAAGAAAAACAATTCTAATTCTATCAACAAGAGTTTTCATTAGATTTATTATTCCAATAATTGTTATAATCCTGGCAACAACACTATCAAAAAAATTAATTAATGATCGAGAAAAAAGATCACCATTTGAATGTGGGTTTGATCCAAAAAGATCAGCACGAATACCATTCTCAATACGATTCTTCCTAATCGCAGTAATCTTTTTAATTTTTGATGTAGAAATTGCACTAATTCTACCAATTGTAATTATTTTTAAAACTTCAGACATTATAATCTGAACAGTATTTTTTATTCTAGTTCTATTAGGAGGACTATACCATGAATGAAACCAAGGAGCATTACAATGAGCAGAATAAAGGGTTGTAGTTAAATATAACATTTGGGTTGCATTCAAAAAGTATTGATATTATCAATCAACCTTAAATAGAATAAGAAGCGAAATATTGCAGTCAGTTTCGACCTGGAAGATTGGTATGTACTACCCTTATTCTTATTAATTGAAGCCAAAAAGAGGCATATTACTGTTAATAATATAATTGAACTATAATAGTTCCAATTAAGGAAATGTAAAGCCAATATGAAAGCTGCTAACTTTTTATATTAGCGGTTAAACTCCGTTAACATTTATAAAATTTATATAGTTTAAATAAAACATTACATTTTCACTGTAAAAATAATATATCTATATTTATAAATACTTAAAAGTAAAAATACCTCCTTAACATCTTCAGTGTCACGCTCTAATTATAAGCTATTTAAGTAAACGACAAAACAATATTACCAAAATAAATATTCAAAAAATAAAAGTTAAAAGATAAATCTTGAAATCATATCAACCTTGAATATAACCAATTAAATAAATAAATAATCTATATAATCCTTGACCACCAAGTAATTCACCTCAACCATAATCAAATGACTTAGATGAATAATAACCTATTTGTAAAGGAATATATCTAATAAACTTAGTTGAAAGAAAAGGTATAAATCATATAGAACCAGCAAATCTAACAAAAGAAAGTATACTTAAAGAAAATAAATTATGAGAAAAATCAAAATTAGAAATAAGATAACCTAAATAAGCACCTAAAATAACAACTGTAATAGTTAAAAACTTTAAATAATAAGGTAAAGCAATCACATGAGGAATAGGAAAAATTAATCAAGATAAAAGACTACCACCAAAAACAGCAACAAACAATAGACCAATTATTCCAAATGAAATATAATAACCCTTATCATCAAAAGAAAATCTAGAATAAAAATTATTATCACCAGATATTGAATAATAAAACAAACGAAAAGAATAAGAAGCAGTTAAACCAGTAGAAAAAAAATAAAGAAAAAAAATTAAACAATTAATTCATCTTAAACAAACCATCTCAAGAATTAAATCCTTTGAATAAAATCCCGCTAAAAAAGGTATTCCACACAAAGATAAACTAGAAACATTAAAACAAACTGAAGTTAAAGGTATGAAATTAACAATTGATCCTATAAAACGAATATCCTGAGAATCCTTCAAATTATGAATTATTGAACCTGCACATATAAATAATAATGCCTTAAATAAAGCATGAGCCAATAAATGAAAAAATGCAAGCTTTGGATAACCTATAGCCAAAATTCTTATTATTAAACCAAGTTGTCTTAAAGTAGAAAGAGCAATAATCCTCTTTAAATCAAAGTCAAAATTAGCGCCCAATCCAGCCATAAATATAGTTATACAACCAATTAAAAGTAAAAATCAACCACAATTATAAGTATCCAATATTGGTCTAAAACGAATTAATAAATAAACACCAGCAGTAACAAGAGTAGAAGAATGAACTAAAGCAGAAACAGGAGTAGGAGCTGCTATAGCAGCAGGAAGTCATGAAGAGAAAGGAATCTGACCTCTCTTAGTTATAGCTGCTAAAACAATTAATATAGTAATGAGCTTTATTTCAAAAGAATTAGAAATAAAATCATAATAATAAATATAATTTCAACCACGAAAATTTAACATTCATGCAATAGAAATTAAAATAGCAACATCACCAATACGATTAGAAAGTGCAGTTAATATACCAGCACTATAAGATTTTACATTTTGATAATAAATAACTAAACAATAAGAAACTAAACCTAAACCATCTCACCCTAATAAAATTCTAATTAAATTAGGACTAATAATTAAAAAACCTATAGAAAGAATAAATATTAAAACAATAATAATAAAACGATTTATATTTTTTTCACCAGATATATAATCCTCTCTATAATAAATAACCAAAGAAGAAATATATATAACAAAAGATATAAAAATAAGAGATATTCAATCCAAAATTAAAGTTATTACAACTATAGAACCATTTAAATTGAAAAGCTCTCACTCAACAAAAACTCTATAATCAATTATTAAATAATAAATACCTAAAATAAAAATTATAGTTCTCGAAATGAAGATGAAAAACTTCATATCATTGATTCCACAAAACAATATTTTTAATTAAAATACTTAAGCAAACTAAACAAAGAAATATTCATCCTTTAAACAGAGAATATTTAAAGGCAATCAATGTAAAAGTAAAAGATGATATTCACGAAAATAACCAAGAGAACAAGTATAAACACCAGAATAATAATTCCCATGCTGAGAATAAGAATATATATACAAAGTATAAACAGCTCTAAAAAAAGATAAAAAAATCAAAGCAAAGAATCTAAAAGAAGATCAAGATATAATTCTATTTAATAATCTAATTTCACCTACCAAATTTAAAGAAGGAGGAGCAGCCATATTTGATGATCTTAAAAGAAATCATCATAAAGCCATTCTTGGCATCAAATTAATTATACCCTTGTTAATTAATAATCTTCGTCTACCTAAACGTTCATAAATAATATTAGATAAACAAAATAAACCAGAAGAACATAAACCATGACCAACCATTAGAGAAAGAGAACCTACACAACCTCATCAATTCATAGTCATCAATCCACCAATAACCATTCTTATATGAGCAACAGAAGAATATGCAATTAAAGACTTTAAATCAACCTGACGAAAACAAATAAATCTTACAATAACACCCGCAGATAAACCTAAAGACAATCAAAAATAATTAAACTTTAAACGCAAATAAGAAATAACCTTTATAACACGAAAAATACCATAACCACCTAACTTTAATAAAACACCAGCAAGAATTATTCTACCTGAAATAGGGGCCTCTACATGAGCCTTAGGAAGTCATAAATGAACCAAAAACATAGGTATCTTAACTAAAAAAGCCAAAATTATAAATACATAAAACATAAAATAATAAGAACCAAAATCAACCAATAAAGGAAAATATAAAGTATTAGAAAAATCATAAACCTTAAATAAAACTAATAATAAAGGTAATCTAGCAACCAAACTATAAAAAATTAAATAAACACCAGCCTGCAAACGCTCAGGTTGATAACCCCAACCCAAAATTAAAAGTAAAGTAGGAACTAATCTAGCCTCAAAAAAAATATAAAAAGAAAGATGCCTTAATCTAGCAAATGAACAATAAAGCATAATTATTAAAATCAAAACCATAAAAACAAAAAAAATTTGAATGATATGAACTTAAATAAACTGAACCTCTAGCAGTGATTATTAAAGAACAAATTCAAAAACTAAGTAAAATTAAACTAAAAGAAAAATAATCAATACCAAAATAATATCTAATTATATTCAAATCAGCATATGAATAAACACAAATTATAAAAACAAAACCCGACAGAAACATTAAAGAATGAACCAACCATCAACAATTATTTAATAAACAAAGAGGGATCAAAAAATAGTTATAAATAAATACTTTAACATAAAGATAAACCAAAAGAATTAAAAAAATCATTACCATGAGAACGAATTATTGAAACTAAAATAGAAAGACCTAAAGCACCCTCACAAACAGAAAAAACTAAAAAAATAACAGGAAAAAAATAATCATAATCAAACTCAATAAGAAAAACAATAACTAACATAAATAAAGAAAGAACAATAAATTCTAATCTCAAAAGAACCATTAATAAATGTTTACGTTTAGAAGAAAAAACATAAACACCAGCAAAATAAATCAATAAAGAAGTAAAAATAGAGAATATAAACATTAGTTTTAATAGTTTAAAAAAAACGCCGGTCTTGTAAACCGGAAATATGTCCAGCCCCCACTTTTAAAACTTCAGAGGTGGAAAAGCTTCCATCATCGGTCCCCAAAACCGGTATTTTAAATACACTAACCCCTGAAATGATCAAAATAATAATTATATCATTATCATTCGTAAAATAAGATAATTACTAATGAATAAACCCTTACGATTAAGACATCCTTTAATTAAAATTATTAATAACTCTTTAATTGACTTACCTGCCCCAACAAATATTTCATTTTGATGAAATTTTGGATCCCTATTAGGGTTATGTTTGGTAATTCAAATCGTAACTGGACTATTTTTAGCTATACATTATACATCAAATATTGAAATAGCATTCAGTAGTGTAGTACACATCTGCCGAGACGTAAATAATGGTTGAATTATCCGAACCTTACACGCAAATGGAGCATCTATATTTTTTATTTGTATTTACTTACATGTAGGATGGGGAATTTACTATGGATCTTATATATATATACATACCTGAATAATTGGTACAGTGATTTTATTTTTAGTTATAGCAACTGCATTTATAGGATATGTCTTACCCTGAGGCCAAATATCTTTTTGAGGTGCAACAGTAATTACTAATTTATTATCAGCAATCCCATACTTAGGAACAGATTTAGTCCAATGAGTATGAGGAGGATTCGCTGTTGATAGTGCAACATTAAATCGATTCTTCACATTCCATTTAGTATTACCATTTATTATTGCTGCTATAGCAGCAATTCATTTATTTTTTCTTCACCAAACAGGATCTAATAATCCTCTTGGACTAAATGGAGATATTGAAAAAATTCCTTTCCATCCATACTTCACCTTTAAGGATTCTATTACATTTGTAATAATAACATCATTATTAATTATACTATGTTTAATTAATCCTTACCTATTAGGAGATCCAGATAACTTTGTACCTGCCAACCCATTAGTAACACCAGTTCACATTCAACCAGAATGATATTTCCTATTTGCATATGCAATTCTACGATCTATCCCTAATAAGTTAGGAGGTGTTATTGCATTATTTTTATCAATTAGAATCTTAATAATTTTACCATTTTATAATAAAACACCATTCCGAGGCATTCAATTTTACCCTATTAATCAAATTTTATTCTGAATTATAGTAGTTGTTGTATGCTTACTAACGTGAATTGGTAAACGACCTGTTGAAGAACCTTATATTATAACAGGTCAAATCTTAACAATTATTTACTTCACATATTTCTTAATTAATGTCCATGTCGCAAACGCATGAGATAAATTAATTAAGGAATAAAGTTAATTAGCTTAGGAAAAGCATATGTTTTGAAAACATAAAATTAGAAGTTTAACTCTTCTATTAACTTTTCTCAAAAAATTTCACTTAACAAATGAGATAAATAAAATCTTTAAACCAACAAAGAAAATAAAAAAATTCAAAGATAAAGGTAAAAAACTTTTTCAAGCTAAGTACATTAATTTATCATAACGGAACCGTGGTAATGTTCCACGAACCCAAATAAAACCAAAAGATATAATAGCAAGCTTAATAAAAAATATAAAAGAATAAAAATCACCGCCCAAAAAAATTAAAGCCAATAACATTCTTATGAAGACAATTCTAGTATATTCAGCTAAAAAAATTAAAGTAAAACCACCCGCACCATACTCAATATTAAATCCTGAAACTAACTCAGATTCCCCTTCAGCAAAATCAAAAGGAGTACGATTAGTTTCAGCTAAGCAAGAAGCAAAACAAGCTAAAGCTAAAGGAAAAGAAATAATAATAAATCAACAATAAAGCTGATAGTTTATAAAATCAAACATATTAAAACCACCAATTAAAATAATTAAAGACAATAAAATTAAAGCTAAACTAACTTCATAAGAAATTGTTTGAGCAACAGAACGAAGAGAACCTAATAATGAATAATTTGAATTAGAAGATCAACCAGCAATTATAACAGTATAAACACCTAATCTAGTACAACATAAAAAAAAAATCCATAAGAAAAAGAACACATATAAGTTAAATAAGGAAAAATTACTCAAACGGCTAAAGAAATCATTAAATTAAAAACAGGGGAAAAATAATAAAGTAGGTAATTAGATATAATAGGAATTGGCTGCTCCTTACAAATTAACTTAATAGCATCTCTAAATGGCTGAGGAATTCCAACAAAACCTACCTTATTTGGACCCTTTCGAATCTGAATATAACCTAAAACCTTACGCTCTAATAAAGTTAAAAAGGCAACACTAATTAAAACACAAATAACCAATAAAAGAAAATTCAAAATAAATATAAATAAATCATAAAGTATCAATACTATTTGTAGAAAAAATCTACATAAATGAATTCTAAATTCAACACATTAATCTGTCAAAATAGTAAATAAATTAATATTAATCAATATAACAAAAAATATTTTAACCATATGGTCCTTTCGTACTAATATGGATTAACAATCTTAGGATAGAAACCGACCTGGCTCACGCCGGTCTGAACTCAGATCATGTAAGAATTTAAAGGTCGAACAGACCTAATCATTGGGCTCCTGCACCCAAAATTTTTCTTAATCCAACATCGAGGTCGCAATCTGCTTTGTCGATATGAGCTCTCAAAAACAATTACGCTGTTATCCCTAAGGTAACTTAATCTTATGATCATAAATTATGGATCAAAATAACAAACATAAATAAATGATATAATAATGAAGAGTTTATCTATTCTTCATGTCACCCCAACAAAACATCATCATTAAATATAGAAAGACAAACAAAAAACTATATAAAAGTAAAATGTCAAGCTCTATAGGGTCTTCTCGTCCTAAAGAAGAATTTAAGCCTTTTGACTCAAAAGTTAAATTCAAAAATTTATTAAGAGACAGTTGATTTCTCGTCAAGCCATTCATTCCAGCCACTAATTAAGAGACTAATGATTATGCTACCTTTGCACGGTCAAAATACCGCGGCTCTTTAAAAATACGCTGAGTGAGCAGGCCAGACCTCAAAATATAAACAAGAGGACATGTTTTTGATAAACAGGCGGAAATCAATTTTGCCTAGTTCCTTATAATAAGTTCACAAGGTAAAAATTTCATACAAATAAATATACTAATTCTATCATTATTACAAAAATTTTAAAATTAAAATAATAATCTTAATAAAAAACCTAAAATATTTATAAAATCAAAATAAAAAATAATGAACTAAAACGTAATCTTAAAGATAGCTGGTTTAAAGCTTACTATTATATTTCTATAAAATAAATTACAGGTTATTAACTTCAAAGCTTATCCCTTAAAGAATAAATAAGTTAATATTTTTACTTAAAAAATTAAATAAAAACAAATAACTTTAAAAAATTAAATTTTTTCTTAAGAAACTAGATATCTTGGGAAACGATTAACATCTCATTTCTATAAATAATTTAATAATAATTATGATACATTAACTATAAATTATTTATAAATCAACCCAAATCGAGACAAGTAAAATAAATACTAAAATTTTGATAAACCCTGATACAAAAGGTACAATAAATAAAATCTACTTAAAAAAATTTAAAATAATATTTCATAAAACACTTACATTACCAATAAACTATAATTTAAAAAATCAATTCTATAAAATATACTAAGACAAAAATACAATAAAATTATTTATATTAAATAATTAAATAAACAAAAAATAAATATAATAAAATAAATAATCAAGATATCCTGATTTGCACAGAAAAATTTTCAGTGTAAATGAAACACTTTACTAATAAGTTATATCTTGAAACTCTTCCTAGATACACTTTCCAGTACATCTACTATGTTACGACTTATCTCATCTAAATTGAAGCTACTTTAAAATAAAATAGAATAATCAATAATGAGAGCGACGGGCGATGTGTACACATCTCAGAGCCAATATCAGTTAAATTAAATAAATTAAATTACTATCAAATCCACCTTCATTAACAGTATTTCACTATCAAATCCGTTATAAACAAATATCTATTGTAACCCACCTCCTCTTAACTATAAGCTGCACCTTGACCTGAAATATTTTATAATTATAAATCTTGAGAATTATAACTCTAAAAAGATTCTCTGATAACGGAGATATACAAACAAATAAATTAAGTAGAGTAAATCGTGTATTATCAATCATGGGGTAGGTTCCTCTGAATGGAATGAGATACCGCCAAATTCTTTGGGTTTAAAGACCTTAACTAATAGTACCCTGGTAAATATAATTAACATTTAAAATAATAGGGTATCTAATCCTAGTTTATTATTTAAATTTCACAGATTCATAAAAAGGGCCACAAATAAATTTTAACATTTCACCTTACAAATTTATATTTCAACCCTAATAATATAAACAACTGTTTTTACCAATAATATTCACTTGTATCAATCGTATAACCGCGGCTGCTGGCACGAATTATGCCGATACTAAATCAATTGCTAAATCCAAAATCACTTGATAATTAAAACAAATTACTGCAAAAAGAACATTTAGTCTAACAAAACTTACATATAAACAAAGAAAAAGTGAATAAACAAGCAAGAATAAAACTTTTAAAAATAAAAAATAAGAAAATTTTAAATCTATTAATTCAGGAAAAAATAAAAGATTCAAATATTTAAAGAAAAAAAGAAAAAAACCACAAACATTAACAAAAAAAAAGAAACGCCCCTATGTATGACCACAACAACTTCTCTATTATATATAATTAAAGATTAATATGGAACATGTATAGCAATAAATGTATTATATTCTTTCTTATTTAATCTTTCTTTTCACTAATAAATAAAGAAAGATTAAATAATATAATAAATATATTTTATACAATTATGTAATTTAATATAATATGTTATTAATATGAATTCTTTTTTTTATATTAAGTTAACTTTCATATTTATTAGTTAAATAATCTAATTATAGATAATTTACATAATTATATTATTATAATTAATATAATTATTTATATTAATTAAAATATTTTATATTTAAATTAATAATTTTATTTATTATATCCAATTATAATAATATTAAATATTAAATTACATATTATTATATATATTATATTATAATAACCTATTTTAAGCTAAAAACATAAGTAGCTATAATCCTAGGTAAATAATTGCATTAAAATAATCAATTTATAATGGTAAGATGAACTTATAATACTTTAATTTCAATTAAATGTAATATATTAATATAAATTATTTATTATATATATATATATATATATAAAATAAAATGAGCAGGATAAATTAATCCTAATTAAACAAAATAATAATTAAAAGAATTTCAAAAAAAACTTTCGATTTATATATTAAATAAATGAAGTGCCTGATTAAAGGGTTACCTTGATAGGGTAAATAAAGTAAATAAAATTACCTTCATTAAAATTACATAAGATAGAATTAAACTACCTCCTTTAGTATCAAAAACTAACGTGCATCATACACCTTAATGTAAAAAGGTAAGCTAAACAAGCTAATGGGTTCATACCCCATTTATAGAGGTATCAATCCTCTCCTTTTTAATGACCAACAACTCTACAAAACTTCTCTTCCTATCAACATTAATGATAGGAACGATCCTGTCCATTTCATCAAATTCCTGATTTGGGGTTTGAATAGGACTTGAGATCAACTTACTTTCATTTATTCCGCTCCTAACAAGAAATAAAAATATAATAATAAATGAATCATCAATTAAATATTTTATTGTCCAAGCAATAGCATCGACAATATTATTATTTTCAATTTTGCTGATTCAAATAAAATATCCCATGGGATGGGAAACAGAATTTATCCCATCAATAATAATTAGATCTAGACTATTATTAAAGATTGGAGCTGCACCTTTCCATTTCTGATTTCCAGAAGTTATAGGAGCATCAAGATGAAATAATTGTTTAACATTAATAACATGACAAAAAATCGCCCCAATAATGGTCTTATCTTATTGTATTCAATTAAGAACTTTTATTTGAACAATTATTATCTTAAGAATTATTATTGGGGCAATAGGAGGTTTAAATCAAACATCCTTACGACAACTTTTAGCATATTCATCAATCAGACATCTAGGTTGAATAATTAGATCATTAACAGTCAGAGAAAACATCTGAGAACTATACTTCATTATTTACTCACTATTAAGATTAATTATAGTTTTATTATTTAAGCAAATAAATTTATTTTTCATAAATCAAATTTATTCAGCCAGAAATATAAAAACCGAAATTAAATTCATAATATTCTTATCTTTATTATCTTTAGGTGGACTACCACCATTCCTTGGATTCTTACCAAAATGAATTGTAATACAATCATTAATAGAAAACAATATAACAACTATTATAACTATTATAGTTGTATTAACTACAATTACACTCTACTACTATATACGTATTAGATTCTCAGCTCTAATTATATCATACACAGAAAATTCGTGATCTATAAAGATAAAGTCCCAAAAATCAAGAATCATTCTTCCTATAACAGTAATAATTTCAACAATAGGATTGATTTCAACATCAACCTTAATTTCATTATACTAAGGACTTAAGTTAATCAAACTAATAACCTTCAAAGTTATAATTAAAAGAATAATCTTTTAGGCCTTAGTAAAATTTTACACCTCTAGAATTGCAGTCTAGAATCATAATTGAATATAAGACCTAAATATGATAAGAGAGAAAACATCTCATAAGTAGATTTACAGTCTACCACCTAAAATTCAGCCATCTTACCGCAAAAATGATTATTCTCAACAAACCATAAGGACATTGGTACTTTATACTTCATATTTGGAGCATGAGCAGTAATACTAGGAACATCAATAAGAATACTTATTCGTGCTGAACTTGGCCAACCCGGATCTCTAATTGGGGATGACCAGATTTATAATGTTATTATTACAGCTCACGCATTCGTAATAATTTTCTTTATAGTAATACCTATTATAATTGGTGGATTTGGTAATTGACTTGTTCCACTAATAATTGGTGCACCAGATATAGCATTTCCATGAATAAATAATATAAGTTTTTGATTACTACCACCTTCACTAACCCTTCTTCTTACATCTTCTATAGTAGATAATGGTGCTGGTACAGGATGAACAGTTTACCCTCCTCTAGCAGGAGCTATTGCACACGGGGGTGCATCTGTAGATCTAGCTATTTTTTCACTGCACTTAGCAGGTGTATCATCTATTCTTGGTGCAGTGAATTTCATTACAACAGCAATTAATATACGATCAGAAAGTATAACTTTAGATCAAACACCTTTATTTGTATGATCTGTAGCTATTACAGCATTACTTCTCCTTCTTTCACTTCCAGTTTTAGCAGGAGCTATTACTATATTATTAACAGATCGAAATTTAAATACATCATTCTTTGACCTCGACGATACTCTGACTACCCAGACGCATATACATCATGAAACATAGTATCAAGAATTGGGTCTACAATTTCTATTGTAGGAATCATTATATTCATTGTAATTATATGAGAAAGAATGATTACAAACCGAGCAATTATATTTAGAGCTAACATAAGAAGATCAACAGAATGACTACAAAATAACCCTCCTGCAGAACATAGTTACTCAGAATTACCATTAATCTCTAGATTCTAATATGGCAGATTAGTGCAGTAGATTTAAGCTCTACAAATAAAGGTTTGACCTTTTATTAGAAAATATTTATTAATGGCAACATGATCAAATTTATCTCTTCAAGATGGAGCTTCACCATTAATGGAGCAATTATCATTCTTTCATGATCATACTATGGTCGTATTATTATTAATTACAGTAATTGTAGGTTATGCCCTAAGTTATATATTATTTATTGCCTATACTAACCGTAATATACTTCATGGACATTTAATTGAAACAATCTGAACAGCTTTACCAGCAATTACATTAATTTTTATTGCCCTTCCATCATTACGACTATTATATTTACTTGATGATTCAGTAGATGCAATAATTACAATTAAAACCATTGGACGACAATGATATTGAAGATATGAATATTCAGACTTCATAGACGTAGAATTTGACACTTATATAACACCAGAACAAGACCTAGAAAATGATGGATTCCGACTACTAGATGTAGATAACCGAACAATCCTACCAATAAATACAGAAGTACGAGTATTAACAAGAACATCAGATGTTCTACACTCATGAGCAGTTCCTGCATTAGGGGTTAAAATTGATGCAACGCCAGGTCGGTTAAATCAAGGAACATTCACAATAAATCGACCTGGATTATTCTTTGGACAATGCTCAGAAATCTGTGGAGCAAACCACAGATTTATACCAATTGTAATTGAAAGAACTTCAGTAAATTTATTTATTAAGTGATTATCTAAGATAATTTAAGGAGTTAGTTAAAATAAATAACATTAGAGTGTCAATCTAAAGTAACTAAAAAAAATTAGTACACCTTGAAATTCATCAGATGACTGAAAGTAAGTAATGGTCTCTTAAACCAAATAATAGTAAATTAACGACTACTTCTGATGGGGAAATTATATCCAAATCCTTCAAATATCCCCTCTTATATGATTCTCACTATTCATTATATTTTCTGCTACATTAATCTTGTTTAATCAAATAAACTTCTTCTCATTTAAACCTAACCTTATTAAAAGAGTAGAAAAAGGAACAATTGAAATAAAAAACTTAAATTGAAAATGATAACAAATCTATTCTCAACATTTGACCCATCAACTAACATCTTTAATTTATCATTAAATTGAACTAGAACATTTCTAGGACTATTATTAATCCCATCACTATTTTGACTTACACCATCACGAATTAACATTATCTGAAATAAACTAAATTTAACCTTACATAATGAATTTAAAACACTTCTTGGACCAAAATCATTTAATGGAACAACATTCATTTTCATCTCAATTTTTATTATAATATTATTTAACAATTTCATAGGATTATTCCCTTATATTTTTACTAGAACAAGACATTTAGCATTAACATTTGCAATTGCCCTACCTATATGGCTAAGATTTATATTATTTGGATGAATTAACCATACTAATCATATATTTACACACCTTGTACCACAAGGTACACCGCCTGCATTAATATCATTTATAGTACTAATTGAAACAATTAGTAATGTTATTCGACCAGGTACATTAGCAGTATGGTTGGCAGCAAATATAATTGCAGGACACTTATTATTAACCTTATTAGGAAACACAGGACCATCTATAGCAATAAACTTAATCTCATTACTAATTATTGGACAAATACTTCTATTAATTCTAGAATCAGCAGTAGCAATAATTCAAGCCTATGTTTTCTCAATTCTAAGAACTCTATATTCTAGAGAAGTATATTAAACCTATGTTAACAACTCACTTAAACCACCCATTCCACTTAGTAGACTATAGACCTTGACCATTAACAGGAGCAATTGGAGCAATAGTCCTAGTATCAGGACTAGCAAAATGATTCCACCTATTTAATATTAACTTATTCATAATTGGATTTGGAATTACCCTACTAACTATAATTCAATGATGACGAGATGTAGTACGAGAAGGAACATATCAAGGATTACATACAGGATTTGTATCAATTGGATTACGATGAGGAATAATTTTATTTATTGCATCAGAGGTATTATTTTTCGTTTCTTTTTTTTGAGCATTCTTTAGAAGAAGATTAGCACCAACAATTGAACTAGGAATACTATGACCTCCCATAGGAATTCAACCCTTTAACCCTATACAAATTCCATTACTTAATACAGCTATTCTTTTAGCATCAGGAGTAACAGTAACTTGAGCACATCATAGTTTAATGGAATCTAATCATACTCAAGCACTACAAGGATTATTCTTCACAGTGTTATTAGGACTATACTTTACAATACTTCAAGCATATGAATATTGAGAAGCACCTTTTACCATTGCAGATGCAGTTTATGGATCAACATTCTTTGTTGCAACAGGATTCCATGGTTTACACGTAATTATTGGAACAATCTTTTTATCAACATGTCTACTTCGACACTCAATAAATCAATTTTCACCCAGACATGACTTTGGATTTGAAGCAGCAGCATGATACTGACACTTCGTAGACGTAGTATGATTATTCTTATATATCTCTATTTATTGATGAGGTAGATAATTGTTTTTCTAGTATAAATAGTACATTTGACTTCCAATCAGAAAGCTTGATATAAATCAAGAAAAACAATTCTAATTCTATCAACAAGAGTTTTCATTAGATTTATTATTCCAATAATTGTTATAATCCTGGCAACAACACTATCAAAAAAATTAATTAATGATCGAGAAAAAAGATCACCATTTGAATGTGGGTTTGATCCAAAAAGATCAGCACGAATACCATTCTCAATACGATTCTTCCTAATCGCAGTAATCTTTTTAATTTTTGATGTAGAAATTGCACTAATTCTACCAATTGTAATTATTTTTAAAACTTCAGACATTATAATCTGAACAGTATCAACAATATTTTTTATTCTAGTTCTATTAGGAGGACTATACCATGAATGAAACCAAGGAGCATTACAATGAGCAGAATAAAGGGTTGTAGTTAAATATAACATTTGGGTTGCATTCAAAAAGTATTGATATTATCAATCAACCTTAAATAGAATAAGAAGCGAAATATTGCAGTCAGTTTCGACCTGGAAGATTGGTATGTACTACCCTTATTCTTATTAATTGAAGCCAAAAAGAGGCGTATTACTGTTGATAATATAATTGAACTATAATAGTTCCAATTAAGGAAATGTAAAGCCAATATGAAAGCTGCTAACTTTTTATATTAGCGGTTAAACTCCGTTAACATTTCTAAAATTTATATAGTTTAAATAAAACATTACATTTTCACTGTAAAAATAATATATCTATATTTATAAATACTTAAAAGTAAAAATACTTCCTTAACATCTTCAGTGTCACGCTCTAATTATAAGCTATTTAAGTAAACGACAAAACAATATTACCAAAATAAATATTCAAAAAATAAAAGTTAAAAGATAAATCTTGAAATTAGAATCATATCAACCTTGAATATAACCAATTAAATAAATAAATAATCTATATAAACCTTGACCACCAAGTAATTCACCTCAACCATAATCAAATGACTTAGATGAATAATAACCTATTTTTAAAGGAATATATCTAATAAACTTAGTTGAAAGAAAAGGTATAAATCATATAGAACCAGCAAATCTAACAAAAGAAAGTATACTTAAAGAAAATAAATTATGAGAAAAATCAAAATTAGAAATAAGATAACCTAAATAAGCACCTAAAATAACAACTGTAATAGTTAAAAACTTTAAATAATAAGGTAAAGCAATCACATGAGGAATAGGAAAAATTAATCAAGATAAAAGACTACCACCAAAAACAGCAACAAACAATAGACCAATTATTCCAAATGAAATATAATAACCCTTATCATCAAAAGAAAATCTAGAATAAAAATTATTATCACCAGATATTGAATAATAAAACAAACGAAAAGAATAAGAAGCAGTTAAACCAGTAGAAAAAAAATAAAGAAAAAAAATTAAACAATTAATTCATCTTAAACAAACCATCTCAAGAATTAAATCCTTTGAATAAAATCCCGCTAAAAAAGGTATTCCACACAAAGATAAACTAGAAACATTAAAACAAACTGAAGTTAAAGGTATGAAATTAACAATTGATCCTATAAAACGAATATCCTGAGAATCCTTCAAATTATGAATTATTGAACCTGCACATATAAATAATAATGCCTTAAATAAAGCATGAGCCAATAAATGAAAAAATGCAAGCTTTGGATAACCTATAGCCAAAATTCTTATTATTAAACCAAGTTGTCTTAAAGTAGAAAGAGCAATAATCTTCTTTAAATCAAACTCAAAATTAGCGCCCAATCCAGCCATAAATATAGTTATACAACCAATTAAAAGTAAAAATCAACCACAATTATAAGTATCCAATATTGGTCTAAAACGAATTAATAAATAAACACCAGCAGTAACAAGAGTAGAAGAATGAACTAAAGCAGAAACAGGAGTAGGAGCTGCTATAGCAGCAGGAAGTCATGAAGAGAAAGGAATCTGAGCTCTCTTAGTTATAGCTGATAAAACAAGTAATATAGTAATGAGCTTTATTTCAAAAGAATTAGAAATAAAATCATAATAATAAATATAATTTCAACCACCAAAATTTAACATTCATGCAATAGAAATTAAAATAGCAACATCACCAATACGATTAGAAAGTGCAGTTAATATACCAGCACTATAAGATTTTACATTTTGATAATAAATAACTAAATAATAAGAAACTAAACCTAAACCATCTCAACCTAATAAAATTCTAATTAAATTAGGACTAATAATTAAAAAACCTATAGAAGGAATAAATATTAAAACAATAATAATAAAACGATTTATATTCTTTTCACCAGATATATAATCCTCTCTATAATAAATAACCAAAGAAGAAATATATATAACAAAAGATATAAAAATAAGAGATATTCAATCCAAAATTAAAGTTATAACAACTATAGAACCATTTAAATTGAAAAGCTCTCACTCAACAAAAACTCTATAATCAATTATTAAATAATAAATACCTAAAATAAAAATTATAGTTCTCGAAATAAACAAAGAAAAAAAACTCAAAGAACAAATAGAAAATAAATTCACGGCCTAAGATGAAAAACTTCATATCATTGATTCCACAAAACAATATTTTTAATTAAAATACTTAAGCAAACTAAACAAAGAAATATTCACCCTTTAAACAGAGAATATTTAAAGGCAATCAATGTAAAAGTAAAAGATGATATTCACGAAAATAACCAAGAGAACAAGTATAAACACCAGAATAATAATTCCCATGCTGAGAATAAGAATATATATACAAAGTATAAACAGCTCTAAAAAAAGATAAAAAAATCAAAGCAAAGAATCTAAAAGAAGATCAAGATATAATTCTATTTAATAATCTAATTTCACCTACCAAATTTAAAGAAGGAGGAGCAGCCATATTTGATGATCTTAAAAGAAATCATCATAAAGCCATTCTTGGCATCAAATTAATTATACCCTTGTTAATTAATAATCTTCGTCTACCTAAACGTTCATAAATAATATTAGATAAACAAAATAAACCAGAAGAACATAAACCATGACCAACCATTAGAGAAAGAGAACCTACACAACCTCATCAATTCATAGTCATCAATCCACCAATAACCATTCTTATATGAGCAACAGAAGAATATGCAATTAAAGACTTTAAATCAACCTGATGAAAACAAATAAATCTTACAAAAACACCCCCAGATAAACCTAAAGACAATCAAAAATAATTAAACTTTAAACCCAAATAAGAAATAACCTTTATAACACGAAAAATACCATAACCACCTAACTTTAATAAAACACCAGCAAGAATTATTCTACCTGAAATAGGGGCCTCTACATGAGCCTTAGGAAGTCATAAATGAACCAAAAACATAGGTATCTTAACTAAAAAAGCCAAAATTATAAATACATAAAACATAAAATAATAAGAACCAAAATCAACCAATAAAGGAAAATATAAAGTATTAGAAAAATCATAAACCTTAAATAAAACTAATAATAAAGGTAATCTAGCAACCAAAGTATAAAAAATTAAATAAACACCAGCCTGCAAACGCTCAGGTTGATAACCCCAACCCAAAATTAAAAGTAAAGTAGGAACTAATCTAGCCTCAAAAAAAATATAAAAAGAAAGAAGACTTAATCTAGCAAATGAACAATAAAGCATAATTATTAAAATCAAAACCATAAAAACAAAAAAATTAGAATGATATGAACTTAAATAAACTGAACCTCTAGCAGTGATTATTAAAGAACAAATCCAAAAACTAAGTAAAATTAAACTAAAAGAAAAATAATCAATACCAAAATAATATCTAATTATATTCAAATCAGCATATGAATAAACACAAATTATAAAAACAAAACCCGACAGAAACATTAAAGAATGAACCAACCATCAACAATTATTTAATAAACAAAGAGGGATCAAAAAAATAGTTATAAATAAATACTTTAACATAAAGATAAACCAAAAGAATTAAAAAAATCATTACCATGAGAACGAATTATTGAAACTAAAATAGAAAGACCTAAAGCACCCTCACAAACAGAAAAAACTAAAAAAATAACAGGAAAAAAATAATCATAATCAAACTCAATAAGAAAAACAATAACTAACATAAATAAAGAAAGAACAACATATTCTAATCTCAAAAGAACCATTAATAAATGTTTACGTTTAGAAGAAAAAATATAAACACCAGCAAAATAAATCAATAAAGAAGTAAAAATAGAGAATATAAACATTAGTTTTAATAGTTTAAAAAAAACGCCGGTCTTGTAAACCGGAAATAAGTCCAGCCCCCACTTTTAAAACTTCAGAGGTGGAAAAGCTTCCATCATCGGTCCCCAAAACCGGTATTTTAAATAAACTAACCCCTGAAATGATCAAAATAATAATTATATCATTATCAAATGTAATAAATATTAATTTTATTAAATTAAGACACCCAATATCAATAATGCTTTTTATTATCCTTCAAACCTTCCTAGTTGGATTAATAACAGGAACAATAATAGAAAGATATTGATTATCATATATTTTATTTTTAACATTTCTTGGTGGTATACTAGTATTAATTATTTACATTACAAGAATTGCATCAAACGAAATATTTCAGCCTAAATCAATCACTATAATTATTACATTAATAATGTGAGTATTTATCATATTAATATTAATTATTCTAGATATATCTATATTTATAGACTTGTTCAAAAACACCGAAACTATAAATATTGATAATTCAATCAATTATCAAGAAATAACAATATCTTTAGAAAAATTATATAATAGACCAACATTCATTATTACAATAATAATAATAATTTATTTATTTTTAGCACTACTAGCAGTTGTTAAAATCACCAATATTAATCAGGGACCTATTCGTAAAATAAGATAATTACTAATGAATAAACCCTTACGATTAAGACATCCTTTAATTAAAATTATTAATAACTCTTTAATTGACTTACCTGCCCAACAAATATTTCATTTTGATGAAATTTTGGATCCCTATTAGGGTTATGTTTGGTAATTCAAATCGTAACTGGACTATTTTTAGCTATACATTATACATCAAATATTGAAATAGCATTCAGTAGTGTAGTACACATCTGCCGAGACGTAAATAATGGTTGAATTATCCGAACCTTACACGCAAATGGAGCATCTATATTTTTTATTTGTATTTACTTACATGTAGGACGGGGAATTTACTATGGATCTTATATATATATACATACCTGAATAATTGGTACAGTGATTTTATTTTTAGTTATAGCAACTGCATTTATAGGATATGTCTTACCCTGAGGCCAAATATCTTTTTGAGGTGCAACAGTAATTACTAATTTATTATCAGCAATCCCATACTTAGGAACAGATTTAGTCCAATGAGTATGAGGAGGATTCGCTGTTGATAATGCAACATTAAATCGATTCTTCACATTCCATTTAGTATTACCATTTATTATTGCTGCTATAGCAGCAATTCATTTATTTTTTCTTCACCAAACAGGATCTAATAATCCTCTTGGACTAAATGGAGATATTGAAAAAATTCCTTTCCATCCATACTTCACCTTTAAGGATTCTATTACATTTGTAATAATAACATCATTATTAATTATACTATGTTTAATTAATCCTTACCTATTAGGAGATCCAGATAACTTTGTACCTGCAAACCCATTAGTAACACCAGTTCACATTCAACCAGAATGATATTTCCTATTTGCATATGCAATTCTACGATCTATCCCTAATAAGTTAGGAGGTGTTATTGCATTATTTTTATCAATTAGAATCTTAATAATTTTACCATTTTATAATAAAACACCATTCCGAGGCATTCAATTTTACCCTATTAATCAAATTTTATTCTGAATTATAGTAGTTGTTGTATGCTTACTAACGTGAATTGGTAAACGACCTGTTGAAGAACCTTATATTATAACAGGTCAAATCTTAACAATTATTTACTTCACATATTTCTTAATTAATGTCCATGTCGCAAATGCATGAGATAAATTAATTAAGGAATAAAGTTAATTAGCTTAGGAAAAGCATATGTTTTGAAAACATAAAATTAGAAGTTTAACTCTTCTATTAACTTTTCTCAAAAAATTTCACTAAACAAATGAGATAAATAAAATCTTTAAACCAACAAAGAAAATAAAAAAATTCAAAGATAAAGGTAAAAAACTTTTTCAAGCTAAGTACATTAATTTATCATAACGGAACCGTGGTAATGTTCCACGAACCCAAATAAAACCAAAAGATATAATAGCAAGCTTAATAAAAAATATAAAAGAATAAAAATCACCGCCCAAAAAAATTAAAGCCAATAACATTCTTATGAAGACAATTCTAGTATATTCAGCTAAAAAAATTAAAGTAAAACCACCCGCACCATACTCAATATTAAATCCTGAAACTAACTCAGATTCCCCTTCAGCAAAATCAAAAGGAGTACGATTAGTTTCAGCTAAGCAAGAAGCAAAACAAGCTAAAGCTAAAGGAAAAGAAATAATAATAAATCAACAATAAAGCTGATAGTTTATAAAATCAAACATATTAAAACCACCAATTAAAATAATTAAAGACAATAAAATTAAAGCTAAACTAACTTCATAAGAAATTGTTTGAGCAACAGAACGAAGAGAACCTAATAATGAATAATTTGAATTAGAAGATCAACCAGCAATTATAACAGTATAAACACCTAATCTAGTACAACATAAAAAAATAAAAATCCATAAGAAAAAGAACACATATAAGTTAAATAAGGAAAAATTACTCAAACGGCTAAAGAAATCATTAAATTAAAAACAGGGGAAAAATAATAAAGTAGGTAATTAGATATAATAGGAATTGGCTGCTCCTTACAAATTAACTTAATAGCATCTCTAAATGGCTGAAGAATTCCAACAAAACCTACCTTATTTGGACCCTTTCGAATCTGAATATAACCTAAAACCTTACGCTCTAATAAAGTTAAAAAGGCAACACTAATTAAAACACAAATAACCAATAAAAGAAAATTCAAAATAAATATAAATAAATCATAAAGTATCAATACTATTTGTAGAAAAAATCTACATAAATGAATTCTTAATTCAACACATTAATCTGTCAAAATAGTAAATAAATTAATATTAATCAATATAACAAAAAATATTTTAACCATATGGTCCTTTCGTACTAATATGGATTAACAATCTTAGGATAGAAACCGACCTGGCTCACGCCGGTCTGAACTCAGATCATGTAAGAATTTAAAGGTCGAACAGACCTAATCATTGGGCTCCTGCACCCAAAATTTTTCTTAATCCAACATCGAGGTCGCAATCTGCTTTGTCGATATGAGCTCTCAAAAACAATTACGCTGTTATCCCTAAGGTAACTTAATCTTATGATCATAAATTATGGATCAAAATAACAAACATAAATAAATGATATAATAATGAAGAGTTTATCTATTCTTCATGTCACCCCAACAAAACATCATCATTAAATATAGAAAGACAAACAAAAAACTATATAAAAGTAATA